>NC_054373.1:151768652-152498652 GCF_017654675.1 Xenopus laevis
AGCAGAGAAATAAGTAGGGTGCAAATAATGGTGGCCCCAATTTTCTTTGGGAGGAGGGAGCCACACGTACGTTATGCAACTGGTAGTTCACCTTTCAGCTAACTTTTACTATGTTATAGAATACCCTATTATTAACTTTCCAATTTGTCATCAGTTGTCATACATTTTGAGTCATGTGCCTTCTGTCTTTTTCCAGCTTTCAAATAGAGGTCAATCACTCCAGAAGCCAAAAACTATAGCCACAATTTTATTATTATTACTTATACTTCTATCAGGCCCGCTTCTATTTTTCTTCCAGTTCTCCATTCAAATTACTTCCTGGTTGCTAGGGTAAGTTGGACACTACGGGGGGAAATTTACTAAAGGGCGAAGTGACTAATGCTGGTGAAAATTCGCCAACGTGACGTCATTCCGGAACATCACCGATTTACTAATTGGTGCTGGGGTAACTTCGCCTGGCGTTAGGGTGTGAAGTACCTCAGCGAAGTTGCGCTCTGGCGAACACACTTAACTACGCTAATTCACTAAGATTGAGATTTGACTGAACGTTACCTCTTGCGCCAAACTTGCCTTCGCCACCTCAGACCAGGCAAAGTGCAATAGAGTAGATGGGACTTGGTCAAAAAATAGTTGAAATTTTTTCTAAGTCCCAAAAAATGCTGGCGACTTTTCAGTTTTTCTGGGTGATAGGCTGCAAAAGATCGTAAATTTTTTAGGTTTCTCGGCTTCCCCCTAAATTTCCTTACATATGGCACATAAACTATACACTGGGCTCATGTGTAGGGCAATATAACAACTTTATTTTATTAAGGTTCCCTGGGCTTGTGTAATGTAATGTATTTGCTGCAATATATACGTCCATTGAAATTTAACTTCCCGCAGTCAACACTAGCGCAACTTCGCTTTGCTTGCCGAATTAACGCTATCGAAACTTTGACATCATTCGCCGCTCTGGATGCAACTTCGCATTTTAGTGAATTAGCATTGTCCTGATAAATTTGCGCCTGTTGAAGTGTGGCGATGTGAGCGAAGCCGCCGCTGGCAAATTTCCGCAGGTTAGTGAAGTTGCCCCTATCAGCCAGGTGCTGAAAATTGGAAAGCTCCATATTAAATACAAGGCCATAAAGAGCATCATTGTTTGCAGTGCATTGTGGGATTAAAAGAAATACTCCTCAGTTCCTGTTGCCAGCAGGGCCTTGGATTTGATGACTTTGACCAGTAAAGATTAATAGGAAAAACGAAATCAGCCTGTTTGTTTATGCTTATTGTCCTTTTGATGCCATAGCTCCAGGGCACAATTATGTTTTACATCAATTCCGCGCTGACGCAGTTGTTTTACATGGGTTATGGGATTAGCTAACTGTGCATTGCAGAAGGATCCATGCCTGAAAAGTGGGTTCATTTGTTTCATTAATGTTGCTGTCAATCAGTGGGTGATGGCTGGAGGTGACAAAGGAATCAATCATTGGGCTACGCACTGGGTCAGGCAGATAACTGTGCACATTCCAGTTATGATGCAAGAACTTACAATATGCAGGCTGCAGTGACTATTAGGGAGGGGCACATTTTTTTGCCTTGTTTCGCCACAGAAATGACCCCCATATCTTGATAGTCAAGATAAATATACCACTCTTCCACTCACATAAAACCAAAATACCAAAATAAAATATTGTTCGGAAAAAAGTGGTAAAAGTGATTTGGAATTTGACTTTTCATTAAAGGGATACTGTCATGGGAAAAAAAAATTTTCAAAATGAATCAGTTAATAGTGCTGCCTCAGCAGAATTCTGCACTGAAATCCATTTCTCAAAAGAGCAAACTGATTTTTTTTATATTCAATTTTGAAATCTCACATGGGGCTAGACATTTTGTCAATTTCCCAGCTGCCCCTGGTCATGTGACTTGTGCCTGCACTTTAGGAGAGAAATGCTTTCTGGCAGGCTGCTGTTTTTGCTTCTCAATGTAACTGAATGTGTCTCAGTGGGACATGGGTTTTTACTATTGAGTGTTGTTCTTAGATCTACCAGGTAGCTGTTATCTTGTGTTAGGGAGCTGTTATCTGGTTACCTTTCCATTGTTCTTTTGTTTGGCTGCTGGGGGGGGAGGAAGGGGGTGATATCACTCCAACTTGCAGTACAGCAGTAAAGAGTTATTAAAGTGTATCAGAGCACAAGTCACATGACTTGGGGCAGCTGGGAAATTGACAATATGTCTAGCCCCATGTCAGATTTCAAAATTGAATATAAAAAAATCTGTTTGCTCTTTTGAAAAATGGATTTCAGTGCAGAATTCTGCTGGAGCAGCACTATTAACTGATTCATTTTGGAAAATTTTTTTTTTACCATGACAGTATCCCTTTAATAGAATGTTGAAAACAAGGTAAACCACCATTTTTACTCATATTCCCACAGGGAGAAACTTGTTTGTTATTATACCATCCCTGTAATGTGTTGCACATGGATATGTTTTCTTACCATTAAAGAACTAAACCTTAAAAAACCCTAAACTTCAAACTTGTCACAGGGGGTCACCATCTTGGAAAGTTTCTGTGACACTCACATGCTCAGTGAGCTCTGAGCAGCTGTTGAGAAGCTAAGTTTAGGGGTTGTAGCAAATTATCAAGCAGAAAATGAGGTTTCTCTGTAATAACAGCAGAACTTTGTGAATTAAAATTTGCCTGTCACAATGTAATATTCTTCATTCTTTTACTGTATTGCGAATCTTAATTGCACATTGCGAAGGGCACGTAAAGGCAAAAAAATAAAATCCCATTTTTACTTTCTTTAATGAAAAAGAAACCTATCTCCAATATACTTTACTAAAAAATTGTGTACTGTTTTTTATAAGAAACCTGACTGTACGCAGTGAAATTCTCCCTTCATTTACCGCTGTGTATAGGAATTGTCAGATGGTCGCTAACTGCTGAGCAGGAAAACAATCATACTTATGAACAGCAGGGGGAGCCCCCTCCTTACTTCCCAGCCATGCAGAACTCAAGCAGCTTTGTTTATGACGATCCCTAAGCAGCCCAGACCACACTGAGCATGTGCACAGTCTTAGTCTTGCAAAGATGTTTAACACAGTTACAAGATGGTGACCCCCTGTAGCCAACTTTGAAAGCATAAATTATTTGTTTGATTAGGCTTGTGGTGCAGTAAACTCATGGATATATTTAGTATACAAAATACAGCATTTCTAGCCTTATTCCATTTTAGACTTTACATGCCCTTTAACATCTCTGGATTTTTGTTTAATATTTTGTCGTAAAAAACAGTTTGCAATTGCAAAATTTTATTACATACACTGCGAACGTTTGCAAAAGCAGTTTGGTCGCAAATTTTGCAAGGAAGTAATTGAGGTCTTAATCAGTCAAAAATGGTGCAGCCATGGTCACTAACAGGCGCAAGCGTCTTTGCAACCATTTTTTGCAATAATGAAGTATATTACAAATGTGTACTATATATTTTGAGTTGGTCCCTAATCTCAGCAGAAAAGAAGATGGGGAGCTACTGGGGCACCTTTGGAGACACAGATCTTTACTGCTAAAGGGCTATAGGTGCCTTGGGCTGGTACAGAAGCCCAAAACATAATGTACAGCTTTTCTAGCTACTTCTCTAGAATGAAATATCTTTCCATTTAGTTAGGAATGCACCAAATCCCTGTTTTTTGGGATTTGATGGGACCCTGAATATTTTAGGAAGGATTCATCTGAATCATGAACCAATTTAGACAATGGAAGGTGGAAAGAAAGTCTGCATGTGTTAATGCATGGGGAAAAATCCTCTTCATTGTGGGACCTAAATTAAGGGTTTTAATTTCGGTCTGGCTCGTGGATTAGTTGAATTTGAATCCTGCTGATAAAGGCTTGAATTTTGTCAAACCCTGAACCGTATTCGGGATTAGATGCATCGTAATATTTTACATGTCCTTCACTGGGACAGACTTGAAGATTCTTGATCTATATGATTCTCTCACCCTTCCTTCACTGAGAGAATTCCTGAGGTACAAACTATAAATAAATAATCAAATAATGGTGCAATATATATTCTCAGTACTTGTATGTACAGTATATGATATATATGTGGGACATTTTAGTACTTAGACTACAGTTCCCTTCTCCAGGTTACGTTTCCAGTGATGGGTGAATTTATTCACCAGGTGTGAATTTGCTGCGAATTCCCACGATTCGCCAAAAAAATGGAATTTTTGGAATTTTCGCATCAGTTTTGCGAATTTCGCCGGCATCCAAAAAATGGACGCTGGCGTCAAAGACGAGACACCGGCGCCGATTTGCTAATTTTTCACCATTCCGTGAATTTTGCTGGAAATTCGCGAATTTTTCGGCAAAGCGAAACTCCCCAGATTCGTCCATCGATATACATTTTCTCCATGGCAAGATTCATGCACAATCCCATTGAAGCCAAAGAAAAAATGCTTGAGTGTAGGGAGCCCTGACACTTGTATTTCTTTTGTGCTTTGCTCTACTACTGGAACTTCAGAACAATTTGAAAGTTGGCACACTACCGATCTCTGAGTTTCCAGGATTTGGACTCCTAGGTTGTTTTGTTTAATCCCATTGTTTTCATCTTCCTCTTTTAAATCAATGCCAGACTGCTCTGTGTTTTCCTTCTGGTCTTAATCAAAAAATAAAATGGATAGTTCTGTATTGAGATGTGTTGCTGTGGCAGAGGCTGTGTGTTTTATAACATGTCAAAATGCTGATAATTCCAAGGTATGCATATCTTGCTAAGATTCTGTAGGAATGTAGTGAATGTTGATCACTGGCATTAGTGTGCCCCCATATACTTCTGGGGCAGAATAGTGTGACCTCTCTAGGGAGCTGAAAGGGGCAGGTGACTATACCACATACAGGGTGGGCTGATTTCCCATCTTACATTTTGAATCCCTAAGTTAAGAGAGGAAGATGTTAAAAGCCCAATATGAGTGATTTTGCACCACTTTGAGTAAGCCAAATTAATCAAATACTTTTTTTAGTGTATGGGGTCAGGAGTATCTGTGTTCTGCACTGATGTGGCTGTAAAGGGCATTACATTTGGAAAAATTTAGCAAATGAGTCCTCTTTGGCCACAGACACCTTTTGTCTACAAACAACCTATATATCCCACTTCTCTCATAAGCCATTTCCTTTGTGGTTTCACATATCAAACACTGTATGTGTGCACAATTGAGTGGTATGAATATAATTTGCTGCCTTTGAAACTAACATCATACCTCATTTTAAAGGTCTGGCTTTGGTATGCAGATCATGAGTTACCTGGCAACATGTTGGAACTCAAACCAGAGCTAAAAATGCAGATCATCTCTCAGTTAACTTTGAGTATATGATAGATTAGCTGATTATTAGTTGCTTTTCAAGTAATCTTCATTTTTTAATTATTTCCTTGCTTTTCTGACTCTACAAGGCCGTCTACTTCTCAGGGTCACTGTGTCCAGCACCCAAAAATGCAATTATTTTTGTTGATATTTTCTTGCTGTTTGCAGGGGATGTGAAGGCTTTAACCATCCCTACTGTAAGGAAGTGAATCCAATGCTCTTGAATTGAGTTACATTTGATTCTTTCTCTTTAGTCTTCTCCCTATGCCAAGGGTGGATGTTTTGAGGCCCACAGTGGAGGAAGGTCTTAGTTCCAGGAGAAGTTTACGGCTTAAAGGAGAAACAAACTCTTAATAAAAAAAACCCTACCCTACATAGACACCCCCCCCCCAGCCTAGCTGCCTCCTGGCAAATGCCCCATACTCTTTACTTACCCCTCCGTGCAGATTCTGTCCAGCAGGGTTCACGGGCGCCATCTTTAGCAGCTTTGGAATGAGACCGGCGCTTCTGCAATTTTCATGAGTTTCAGCTCATGCACAGTTGTCGCAAGACAGAAAATTGCTCCAACTGTGCATTGCTCCAACTGTGCATGCTCCGGTAGTCTGGGAGATTACCGAAGAGAAGAAGTTGCCTCCCAGACACTAAAATCTAATTGGAATTTCGACTGGTGTTTCTTACTACAATAGCATTCTTTTATTTTCTAAAGGAATCCTGCTGTCATGCTGGGACAAGGCAACAACAGACCTTATTGTAGGAAGTGCAGATATATGCTCAATGATAAAGTATAGGGAAATCACCTTGAAATATTCACTGGCAGCTGCTGAAACTTGATTGCAGCCAATCAGCAGGTAGCATTTACTGTTCAGGAAGTAAACATGAGTTACTAGTCCTGAGGTAGGATGAGAGCTAAGTTTCTAGAAAGGGAAAATCCCAGGCATTTTGCATTAAATTGTGTTTTATTCCTAGTGAAATATATGTATGCATTTCAGTGGCGGATAACATCAAATGCATAGTTGTCAGCTTAATATAGCACAGGGCAGGGATCATGCAGCCATTGTTACAGAGCTACAACTTCCAACATTCCATAGGTTGCTGAAAGTTGTAGTTCTACACCATCTGGAATATCTATGTTGCTCCCCCTGACACAGAGGATATCATTGAATTAAGAATGGCCCTTTTCGCTGGCCTTTTCAATTATAATGTCATTTCTGATGTTAATGACGCATTCAGTTAAACACTGGCACCAATACGCATCTCTGAAGCTGAAAGTGACAAATACCAGATTATAAAAGTATTCGGTGTTCACTTTCCCCTTCTCTTTATATTCACATAGCATTATCCTTCTTTAGATTGGATTCCGTCCAACATTGGAACAAATAAACAGCGGATAATTGGCATCAGTTTTCCAGCACATGTAGGGGAAGGCTAGCGGGAACGACACAGGCCATGCCGCTTGCCCCAGATTGCTGCAGACTTTCTGCTGGGATTCCCTGTTACTGACATGTATATTTCATGTGCTTTCTCCTGGTTTATATTACAATTTAATAATACCCCCCAGAAAAGTGGAATTAGCTTGCCACAAACTCTTAAAGCAAACAGGCAGTTTTATGACTGCATACTGACCTGCACTGTGATGATGATGATTATTATGCTCAGCTGGCTTTATGACTTTATTGTTGAGATCCTTTAGTGATTGCAGCTGTTTCAGGCATCTGTACAATCTCTGCATTAAGGTTTTTTTTTTACTGAGATCATTAGGAAAGCATGGTATCTGGACATTTTTAAGTCTTTGACTTGCAGCACATGTAATGTGACAAATTGAGATGGAAAAGGCCCCCTTTCTTTTCAGCTCGGTCATTTATAATAACAGAATTATTCACTGCACATATTCCAGCTCTAAATAGGGATAACACAAAATGCACAGGAATCTTTAACTCCATGCCACCAGTCTGGCCATGGTATACTCCTGGTTTTGGCAAGCTTTTTATTACCCACTGCCAGTTTGAGACGTTCATTAAACTTTATTTATCATAGAGTGAAAATAAAGCTCACTACCAGTTCACCAAAGGATAATGCCACAAGGCTGGTTTGTATAGGATTCACTTTAAAATAAGGTGAACTTGCTTCTCACTATTTTTTTTTATAAATACTGTATATACCTAAAAATCATAAATAGTACAAGCAAATGGAGAAATTGCAAGTTACATAGTTCAAAACTCAACCTTTTAAAACAAACCCCAGTGAACATGTACAGTATGTATTTAACCGATCTTTATACTGACATATATAAACTATATATACAGTACCAATATCTATACTCATTGTAGATTATAGTATCACAATAGCCTTGGATATTATGCTTGTTCAAAAAGTCATCCAAGCCATTCTTAAAGGCATTAACTGAATCAGCCATCACAACCTCACCCAGTAGGGCATTCCACAACCTCACTGTCCTGACTGTGAAGAACCCCCTACCCTGCTTCAAATGAAAGTTCTGTTCCTCTAATCTAAAGGGGAGGCCTCTGGTGCATTGATCTCTTCTATGGGAAAAAAAAAATCCTCCACTATCTGTCTATAATGTCCTCTACGGTACTTGAGAAGAGTAATCATGTCCCCTCGCAAGCGTTTTTTTCTCCAGAGATAACAACCCCAACCTTGACAATTTCTGCAGTCTCTTCAGCTCATTACTATCCTTAAACACTAGAACCCAAAACTGCACTGCATACTCAAGGTGAGGCCTTACCAGGGATGCATAAAGAGGCAAAATTATGTTTCATCCCTCGAGATCATGCCCTTTTTATGCAAAACATTACTTTATTTGCTTTAATAGCCACTGGATGTTACTGCCTAGAGTTGCACAGTTTGTTATCCACAAAAAATCCCCAGATCCTTCTCGAGCACACTCCCATTTAGTGTATAACTCATATTTATGTTATTTCTACCAAAGAGCATGGAAAGAATATTAGTAGAAAGATGTGTTTGGAAGAGAATCATATTGAAACTTCTGTTTTGGTCCCAGGGATGAAAAGGCATGGACAGGCTGATCCTTCACATACTTCTGCTAAAATGACCCATGGTGACTGGATTAGGTAAAATAATTTAAATTTCTCTATAGGTCTCATTCACACATGAAAATGCCATTTTGGAAGACATATTCCGCACAATTCACTGGGTGCAAGTTTGTTGAACCTGTTGACATAGGCTTCAGAGGGATCCCTGGAACTGGTGCCAAACAGTATCATAGGGAAGGCATTGGACACACATACCTTTAATGAATGGCGTCAATGTATGCAACAAGTATTTTTGCGTGACTGTTGTTGCTTCTGTGTTAAAAAAAGAGCCCTTATGTCTTTCCAGCAGCACTGAAAACAATACAGATGGTTAAAATAGTGTGTGGTACATTTTAAAATGTAGCCATGTGAAGTAACGTATTACCTGCTGATTCTATTGAACATTTATTTACTAGTGTTCAGTAATTTCCAAGGAGACTATTAAAATGAACTATGGATACAATAAAGTATAATGTTCATTGAAATATAAGTTGAATCAGCTGAAGATCTTCATATGTTCTTTTTAGAAGCCTGAAAAACCTTCTGTTGAAATCTGTATTCCATCTATTTTTTACATGGGGTGCCAAATGTTAGCAACCCCATAGAGAATATAAACACCTGATACCCCAGGTTGGTGCTCCACTTTAACAGAAAGCTGCAACAGCCCAGGTTGAGCATGATGGAGCAATCATCCTTCTGCTTCTTCCTTCTTCATGCGGGTGGCTTGAGTTGTAGAGTGAAAATCCAAACTTTCACCAAAAAGCTGGCTTTGTCACTCTGCTGTGCATACGCCAGCCATGGGCCATTGAAGAACGAAGAAGCAGAAGAAGAAGATGGCTCTCTGTGCTCACACAGTTATACCCCAGGCCAGTGCAGGTTTTTGTTAACAGGAGCATTGACCTAGGGTATCAGATAAGTGATTGCAACCACTGTAGGGGGTTTACATTTAGCACCCCCAGTGATTTAACCCTCCTTCTTTTTTAAAAAGATATACATCTATTAGTTGTCTTAAATAAAGTGTGCAGTTCCTTAGCATTGCCTGTTTGTGGGATCTGTGAGTGCCTGCTGTTTTCTTACCTTGGTCTGACACTTCCAACTTGAGCTGTAGGTCTAGCGCAAGTTCACCCAGACCCACGTGTAAACTGGTGAGATTCTCTACTTGTATTGCTATGTACCAATATTTTCTTTGCTATATCTTAATATTGATTGGAAAACATAATTTTTAAAGGGTTCTCTGCTTATCAAATGTAGACCAGCCCAGTCAGTTCTACTTCACTCTAATGCAAGTTTAAGCATTGAGTTACAGTTCATGCTGCTTTTATTGGGGTCTCTGGGGTTGTGTAAAGCTACAGAAAGTGCTGTTAGATCATTCCTGCAGCAGAGGCTATTTTAGAGCACACTAGAGGTATATTCCACCCTATAAAAATATTACAGAGTTACAAAGTGAGCCTGATTAGCTTGTTAGATATGGTGTATACACTTATAAACTGTAAACAGGGCCCTCTTGTATCAGTTATTGTTTGTGTTTGCATGAATCCATTTATTGTACAGCTGAATATGTTGGCACTTTATAAATATGTGTTAATAATAATGCACAGATATACACCCTTCCAAGTTAAATTCTGCTAAGGGAGGAAAATGAAAATGTTTATGAAATTTACAAAAATGACACAAATCACAGCAATGTAATGTGCACTTTAACTTTAGATTTCCTTTAAAAGAAATATAGGGTGCATTGTAGGTGTCAATAAGTATTTGCATTGGAAAACATGCCGAATGTTTACAGTGGTGATGGCAGAAAGTACAAAGCCCTTCTTGGTTACAAAAAAAACCCAGCTATTTATGACAGGGTATGCCTTCAATTTAGAGATTAGCTGGATTTTTCCATTCAAAGGATTGGTTCCTCATAAAATCTGTTATTTGAAGTAAATACTCAGCTCACTGACTTGATGTACATTTTACAAAACTGTTAATCATTTTTAATAGTGTGTAAATTATCTGCAGAAGTTAGAAGGTGGGGAGACTGGGGCTTTGGTGGGGTAAACCCTGACCTCTTGCACTGATCCATTTGCTGGTTTTAGTTCATTCAGCCTTGGGTGAGAGGGATTGCTGGGACTCAACATTCAACAAAGTTCACTCAGTTGCTGGTTGAATTGACATTAAAATATGACATTTAAAGTCAAATAGTGAGTTTGTGCAGTGAGTGGTTATGTACACAATTGACCCCCCAGAACTCCAGAACGGCAACTGTGTGCTTTGGGGATAAGGGCATAAAAAACAAAATTTTTGCACTGGGTCCAAACCTTTGGAAGCCAATGAAATGTCTATGTCTAATGGCTAAACAGTAGATGCTAGCAGTTGATAGATCCTAGTCCCCACCAGTTTTCCCCCTTTTGGTAAGACCTTAGAGCCAGTCCGTGTCTCCTTTATTGCACTGCTCCCTTCAATCACAATAGTTATTTTAGTTTAGAATAATGGGCAATCCTTTTGTATAAATGCTTTTGGAGTCAAACTGAACACCCGCATTTATACTGTAGGTACCCTGTCCCAAAGTTGTCGTTTTTCAGCACTGCATTATTTAATAACAACTGCAATTTCCATACTGCTTCGACAGGGGCTCATTCACATTTGAGTAAGGAGAAAGCATTTTACACGAGAATGTTTTGTGTGAGCACAGTTTGAAAAAACAAATTTTGTATATTGTGGTGCAAGAGAAAAATGCATGGAACGTATAAGTAGAAACTGTGTTTGTAGAACAAAGAAGAGTAAATGTGATGGACAATCCCTGAAACTGTCACAAATGTACATTAAATAAGCAATCTGGTCAGATGAGTTTCTGCAAGTAGTTTCTGTTAGAATTGAAAATACGGAAAGGAGCCTGAGCAATGCATTAAGCTAAGGGGGAAATTTACTAAAGGGCGAAGTGGGTAAAGCTCAGCATTACTTCATTTTGCCACTTCGCCGATTTACTAATGGGCGCTGTCGTAAATTTGCTAGTGAAGGAGTTAGACTCTGGCGCAACTTCAGACTCTAACGCCAGGTGAATTTTCGCACTGGTGAATGGAAGTAAATACGCTTATTCACAAATTTTCTGATTTTACTGAACGTTACCTCTACTCAGACCAGGTGAACTGCAGTAGAGTCGATAGAACTTGGTCTAAAAAAAGTTGAAAAATGGTCTAAGTCCCAAAAATTGCTGGCGTTTTTTCCTATTTAAAGGGTGATAGACTGAAAAAGATTGTAATTTTATTTTTGGGTACCCTCCTTCCCCCCCTACATTTGCTAACATATGGCACCTAAACTATACTGTGGGCACACGTGTAGGGCATTATAACAACTTTATATAATTTTATTAAGGTTCCCTGGCCTTGTGTAGTGTAATGTATTTGCTGCAGCATTTACGGCCATTGTACTTTAACAGCACGCCGTATGCAAACTACCGGACGCTATCGTAACTTCGAACTGCTGATCATATTTACGCTAGCACAACTTCGCAAGCGTTCGTTAACCTGTGCACAACTTCGGATCTTCGTGAATTAGCATTGTCCAGGCGAATTTACTCCTGACGAAGTTTCGATGTGTGCGAAGCCAATACTGGCGGATTTTCAAAGGTAATTCAATTTTCCCCTAAGGGTGCGGTTGGGGAAGGAAATTACATATCAGGTATGTCCAACTTGTGGACAACTCCAGCTGTTGTCATTATATTATAACTTGCAGTGTGCCAATTAAAGCCTTCAGTTGTCGATGTATGTACTGAAAATATTTATTAATTAGTGGACATAAACTGTATGTCTTTTGTATTTTCAAAAGTATGTTTCTTCAAGGATCTATACTTTCTCTGCTCTGTTCTTAAACTGCTGCTGGGTATTGCCATAACTATTACTTTGCTTTAGCTTCAATAGTATCTGGGAAGGCCTTCATTTGTCAGTGGTATTTTTGGGAGATGCAGTTCCACTTCAGGTGGCGGTTGGGCAGCCCTGATGAATAAACTAAAAAATAGCTAACCACTGATATATATACAAGTATGAGATCCATTATCCGGAAACCTGTTATCCAAAGTGCTCCAAATTATGGGAAGGTGTCTCCAATAGACCCCATTGGATCCAAATAATACAAATAATAAAAATTTTCTTTTTTCTATGTAATACTAAAGCACTACCTTATACTTGATTCAAACTAAGATATTGTTATTAAACCTTATTGGATGCAAAAAAGCCTATCAGGTTTCTTTAATGTTTAATTGATTTTCTAGTAGATTTAAGGTACAGAAAGATCTGTTATCAGGGGAAACTCCAGGTCTCGGCCATTCTGGATAACAAGCCCCTTACCTTTATTATGTTTTCTGTAACGTTTTACATCCCTCTTGTGCTTGCGGCCAAGTGCATATAACTTCATTGTCCTACCACCTATTCTTTAGAATACAGAAGGGGAATGAGATGGGCCTGGCACCCTAGGGGGCTTGCAGTAGTGTGTGTGTAGGGTGGACTAAGTCTGCAGGCCATGTTAGGGATTCTGATTCAAGATTCTGATCCTAGATTCAAGGGACTCTGGCCATGTGCTTTCCAGATATACCTGAAAACTCAGCTATTCTTGAAATCACGTTTGAATGCCTGATACACCCAAATGTTCCTATATCTGTATCTATTTCTTGAGCTAAGGGGGCCTTGGCAAAAAGTAAAACATTCAAGCGAGACTTGAACTGAGAAAGTTTGACAACCACTGCTCTAGTAGTTATACTGCTTATTGTATGTCTTTGGAATGTGCCTTAGCTGCTATGGCATCTTCCTCTTCTATTCATAAAGACCAATACCATGCATCTTCAATAAACAAATGCAACCAAGTGTTTGCAAATGTTTTCTTCATTTATGAAAGCATCAGGCATTTTTTTGCTCTACTATGTTAGCTACATGCTATGCAGAGTTTCTCATTCTCTCTATTCCATTCACATTTCATTCCGTATGCTATTTTGGAGCCAGAGGTTTGTGAGAAAGCTATAAAATATCAAATATTATATTAAACAGTCCTGTCTGTTCAAGCAATTGTAGGACATATGAAAGTGCTCAATGTTTTATGCCATACCATTTCAAATTCTGACCTGGGGAAAAAGTCTGACTCTATAGTCTCTGTGTAATAGACTTTACTGCTGCAAACCTTGAGGAATGAAATGACAGAAGAATATTAATCTTCATTTGAATTTGTAGCAGTGTCAACCTCAGAGCTGGACAGAATCACAGGGAATTCTAATGTAATGTATAATACACAGGAGATGGGAATAACCATATAATTCTATCCTTATAAACAGTGCTTAGTAATGTCATCAGATACAAGGGCGCTAACACACGAGACAGTTCATTGGCCACCAAGAAATCTCTACTCCAGCAGGCAATAAAGCACCAGAGTCACTTGTATGGCATCTTATTATCCTGTATAATAAGGAATAATATCACTCCCTGTTACCCGAGAGTTCCATGACTTATACAGAAGTGTTCGGCCTACAGCCTCATGCTAATCCTTCCATCTTACAATATAGTCCCTTACATATTCCATAAAACTCAAATGTAGGAACAGCTGCTTGCATTTAAGAAATAATTTCCCGTCCATTTCCCTTGTTAAGGTTGAACGCTCATTTGTATATGAAGAATTTTTAGCCTAATTCTCTTCTTCTTATTTTTTGTCCAGTATATGATTACATTTTGTTTAAAAGAAATATCTGTAAACACTGACAGACACACAGACATTAGGCATTGTACATTAAATAAATAAGCACTCATGGCCAGGCTTTAAACATCCTTGTCTTTGCTGATATTCAGTACATGTCACCATGTTTATAATGCCATTATAAAGCACCGTGGAATATGCTGGTTAGAATGCTAAACAGATATAAAAGCATCGCTTCCAGGCATTGCTAAAACATGGAATAAATAACAAAATCACTTCTGCAAATACACAAAAACTGTACTCAAAACAGAGCGGGAACGACATGGTGATTACTATAACTGCACTACTGTGATTAATAAATGGACATTTAATAGAGGCAGCCCTACAAGGATTGCATTGTCTCACAAGAGAAGGCTAGCGTGATGTGACGCCAATTGGGAGCTATTAGAAAGTATCACTAAAATCAAGAGATGATTAAAGTGCTTTAGGGGAGTATATTAAAGAAGTTCAAATGGGAAAGGCTTACGAGAACATCACTTTTCTGAAGTACAATAAGAACTGTCCAGAAGAGAAGCCAAATAGAAAATAGACCATAACACAGAGGATATATTATAAGGATACAAGATTGTCTGAAAAAGTCACCTCTAATAAGAGCAAGTTGCTAGGCTGTACTGATTTCAGACTTCTTTTCTAGAAGCATCCTTGATTCTTCCCATGATCTAGGAACCTTAGTACAGTATATTGTGCCACATCTCTACCTGTTTGTCTATTTTGAATTAAAGGAGCACAAATCAGTCTCAACAGAGGCCAGTTATTTACTATTTATAGAGAACTGAAGCCATTAGTGTCATGACATTCATATTATGAGTCCTAATGATCAAAATCTTAAAATGTGCTGACTGTAGGGGTCATTTGCATTACCCCGAGACACAATGCTAAAGCAATATATTGGCATCCACTACTCGCCAGCACCACATCCAAAATGGAGGTGTCCACGGTCTGCACATGCATCACATGCTGGTGTAGTGACATCATCACGCTGAAGTTTGACACCAAATTCAAAATAAAAAACTCTGAAGCGCCAATGTCCAAATATATGTCTTTTTTAGAAAAGTTCCTGGGTGCTCCTAAATTGCTATTTTGCCTTGATTTAATACTAGTTCCTGACCTCTTGCCTGAATTTTGAATTTGCTAATTGCTGTCTGCCTTGTTCTTTGCTCAGAAACATCTACAAACTCTTTTTTTAGCCCTTTGGAAACTGCATATTGGACTTTCTGTATACAGCTTCCTCCTTGGTCCTGACTCCAACCTTCTAGAGCCGCTAGATCCTGACATATGGGGTGCAAGATCACTCCCCTTAGTGCTCACTTGGAAAGCACAGGCATCCTGGGTAAAGCGACACTGTGGAGGTGCCCACTCAAGGGCACAGTGCTACAGCCCTGTCAGTTTCATTGTAATTGGCTGTGGTTTCTTACTTGTGACAAGCAGATGGTATCTGTCACCCTTCTGTTACTAGGCCTTGTTCCCATGGTCTTAATACTTGGCCAGACACACAAATAAAATAAATGGATTTTATTTGGAAACCCATGGATCATAAGAGAGGCCTATGCAGGCCATCTAGAGAGGACCTTACTTGATGGGATTTTCAAAACTGCATGTTGACCACATACATGGGCAAATAATCTGCTGATTTGTGTTCCAGTTGTCAGCCAGTGCTGGTATGAATATCTTAAAGAAAGCCATTCACTTGCCTGTTAGGGGGAGATGCAGTATGAATACTGTGCAATTAGCTATACACTAAGATGGCCAAACACAACTGTCACTAATTCTGATCTCAAAGGTAGAGAAAAGATGTGCCATGCTAACAAGGTGCACCACAATTATATCTCCCTCGCAGGCCCACTTAGTTGGGTACTCAGGACACATCTGTGCATTTACTCTGCTAGAAAGTTCTTGTATTCTTTTTTCTAGTGTTCTGTGACTACACAAAATAACCACACAATGCACCATAAAGTAAATAACGGTCTGGGCTTTCACATATGTTTTTTCTTGTCTAAACCATCCTTTTTCTAGATTCTCAAGTTTCACCAACAATATTGACATTGTGTAATACATGATGGCAATATATATATGGTTGTATTAAATCTAGTATATGACTGAGCAGAATGTGGATATCAGTTTATGTAGGCTTGGTGCCATTCCAACTACAGTACCAGAATGGGGTTAATGGAGCCAAGTGAAGATGTAGAATCCATACAGAAAAAAAAACCTCTAATACAGTGGAGAATCAACATGTCTCAGCCAAGAATCACAAGTTTTACGATTTAAATCTCCTCAGATGGTGCATCCCAAATTGGTAACATTTTTGTAATACATTGCTAACTTTTGACTCATCACATCTTGAAAAGCTGAAGAGCAACAGTATTGGGAAGCTGTCTGCTAAACATTCATGTTCCCTTTTAACCCCTTGTACATCAGATCCTCCCATACTACAGAGGTAAACACATGAACAGGTTAAAGGTAGTATCTCTAATCTCAAATCCTCTACTGCTGCTCTACATGTCCCAGAGTCCTCCAGTACTTCAGGGCAGGATCACAGTTCATAAACACATTTAATAATATAAGAATAAAGACCAGTTGGCTCAGTCTGCTAAGTTGCTCATCTGATAAATAGTTTTTTTTTCCTACTTTAATAAATTGTACCAGTTTGCTAATTCCAAAACCTTTAATATTCATTTCCAGTACATTTTCTGGTTCCAAACTAGGATAATAAGGAACAGCATAAACTCTTCTGTGAAATTGCTTTTGGCCAACCGAGCAAGCTGCATAGGTCAGTGTCTGATTGTCTTCCAAGCATGAAAGAGGCTAAATTCTCTATGGCCCCAAGGATTCTACTGGAACACAACCCGGTCAGTCTCTCCCCAAGCGCTGTCTATTGTCTATTTTCCGCATTTTACTGCCCAAAATCTTAAAGCAAGAGTACTGTAGGTATAAAGAAGTTGTAATTTAACTTCAGATTTACCCTGCATAAAGAGTCAATTTACATTTATTTAATATACAGTATATATTATTGCTTCAGAAATTAACTAGACAGTTCAGTATTTGGTTGAGGACACTCTTAATTTGTAACAAACAGATATGGGAAAAGTATACGTCCACCTGCTGTCATTTTGGAAAGAAAACAAAAATCATCCCTCTTTCACCTTTACTGGATTTCAGGATTGGTCTCCTCCACCCACTTCTTTGGGGCTATATAATCCATCCCCACAGTTAGGAAACCTGCCTCTTAATACTTAAGGGCTGATTTGTAATAGCCAGAGGCTACAATGGGATCAGAACTGTACCCAGTAAACTTAATTTTGGCTGCGCCTAGTGATAGGGGAAAAATAAGCGAAACACGTTGAAGTCAATGGGTGTCAAAATAATTGTGACGCGAGACAATTTTGACACGAGCGTCAACTTTGTTCAAATGGATTAAAGTCAATGGGCAGCTGAATATTTTTGTCGTACGACAATTTTTATGCGTGCAACTAATTTTGACGCGCGACAATTTTTTTCTATTGCGGTGGATTTTTCAACGGCTAATTTTTGCCTCCGTTTTGTGAAAACATTTGCAGGCGATGAAACGCAGAAATTCCACGCAAGTTCATGCCTGACGGATTTATTCGCCCATCACTAGTTCTGCCTTCTTTGGTGCATAAGGCACCATGGGTTAAAAACATGGTAAATTGTGATGCTCTCCACATTGTACTTATCACCCAAAGCACAAATCTTACTATAAAAAATGAAAGTATCTTTATTTTAAATCCAATTAGCGCAGTTTCTGGGGCTGCTACCAGCTGTTCATGGTTTACATACAATAGGTGTAACATATAAACATAATGTTTATGTTTCATTGGTAAAAACTGCATATTTGTTTCAAAAACACAACTAGTGTGTTATGTATATATACATTACACATATGTACTGTATATTTAATGTATATATAAATAGTCTACTATATAGCCATGATGGTCGCAATTCAAGTTTATAGGGCAAAAAGGCGTGTGCTAATACAGCAGATTCATTGTATAAAATACTGTCAGGAAACCTCAAAGGGGCCTCTTGTTGCTGTTGAATCAAGATGGAACACAGACAGCAATCTAACCCATTTTGTGTCACCAAAAATGTATGAAATGGTGAAAATTTGCCTAACCCATTTTTTTTTTTACTATACATTATGTTTGGGGCTGTATGTTTGAGAATATGGTATAGTTAAAGCTGCAAAAATCATTAGGTTATAGTATGACCAATACCTGGTCTGAAAATTGTGCCAAACCTGAATTTTACAGCAATAAATATAAGGTTTCCTAAATGTTAACAAAGTGGTCCTGGTTAAAAGTCCACCCCCCCACATAAAATCTCTATATTTGCATAATGAAAGAAGCAGAATCAGCTAATTTAAAGAACTGGTTGAACTAATGGCTCATTTACAAGTGCAATTTCAGACTCGAGTTGCCGTGTTTTTTAACCACAATACAACATTTTTACCTAAAATCCCTACAAAGCGCCTGATGCAACTATGGCCGATGCATCACACACACAGTTCTGCTTGCATTTCAATATAAATTGGATGCTGTGGCTTATTTCTGGCATGCAGCATCAAAATAGTGTCTGTCATCGATTCTTTAGGTGCAAGTCTGCATGCATGGATGCATCTCCAGGCCATGTCAGGTCCAGGGTTCCGCAGCATCAATAGACACACTAAACACTTGCGCAAATTGTGCATCAGTGCCGAGCATAACGGTGCAGAAGTGCAAGGACACAAGTACCTTTAATGAATGGTGTCAGTTCGTACAAAACTGCACCTTTATTCCCATGGCCTCAACTGCAGTTGTTAATGAATCCTTTGTGAAACATCAAGAATTCGATCCAGATAAGGAAATACTGCTTTTTTTTGCAGTTGTATGTACAAATTTTAAATGAGTATATACTTGGAAGTTGCCAAGTATCTCATTTTCTTTATTTATGAAAAAATATTTTTGACAGAGGATTGCTTTAATAAAGGGTTTATGTAAAATCATTTACAGCAGGGGTCCACACAGAGTTCGCCAAAAGCAAGTCGTAATGTACTGCATGTTTTCATCCTGGAGTTTTGCCAAATTTTCCCTTTTTCCCCATTACGATTTGTTAAAGATTCTCCTGCCTCCTTTTGCCTTTAAGGGGAGTGCACCTTATATAAAATGAGAATGGCCACATTTTTCTCCCTCTGCCCCAGCACAGAACGTTAGCATGTTTATGCGCCACCTTTGACCATGGCAACTTCTTCAGCCACAGGAAGTACAAAATGTAATAACCCGTGGCCAGACATTTTATGACTGTACTAAAACAGAAATCAAAACTCTAATCCAGTAAAATATGTGCCATCATGTCAGATATATTTCAAGAATTTATGATCAGCAGAAGATTGCATTTCTACATTACCCTAAAAGTTCACTTTAGTTTAAGAGAAAAACAAGGTTTTCATGCTTAAGGCCATATTGAAGTGACAGATATCATTAGAGAAAGAGTTGTTTTTATGTTCCCTTCCAGGAATATGCATGTTAGAAGTGTCAGATGCATTTCTCAGTGAAGTAAATATGGCAACTAAAATATACATATGCTAGTGAAGTAGAAGAATATACTAGACCAGAGACTGGATATTAATGCTTGGCTGGACTAGATTTAGGAAAATAAAGCATTAAAACCTAAAAGAGTACACTAAAAAAGTGGCAAATATTTGCTAAACAGTGGTAAACAATGCTTTTGCATGGCTGTTATGGCTTAATTCCATGCCTCTGTACAAAATAGTAGCATCCACAAATGCAACATAGATGATAGATAGATAGATAGATAGATAGATAGATAGATAGATAGATAGATAGATAGATAGATAGATAGATAGATAGATAGATGATATATAGAGATAGATAGATAGATAGATAGATAGATAGATAGATAGATAGATAGATAGATAGATAGATAGATAGATAGATAGATAGAAGATAGATAGATAGATAGATAGATAGATAGATAGATAGATGATAGATAGATAGATAGATAGATAGATAGATAGAGACAGTAGAGAAAGCTATATAGATAGATTATAGATAGATAGTGATAGATTGTAATAGATACTGTAGATAGATGATAGATCGATAGATAGATAGATAGTGATAGATGGTCCTCCTCTACAGCTTTTCCTTACTATCACTGCTGTTCTCACTAATCTCCTGGTTGGGGGTCTAAGCTGCCCTTTCTAGCTTTTCCTTGTCTATCAATAACATATACTCTCCTATCACTAGCTGAGTTTGTCACCTGTTGTCCTGGGTTTGCTTTTCTCCTCCAGCAGGTGTTCTTCACTGGATCACACTTGCCTACAAAAATACCCCTCCTCCCTGCGTATTTTCCTTTTTATACTTTTCTCCCTCTAGCTCCTTCTATCCCCCACATTGCACAATTCCCACAACATCACTTTCCAACACTAATATCCCCCAGACACATCTACATTTATGTTCATACTTACATTCTCATAAACTGCACTTTTTTACATTACACATCCGTAACCCACCTCACATGCTTTATGGGAAAAGTTTGGAGAAGGCCCTTGCCTGTCTCTGTAAACAATGTGAGATGAAGAACTTGACTGGTCTGACCTCAACCCAACTGAACATGTGATAAGACCTGGAATGCCAAAGTGAATGTGAGTACAGTGTTTCCCTTGAAACAAGAGCAATATCCTTTTTTCAGCAATGTTTCCTTTAAATTACTTGTATGATCTCTTGTGCACAAATTTTAAAGCTGTGTGAAATATAATAAAATAATGAGTTAATCTGAGAACTACTAAATTATTCCGGAGCATACAAAATGTTCTATATTTTCCCAAATTTTTTGAATGGGCTGGTGTGATAACTTGTAGGTACGGTCACAATCTCCCAGCTTGGACAGCACATTTATCCAGGAGCACAAGACAAATCCAGTACAACTTTATAAGCCACTGAATATTGTTGCGTATCTGGTCTTTGTTATTAAATTTTTCCTGCTGTGTATCTGGTCCTTGTTATTACCTTGTGTGAGGCAATTTTAATAGGATCCCAGTGATTGTCCATCATTTGCCTATTTTAGCCTATAAATTGAATTTACAAACCACAAGGGATATATTTCTATGAAAGCCACAGGCAGCTGCAGATGTTTTACTTATCAGAAGTGCTTATCACTGCTTTGCAGCAAGGGTAACTACTGACAGTAGGCTTCTATACTTGGGCCCTTCAAATAAAATTAGGCACAGAAGAGAATATGGTAAACTTTATTAATAGACACAAGTATTCGTGTTGCAGAAGATTTATTTTTAATTACTTGCATTGCTTTTAGTTGATTGAATAGCTGTAGTCTTTTTTTGCACTGATCACACACAATATTTAGGACTGTTTGTAGTCATTGCAAACTTCAAAGATGTTTCTAAAGCTGGCTATGGACACCAAGGTGGCCCTAGCCCAATGGGTTTTTATAACCAGCACGACCAATATCTCAGTCAATGGCCAGTAAGCTGCCAACTGGGTTAGGAGTGAGAGAGTCTGTGGGGCAGATTTACCTAGGGTCAAATATCGAGGGTTAATTAACCCTCGATATTCGACTGCCGAATGTAAATCCTTCGACTTCGAATATTGAAGTCGAAGGAATTACCGCAAATAGTTCGAACAATTAAATCCTTTGAATCGTTCGATTCGAAGGATTTTAATCCATCGATCTAACTATTTTTCTTCAACCTAAAAATTGTTATAAAGCCTATGGGGACCTAGGTTTTCTAGGTTTTAGGTGGCGAAGTAGGGGGTCAAAGTTTTTTTTATAGAGACAGTACTTCGATTATCGAATGGTCGAATATTCGAACAATTTTTAGTCCAAATCGCTCGATTTGAAGGATTTTAATCCATCGATCGAACGATTTTTCTTCAACCTAAAAATTGTTAGAAAGCCTATGGGGACCTTCCCCATAGGCTAACATTGCACCTCGGTAGGTTTTAGGTGGTGAAGTAGGGGGTCAAAATTTTTTTAAAGAGACAGTACTTCGATTATCGAATGGTCGAATATTCAAACGATTTTTAGTCCAAATCGTTAGATTCGAAGTCGTAGTCGAAGGTCGAAGTAGCCAATTCGATGGTCGAAGTAGCCAAAAAAAACATTAGAAATTCAAAGTTTTTCTATTCCTTCACTCGAACTAAGTAAATGGGCCCCCTTGTGTATGGTCATCTGTAGATACATGTAAATATCTTTATTTATTAATGGTCAGTTGACACTAGTGATGAGCAAAACATTTTACCATGTACAGATTCACTGGGAACTTCCATGATTCACCACTGGCGAAAATGTTCATAAAGCTGTGGCAAAAAAAAAGATGTGCAACAAATGTCATTTAATCCTTCCCCTCTCCTTCCACATCAACTAAAGAAATGTGAGCCGTCCCACTGTCTATATAAGGGCATACACATAAATATATGGTTTATTCATGTGGGATACAAAGAACCCAGATATTATCTGTTGTTGGTCAATTTTATTATTAGTTGTGCCAGAGTTTGTAAGCTAGTAGTAATATATATACTATATATGGTACATTTTGCTTAAATAGCAACATATGGGGGAATGTAATAAAAGTTGGTAACGGAAAAACTATTTGCAATGTGAAATTTTTAGGCTTTTGCGCAAACAAATTTTGCTTTCCGCTAATTTAATATCGATTTTGCTAACTGGAAACTGTTTAGCGACCACTTCCGACAGTGAAAGAAAGTTTGTGAATGTTATAGTTTGCGCCAATGCGCAGTGAATGTAATAAAACTTCTTAATGAAACAATTGTTTGCTCCAAAAGATTACAACACCTTCATGTTCTTTTTAAAAGTGCACAATTAAAATTCCAATACAATAATAGTTTAAAGGGATCCTGTCATCAGAAAACGTTTTTTTTTTTTTTTTTTAAATGCATCAGTTAATAGTGCTGCTCCAGCAGAATTCTGCACTGAAATCCTTTTCTCAAAAGAGCAAACAGATTTTTTTATATTCAATTTTGAAATCTGACATGGGGCTAGACATTTTGTCAATTTCCCAGCTACCCATGGTCATGTGACTTGTGCCTGCACTTTAGGAGAGAAATGCTTTCTGGCAGGCTGCTGTTTTTCCTTCTCAATGTAACTGAATGTGTCTCAGTAGGACATGGGTTTTTACTATTGAGTGTTGTTCTTAGATCTACCAGGCAGCTGTTATCTTGTGTTAGGGAGCTGCTATCTGGTTACCTTCCCATTGTTCTTTTGTTTGGCTGCTGGGGGGGAAAGGGAGGGGGGTGATAAAACTCCAACTTGCAGTACAGCAGTAAAGAGTGATTGAAGTTTATCAGAGCACAAGTCACATGACTTGGACTAATATGACCTGAGAGTGCTCGCTTTGGTTCTGGATATATATATATATATATATATATATATATATATATATATATATATATATATATATATATATATATATATATATATATATATATATATATATACATGCTTAAAATGACATATTTTCCATAAGTATTCCTTAGGCAGAGGGTGGGATGGGATCCTTCTGCCCACAGCTGCTTATTCTCCCAAATTATATTGTAATGTGGCTACTCCCTGTCTTTTGGCATCTCAAATTTTCTTACATTCCTGAATGCTTTCCCTAATGATGGGGCTGCCTCTTTACAGCAGTGTTGGTAGGATTCAGAGCTTTTGAGAAGAACTTCAGACCCATAATAAGAAAAGGAACCAATCACTGAGCTTACAAAATACAATGAAATCGTGAGTTAATTGGCAAGGAATAAAATCATGGAATTTATAAAAAGCACAAAGGATAGCGAGCATTTTAGATGGAGAATGTTGTGGGCTGGGACTGCTACAGTCATTTATAACATTTGGACCTCTTTAAACACCTGTTTCCCTTAATCTGTTAGAATGCGGATAAATGATTCCATATAATTTATTTATTTCCTTATAAAGAACTAGCAATCTGTGAGATGATCAGTTTATTCAACTACAGCTATGCAACTTGTTATCCAGAATGCTCAGGACCTGAGGTTTTTTTCTGGTAATTCCGTAATTTGGATCTTCATACCTTAAGTCTACTAGAAAAACATCAATACGTTAAATACTGTATACACGATAAGATGATTTTGCTTCCAGTGAGGATTAATTATATCTTAATATGGATTAAGAACAAGGTACTATTTTATCATTACAGGGAAAAAGGAAATCATATTTGGTCTCATCTCAATGAGAAATGGCCATCCCATAATTTCTGGATAACGGATTCCCAGATCCCATACATGTACTGATCAACAAAAGCCAGGCCATCTTGTGCACACCAGTTCCACTGGCCAAATTTCATGGATCTATTTGTTCTTCAGCCAAGGCAAATGTCAAGTCAGTTTGGTTAAACAAAAACACAACACTATTTTATAATATATTTAAATGGTAATATTGCGTAAAAGGAGATATTATGTTATGTGGTTAAATAAAGGGTTGGTAGGATAGCTGCCAACATATTTTGGAGTACTCCAAACTGCTCTTGGGCACTTCAAGAAGTAATTTGGTCTTTCTAAAGCTGATTATTTTTATTTCTAATGATTAACAAAGAGAAAAGAAAAGCCCTTAACTATGCTCTGCTCTTACAACACCAGCAATTTACCACTGACACTTTCCTTGAATAAACAAATAAATGAGTTAGACTTTCTAGATGTGAATCATTTCAGTTCCTGATATGGGCAAAGTCACAATCATCTCACTGTAGTTTAACAAACCTCAGGGTCATGTGACAACATCTGGTTCAAGTTAATGTTATCTCCGAGGAATGTATTTATTTTCTTGTTCTGCAGCTCTGCTCTTGCTCATTTATGATCTGGGGCTAAATGGTACTCTGAATACTTTTAATCATTCCATTCAATCATTAACTGGTCATTAACTGAGACAGTCATCTCAAGATTTGGGGGACTGTCCTACTTACCCGGCAAGTCATATACAGGGCATCTATTATCCAGTAATCTTCAGAATATGACAATTTACAAGTGGGTCCTATTCATATTTTTGGCTGATTTTCCTTTTTTAAATGTAACTATAAGACATTACCATGTACTTAATATAAGGTTGAAAAATCAGGATCACTTCTAAAAAATTAACCTCCTAGAAACTAGTCCTATGTATAGGGAGGGTCTCTATGAAGGAGTTGCAGAAGCTTCTTCAACCCAGTGTGTATGTCCTCCTAGCCACACTACCTATCCCCTGAACAAGGGTGTTAAAAAAATCTGACTCTGTATAGAGAATGGGTAGGAATTTTCTGACTATTTTATTGTATTGTCTACTATATATCGTAATAAAAGACACTTTGTTATTAGCTTGTTTAACCTGTCTCTTACTTTTTGGCACCAATAAGGTATCCCTGTTGGTCTCAGCTGCTCTTATAAACATTCTCTTGATATTCTTTTTATAATACCCCCTCTCTCTAAAACGCTCACACATATCATCAGCCAAGAAAAATTTTCCCATCCAAAGTCAAAGAAACTGCCCAACTGGTATACCACCTACCAGTTTGAGTCTCAAATCTCAGAATTCAATCTCTGTATAGGATAATCTATTTGTAAGTTCAGTCCATTGTTATTTATCTCTTGGACAACCCTACAAAACTACTCCCTACCACCTTGTCAAATACATAGTAAATCATCAACATAGCGAATATATATTTTAGGTGTTTTTAGGTGTTTCCTTCAATCTGCAGAGATCTAGGTCTCCCACCAACACATTTAAAGGTTGGCAAATAGGGGAGCAAATTTAGCCCCCATTGCTGTCCTACATCTCTGCAGATAAAACTGCAAATCAAAAACAAAATAATTATGTTCTAAAATATTTTATTTCACTATATTTCTCAAATTGATAATTAATTTCTTCTAAACCTTGTTTATGCAGAATAGCGGAATAAAGTGAGGTCACATCTAATGTGGCCCATCCATTTCCATCACTCCAATTCCTCTCTCTCAGAAGTACATCTGCCGTATCTCTCACAAGCTATTTAGTCTAATTAGCATTTATTAGGTTGTAAATGGGCATCTACCCACTCTGAAAGACGTTCATTGAGTGACCCAATGCCAGAGACAATAGGTCTCCTAACTGGTGGTCTCTGTTCCTTATGTACTTTTGGTAAATGGTAGAAGGTTGGTATGACCGGAAATTTAGGTATGAGAAAATCCCTCTCTGGGCTGCTGACTAGGCCCCCATCTAAAGCTTCATCCACAAATGTTACCAGTTCATTTTTTGGTAGGATCTGAATCTAAAGGCACATGGGACTCAGCAGCTCTGTCAGTCAGCTCATCAGTCTAGCACCACTACCATGCTGCCTTTGTCTGCATTTTTTTTTATTATGATTGACTCATTGTCTTGTAATTCTTTTAATGCAGCTCTCTCTACCCAAGTCAAATTAGAGGTGCCCTGCCAATTAGATTATCATGATACAAGTGCCATAGAGCCCCCTCAACTCTATGTTGATAGAATGTGCTGTGATTGTTAAAGCTTGTTCTATCAATACCATAAGACCCCTCTCCTGCATTTTCACTAGATGCAATAGACAACATATTCAAATCATTCTGTGCAAAGTATGTTTTAAGAACTATTTTTTATACTGAATTGGTTAACATCTGACATTGTTTCAAAAATATCAATATTCCTATTGTGAGAAAAAGATAAAAGACTCGCACATGAGCTGTTGACAAAACCTCAGACTAAAGATTCAATACTTTCTCAGTTTCCTTGTCCTTAACATATCGTTCTTGGAAACAGGACTTGTTGCACAGTGCAAAGAGGCTGGAGAGTCTGAATGAAGTACCAGGGATTAGGCAGGTTGTAGTCAACAATCCCAGGTCAGGGCTGGCAGCATAGGTTCAAATACAAGTTCAGGTTGAGGTCAGGACAGGCAGAGTTCAGTTCAAAGATAGGGATAACCAGGGTCAGAACTGGTAGTAGGTGAGCACCGAAATCAGCGCCCTGTGCACTGTGATTGATGAGCACACCAGAGCGTGATCACGCGACCGTGGAAATGCCGTGCTTGTCAGAGTCGGGGTGCGGAGACCCAGGCTAGCATCTCCCAGGACAGACAACCCTGTAAGTTTCCTTACAGTTCAATATGCAGTAAAAGAAGGGTTAAGAAGATCAAGGTTGTTTCCAGGCAAGAGTCAAGGGTCGGCAGCAATTTGCATAGTCAGGATTCAAAGTAGAAGGGTCAGGACCCAGAAATCAGTCTAATGGCAATTATAAAGCACCCAGGAACTCTCAGGAGATGAACCTTTATTCAGGCATTAAACCCATGTCCTTGGCATCCTTTTATTTAGAATTTGGCACCAAACCACAATGCAACGCATGTGACTCCTGAATGCTGCCATCTTGGCTGCAGTGACAAAGAGAAGAGTGCCATCAGGAATTCCTCACAGTGGGACTCCCATCATTGCCTCCTGAGGCTCCTATTCACTTTAATGTGAAATGCTGGGTAGCAAAAGTGTGAGTCCTTTTGGCTGTAAAAATATGAGTGTTTACATTCCTAGTGCTCACTCCTGGATTGCCTGGCATTCCCATTCTCGAGATGTGATTGCAGGCAATATTAGCCAATTGAAATATGCCAGGCTGAAAAGTGCCTTATGTGACATATTATGGGACAATAATGCTAAAACAGATTCTGATTTCATGCACTTGAACACACATGCATTGTATTTATAATCATGATTTAATTTATTATAATTTTCCTTTTTTAAAATTAAAGGAGAACAAGATCTTAACTAAAGAAGTAGCTAGAAATGTTGCACATAATGTTTGGGCTTCTGTACCAGCTCAGGGCAACCATAGCCCTTTAGCAGTAAAGCTTTGTGTCTCCAAAGATGCCCCAGTAGCTCCCCATCTTCTTTTCTGCTGATTCACTGCACATGCTCAGTGCTGCTGTCACTGAGCTTAATTTAATAATCGGCCCTATAGCATCAGCTTATGTTACGGACAAACCTCATTTTCTGCTTGATAATTTGAAATGACCCTTAAGCTTAGCTTCTCAACAGCTGCTCAGACCCCACTGAGCATGTGAGTGTCACAGACACTTTCCAAGATGGTGACCCCCTGTGACAAGTTTGAAGTCCTGGATCATTGCTGCTATTGAGAATCTGAAACAATAGGCTGTACAATAAGCTCAGTATATAAAATATGGCATTTTTAGCCATATTCAATTTTATGGTTAAGTTCTCCTTTAAAGGAAAACTATACCCCCCAACAACAAAGTTCTCTATAAAAATATATTGCATAAACCAGTTCATATGTAAAATCCTGTTTCATTTAAATTTGCTCCCACACACTTCCTGTTACAGTTAGAGTTGTAGTATTTCTGGTCAGGTGATCTCTGAGGCAGCAAACAGACCATCACAAAATGGCTGCTCAAGGTAAGAGATGTAAAAAGGTAATATTTACTTAAATATACCAGTTTGCCACTTAATATGATATAAAATTTCTGTTGCTTAAGTATTCATTGTGAGGGTAAAGTATCAGCTTATTACAAATTACTATTATCAATCTTTATTTATGTAGCATTGACACATTTTTGTTGCACTTTACAGAGATTGCAAACTACAGAGAAAGAATTTGCATGAGAAAATACCAAAGCAACAAGGTCATTTCTCATCTCTCTGTCCTTTCGTCTTTCTAACTATGGCCGAAAGATAGAGTACTCATTTACTGATAAACTGTTTTGTAATCTTACAGTTACGCAGTAGGGTATGTTATGGAATACCAATGGAGGCCCCGTTAGATACAAAAATAGTCTAGGTACACTGTAAGTTTCAAAATGCATAAATACATTAAATATTACAGAAAATATGTACATTGTATATACAGAGGAGAAGGGAACTAGAAGTCAGATTTCTAGTTGCTGCAGTCCTCTAGAGTGAAATTCCTCGACTCTCCATTCATTTCTATGGGATTTTGAAAGACGTATGTATCAAAGGATGAACTTTCACTTTCACCCTTTTCACCCATTGATAAATACTCTTTTTAAAATCCCATCACTCTAGAGGACTATGGCGATCTCAAATTCACTCTTTGATAAATATACCCCTATGGGGGGGAGGAAGCGGGGGGGTGGGCCAGTGGAGGGTGGCGAATAGGGGCTTTTAGCTGTAGGGGGGGTTTACTTTTTTTTTTAAAGATGAAAAATTCCTTTAAAAGTGGGGATATCTTGGTCAGTTCTATTGTAACTAGATATCCCATTATTATTCCAGATAATAAGATCCCCTACATGTATATATTATCTTTGACTAAGATATTCTGGAAAGTCTTTAGATTTATAATGGGAATAATGTTTAATAGAATTACAGATGGACCTGTAAGCCCGATGTTTAGAGAGCCTTGAATGATATATGACCTCTCACCATATAAAATACAATTATGTGCTGTGCAATGTGAGCCCTAGGGTCTTATTGGATCCATTGTGGCTGATTGCATAGCTATAAAGGATCTGGTTTCTATAAAGTATATTAAAGTAATATATAAAGTATATTATAGCTTCTGAAGCATCTCTGGCATAGAATAGAATCAGGATGCTCAGGCATGTGGTAGCGATGCCTGGGTATTAAATGTTTTTATGGCTATAATGGGAAACTCAGGCACAAGAAGGGGCAGTCCAAGGGCCAGAGGATTGTGTTCAGTTGGCAACTATAAGATTATATGGCACATATATAGTTATTTATATGAATACTGTCAATTGGTCGCTAATTTAAAGCTGGTTTTAAAGGAACAGTTCAGTGTAAAAATAAAAACAGATAGGCTTTGCAAAATAAAAATGTTTCTAATATAGTTAGTTAGCCCAAAATGTAATGTATTAAGTCTGGAGTGACTGGATGTCTAACATAATAGCCAGAACACTACTTCCTACTTTTCAGCTCTCTAACTCTGAGTTAGTCAGTGACTTGAAGGCGGCCACATGGTACATAACTGTTCAGTGAGTTTGTAATTGATCCTCAGCATTCAGCTCAGATTCACAAGCAACAGTTAAGGCCCATGTGCCCCCCCTCTTTTACTGCCTGGTAACCAATCAGTGTAAAGCAAGAGAGCTGCCAAGCAGGAAGTAGTGATCTAGGTATTATGTTAGACATCTAATCACTCCAGCCTTTATCATTTTTGACTAACTAACTAAATTAAACATTTTTTATTTTGCACAGCCTATTTACCCACTTTTTATTTTTACACTGACCAATTAATTTAAGATGTTTTGGTTAGATCCCAGATTCCATGGCCATAAGCAAAGAAAAGAGTTAGGAGAACTGTCTGATTGTGGAAGACTTTTCCGTTTTTACAGGATAAAGAAGTGCTTGATTAAATGTGGACAGAAATGCAGAAGAGAATGATGAGAAGCTGAGTAGGTATGTAGGAGCTGGGCATGTAAAGCTCAGGGGCCTGACTGTTGTGATGTGAAGTTTTCAGGTCAACAAAACATGTTATTATTTATTCGTATAATGCTGAGATAGTCTACAAAAATTTGCAAAGAATATCTAATTCTCATAAGGTCCTGCACCAGAAAAGCTTGCATTCTAATTCACACCCCCACATGCTCAATACTCAACCTGTATTTCTTTGCTTTCCTCCAGGAGATTTAAGTTCTATGCAGATAGCAGCCAAGGCAAAACTAAGACAAGCTCACATCACTGCCAGGCAACAAAACGAACTCCAATGCAATTGTGCTGCCAGAAATGGCCTTTTGCAAATCAAAACTGAAATTTGCAGCAGCCAAAACAAATAATTTGTAAAAGCAAGTTGTGATCCATTGCCTCATATCAATCTATTTTCTAAAGCACATGAGACACAAGAACACACAGTACTTCAGCCAATTGGAAAGTGCCTGCGACTCTGACTACCTCGCAGTATTCTCCTTAACTGGGATACATGTGGAACCACAGATGTGAAAAATTAAGCATGAACATGGTCGGTGAGAGTTTTTGGGGTTGAAAAACTTCCTTTTGTATCTCATCCCATGAACAAATTTCGATCAAGATTCACAGCAAAATTTGCATTTTCACAAGCAGTGAAATTCTATCTGTGATAGAATTTCACCATGCATTTTGTTTAGCCGGGGGGAAAAATTTGTTTTTTTCCTGCACAAGAAAAATGTAAGAAAAAACATCTATTGACTTTAATGCATTTGGAGGGAGAAAAAACCCATTTACTTTAATGCAATTGGCAAAAGAAAAACGTCCATTGGTTTTAATGCTTTTGGCAAAATTTCACAGTATTGCTAATTTGTAGTGGTTGGTTTTGGGTATTTTTTTGGGGAAACTAAGCAATTTAGCTCATCACTAATTATAACTTTAAGCAGGGCGAGGGTAATGTAGTAAGCATCTGCATTAAAAATTGTTATAGAAGAGTAAAACAAATATAAACAGAAAAATAATTTGCAAAACTGCACTAGAACTTTTGCATACAATAGTATTATAGAGCAAATTGTAATTGCACAAAGCACCTTTTTTAAGACCAATGAAAATATATTTTTTTTTTAAACAAATCACTGTGCACTGAATGAAATCTTTTTTCTGCTGGCGGATGAGGTGCCTTGGATTTTCAAAAATGTTTCCATTAACAAGTAATATTCCCGCTTTACATTGTAACAGAATGAAGGCTTCCTTCAATGAGGCCTCACCCTTCCTATAGTACTGAATTAATTGCACAATACAGGAGGATTAGCATGATGCTAGAGCTTGAGACCCTTTAAAAAAACAGGCCCTTGAGATGTGGAATTAAGTGAGCAGAAAGAAACACAGGGAACATTGGGAACTCAGGACTGAACCAATCATTTTATTATGTAAATTGCAGGCCCTTGTGCTCTTGTATGCAAATCCGTGTCAGTGTGTAGTCAACGTGTGGCTGTGCCAAGGCATAAACAAACTTCTGTTCTGCTTTTCTGCTGCTGATTTTTGTGACAGTGCCTGCTAGTTTTGGGCAACATTTCCTAACAATGACAATAACCAGAAGAAAAAGTTTGAGCAGGAGATCCAGCCTCCAGAAAATATTCACAGCATAGTGGCTGCATATTAACAGTTGCCTGAAATGTCAGAAGAGTCACAAGGGGCATTATTTTTGCATTACCAGTATGGGATCTAATATGAAAAAAAATATTGTATGGTGGCCTTAAAGGAGAACTAAACCCTAACAATAAATCTGGCTAAAAATGACATATTTTATATACTGAATTTATTGCACCATCTTGGAAAGTGTCTGCGACACTCACATGCTCAGTGGGCTCTGAGTAGCTGTTGAGAAGCTAAGCTTAGGGGTTGTCACAAATTATCAAGCAGAAAATGAGGTTGGTCTGTAATATAAGCTGATGCTACAGGGCCAATTATTAAATGCTGATGCTAATTGCACTGGTTTCTTTGCTGGCATGTAGTAATTATCCGTATTAATTACTAATCAGAATATAACCAACCTTATATTGTGAAATTTATATTTTATGTTATGAGGTACTGTATATTGTGAGTTGTTCCCTAAGCTCAGTAAGTGATGGCAGCACAGAGCATGTGCAGTGAATCAGCAGAAAAGAAGATAGGGAGCTACTGGGGCATCTTTGGAGACAGATATTTCCTGCTAAATGGCTGTGTTTGCCTTGGGCTGGTCCAGAAGCCCAAAATAATGTACAACATTTCTAGCTACTTCTTTAGTTAAGCTTTAGTTCTCCTTTAAAGGAATGGTATTCCAAATTACAGAAACACCCCCTTATATGGAACATCCCAGTACAAGCCTTCTAGCTACCTGTATTTTATGCCACTCTGGTTGTGGCTGGAATATACATATGCGTCCTTTACGTTTCTATTTTGTATGTTCCACAAAATAGAAAGTTTAGTAGGTTGGTTCCCAACATGAGGCCAGTACAAGGCACAAAGATGACAACAAAAAGCACACAAATTTCCTTTTCATTACACATGGTTTTGTTGGAATGAACCTTTGAAGATCATAGGGGTCATTTTAAACCCCAAGCCCAGTTGGCTTGGCCAAAGTCAGTTGGTCAAGGTAACCGTGGCTTTCTCCAGCCTTTTGTTCCAAGTTTCACGCAGTTGTGCCTATTGGCTCAGGGCAACCCTGGAGCTATTGCCACCTTTGAACCAGGTGGTGGCTCCTGGGTCCCTTCAGTGGCCTTCATCAATTACCACAGCACATTTGTGCCTAAAGAATCAGGCTCACCATTTATACTCACTCCAAACACCAACTTTCCAGCACAGTTGCATCTGATTTTCCTCAAAACAGAAGCACAATCACAATTTTGATCTTTACAATTGTGTCTGTCACAGCTCTACCTCCAATAATGCTGGAATCATGGGACTAATGCTGCATTATAGGTAAATTAAACAAACAGTTGAATATTTACTGTCACCAGTTGAGCCCCTTGACATAGGGTCCAACAATATATATTACAAAAAATAAATAATATGCAAGGTGGCTCAGTTCAAGCATTTATTAGTGAAAATAATCACAGCAAAAAAAATCAAAAACATTGTATCAGATTGTATTAAAACATATCACAAGGTAGTATCCTGTCTGCATACCTCATGTCAGCCACTCCCTCCTGATGTGTTTTGTGCCATTGGGAGCTTCATCGGAGGAGGTGTTTTTTACTATGACAGCCCTGTCAAAACATCGAAAACTGATTTATTATGGGACAATTAAAAACCAATTAAGCCTATGTTTTAATACAATCTGATACAATGTGTTTGATGTTGTCTGCTATGATTATTGTGCACTAATAAATGCTTGAATTGAGCCACCTTGCATATTATTTATTTTTTGCATTACAGGCAAAAAAAACATGGCAAATGCGTCCAGGTACATGGATAAGGGTAAATGGACTGATTTCTCAATGTTCAAATCAAAAAAATTTTTTTGCACCGAAATGTATAAATTGAAATCGTGGTTTCAAAAACTCAAATGTTCACTATGTATGAAAATAAAAAGCTGAAATACAAAACATTGGCATATAAAAGGTTTTGCGTTTGTGTAGCAATCGTTGGCAATTGTCCTAGGCAAAATATTTTGACGTTGCTTTAGCATATGAAGTAGAATAAGTTATGAGTAGAATAAGGATTCAATGTATTCAAGTTTTTTTTTCTTGGTTTTATTTAATCTAGTTTTTTATATTCTGTTTTTTAATAAAAGAAAAAACATTTGATTTGAATTTCAAATTAGAAAAAAAAAATCTAAAATTTCACAAGTTTGAATTTTGCTAAATTGGCCTGCCAGTATCTTGGGTGACTTATAGTGATGGGCGAGTTTGGGGCGTTTTGCTTTGCTGAAAAATTTGCGAATTTCCTGCGAAGATCGCGAAACGGACGCCGGCATCCATTTTTTTTTGAAGCTGTCGAATTTTCGCTGGTGGGGAATCTCAGTAATCCGCCGTGAATTTGTACCTGGCGAATAAATCCGCCCATCACTAGTGACCTAAACTGTTCCAACTTTGCATGAAATGATCATTCCCTGGATTATATAAGCAAATAGCAGTTTGCCATCTCCTTGTATAACATCTATTCACATGAAACAATCTCCTTCGTGTATTTGTCTGTGTCTCTGTTTACAGCATCTGTCTATTTATGTGATCACAGTGGACAATCAGTAGCTAAAAACATTCACAGTCTGAGTGAAGCCTTTTGCCAAAACCTCTAGACGATTATAATGAATCTAATTTTACATTCATTACAATCAATAAAACAACCGCTGACTGTTTGTGTTACGGCATTAATTGGTAAACCTGATTATCCTTGTAGCGATCGGGTTCACTATCCCATCTTTCATCCTTCTGTCCTCGTGGTTACAGAGTCTGAAAGCTAGAAACCAAAAAGTTGGTATGTTAATAAGTAAATCGTTCCCTGTCTCCATTACTGTAACCCTACCATAATGTCTTTCCTATTCCTCATAATGTGTCTGAAACAGAAAATTATTTTTTAGACTTAAATGATGTAGTTAGTTCTCGCATGAGAAGAAAAAATCATTAGAAGAAGAAGCACAGATGCTTTCGAAACAAAGATGCTCTTTACAGAGATTTTAAACCATGATCTTGTCACAGTTTCAGTAGAATATTTTTTGCAGACCCCTTGGGCTTAAGGGGATCCTGTCATCGGAAAACATGTTTTTTCAAAATGCATCAGTTAATAGTGTTACTCCAGCAGACTTCTGCACTGAAATCCATTTCTCAAAAGAGCAAACTGATTTTTTTTATATTCAATTTTGAAATCTGACATGGGGCTAGACATTTTGTCAATTTCCCAGCTGCCCCTGGTCATGTGACTTGTGCCTGCACTTTAGGAGAGAAATGCTTTCTGGCAGGCTGCTGTTTTGTCTTCTCAATGTAACTGAATGTGTCTCAGTGGGACGTGGGTTTTTACTATTGAGTGTTGTTCTTAGATCTACTGGCAGCTGTTATCTTGTGTTAGGGAGCTGCTATCTGGTTACCTTCCCATTGTTCTTTTGTTTGGCTGCTGGGGGGGGAAACGGAGGGGGGTGATATCACTCCAACTTGCAGTACAGCAGTAAAGAGTGATTGAAGTTTATCAGAGCACAAGTCACATGACTTGGGGCAGCTGGGAAATTGACAATATGTCTAGCCCCATGTCAGATTTCAAAATTGAATATAAAAAAATCAGTTTGCTCTTTTGAGAAATGGATTTCAGTGCAGAATTCTACTGGATCAGCACTATTAACTGATTCATTTTGGAAAAAAAAAAAATTTCCATGACAGTATCCCTTTAACATTGTGGATTTAAAGCTTCAAGCTTATGATTGTGTGTCAAATACATGTTCAATGATTCACCAATGTGTTTTGAAAGCTGTAAGAGACCATACAATTCTTTTTGTTCCCTGAAAACTGGTAGGTTTGTATTTACAAACAAAATCAATAATAAATATATATTTAAAATATATAATTATCTAAACAAAGTTTAGGGGGTTATTTACTAAAACTCAGTTTTCTATGAAAACAAAGTCAACCAAACTCCCTTTCAACCAAACAAATTCAACTCATTTACTGCTAAATTTTCTCGAAACAAAGTCGGAGCGTCAAAATGTTGCAAACAAAATCGAGTGTCAATTTCTATCGTATGATTGCTCCAAAAACTCGACTTTATCGAATTGTTTCTGTGAAAACCCAACTTTTTTGGATAACTGGACAAAACCCCCAACTTTATCGGATTATCCAGAGCAGATCACAATGTCAAGAAACAACTTTAGGGACATCTGCCTTTGACTTCTACATGACTTCGACAGGTTTGAAATGGAGTATTTTCGGATTCTAATATTTAGCAGCTTTGGGGTATGATAAATCTCCAAAAATTAGAGTTTTTGTTTTTCCCCTTTAAAACCTTGAGCTTTCCTCGACAGATAAATACTAATATTAATAAATAGGCCCACATAGTATAATGTACAAAGCAATATTCAAAATTAATTTACAATTTTATGTTTTATGTTATATGGTTTTTGAGCTGTGCTCCACTCTGAAATCCTGAAATTTATTATTTTATCCAGGGTTACTGACCTGACATCCAGAGATCTCACTCATTCTGAGTTTAGATTATTTTTATTGATATCATTCTTATAATGTTTGTGTAAGGGCTTACCCTGGTAGTCTAGCGGGGACTAGGGCCAGACGGGGACGCCCGCAGCCCTAGTCCTTCCAGTTCTGAGTCGTAGCCACGCACTTCCTTGTTATACGTGCCGGCCGCATGACGTCATCACTCCTGCGGTGCAAAATTCAAATATTTAAAGGGGCCTGTGACCTAAACTCATTGCCCGTTATAGGATAATTTCTGGTGATTTCCTGGTGCTTCTGAGCCTGTATTCTGTCTGATTCTGATACCTGTTGTGACCCCTGCCTGTTTTGTGACGATTCTGACATCCGAAATCCTGACCCTGCCTGGTACCGACTTCGCTTATTCCGGATCCCTTCTGATTGATCTCCTGGTTTGACCCTTGCCTGCCTGACTCCGTTTGTACTCCGCCTGCCTCGACCCAGCCTGATCTGACTTCACTTCTATCTATGCCTTATACCCCGACCTTCTGCCCAAAAGACTTTGCATTACCGTTTTTTCTACTTCAAATAAACTCTAATTTTAGCTTGAATAATTTTTAATGGGTTGAACAATTCAAAAAAATTGCATTAAATTAATGCCTGAAAATTGGAATTGATGGCTCCCATTGACTTCTACACAAACTCTGCAGCTTTTAGTTTTATATCGTGCCTACAAGTTTTTTAAGAGCATAATTTAAATTCACAAGTTTTAGCACATACACAAAAAAATATTTGCTTAAACAATTTGAATTAGAACGTTGATAAATCAAATCCAGGGAGACCCATTTATTTTACGATCAAATTGGTGGTCGCTAATGGAAAAATTGTTCACAATGCAAATAAATGTTCAAACGATTTTGCCTTTGTGCAAATGTAACAAACATTTTGCACCCTCACAATTGTGAATTTTATAGTTTGTAATAGTGTGTGGTGCATGCAATAAATCTTCTGACTGAAAAAGTTGTTACAATTACGCCAAAAGTTTACGCCACCTTCAAGCAGGTGTTAAAGGTTCACAATGTGCAAATAAAATTCACAATGCAATAATGAAGAATATTACATTGCGAAATGTTAATGTTTATGCTTATTTGTTTGAAAATATGTTCTCTTTATTACATTTACCCCTATTTCTCTAAAATTATGAATTATTAAAAGATCAGAATATGAAAAAGTATGAACAGAAAAAAGTGCAGAAAAAAACCTCTAAAAATGTAAGTTTTAATTGCTAGAAAAAAAATCCAGAAACCTGTCTGGCTAAAAAAAAGTCCGATAGGAACAGTTCAGCTCCCATTGAGGTATTTTATTCAAAGAGTGAAGCTAGAGATCACCACAGTCCTCTAGAGTGATAAATATGCCTTTCAACAACCCATAGAAATGAACAGAGAGTTGCGGAATTTCCCTCTAGAGAACTGTGGCAATCTCTAACTTCACTCTTTTAAATATACCCAATTGACTTCTATGGGGCCGCCACTGCTTTTACTTGGAGAAGTCTTGTATCAGAGAGAGTTTTTCATGGTTTTTACACTTAATACATCTCAAATTTTTGTGTTTTGGAGACATTTTTAAACATTTTAGAGAAAAAATATGATACATCAAAAAAAGGAAATCTGAATGTTAGTAAATAGGCCCCCAAGTGTCTTTATTGCATGATGTGTTACCACAAAGTAGTTTTGTTTCAGTGGATACCTTTATAGAATTTATTATTGCTAAAATATGTGCTGCTATAGGATCATAATTAACATAATTATAGTTCTAGTGTCTGTTAGCCTTCTATTTTATTAGATTTTCAGGCGACTGAGGCATATAAGCAAGCAATGTATAATCTGCATTAACAGACAACCAGACAGCGGTTTCCTAACATTTAAGAAGAACCGTATCTCCTCTTATGACTTTTATTCCTGGGCTGGCTATTTTTCAGAACTGATGAAATGAAGAGGGCTGCTATTTCTGGGATATGAATAGTTAGAATGTTATTGCAGCTGAAAGACAGTGTTGATCGTCCAGCAGCTATGATTGGGGATGAAGACAAAAGGACTGATGTTCGAAAAGGAAATACATATGAATGGATGAATGGTGCATTTATCCAGAAATGATAGGCCCTCATTTTAATCAGCTCTGCATAATTTACATAATTAAATTGAATTAAGAATGACATCAATGCATCATTCAGTATCACTGACCCAGAATACTTACAGAAACCCAACTTTGTCTTAACAGCAAGAATTATAATATTCTTTGAGTCATCTAAACCTTCTGTGTAATTCTGTTACTCTGGTTTGTTAATTTATTGTAAGAAATATACAACAGAAGCACAGAAACAAAGGGAACATATCTTTAGTAATGTGGAAACCAAATCTCATATGGAAGTAATTATAGTAAAAAGTAGAGATGGACACTTCCACTTCCAATGAACAACTCAGGCCAAAAGTCAATGTAAAATCCTAAACTTTTATTAGTATAACATCCTGATACGTTTCATGCAGCAAGAACCTAGTTATAGGCATAGTGCTCTATTTATAAATGATCATGATCTTCCATAGGGTACAGGCAATATAAAAAAACATAGGGTACAGACGATAAGAATGAGGAATCCAACATAAAAAGTGGTGATATTTCAGCGCTCTACAGCACCATCCTTGAACATACAAGTCTTGTTAAATCCAACCACCAATAAATAGGCAAAAAACACCTATTACCTCCCACCTCAATATTAAACCCTTACTCCCAAATGTAATAAAAGGCACAGAGTCTGTCTAGGAGCAGTAACCCATAGCAATCAATAAGAAGCATGCTTTTAAACAGGCGACCAGTAAATGGTACCTGCTAATTTGTTGCTATGGGATACTGCTCCTGGGCAAACTTAGAGGCATATTTATCAAAGGTCAAATTTTGAATTCATGTGAGTTTCTAAAAACTCCCCTTAACTCCCATAAATTCGAAATTCGACCAATCGAAATCTATTGATAAAATAGAATTGAATCAACCCGAAAACTGGAATCGAATTAGATTCAAATTCAATTTGAATTAAAAAAAAACTCATTTCGAATTCTTTTCTCTCAAAAATCGAATTCAAATTTTTTTAAAAACTCAAATCAAATTTGAAGAACTTCCTAGTCAAATTTGAAAGTTTTTTTTTTCAAAAATTAAAATTTTCAATTCGACCCTTCATAAATTTACCCCTTAGTGTCATTTATTTCATAACCCCCTTAGTTGTGAAAGTATCCAAAACATTTAAAGGAGAACCAAAGCTTAACAAAGAAGTAGGGTTTGTGATCAAAGAAGTAGGGTAGTGATGATGCACATTATGTTGTAAGGTTCTTAAAAGCACAGGTTCCAAACAGGAAGGAGGCACACAAATACATCCGGCAATGACTTTAAACCATTTATTCAGAACATTTTCTGCTGAATAAATGTCTTAAAGTCATTGCTGGACATATTGGTGTGCCTCCTTCCTGTTTGGAACTTGAGCATGTTGGCTGGCTTGGAAGCAGCTTGAGGAGTTGAATGCACCCAGGTGACGTAAGTGGTGTGCCGAAGATTTATATATATATATATATATATATATATATATATATATATATATATATATATATCCTATATAATAATCTTCAAGTGTCTCTGCGTCCAGTCCCTGTGTCCGTGGAATTGCGCTACTGCGCATGTGCCCCACGGACCTCTAGCTTTCGCGTAGTAGCAACGCCAGTCTCGCGTGATGAGATTTGCGGCTTTGGGATTTTGTGTGAGACAGGTGGCTAGGAGTCTCCAGTTAAGAGCTTTTCGGGAGGTGTAAGTATCGCTGTGGGACTGCGGGCTGGGTTGGGAAATACGGGACTGTTGGGCAGCATACACTTCCCTGTATTACCCGGACCCTCAGTGACCTGTAGACTCCTGCTGCCAAGCGCTGCCTTCCCCGGACTCTCTCCCTACTGAACTCGCCCACCCGCTCCGCTATCCCCGAGCTCAAGTGCCAAGCGCTGGTGCCCCAACCTGATTTCTCTCTCTGCGCAATCTGAAGGCTGAACTTTCTCTTTCAGCCTCTCAGGGTTAGTGATTCCGGGCCAGCAGTCTGTACATATATACCCTGTGTATATCTTGCCTATCGGCCAGGGGTGTGGTGTTGTTATTCACAGGCTGCTGGAATGTTTGCTAACGGCGAAGGCGCAACAGGTCCAACAGATTATACCGCATTCTTATGCCTCCTCATTGCCCGGAGACTCCCTTAGTCTGTGACACTCCTCAGGGCACGACCTCTCTTTGCTGCTGCTAATAGCGCCGGGGCTTGACACCAGGGGGGACTGTCAGTCACTGGGGTTGGTAATGAGTTCCGAGCAGTTACACACACACATATTGTTTCTTGCTAATTGCCCTGTAATCAAACACTGCTCCAGTGTCCCCCCAAACCCCAGCATGCATAGCGGCACTGACATAAGACCCGAGACGGGACACTTAATGGCGGCAGCGCTACAGCCCGGTTTTCGCGGAGGTTGCTGTGGTGTGTGGCGGCTCCATGTGCCCAGCTGCTTCTTAGCCTCGGTCAGTGCCACAGTCCCGCGCCTCTGCCGCTCCCACACACGCAAACATGGACCCCAACATCCTGATCGAGGCCCTGCGGGGCACCATGGACCCGGCCCTGCGGGAGGCGGCCGAGAGACAACTCAACGAGGTGAGAGTGGGGCCTGTCTGACACTTCCCCGGGCCTGTCTGACACTGGAACCCACAGTTCTTATCCCTTCTCTGTGTGGCAATAGGAATGTGTGGGAAACACTTATGTCTTCTTTTCCAACTGCCCCCAAATAACGTCTGTTCCCTCCCCTGTCTGTCACACTGCCCCCCAATAATATCTATGATATGTCTGTATATCCCTGTCACACTGCCCCCCAATAATATCTATTAAATCCCTGTCACACTGCCCCCCAATAATATCTATTATATGTCTGTATATCCCTGTCACACTGCCCCCCAATAATATCTATTATATGTCTGTATATCCCTGTCACACTGCCCCCCAATAATATCTATTAAATCCCTGTCACACTGCCCCCCAATAATATCTATTATATGTCTGTATATCCCTGTCACACTGCCCCCCAATAATACCTATTATATGTCTGTATATCCCTGACACACTGCCCCCCAATAATCCTAATCCTATATAATAAAGATCAAGTGTCTCTGCGTCCAGTCCCTGTGTCCGTGGGATTGCGCTACTGCGCATGTGCCCCACGGACATCTACCCAGATGAGAAAGAAACAGCACACAGAGCCTTTTAAAGCACATGTGCCCCACGGACCTCTAGCGCCCGTTAATTTAACGGGCTTAATGTCTAGTATATATATAATACACAAAAGCCATAAATATCATGTAAATTATATCCTTATAAACGGTGAGTTCTGATGTCATCAGTTATAAACGGTGAGTTCTGTTGTCATTTCTGTCACATGACTCACTAAAACTTGTGTATTATAAATAAAGTGCCCCCAGTTGTAAAATATGAGGATATTAGAAGTTACCTCGGAGTTCCATGACCTGTATAAAAACACTCGGCCTTCGGGCTCGTGTTTTTATATGGTTGTGAAACTCCTCTGTAACTTATAATATCCTTATATGTTACAAGAGGGGTACTTTATTCACTATATAATACACAAGAACCATGAATATCCTGTAAATTATATCCTTATCAACGATGCTTAGTGATGTCATCTATTATAATTGGAGTTTAGTGATGTCATTTCTGTCACATGACTCACAGAAATCTGTGTATTATAATAAATAAAGTACCGCCTGTTGCAAAATATGAGGATATTAGAAGTCACCTTAGAGTTCCATGATGTACTTGCCCTTCGGCTTTGTGTTTTTATATTGTCAAGGAACTCATCAGCTTCTCAACAGCTTCTCAAAGCCCACTGAGCATGTGAGTGTCACTGGCTAACGAAATACAAGATGGTGAACTCCTGTGGATAACATTGAACCTGGGTTATTATTATAATAGAAGCACTAGAACGTAACTTGATCTAGTAAGTTCAGAATATTAAAATACATTCATTTCTATCCACATTTGCTTTTATGGTTTAATTCTTCTTTAAAGCATTTCTAAAAAATTGTAAAGATAGACCAAAAACAAGAGACAACTGATTATTGAGTTCCTTGGCCTCCATAAGGCTATCCAAATAACTCCTTCATTTAATATCACTCTTATCCGTTCTAAACGTGGAAAACAATTTGTACTCCTAGGTCCAAATGCAAATATTTAGCAATTTTAAGAAAACTTCAGAATCACACACACATACACAGTCCCTTCATAAGGTCTTGACATGGGGAGGCAGATTTATCAAAAATATAATTTTTGAATGTTTGCGTTTTTTTCTTATTCAAAAAAACATGAAAACTCAAAAATCTCTAATAATTGCAAATTATTCTCAAAAACTGGAATTAAAAAGTAGCTTGAATTTTTCTAGTACAACCCCCACTGACTTTTACTGACCGAACTCACCAGCTTTTAGATGCAGAATTGTCATATTTCGAGTTTCTAGTTTTTCTCGCTTAATGAGTCTTGAAAATTTTCAAGTTTTCAAGTTTCAGAAACTTAAATTTGAATTTGCTCTTACCTTCTCTGGTGTGAAAGTGATTATTTTCTGTAAAAACTGGATTCCTAAAAATGTCAGGATTGTAGTGCAGGATAACACTGTCATACCTCCATAATGTAATAACAAGCACAAATATTGCCCAGGAGCAGTAACCCATAACAACCAATAGGGTCTTTACTATTTGTGATTAGACCTGTAGCAAACTTTTAAAGGGGTGGTTTACATTTAAGCTAACTTTTAGTAAGTTATCTGATGGCTAATTCTAAGCAACTTTTCAGTTTATTTTCATTAGTTATTGTTTATGAGTTTTTTATTATTTGCCTATTTCTTTTGTCGTTCCAGCTTTCAAATGGAGGTCACTGACCCCATCTAAAAAACAAATGCTCTGTAAGGCTACAAATGTATTGTTATTGCTACTTTTTATTGTTTATCTTTCTATCCAGGCCTCTCCTATTCATATTCCAGTCTCTTATTCAAATCAATGCATAGTTGCTAGGGTAATTTGGACCACAGCAACCAGATTGCTGAAATTGCAAACAGGAGAGATGTTGAATAAAAAGCTAAATAACTCAAAAAACACAAATAATAAAAAATGAAAACCAATTGCAAATGATCTCAGAATATCCCTCTCTGCATCATATTAAAAGTAAATTTAAAGGTGAACCACCCCTTGAAGCAGGATTTAAACAAAGATCCACATTAAATAAGTAGAGCTCTGATCAGTTAAACACAACAATGGCACCTTGTTTGTACCACCTGCTCACAGAAGGAAGTTTGAGGTTCCTAGAATACTTCAAAAAGCTCAACCTCATCCACAGCTGCAAGAGAAACACGAAGCTCTGTACAGTAGTAGTGAACGGCCAAGGTGCAGTGGACCAGTTTACCAATCAAATGAAACACATTTCATTGTAGATTATTTACGGATCATTTAAAACAAATCTACAATTTATAACTGATGATAATGCATTAGAAGAATACCTTGTAGGTAATTTAATTAAAACATACAAATAACCTTATATATTATATTATATATTATATATTAAAATAATTTATTTAGAATATTTTTTTAGACTTACAGTCTCACTTTGCCAAAAAATTCACAAGTTTCCCGCGAAAATCGCGAAACTGCGAATGGGCCGGTTTTGCGAATTTATTCACCGTCGATGAATCGCGGGAATTTGGCGCGAATTCGTGCCTGTCGAATGAATTCACCCATCACTACTTACAGTGAAACCTGAATTTTACATTCCCTTATTTTAAGTTTTTCCCGCATTTTACATTATTTTTTTTGTGGTCCGCCAGTTTATAATGCATTTCAGTGGTTGCTTTTCCCTGATTTTACATAATGTTTTCCCGGATTTTACACCAAAATGTTGTCCTGATGGTTCCAAAAACAGCTGTTTGTCCTTTGTGAATGTTATTATTGATGAAATTAAGAGGTTTGAAATACTAAGCAGATGCATATTTTGCCATGGTTCTGTCTGTATATAGTCAAGTCCAATTAGTCTGTACTCATACAGTCCTGCACCAATCACTTATTGCTTTAGCTTGTGCATGTGACTGGCAGAGAGGCCTTTCACCTGCCTCCACCCCCCATAGTGTAACATTAATACTGTAATGCTTAACCCTTGTCATTAACATAGTAACTATTGTATTTCAGTAACACCAACTTCTGTGCTTTTATCCTTTAAGTTTTACACATTCTTTCCTGGCCCCTCCGAAGAACATAAAATGGGAGTTCTACTGTACGTATTTAATATTATACTGTTTTTTAAAACATTTCTATTAGTGGTGTGATCTGTTCAAGATCTGATCCGCAAGTAGAAAGCACAATGAAGGACAGGTATATCTCCGTCTGTGCAAGTTTTAGTTCTGAAATGCCCCAGAGAAAAACTTATCGTTTTAGAATAGAAATTTGTATGAGAAAATGTTTTTTCTAAAATAATCATGACCAGGAAATGCTATCTGTGAATTACTTGCTATATGTGAATTTTGTTGTTGACTTTGTGCAGATAGATAGATAGATAGATAGATAGACAGACAGACAGACAGACAGACAGACAGACAGACAGACAGACAGATAGGCAGATAGATAGATGATAGATAGATAGATAGATAGATAGATAGATAGATAGATAGATAGATAGATAGATAGATAGATAGATTGATAGATAGATAGACAGATAGATAGACAGATAGATGATAGATAGATAGATAGATAGATAGATAGATAGATAATAGATAGATAGATAGATAGATAGATGATAGATAGATAGATAGATAGATAGATAATGGATAGATAGATAGATGATAGATAGAATTTATTCGCCAGATGAGAATTCCCGCGATTCGCCGCCGGTGAATAAAGTCGTGCAAATGGCAAAAACGGACGCTGGCATTCAAAAAATGGACGCCGCCGTCAAAGATGAGACAACGGCACGCAAATGTTTCGCCTTTTCGCAGATTTTTCAGGAAAGTCGCTAATTTTTCGGTGAAACGCCCCAAAAAAAAACGCCCGTCACTATAGATAGATAATTTATTTATTTATTATGCCTGTTGATGGCTTATTGGCTCTCGGTGTACCTGAATTGTCAGGCTCTATTTTGAAACTCAGTCTGGACCTGAATTACGTTGGTGTTGTATAGGATAATAATACTGTATATACAATCAAACCCTGATTTTACTTTTTCAGGGGGAAGGGGGAAAAAAATAAAGTCTGGTAAAATGTAAAATGGGGGTAGGAAGAACCAGTTTTTTTTTCTGTAAAAACAGTATAAATTACAAAACTTCAAATACAGGAAAAGTCACATTTACAGGGGAAAATTGGGGTTTTTATGGAAAAATTGCAGTAACTCATCGTATTTATTCAACTACCAGACTAAAGGCTTTGTTAGCTAATATACGATTTTCGATGGATGGCAGCTTATTAGGGTAATACAGACAAATACAGTATAAATCAGTTACAGCACTTAATATAATATGAACACCTGGGGAACTTACTGAACTATAATATACATTAGACAACTCATTAGTTCAACACAACACAAGTAGCCCTACACTTAATATGACATGAAATGTGTATTTCTCCCATGGTGGATGCCAAACTCTGGTTCCACAAGAGAGCTGTGCTTAATACAAGATCCACACTTATGGGCACCTGCTGTATAAGTCAGGGTTTGTGAATCAAACCATGTTATTTTTACTACTGACTATCTGTGATGCTCTGTTTTCTTAATATTAATAGCATTATTGTTAATATATATATACAGTATCATATATTCATTAATGAATTTATATTGCAACTTGGTTCCAGTAGCCGTCTCTGGCACCCATCTCTATATACTCTATGTGCATTTGTATAGGATTGTCTCTATACTCAAAATGCTGGTTTTGTTTACTTGCCCCTCTGTATAACCTTGTTTTTCCTGTCTAGTCTGTCAGTAGAGGGATTATTATAGCAGCTCTGTACTGTGCTTAAAATAGGCTTTGATTTGCCAGGGGTGCTATACAGTACAAGTATAAAACGACATAGGGGAATGTAGAGTTGAATAAGATTAATGTGGGAGAAGGGAATATAAAAGAAGGGAAGTAGAATATGAACATTATTATAAAAGTTTCAAAATGAAAGCAATCCCAGATGTTGAATGTGGTATTTAACTACATCATCCTGTCCATTTTCAGTATTCTCCTGACTCCAGCAGTTCCAAAATGACTCCTAAGGATCTTCAACAATAGTGGGGAGGTGTGACTGTATAAAATGGCTTGTAAGTGGATCACCTCATTTTCTCATAAAAGTTTGTTCATTAATTTGAATTAATCCTTATATTGAAGAATCAGATGATAGCAGCCTGCAACTTACATGCACTGAAAATCAATAGAACAAGAAAAAAAAAGGGTTTGCATGCAGTCACACGACCTGCAGGATCAAATAGCGAACACTGCATAAAACTTGAGAGAATTAAAACTTTGGGTTGGAAAATATTAGGGTGATAATTAACTGGTATATCACATGGCTTATGTTTCATGTGACCATGTGGCATGACATAACTAGAACACATGTTATAGCATAACATCTACTTTGTTACATTAGATTTAGAACTGGGTAATTTCTGGGTGAGGTGGTACTTAATGTAAATCCTGGGTAATAGTTTGAATACCAGATTCTAATATATACACAACAGGCAAAAATTGAAAGGAGAACGAACAGTAAACTAAAAGTATCACTTAATAGAAAGTCACCCTTGTATTTCGCTTACTGAGCTTTGTGTGTCGCGGCATGCACTCTGTAGCAAGCGTGCTGCTTCAATACACTTTAACTCTTATAGTATACAAAGTGAATAGGGGTAATTTATAAAGAGCTGGGTTGGGTGCAAAGTGTCCTTTAAAAAAAGGAGCAAGTCTCTGCTCTCTGTATTGGAGTGTTGTGTCCCAATGATGAATACAATGCTGCCTGTGTTTGGCAAGGCTGTATTCATGAGGGACACACAGGATAAGGCATGTAGGTATCCTCCCTCCTGCCCCCTACCCATCCCCTAACTTGCACATCATTTATGTTTTGGTTAACACATCTATTGGATTTGCATCTAAAAGGGAAAAACATAGGAATTTAGTTTGTGGTTCTGTAAATTTAGATATGAATTTGTTGAAAGGATTTAATAAACATCCTACAACTTAAAATATTTTGCCTGACATGTTTTAACTGAAAATTTACTTCTGAAAAAGGATATAAATAAAAGTGTATTTAAATATAACAGAAAATGTGTTGCAGATTATGGACCCTTAGCAACCAGGTTACTGAAACTGAAGACTGGAGAGCTGCTGAATAAAAAAAGCAAAAAAACACAAACAACAAAAAATGAAAACCAATTGCAAATTGTCTCAGAATATCACTCTCTACATCATACTAAAAGTTAACTTAACGGAGAGCAACCACTTCTATTGTCTCTAGTTTGCATGAAGGGCAGGGGTTGTCACTGGACCTTTAGGGCTTAAATGGTTTTGTTTCTAGAATCAATTATGCTTAACGTTGGGGGAACTCATCTCAATAAGAGTGGTGGCAGACAGAGAGATTAGTCAACAAATCTACTCTACTGCAGGGGACTAATCTCCCCGAAATGCCTTCCCGCCGGCAAAAATACGAATCATCAGATGGCATACAAAATCGCTTCGGATTTCCGAAGTCACCAGAAGTTTCCTCGTAAGGCAACTTCGGATGACTTCGTAAATCCAAAGCAATTTGTATGCCATACAGCCGGCGATTCTTATTCTTGCCAGCGGTAAGGCATTTTGGGGAGATTAGTCACACACAGTAGAGAAGATTTGTCGCTGGGCGACTAAACTCCCTGTCTGCCACCACCCTAAAGGTGAAGGCACACAGAGCTACTTGTAGCAGCTATTTGTCGTAACTACAAAATAGACAAAAGTGATAACTGGCTTTACTAAGACACTATAGCAAAGTCAATTCTCAGTATTGTCTACAGCAGAGTAGCTACTTCTGGCTACATAATACCCTGCCATAGACAAAACTGAGAATTGCCTCTACTAAAACACACATACTGTATGGGGTTATTTACTAAAATCCAATTTTATCTAATTGTTTCAATAAAAAAAAGCTTCTCCAAACTCCCTTCCACGATATTGGCTTTTTTATCATTAAAGTAAATTGAATAAATGGGATAGGGAAAAAAACTTGATAAAATCGAGCAAAAACTCGATTCATACATTTTTTTCTGACTTTTCTCCAGAACCGGTAGATTTTTATGGGGTTTAGCCGAAAAACCCGAAGTTTTCAGATTATCAGGTTAAACCCAGCGCAAACCATGATATGGTCAAATTGGGATAGGGACATCTCCCATTGACTTATACATGACCTCGACAGCTCTGAGATGTTGGATTTTCAGATTCAGGCTTTTGCAACATTAGGGTATAATAAATCTCGAAAAATTCAAGTTTTTTTTCTATCCCATCTCCTACCTTCTGGAGAAGAATGGTAGATGGAGCCCTCCCACTAATTAAACTTATTCATTCAAAAAGGTTTGGGGAACCTGGTGTCAACAAAATTTCATTGAAATTTAACCCCATGCTGTAGCCGGACAGAGGCTACCTAATTAGATAGACCTAATCATTTCACTTATTCTATCACTTTGTCATTATGGTTTCTCTAGAACGGTTTTTGTTTCTGAGCATTGATGCAGATGTTCTTGTGGTATCATTACCACTGATTATTGTTGCTGTTATTTATTTTTTTTGCTTTATGTTCAAAATGACTATAGCACCTGCAGACATCCTTTCACAATAATACAGATCTTTCACATGTGATAGTATATTGCACTGTGTCCTTCTTTGTGCAATGGTTTGTGTGAGTATATGGAATCCATGTTCTACGCCTAATGCTACAACTGTGCTATAGGAACAACAACTTCAATGGCAGGAAACAAGAATCGTGGCACAGGGATTTATACTGGTCTTTAGTTTTTTTTCCACAATTTCAGTATAATTGCAGCCGAGAGGTACTGATACAGCCTAATACAATTACAGCTGATACATTAAAATATTAAAACAAGGTTGTGACTTCTTGTGTTTTTGGAAAAAGAAACAGTAAGTATGCACCATTCTACTTTTTTGAGATTTGGCCGAAATTCGTAATCTTTACCGAAGGGCAAATCCTACATTGAATCTGAACCCTAATCTTGCATATGTAAATTAAGTTATTGAAGGAGGGAAAATCAGTCCCTGCAGGTTATGGAATAATTTTGCAATTTTCTTTCAGAACATCCTGCTTGGATTTGGGCTCATTCCAAACAAATCCAGGATTCAGTTGGTGGTGAGTAGTGATGGGCGAATTTGCGCCGTTTCGCTTCGCCCAAAAATTCGCGAATATCGCGAAACATCGAAAAATTCGCGAAACGTCGCCAGCGCCCGTTTTTGACGCGGGCGTCCGGTTTTTCGGAAAAAATTTTTTTGCCGCCGGCAAATTTTTTCTGCGAATCTTCGCTGGCGTTTCGCAAATTTATTCGCCTGCCGCGAATCGCGCAAATTCGCCGCGAATTCGCGCCTGGCGAATAAATTCGCCCATCACTAGTGGTGAGTGTGTCAAGTACGGTGGGGTTTTGTTGACGAGTGGGTCACAGGGAGGGGTTGGGCAGGAGTGTTGGAGAGTGGATTGAGTGGGCAAGCGCTCACCCGACTGCTCACCCGCTATAAACTGTACATTTGCACTTACAGCAAATTGTCATTTATAGAAGATGTGGACTGGTAAGCACAACATTTTTGCAAGACCAATAACCTATCAGATGTTAGATAGTGCACTTGGATACCCTTCAGGAAATCCTTTTCGGGTCTGTTTTAATTCAAAGATGTTACTGTCTGACGTCTGTTGCAATAGCCAAAGAATCATTGAAGAAAACAGGCCATAGTGTCCAGTATTTATCGTCACAATGTTAGCTCAATAAAATTCACATGCAGGTGAATACTCTGCAGTAAGGCCTATTTTATTTGATGACCAGTAAAGGCAACATAATTCTTAGAACTCAATACTAGAACAGAACCACGTTTTACATTACCCAGAAATGTTTCTAACTAGCTCCCCCCCCCCATTATGCAATAACACCTGTGAAAACTGATAGAACTTCCAAGATGTTTCTCTGAGCTTATAAATGTATTCTCTTCATTTGTTCCTTGATCTTTGCCACAACTTGTATGCATAGGGCAATTAATATACATGATACACCCCAGTTCCACTGTGTGAATAGGGGGATCTATTTGTGAAGGATTTCAGAAAGTGACCCCTGCAGATGTGTTTGCTCCTTGACACTGATCACTGATCTACTAAAGCTTAGAAGGATGCCTCTGTTGTCAATGGTAGAGTTGATGCTCCCTGAGTGATTTAACAGCAGCCATATCCAGCTATCATGTATTTATTACTAAATAGATGCTAACAAGCACTATCTCTTTTAGGCATTTATTAGTATCTAGATGCTAACAAGCACTATCTCTTCTAGTAGTGATGTACCAGGCTGCATGTTATGGCATTACTGAGTTCAGTGAGGAGGTAAAGGAGCAACACTACAAAACCTACTGAATGACTCCAGCACCAAAGGGCTGAACATATAGTCCCAAGGCCAACACTACTGCTTGGTTTGATTGTATTTCAGGCTGGTCATTAGTGTTTTAATAAAAGATACAATTGTATATTTTACCATATGGGCAGACCAAAGCCTGTACATTTCTGGGAATCCTATATGATACTGTTGTGTTTGAAGCCCGTAATTGTTCTTAGCCTAATACTGTATAAAACACAAACAAGTACAATGTACAATGATGGCAATACTGCTTAGTAGAATTCCATGAACAACATGGATCTCACATGGTCTGTCCATGACACTGGGTTTTCCAAGAACTTTAGTCTGATTCTTTACAGATTCATCTTCTTTAAAGTCTACTTTTTCTATGTGGAATTAACTGTTTATATGTGAAATGCAATGTATTACCATATTTTAAAAAGCCAGTTACAGCAGCTTGTCTCTTACTCTATGTAATATACAGACTATGGTTCTTCATAATTTTATATTTCTGACGTCCTTCCTTCAAACAGTTTTCCTCATAAAGTTTTACAATGAGTGCTCCCAGCCATTTTTTTCTTGTTCATGTTCTGCATAAAATGATATATTAACTAGATTGTTCTTGAATATGATCACAATATGACCACAGCCTGTACATTTCTGTGAATCCTATATGATACTGTTATGTTTGAAGCCCGTAATTGTTCTTAGCCTAATACTGTTTAAAACACAAGTACAATGTACAATGATGGCAATACTGCTTAGTCGAATTCCATAAAATTATATATTAACTAGATTGTTCTTTAATATGATCTGACACTTTTATGGTGCATTTTGTGACTGTAGCAGGTGTTAAGCTTCTTCCTTTTTCTTTAGAATCAAGGAGACTGCAACAAGCTCCAACAATGGATATACTGTACATGTGCAACTGCTGTATATCTTGTGTAAAGTGGAACTTGGATCCATGCTTAAGATTAATAGAGGACACAAGATTGTGGATTTGGTTTGTTGTAGTGTTAAACACATTGTAAGTTTAGGGCTCCCATAGTTTTAAAGGAGTAAAGATGGCAGTGGAGTAAAATACAACATGTTGCCCAAAATGTTCATAGGCCATGCCCACTTTTGTAACCACACTCACTTGGTATATGGTTTACACATAATTTGACATGAACAGGAATGTCAGAAAAGTAGCAATCCAAATGCATAAACCAGTGCCATATAATAAATTCTTCAGGTTATGGGGGCAGGAGCTCTGACGTGCTGAGATAATATTTAGGTAATATTTGGAAGTGTGATTTACTGTATATATTTAAAGTCTTGCTAATCTTCCTCCTTGTAAAATAAGATAGATTACATACATAGGATCATAAGAAAGTGCCTCTTGGGAATGCCATGAAGATTCCAAGTCTGCATCCCATAGGACAGCAATTCCCAAACTAGTGGCCCAAATCTATGAAAAAAGGGTAAATTATAAAGCCACTTAGGTTGGGATTAAATGCTTATTTTTACTTATTTATAAATATAGGGCAAGATATATTGAGAAGAGTACTATGATCTTGTCTCCATTAGGAAATTGGGGATTCAATCCATTTTAGGGTGCTATAAAGATAAACATTTGCTTAAGTACTTTTAAGTACTTTTAAGGAGAACTTAACCCTTAAAATGAATATGGCTAGTGCCATATTTTATATACTGAGCTCAGATGCTGCTTAAAGATGCAGCATCTCTTTAGTAGTAATGATCCAGGTCTTCAAACTTGTTGCAGAAGTTTCCCATTTTGGATTTTGTTAGGAGTGATATTGACACTCACATGCTCAGCGTGCTTTGTGCATCTGATGAGAAGCTAAGCTTAGGGGTCATTGCAAATTATCAAGTGGAAAATTAGGTTTGTCTGTCACATAAGCTCATGCTACAGGGCTGATTATTAACATCTGATTGGTTTCAGTTCTGCCATGTAATGAAAATCTGAATTAAGTACAAATCAGCTTTATACTGTAACATTTATATTCTATCTATACAATATATTGTGAGTTGGCCCTTAAGCTCAGTAAGTGACAGCAGCACAGAGCATGTGCAGTAAATCAGCAGAAAAGAAGATGGGGAGCTACTGGGGCATCTTTGGAGGCACAGATCTTTACTGCTAAAGGGTTTTAGTTGCCTCGGGCTGGTATAGTAGCCCAAAACATAACGTACAACATTTCTGCCCTACTTCTTTGTTAAACGTTTCTCCGTTAATAATAAACTAAGCATAGAGCAACACAATGTGATACAGTATCAAGACGATAGAATAAGAGTAGTCTAAAGGCAGCTCCAGCTGGGCATAAATTCAGCCAAATCGTATCACTCATGATTTAGTTTCAAGCCTTGTTTTGTTGCCCTATATTCTATACATTCCCTAAGGGTTCTCTCTCTCACTATGGGGCATATTTGGTGAAGGGTGAAAACAGAACTCCTCACACTTAACCTGAGGGTAATTTCAAGGCGCTCTGTTCTTGTATATGATATTTATCAAAGTGTGAAATCTCCATTTCACTCGCCTAAAATATGCCCCCTAAATATCAGACACGCAATCAACAACCCAGTACATAGTCTACTTGTATTTCTTTCCTGTGCAAAACCACTGCTAAAATGCAAAAGTTAGTTTTATTGTTTTTTTTTGTTCACATTTTGAATAAATAAATAAATACGGAATTCTTTCGATTGAATTGAAGGTTGGTTTGTAAGCAGCTTTTACACTTATTCATGCAGTAAGAAAAAAAAAATCTATTTTGATCGCTTTCACTTTTCTTAAACTGTTTTCCAGTCTTTTATTTTTCATGTGAACATCTTAGTTGATCTCTTGCAGCAAAAGGGTTAAGGTCAAGTAAAGCATTTCCTTCTATTGTCAATTCAACACAGCCATAGATCCCTCCTGAAATGGTCCCTCCCTAGCCTCCCTCCCCTTTCTTCCTCTCTCTCACTCTCTCTCTCTCTCTGTTCTGCTTGATACTCTCACTCTCTCTGACTGCATAGAGGATCTTGTGATGTTTCAAAGAGACTGCCTGTCAGACTAACATCCTGTTGCAATGGTTGCCCAACTGTAGGAGCTGCATGCGCAAGCACAACACCGGTGAGTCTTTCCCTTGCGTTCTCTATGTCTCGTCCATGGTTCAGTGTCTAAGTGCAATGAGTCCAGTCTCCCTTCTAGTTCCTTCCCAGTTCTTATTGTTGTTCTTATGCCCATGCCAAAAAAAAAAAATCTTGTACAACAGCCAAGAGGCAAAATCTCGCCCCACTCACAATTAATAAAATCCAGAATGCTGTCTGGAAGCATGCGCATAAATTGTGCAGAGTGTATTACTTTTCTGACAGGCTGCTCAGTGCTGTTGGCTTGCCCTTGTAAGTGAAAAGGTTAATTTAGTTCAGATTCCTATAGCTAAGTGCCTTTTTTACCAGGAATTTATCTTCCTGGAATGCATATCTTGCCTTCTTTTTTATTTTCTCCATCTCTTTACCCTGCAACTGCTTTCTAGGAAATTCGGTTATTAATCTAGTTGGCCTTTCTTTGAAGCGATTACATAAGCCTGGTATTGGAGGGTGTTTAACCCAAGAGTATTCTATTCATGGTATATTTTGAAACGTATAGACCTTTTAAAATTCATGGTGCGCACTGAGGGGAGTGGATGTCGCAATGGCATTATCTGACTTGAATGAAAAGCATGAAGAATAGGTTTACATCTGTGGTTGTCAGCAGAACTTTTTATAGGCCTAATGGGCAAGCGAGCAGCATTAGGCATGGGCTGCTAAATGAAGCACCTAGCAAAGTGTTAGCAGTGGGATGTGTGTTCCCTTCACCAGCATAACATTGAAATCATTAGCATGAGTTCCTATACTTCACTGCAAGAGACCAGCTAAAAGAAGAATAACAGAATGAGATGGAAGATCACAGTCAATTATGCATTGCACTGTTTACTGGTGATTTTATTAAGGTAATGCACAAAAAAATAACAAAAAGGTGGTTATTGCTAACTAACATAATCATAGCAAGCTTTCAGAACATTTTAATTCCCTTTTCAAGCTGAGTTAGCCAATAAAGATATCATTTTATACCACATTGTTGCCCTGTGACTGGCTAACACTGTACAACAACTTTATAAGGTGATGAACAACATGGCTCTAAATACAACTTCCTATGGGGACAGTTGATCAGAGGTTAACGTGTTCCTGCAATCTGAATTGTGCAGCTGCGTTTTGGGTGCTCCAATGTCATGAAACAGAGTCTGGCATCTGCAAACTGTGTGTGTAATAAGGAGAACTCGCAGGGCTGGTGGTAGACAGGTTGCAATGTATTAAAGCAATTCTACCCCTTTCTCCAGCAGCCGTTGTGCTGGTCCTTGGATTAGATGTTCTATAGATCTGCGGTGGTTAGAGATTAGTGTGGTGGAATGTTAGTGTTCATAGAAAAATGTGTATTGGCAATTATCAACTATTCATTTCTTCTCACTAAGAATCCTGCCGTTCAAAGGCTGCAAAGACATTGTGGCCCCTAATGTTAGTGCTAATGCCATTAGGAACCTCAAGGGCGTTCTGGGCCTTGTGGGCTGTGAATTGTCTTCTACTGTCATTTTGTAAAGACCAAGATTCATGGATATTGGTTGCGACTATGTATACTGTGAGGTAGCAAACCCTTGGGGTATGGTTCACAAAATGGGATTGAGCACACGTATACTCTTTTGAAGCTCTCTAAATATCATTTCTACTGTATGTAGTCAGTTCATTTTTTTTTTACTTTGCCTTGTGTTATTATTGTAATTAAATTATTGAAGTATGTCTGGGAAGATCTATTGCATGTATACTGATACAAAGTCATGGTATTGTGATTTGAAAAGTTTAGCAGTATCTTATTCCTTATTAGCCTCCAAATGATTTCCTATCACTGATGTCAAACTAACAGGCCTATAGCTGTCAAGCTGAAAATGAGATCTCCTTTTGCATAATGGCACCACATGTGGAATTGGCTACTAATACTACTACCCCCTACTTTTCCTATGTACAGCTGCTGCTCTTTTAGACCCCCTTTATGTGAAGGGAACTGGGAAGAAGGCCCTATTTGAACCCCCCTACCTGAAAACAGCTCTTGATCTGGGTTACTGATTGCAGTTTTTTTTTGCACCAGTCAGCTGGTCCATTGTTCCCACTGGCAATAAAGGAGTTATACAGAGCACAGTACTATTATGCCATTAACATGTTTCGCTGATCTTGAGCATCTGACTCACTTTTGCTGAGGAAGCTCAGAGTTTATGTCTGTTAGGAAGAGACTGTAATAAAAACACTTAGAAAACCCATTCTTTATAAAATAGGAAACAGAGGACTATGACCCATGCGTCTACAGTTCCTGTAGTCCCTGGGACACAAAAAACATCACTGTTCAAATGTCCTGCATCCAGGAAAGGTAGCTTTTCATGGGAACACCATACACACAACTCCTTCCCAAGCACCAGCCTTCAGTTAGTGATAATGATTGGCTTCCAATCAAAGCAAAGCATAGCCATACAGAAAGCAAGATTAGAGAGTTGGTAATGTTACAGACAAAGCCACCCAGAGGTCCTGTTATGCACTCGTATATGTCTTGACATTCCAAAATGTAATTGAAACTTAAATTCCAGGATGAAAAGTGGGAGAAAACAGGGAACCCATGCAATGGCAGGAGGCTGTAGTCACAACTTTAGCGAGCCATTTAGTAACAGTGAGAAGGCCAAAGACTAAAAAGTTATATCATCTATTGTATAAATTAATGATGTAATTTGCAGTTTCATCAAGCTGGCAATATTACATTTACAGTAACTGGTAGACAGTCAAGTTGAGACAAATGTAAAACTCTACATTATATATTAAGGGCTTTGTTTATCATTGGCCCAAGCACAATATTGAATGAGCCCCCAGGGCAGTGGTCTGGGCAGGCAGGGTGCAGAATCAGGTGCTGTTGGGCATACAGGGATCCCCAAAGTTTGCTGGTGTTTCCTAATTTACACATCTGAATAACTCTCAATTTAGGGGACAACCTCATGCCCCCACCTACCTCCAACTATGGATGTAGCGTCACCAAACACAGGCAGCTCTCGGTGCTCCTACAATTCTTCTGAGGTCACAACCTGCTGGGCAAGGTGCAAAAAAAAACTGGGCATGGCCTTTTAGATGAATTTAATGGGCATGCCATTTAGGTACTTTTCACTAAAACAAAATTAGCTGCGGGCAGTGCCTGGCAACACTACAATTTGGCAGAGCAAAAAATGAAATTAACTGGGTAATTTCCATATGAAATATGGTGGACTTTGCAAAGGGGCTCCATGCCTGGTTGAGACCTGAATCTAATCTTCTCTAAAATATTCAAAGACAAGATGTACTGTCCACAAAAAAAACAAAACAATGTGGCTATTTCTACTGCTTGTAAAGTCAAGATTTAGACAAGTCACTCATGGTTCCCTTATTTTTGTTACCAGTGAATGGGTGCTGTTCCCTCAGCTGCAGTAGGATTCTGTTGGAGGGCAGATGATAATGTAGAAGACTAATAACATCCCAACAGGCTCCTTGTGGTTTAGCTGTTCACCAAAATAAGTCAAGCAGTTAAGCCTGACAATGTGACTTGTGCAGCCTGTGAGCCACATCTTACTGTTAAGTCTTACAGTCAATTCTCTGAAAGGGTTCCAGCCAATAAATTTTACCAGGGCTTCTCGTTCTCTCTTGTCGTGCCGAACTCTTTAATACATAAAGCAACATGCAGCAGGGCAAAACTGCAAATTGCAAGTAGAAAATGGCTTAGATGAAATATGTGTTTGATTAAGATTACAATCGGCAGGAGGGGGGTCAGACCAGATGTTGGGATCTACAACCCCCAGCACTGTCAGACGGCCAAGAGTAAGCAGTGGATGCTGGGAGTTACAGTTTACAAATACTGGAGCACACATTGTTTCAGATAATATCCCAGCTCCAGTTGCATGAATATTATAATATAAATAAAATAAACACAACTTTAATCTGGATTTATAGCCTTGGATACATGTAATAGGACATTGTACCATTTCTCTGTATCCAGAGGGAGTTTGACAAGGATTTCATTATCCAGACATCTGTGACCTAAATCTTATCCTCCTATTTGTTTATACAGGGTATAATAGCTAATTGAATTGTTTTGCCAAAGGGACATTTTTTTTGGAAGTGTGATTTATTCAATTAATGTAATGTAATAAAACAAATAGAGCCATGTTCACCGTTGTAACACTGAAGTCCAGCTAAAAGTCCTGTTGCATTATAAAAAAAAAAAAAAGGGATCATCCGGTTTGCCATTCATATCGTAATTGGGGTCTGAATCAATCAGCGTATAATGAATTTAAATGGGAACCAGATGGTGCTGGGAACGGCGAGTAACACTGCAAGGGGCCATAGATTCCCTCTAGGACACACTTTGTGCCTTATTTAATTTTAATTCTCTAAGCTATTTCTCAAAGCTAGAATTCACATTTCTTGTCCTTCCTTATTATTATCAATATATTTTGGGGCTTGGCAAGATTCAATGTTTAGCTCAGTCACCATCCTGTAGATGGAGTTCCTTGTGAGCTTAAATATACAAGCAAGTATATCATGAGGACATGGCAGCATAAAAAGCATGCCTTGAGGTGGGCACTTTTGGGCTGATCCTGCATTTTCAATGAGCCAATGCATCTGGACTTTTTAAACCCGCCTGATTTATATCTGCCTGCTTTTTGGCCAGATATCTGTTGGGCAGGCGGTCACCTTAAAGATGGCCATAGATGGGCAGATTACAGCTGTCAATTCAGCACCTTCAGTTCAAGTTGAGAACTTGTTTATGGGCCCCCCCCAACTTCCTCCCTGACAGATATCTGAGAGAAAATTGGCCAGCTATCTATTGTGAGTGTTCCTCTTCTGAAAGCCTGCATCTGCACCCATTGTGATTTAATCATTGGCCCTAAGGACAAGCCAATCAGATTAGCCCCATGTGCCCCAGCCTAAAGACCTTGGTGACATATCCAAATGAGTGTATCTTTAGTCCTGCTATAGACTATGGACAAGATCAGGCCTGAGGCCATAGAAATTATGACTCCGTGCATATAACGCAGCATGTATGCGCCTTAAATAGATGTTTAAATTTAAGAAAATAAATGAAGGTTCAGTCCTATACAAGGGGTACATTTTAGCCTTTAAAAGAGAAGGAAAGCTCCAATCGATTGGGGGGCCAAAGGTTAGATTGTAATGACTTACCTGATACCTCTGGATGGTGCTCGTGTTAGCAGAAACTGCATCGGCACGGGGCACGAGTAAGGTGATCAATCCTTTTCCTCCCTTCTTTCTTCAAAATCCAGTGGCCGACGCATGTGCAGTAGAGAGGAAAAAACAGCTTTTAACTCTACTGAGCATGAGTGCCCACACAAAGAAAGAAGGAAAGGGATCTCTCACTAGTTCCCCAGGCCGGTGCCGTTTTCTGCGTACAGGAGTACTAACCCTAGGTATCAGGTAAGTCATTACAATCCTTGGGGATGCCCTAACATTTGGCACCCCCCATTAATTGGAGTTTTCATTCTCCTTAAAGGGCATGTAAAGGCAAAAAAAATAAAATCCCGTTTGTATTTTCTTTAATGAAAAAGAAATCTATCTCCAATATACTTTAATTAAAACATGTGTACCGTTTTTAATAAGAAACCTGATTGTATGCTGTAAAATTCTCCCTTTATTTACTGATGTGGATAGGTATTGTCAGACGGTCCCTAACTGCTCTGCAGGGAAACAATCATACTTATGAACAGCAGGGGGAGCCCCCGCCTTACTTCCCATCCATACAGAACTCAAGCAGCTTTGTTTGTTTCCCTGTAGAGCAGTCTGCGACTGTGTAGAGATTTGTATTAAATTTTATTTTTGCCTTTACATCCCCTTTACTGTTTCCAACTCCAGCTGTAGGGACAAAGATCACGGAGCCAGATTTATTTGGAGGATTACTTGGCTGCAACCACTGGTTCTGCAGAGTTTGAGAAAGTTTGTATTAAACAATACAAAAACTATAAAATCCACATTAGATTACATGACAACACAGGACCCAGTGCAGTCTGCATATTCTAATTATTAATCAGTCTGCTGTATTAGCGTCTGGCAGATATTATTAGACTTGTGCTGTTTTGATAATTTATGACAATAATCTGCAGCCCAGACCACACTGAGCATGTGCACAGTCTTGGTCTTGCAAAGATGTTTAACTAAGTTACAAGATGGTGACCAACTTTGAAAGCATAAATCATTTGTTTGATTAGGCTTGTGTTGCAGTAAGTTCATGTTTATGTTTAGTATACAAAATACAGCATCAGCTCAGCAGACAGCTGGTCACCTGTTTAAAAGCAAACATATTATTGGTTGCTATGGGTTACTGCTCCTGGGCATTTTATTACATATAGGGGAAAGTGTGTTTTAGCAGAGGCAATTCTCAGTATTGTCTATGGAAGGGTGTTTTGTAGCCACAAAAAGTAGCTGCTACTAGTAGCTGATCATTTTTGGAGACCCTGCTCTACCAGCAGGGAAGTAGGTTCCATGTGGAGAGTGAAAAAAACCTGCTGATTGGAGACTAAGTGCTTTTCCCATATGTATATATAAATACACAATCTATCTTTTCTGATAGCTGTATAAACAAAGGCAGCATATATACATATAAATACATTGCTGCTGAAAGTGCCCAGTGTTTGGGGGTTTTTTTTGCCCAGTGTACATGATCATTTTTCATGGATTTTTTTTTTCTTATTACAAACAGTACATGATTGGTTAAAGTAAACAAACTGGTTTTCTTGCTGCTTGACTGATTGTAATAAGAATTTATTATTCAAATGCATCCAAGGCACAAGATGAAATATGATTATTATTATATATATATTATTATTGCAAACAATTTGGAAAGAAATGCGTCCAGAAAGAAGCCAAAAAAATCTTTTAAAATATATATAAATAAACTTTAAATATTTTATTGCTGCAACTATTGCCATCACTGTTTATTTTGTATGTTTTCTGAATTATTAGCAATCCTATTTTGCTTATTTCTAGCCTGCAACTTAAAATTCTATCTGGTTGTGTGGGGTGGGGTCACTGACCCCAGCAACCAAACAGCACTATTCATCATCTAGTCTGACTACCAAACTGCTGTTAGGATATATAGGCCCCTAGAAACCAGATTGTCATTTAAAAGTGCCAATATATAGTATTTTTTGCAAGAATATAAATACTGGTTGCTAGAGTCCAGATTGCCCTAGCAACCATGCATTGTTTTGAATAAGAGACTGGAATATGAATAGGAGAGGTCTAAATAGAAAGAAAAAGTAGCAACAACAATACATCTGTAGTCTTTTTTTAGATGGGTCAGTGACCCCCATTTGAAAGCTGGAAAGAGTCAGAAGAATGCAAATAATTAATAATTATTTACAATGGAAAAGTTGATTAGAATTGACCATTCTATAACATACTAAAAGTTAACTTAAAGGTAAACCAACCCTTTTAACCAGTGATTATGGTTGCATGTTTGGCCAAAGGGACATTACGGAGTCCTCTGCATGTCTCCACTTATATATTCTAGATTGAAAGTTAAAGCCCCTCGTTTTGGATTTAAGTCAGTGCTACGTGTGTAGAATGAGCATGAGATTACTTTATGTTTTAAGAAAATCTCAGTGCATGTCTTGCATTTGAGAAGAACTTTTTGACTCCTTTTAGCCTTACTCACCCTAAGTGTGATGGTTCCTCTGATTCTGGGTTATTTTGTGTATGTTTAGCTGGGAAGTATTAAAATGCTTTATGAATTGGGAAAAATGTATCCGCTTGTTATAAAATATAATGATATTAGAAGTGAATGAGGGACCTTAGCTACTAGTGGTATAAACAGAACAGAAAATTCACTTAAGCTCAATAAAGTATCTGGAGTTTGGATTGATAATTAAAAGTGGCAAATAGCTGCATCCTAAACGTTTGCTAAAGCTGCCCATTCATCACTTTGGAAAACAATTTAGTTTATGGGTTCAGTAATTCATTCCTCATACAACAAAGCCTGCATGTGAATTAAACACAGAGCTGGAAATCCACAGGGACACTGTAACCCAGATCATAATATTTTGTATTTACAGGAAAAAGGGACCATGTATTTGGCATGTCACTTGGAAATTATACTGTAAATATACTGCCGAGCTTTTATTCAATAGGAAATTGTAGTGTGGAGAGAGAAGAAACAGGGAAACTGCTACACAAATCTCTCGCATACAAGAAAATATATTGTTGCCTAGATTACAATGCAAAAAGGAAACTATAACACAACGAGGAAACTGAATCACAGAAGGCAAAAATCAACAGGAAAAATAACAAATGGAGCTTCCTGTCTGCAGAGTGTAGGAATTGTGAAGTTGGAGAAATAGATATGGCGTGCTGATACGGGCACACTGTGGGAGAAGTGGATCCATACTCACATAGTACGTTAGGTTGAAAAAAGACACACGTCCATCAAGTTCAACCATTTAACTTTTTTAACCTGCCTAACTGCTAGTCGATACAGAGGAAGGCAAAAAAAACCCCATATGAAGCCTCTCCAATTTGCTTGAGAGGGGAACAAAAATCCTTCCTGACTGCAAAATGGCAATCGGATTAGTCCCTGGATCAACTTGTACTATGAGCTATCTTCCATAACCCTGTATTCCTTCACTTGCTACATTATAAGGCAGTTGTCCCCAACTAGTAGCTTACGAGCAACATGTAGTTCGCCAACCCCTTGGATGTTGCTCTCAGTGGCCTCATCCTTTAGATGCTGGAACATTGTTCTTGGGTTTTGTTTCTAAAATAACATACAGTAAGTGAGGCTGGGAACATGCTGGGCAATAAAGCTTGGCTCCCAGTTGGTGTTCAAGAATGTCATTGTACACTGAGTCAAGGTGTGTTTTCACTGGAGACTAAAACGCAATTAACTGCTCCAAAGTTTTATTCCTTGAAGTAATTATGTATTTAAGCCAGCTGCTTCTTCTTGCTTCTCCCAAACCTATACTTTGTCTGCCAGCCTATCTCATGGTGAAGATAGCATTTCCACGGGCAGTGGCATAACCGAAGTGCACCGGGCCCCCCTGCAAAAAAATCTTCAGAAGGGCTCAGCACACAGCCTCCCGCCCACTTCCCATCTTCGCCCACTTTCCATCCAGAGTCTGCCCACTTCCCACCCAAACTCCGCCCACTATCCACCTCGTGCGGACGCCCTCTGCTTCCCCACTGCTGGTAATAGAGCGGCTTGGGAAGGGAGAGTTCTTGTCGGCTATAGAGGAAGCAGACCCCGCAGTCCAAGCCCCCCTTTTCTCCAGGCCCCCCTGCGACTGCGGGGTCTGCTCTGGATAGTGGCCTTAAATTGCACAGGGTGTTGGTACAGTAGGTGATATAGGCTGCTTACTATAAAAAAAAGTCATGTTCCCAATGAATAGTTCTCTTGAGCTGAAGTTACTTCCAAAAAGATTTGGAACTCGGCAGTAAGAGTTCCAGCTGAGGACATTCAATTTTAGAAGAGGTGTCTGAATAAGTTTTTTCTATATAGTGTATTTTATTCCTAAGGGAAACTAAACCAAAACGTTTACACTGGTCAGTGGTCTGCAGTTTTTTTAATGCTGTCTCTAATTAATGTACCACATCACATTTCCTGCCAACCCTCCTTATCAAGTGTCATATGGTAACTAATGCAGAAAATATGTGTTGATTTCAGTATGTAGAGTAGAACCATTACACCACCCAGTGGCATATGATGCACTGAGCCCCTATAAATCCATTATGGTTCCACATTTTACCTTAACTGACACTGGGAGGCCTATTTACTAAAGGTTGAATTTTAGTGGTATTAGAGCTTTTTGAAACCATGATTAAACACTATTCTCTAATATGCCATGAAAATTATTAAAAGATCCAAATATAAAAAATACAAACAAAAAAAAAAACACTGAACAATGCACTAAAAGATACAAAAACCTCTAGAAACTCTAAAAATTCAAGTTGTGCTAGCATAAAAAAATCCGAAAACCCAAGTCTGAATGGCTAAAACAATGTCCAATAATACCAGCACAGCTCCCATTGACTTCTATAGGACCTTGTCTGCTTTTACTTGCCAAAGTATTGCATTAGAGTATTTCGTGGTTTTTTACACTTAATAAATTTCAAACCTTTAGATTTTTGGAGAAATTAAAAAAGCATGCATTTTTAGAGAAAAAAATGATTTGTGAAAAAAATAGAAATCTGAATTTTAGTAAATTAGCCCATTAGTCCCTCATGTTCAGCTGACTGTTACACATGAAACGTGCACAATTGTAGCTCAAAAACACTGACTAGCTCAATAAAACTAAATTGGTCAAACAATATATTTTATTCATTACCAGTTTGCCACTTCTTTATTACCAATATACTTATCATTAGTGATGGACGAATTTATTCGGCAGGTGCAAATTCACTGTGAATTTCTATGTTTCAAATAAATTTGCAAAATTGACATGAAAATTCACTATACAGAAGCCGGCAACAATTAAACAGACACCCGTTGACTTTAATTTGCTTCAAATGTCGCTGGCGTCTAAACTGTCGCCGGCGCCAATTTGAAATGCCTGTAAATTTAAAGTTTCGAAATTTTATTTGCCCATTTTGCTAATTTCGCGGGAAATTCTCGAATTTCGTGGTGAAGTGAAACGGGACAAATTCGCCCATCACTACTTATCGTGCTCATACTTTACATAAAATGCTTCAGGGCACCGGCACCATGATCAGTTCATTGTCAAAAGACAATACTTGTACTGTACTCAACACTGTTTCTGTGAACCACTACTGTGATCATCTCTTTCTGATGCCAGAGACATTTCATTATAGCAACACTAGTACTGTCATGTCCTATATTTAGATACATAATGTCCACTCACCTAAAATTTAGTGATAGGAAACTAAGGTCATGAAACCAATGCAATGAGTAGTCTGTCATGACCTGCTGAACTACCATTACCATTAGAGATCAGTTTAAACAGAATTTAAAAGTATTGCAGGGATGTCCTATTGACCTGTAGTCCTGCAGCCAACCCACTGCATCCTCAAGGCTGTAATGGACTGCAAGGAAATATTCTTTATATCCAGCTTGCAGACTGACTACGCCTTATGTAAAATGACACCTCAGAACCCTGCAAGCTGTATACGCTAGCTAGCTAAACTCAAATACAAACTCATATTTCTAATGAATATTATGCTTTCTTAGTCCAAAACAAGAACTTGTGTACAATATGGTCACACACTCTTGTCAAGCTTTTTAATGCATTCTAAAAAATCGTTCCAAAAAATCTTACAAAATTGAATAAAGGATATTTGAAAATCATAAACTTGGAGTTCAGCAATCTCTATAAGAATCCACATAGCCTGCAGCTTTTTGCCTAGGGACGTTACAGCTCTCTCATTCGTTATTGCCTTATCATTTACAGTACTGAACTATATGCCATGTAAAAGGAAAGCAATATGATGGTAAATTCCAAACATTGCCTCCTGATGCATGTTCATAACTTTGACATATTATAGTACTAGATCAGCACCAAGGTAACAGAAATGTATTTAAAACCAACTTCTGGTGGTGGAGTAAACATTTTTTTGTGGTGTGACAAATCCTATTGTATTAGCAATACGTTATAAGTGCAGGTATATTAATATTTTCCCAGACCAGTCCGTTCCCTTCTGCTTTTGTCTTTATTACTAAATTGTACTTAGAATGAGCCATCTTTACTTCATTTCTTCATTATGGTTGTTACTGAATTGTTTTATTTACTGTATGAATGGTGGCAAACACATTTAAGTGTTTCATTTAATACATTTTTATTGTTATTATGCTTATTATAAGGAGACACAATGAGGACTGAAGTAATGTACATTCAAAGGGGCAGATTTACTAAAGGGCGAAGTGGCTAACGCCATCGACTTTTCGCATCAATCCATCATATAGCCATCTAATCCATCACATCCACAGAGACATCACCAATTCACTAACAGGCGCAGACAACAATTTGCTAACGAAAGATACCGTCACTAGCATTCGTTCACACTCTATCGCCAGGTGACTTTTCACTCTGGCAAATGGTCGCTGCTCTGCAAATTCGCTAAATTGTGGATTTTACTGAACATTACCTCTTTCGCCAAAGTTTCCTTTGCCACCTCAGACCAGGGGAACTGCTGAAACGAAGCTACATCTTTTTTATTTTTAAAGCGGGATTGCCTTCAAAAGTCCAAACTATTTGAGGGGCATGCCACTTATATTTTAGGGTGGGCTCATGTGTAGGACATTACAGGAGCTTTAATGTCTTTTTTCAGGTTCCTACATTTGTAATAAAAAGTGGCCACTTCACGCATTTACACCATCTCTAAAAAAAGACGTGTATACAACAAATTGTGAATTTTCACTATAAAATGCTCACACTGAAGAAGTATGGCTAGTGAAAAGTCGCCATCGTACGGCTCCCAGGACGCAACCTCACATTTTAGTGAATTAGCTCCAGGCAAAGTGGTGTGAAGTGGTCGCTAGCTACAATTCGCCCTTTAGTGAATCTGCCCCAAGGTCATATTTACTAACACAGGTGCTAAGTTGCCCAAGTGCAGTTAAAAAATGAATTGATTGGATGGATGCTAATGGCAACTGCACTTCAGCAGTACTTGCACCTATTTGTATAGATTTGGTCTGGCTACAAAACATAAAAGGGAGATGAATGTCTGTTTCTGGCAGCTTGGCAGAATAGATTAACCTATGCAGTCACCAAAGAAAGGTCCCGGATGTGGTCCCTATTCTGTATTTGTATGTGATTAAGGCAGCCATTGACCAAATATTATGTTCTTGTATAGATGCACTGACCAGGAAGCATGGGCTTCATACCCTGATATTAGCCTGAACAATACTCATAGAAAAATGGAAAACAGTTTGGCTCTTTAATTTAACTTTTAGTATGTTATAGAATAGTTAATTCTAAGCAACTTTTCAAATGATCTTCATTATTTCTTTTTTTATCATTTTTGCCTCCTTCTTCTGACTCTTTTCATCTTCCAAACATAATATATTGCTGCTTTTTATTACTCATATTTCTATTCAGGTCCTCTCCTATTTACATCCCAGTCTGTTATTTAAAACAATGCATGGGTGCTAGGGAAGTTTGGACCCTGGCAACCAGATTGCTGAAATTGCAAACTGAAGAGCTTCTGAATAAAAAGCTAAATAACTCAAAACCCCCAAATCGTCTAAAAATTAAAACCAATTGCACATTGTCTCAGAATATCACTCTCTACAACATACTAAAGGTTAATTCAAAGGTGCACAACCCCTTTAACTGTAACCTGGGAAAATATCATAGAAAAGTCTTCATTTATGGCACACAGAGACAATTTTCTTCCTAAAACACAGGTAGCAGCAGCTGGTGCCAGAAATGTTTGCCATACACAGACTGATTACATTGCACTTTTTTTAAAGACAATTCCCAGTGTTCAAAAGTGCTGAGAGAATGTAACACATTATTATAGATTTACCATGGAACCACACCACATAAAGCACAAGGTACAATCCCCCCATTTCTAATCTGCAAAACAACCCAAAAAAAACCCAAAACAAACCCAAATGAGCTGAGTTGAAAGAGATTACAGTTCATTTCACCAATCACGACTTCTACATTCATCTACAGATTTTTCTTCATCGTTTGTGATTGAAAGGGGAATTTTACCCAAATAATGAAAGATAGATAATGTTTTCCACAATGAATGAATATGTAAGACACTTTCAATAATACATTAATTAAAAAATAAAACAATAACTTATTTGTAATTTGTAAACATTACGGGTCATTTGCAGTGTTCGAGAAAGGGTGCAAAGTGCAGAAAAAGTTGCAATCGGCAGAAAAAGGTGCAATCGGCCATGCTTTTTGCACTTTGTACCTTCCCCTAATGAATTTCCACAGGTCTCTGCACTCAGTTTTGAAGCACTGAGATCTCAATCACCTCCATGAATACAGCCTGTGTTTAGCAGCAATGTATTCATGATGGGGTGCTGGTGGAGGCGGTACCCTGTATTTACCACTTGCCCTAGTAAGGACAGGGATGTCTTGTGTCTGTTGTGCTCTGTACTTTGTACATTGGTTTTGTAGTCAGGCTAGCAAGTGAAGAGAATAACAAAGGACAGACAGATACTACTTTTAATAACAGTTATCCAAGGATTCGTTCTAAGCAACTCTCCAATTGGTCTTCATTATTCTCTATTCTCTATTTCCATCCAGCAACTGAAAATGCAGCTTTCAACCAATAACCAAAACACAGATCAACTGTAAGGACTTTGTATTCCAGCCTTAAAGCCTGTTTTGGGTGCTCAGGGCTGAAAACATATGGTCTTACAGGCAATGCTTAATGACACACAGTTCAGTCACTGCATTTCGGGAAGCTACGCGGCTCTGCAAATCCTCCCTTGCTCCGTATCTGTCACTTAGCAGTGATAGTTGGCCTGAAATCAGCCTGCTCTCTTTAGAGCAATTTGGATTAAGGGCTTTGTCATTCTGGCACGTGGCAACTAAGAATATTATTTAACTCCTCAAAAAAAGAGATCAGTCACTAGGAAGCATGGAAAAAATAGAAAACAAACCGAGTGGAAGAGAAAAACAGGGCACGTAGCGGTCCTGGTGGTTTAGCTGTGGCTTTAGCTCATCCAGCTGTTGTCAGAGGTTTAATTTTGTGCAGCTGGGGGTGACCTCAGCACTCATAGAATCCCCTGAGGGCCAGAAACCATAATCTACCAACCCAGAGCCAACAGCTCGAAATGCGTAAATGAAACATCCAAAAACATTCACAGATTTCCCACCCCTTCACACACACACACTCCCACTAACCTCTTTATTTTATGCATCACAATGGCTTAAACTTCTCATTTAACCTATAATGTTCTTAAAGTCACTGTTGCTGCAGATAAAAAATGTATAAACTGTAGAAAGTTAAATGTTCCCCTATGGATCTTGCACCCCCCCCCCCCCAAGACCCTCCACTGTGTTCTCAGACATATATCCAAAGATGTTGTGCTTAGAACTGAGGGGTTCTCCTGATCAATTTATCATAATCTAAAGACTATGTTAATATATTACAGATGGACCCATTCAAAACAACTTTTCAGTTGGTCTTTATTATTTATTCTGTATGATTTTTCAATTCCTAGTGTTCCCATTCGGCCTATTTCCAGCGGGCAACTGACAGTGCGGCTTTATCATAGCCTGCAGCAACCAAAAAAAAAAAAACTGCCAACTTTGAAAATTTTGTTTTACAGGTATGGGACCCGTTACCCAGAATGGTCGGGACCTGTAGTTTTCCAGAAAATGGATCTTTCCATAATTTGGATCTTCATACCTAAAGTCTACTAGAAAATCATGTAAACATTAAATAAATCCAATAGGCTGGTTTTGCTTCCAGTAAGGATGAATTATATCTTAGTTGGATTCAAGCTCCTGTTCTATTTTTAAAGAGAAAAAAGAAAAAAAAATTTGGATGAAATGGAGTCTCCGGGAGATCCTGTAATTTGGAGCTTTCTGGATAACAGGGTTTTCGGATAACGAATCCCATACCTGTACCATTATCCTTACTTTTAATTGCATATATATTTTTCAGGCCCCCTCCTTTCGATCTTCCATTCTGACTCTTCCAAACTGCTGCTGCTTTGCTAGGGAAGTTAAAGGGCACCAACCCTAACTAAAATCATTTACTAAGTAAACACACTAGTAACCCGATAGCAGTTGCAGCCTGAAAGTTGTAGAATGCATGCAAGTTATTGCAATAGGGCTCTCCATCTCATACTAAAATCTTAGGGGCAAATTCACTAGCCTGTGGAGTAGCTTTAGCTGCTTCGGGCTTTAGTGACTTTGCCCCTTAGGGTGAACTACCTCCTTAAATTTAGAAATTGTGGTTGCTGGGTAGCTTTCCAGCCATGATTAAATGTAGTGGAAAATGTGTCCGAATTGTCTTTGGGGAGGAACAAGGTACAAGTGAATGTCAGCCTCAGCTTTTGCTTTGTGTGCCAGTAAGACTTGGCTTGTCACCTGTTCCATGCAGCCAGAATAAGGTGACTTGCAACTCATGGAATTCAGCAATAAGTTGCTCCTGTCGTGTTTCCAACAAGCACATGTCATTACTGATGATGTGAGTGTTTCCTTTTCTGCCCATCTACACCTTCCAGCTTGACTAAAACCAGAGTCATGATCAGGTGATTAAAGCTACAGCTTTTGCTTCATTTGTGTCTATTATTTCCGGAATGCAAGGGAACAATATTCTAATCCTTATAGTGGTACCAACGAGCTGCACATCGAAGTCTCTAACATAGAAGAAGTAATATATATGATGGAGATCCTATTTTGTTCGACTTTAAAGGAGAACTAAAGCTTAACTGAAGAAGTAGGGCAGGAATGTTGTTCATTATGTTTTGAGCTTCTGTATCAGCACAAGGCAACTAAAGACATTTGGAAGTAAAGATCTGTGTCTCCAAAGATGGCCCAGTAGCTCCCCATCTTCTTTTCTGCTGATTCCCTGCACATGCTCTGTGCTGCTGTCACTGAGCTGACAGTTCCTAAACTCAGGTAAGTGACAGCATTCTCATTCTGTATCAGAATCTAAGAATCAGCCCTGAAGCATCAGCTTCTATGACACACAAAGCTCAATTTTTGTTTGATGATTTCCTACTACCTCTAAGCTTAATTTCTCAACAGCTGCCCAGAGCAAACTGAGCATGTGCAGTGTCACTGACACTCAAAAGATGGCCTAACAAGATCCAACATGGGGAGCTCCTGAGGACACAAACAAAGGGCTGGGACATTAATGTTATAGGGCACTGAACCTTTCTGCTAGTATTGTTTGTTGAGAATTTAAAATACAGTATTCCTAGCCATTACCATTTTTAGGCATATTTAATAAAATAAAATAAAAACTATAAATTTGCATTACCTGTGACCACACTTTATATTATATACAGCTATATTACAATGTTAATCTTAAAGAATAACATGATAACTTAATGGCTTTCTTATAGTACTGTACTTAAAGTGATACTGACACTAAAAAAATACTTTTTATAATATGAATGTACATTTTAAGTTGCCTATAGGTCATGTTGATTGTTTTTTGCTGAAAGATTTGTTTTTGTAAGTAATTGTTAGTTGACGTTTCAAAACCTGACTGACTGGACTGTCCCATCTCAGCCTGTCAGTTAGAGTTTCTAATGCTAATAATGGACTCCTGCTGCACAAATATGGCAGCCCCCTCATACAGGAACATGGGGCATCAGACAGCTAATGTAAAAGCATTGTGCAAATACTTTACGGCAAATTAATAAGTAGCTTTCAAAGTCAATATTATGATAGATGTAAAAAAGAGTTTAATTTCTGGTGTCAGTATCTCTTTAAAGGGGTGGTTCACCTTTACGTTAACTTTTAGTATGTTACCAGTAAACCCCCGATTCTCTAAAGAATCGTTAATGAAAGAATGGTAACAACAGTGAGGCAGCAAAATGCGATGGGTGCTGATTCACTCGGCATCCCCAGGCAGCAACTGGCGACGCTAATTTGTGGGGATGTAGAGTGAATCTGTGCCTATTGCTTGTTATTACCTATCTGCTATTAGAATTCTTAAATTTTGAGTTTATTGGTAGTAAAGTGTTACTGAAAAATTTCTTTATAAATAACATTTTTTGTGAAAATGTTCTCCTGTCCTTGAATGAGTTCTCCCTGGTGAGCTGTACTTAAAATCTTGACTTTAACATCAGATGAACGCTGCACTCTTGAAAATGCAACATAAAGTTGACCATGACCAAACACAGGCTCAGATAGGTAAATGCCGACTTTATCCAATGTTTGTCCTTGTGATTTGTTGATTGTCATGGCAAATGCAGCCTTAATGGGGAATTGTCATCGTTTAAGTTTAAAAGGTAATTCCTGGTCAGAACTGGTAAGGTCAATTCTGGGAATCAAAACAGTATCACCGCTATGGGATCCTGTAAGCACTTCTGCCTTGATAACATTTTGTCTCATGCTCTTCACAACCAACCGTGTACCGTTACATAAACCTTGCTTAGTGTTAGGGTAGGGGCACACGGCGCGATTTCGCCGCGATTCTGCGCTGGGCGAGTTGTCGCTGCGTTTTTTAAGCCGAAATAGCTTTGCTAACTTTGGCGCTGGCGTCAATGCAAATCGCGGCGAAATCGCTGCGCTAATTCACACGCGGCGATTCTTTTTCTACTGTCGCCCGGAAACGCTCAGCGAGGCAACTTCGGACGACAATAGAAAACGAATCGCCGCGTGTGAATTAGCGCAGCGATTTCGCCGCGATTTGCATTGACGCCAGCGCCAAAGTTAGCAAAGCTATTTCGGCTTAAAAAACGCAGCGACAACTCGCTTAGCGCAGAATCGCGGCGAAATCGCGCCGTGTGCCCCTACCCTTAAGGTTTCTTAACAGCATGACTATTGTTCCTACTTTGAGTATAAGATTGTGTTGTGGTAATCCAGCATTGTTGATAGTGTTTAAATATTCTAATGGGAAGTTAAGTTTCTCACTTTCGTCTTCAGAATCAATACAGTCAGTACTCAGAAAGACACAGCTTTGTCCAGGAAGTAATGCAATCACTTGGTTGTTTATCATGTCAACATCAATATTTTTTGGAGATAATATAGCCCGTTTTGCTAAAAATGGCCACCCACGCAGGTACGCAACCGGTTCCCCTCCTAGAGTGACGCTAGCGCCGCCATTAGACAAACTTGCAAAGGAGTAGCAAGATGGCCGACGCTTATACAGACTTTAGTGGGCGGATGACAAACTCGCAGAGGAGTAGCAAGATGGCCGACGCTTATACAGACTTTAGTGGGCGGATTTGGCAGTGGGCGGATGACAAAGTCGCAGAGGAGTAGCAAGATGGCCGACGCTTATACAGACTTTCGTGCAGGTACGCAACCGGTTCCCCTCCTAGAGTGACGCTAGCGCCGCCATTAGACAAACTTGCAAAGGAGTAGCAAGATGGCCGATGCTTATACAGACTTTAGTGGGCGGATGACAAACTCGCAGAGGAGTAGCAAGATGGCCGACGCTTATACAGACTTTAGTGGGCGGATTTGGCAGTGGGCGGATGACAAAGTCGCAGAGGAGTAGCAAGATGGCCGACGCTTATACAGACTTTCGTGCAGGTACGCAACCGGTTCCCCTAGTGTGACGGTGAGCGCATCTGCCTCCCTAGATCCTAACCTTCCAGCGGTCGCCGCCTGAGTGAGCAGGAAAGAAGAGGCGGCGGGAGGCAGAAGGAGACGGTGAGCGCATCTGCCTCCCTAGATCCTAACCTTCCAGCGCATCTGCCTCCCCGATCCTAACCTGTTCTGATCCTAACCTTCCAGCACATCTGCTAATCGAAGGCCGCATCTATGTCTTTCGGCTGAAGTTGCGCGCGCATCTCATAGATCCTAACCGAAGTTGCGTGCGCATCTGCCTCCCCTCCACTCGGGACATAGATAGGCCTTCGGTTAGTATATAGGATAGAATGGCCAATTCTAAGTAACTTTTCAATTGGTCTTCATTACTTATTTTCTATAGTTTTTGCATTTTTCTTTTGTCTCTTTCCAGCTTTCAAATGGGGGTCACTGGCCCCTTCTGTAAAACAAAAGCTCTGTACGGCTACACATTTATTGTTATTGCTACTTTTTACTACTCATCTTTCTATTCAGGCCTCTAATATTCATATCCCAGTCTCTTATTCAAACCACTGTATGGTTGCTAGGGTAATTTGGACCCTAGCAATCAGATTGCTGAAATAGCAATCTGGAGAGTTGTTGAATAAAAAGTGAAATAATTCAGAAACCACAAATAATAAAAATAGAAAACCAAATGCAAATTGTCTCTTTATATCATACTTTGGGCAAATTTACTTAAGGTCGAATATCGAGGGTTAATTAACCCTCGATATTCAACTGTCAACGTTAAATCCTTCGAATATCGAAGTCGAAGGATTTAGCGTTCGATTCGAAGGATTTTAACCATTGATCGAACGATTTTTGTTCGACCAAAAAAAGATAGCTAAGCCTATGGGGACCTTCCCCATAGGCTAACATTGACTTCGGTAGCTTTTAGGTGGCGAAATAGGGGGTCGAAGTTTTTTTTTAAAGAGACAGTACTCGACAATCGAATGGTCGAATAGTCGAACGATTTTTAGTTTGAATCGTTCGATTCGAAGTCGTAGTCGAAGGTCGAAGTAGCCCATTTGATGGTCGAAGTAGCCAAAAAAAACATAGAAATTTGAAGTTTTTTTCCTCTATTCCTTCACTCGAGCTAAGTAAATGGCCCCTTAAAGTTGACTTGAAGCTGAGTATCCCCTTTAAAACTACTGCTCAACACATTCTCAACATCTTTCATTGAGATCATGTGGCTCCAAATACAGACTTCTGCTGATATGGATTTATTTGGGATTCTCCCACAATTAACTTTGCATGCCGGTCTTTGCATTTTGTGACTTCCACAGTAACTATCTTTGATGTTTCATTTTTAATTGGAGGGAGGTCCCTAATTATAAGTTAATTGATTTTGATTTATCTTAAGGAGAATTGTCTTTTATCTGTTCAATGGTAACCATCTTTTGGACAGAAATTTAGCATGTTGTGCTGTGTTTATTGAAACAGTTTTAGTAATGCTATTTATGGGAAAAATATGATTGGAATGCACAGATGCTTGTCTTAGGTGGAAGATTTAAGGGGTTGTTTTGTAAGCAAGAGAAACACTGCGCATCTCTGCTGGTGATGGGTGAATCTGAGCCAGTGGATTTACTATAGAGGAAGCAGACCCTGAGGTTGCAGGGCTCCCGCTATGAACTTTCTGCAGTGGGCAGGCGCAAACAGGCTGGGAGTGGAGGAAAGAGGCGCCGGACCCATCCGAAAATTTCTTTTGTGGGAGGACATACAGATGCAGCCACTTTGGTTTGTCTGTTTGACACAGAATAACTAAACACAGATATCCCATTTATCTCATTTAACACAGAAAACTGTGACACAACATCCCATCTAATTAAAGCATTCACCATTGTGAACAATGGTGATTTGGTATGCTAATGAAAAGGTTAAATGCATTAAATGAGTTAAGATAACTTTAGATAACACAGTTTCTTCAATTAACTCTGAGTCATGACGCATTTAACTCACAAATCCAAGTGGCTTCATCTGTAGTTATGTCACTGATCAAGTCCGTTTTGCTTCACTGAAAACTCAGGAAATTGCAAAAATTCACCAAACACATTTAAGTCAATGGGTGGTTTTTCATGCAACTTTTTCCAAACCACCTCTTATTTGTGGTGAAACCTGGTGAAAAATGTGGCCCCTTACCCTACTTTGAGCCTCTTTGGTGTTGCTCAATCAGTTTACATGGCCAGAAATGCACATATAGCTAGGTTGATCACTGCCAAACACACTTGCTACTGTGATTCTGTCCAGAATGCTTCACCGAGGATAGAACTAAAGATTGCTGCATTTTATGACTTTTTTGGATGGCCTTCTTCACTCCCTTGGCTTTCAAGTAACTTGCGTATCTGCAATACATAACAGATTTGTAAACAGTTTGGTCCCGTGCACCTCCTTAGCAACAAATAATGTTGTATTTTTGGCTTGAGGTTTTGCTATGGAAGGGATAAAAGAAGTTGTGTTACTTGTTCCTGGTCTTTCCGACCAATCCAGACATTCCTATGTAGGAACTCACACATCTGTCAGATTCAAAATTGTACTTATTGGGAGCTTTATTTATGACATATATATATATATATATATATATATATATATATATATATATATATATATATATATATATAACAGCCGAAACGTTAGGGAACGATTTACAATAAAAGTTTATTTGTTTATTTGTAAGACCCGTGAGTGCAACCTCTTTGATAGGATATATATATATATATATATATATATATATATATATATAAAACGCTAGGTGCTGGAGCATTACATCAATGCTATCAAAACAACAAACAGTCCGCACTCATAGGTCTTTGGTGAAAAAAACAAGTGTAGTTTATGAATAAACTACACTTGTTTTTTTCACCAAAGAAATCGAAGGATTTAGCGTTCAATTCGAACTATTTTTGTTCAACCAAAAAAAGATAGCTAAGCCTATGGGGACTATATCAGCTTTTTTAATAAATACATGTTTTTCATTTTTAAGACCTGTGAGTGCGGATCTTTTCTTGATGGAAATAGATATATAATGATGGATCTATACATATATAAAATATAAAATTCCTTCCAAAAATGACTTCTAGGATCTTCAGTATGGGAACTCGTTTTTATGAAATTAAAGGTCTGTTACTCCAGCAGGCTGTGTTTATTCTGGCTTCTTAAAGGATCAAGTACACATAGATTGCAAATTGCATGTTCCTACACCAGGAATAGACCCTGCAAAGCCTCTCCAGTCTGGGGCCACTAACCAACCGCACAATAAATAATTTCTTTGGGGTAGGGATGTCCAAATCTCAGCCCTGTTGTTGTTGCTCAGTACAAATTCAAGCTAAAGATCACTGAGGCATGCTGGATGCTATTGTTGAACAGCTGGAGGGCTGCAGTAGCACTCAAACCTTGGAGTCCCACAGAAGTCTTTTTTTATATGGAATTGAAGTTCTGTTCTTTCTAAGCAGAAATGATCAAAAAGCAGAGGATCTACAATGGATGTTAAAACATTTTTTTAAACATATTTTCCTTTCTCAATGACTGGACCCTCAACCCAGTATTTAGGAGATTTTCATCGCACACTGACTAACCAGGCTGTGATCCTTCTCCTCTAGTAGTTAATAACTGCAATGTCACTACATCCCTCTATAGTAATCAATTCCATTGCAGCAGAGATAGGAATTAGGTCAGATGCACGCTGTCTGGCTGCATGGATTTTAATATGGTATCCCAATAATGTACAAACGATGCTCCTGTTTAGGAAAATGACATTGTGCAGGGCTGAGCTGATGTCAGCAGGACCAGGCAAGTTGTCTTTATTAAATTGTATGTATATAATAAACTAAATGATGCCTTGTAAAAATTAGCACTGCATCAAAGTAATCAGTGTGCAGCACAGAGCAAGATTTCATTTTGCTGAGCTGTCATTTTTTGGCAGCAGCTTCTATGTAATTTTGGTAAATGAATGCCATAAGTTACGACTCCTATGACAACTGATGAGGGGAAATGTTGGAAGCTAGTGTATTCATGCTTTCAGTACTCAGGCTAGGTTTATAAGCAGCCCCTACTTTGTGGCAACTTGGGGATTGAGCCAGCTGTGGCTGAACTCTATTCATCCTTGATGAACTTGTTTAACTAGCCCATGGAAGGTTAAACTGGTTGCCTCATTCCTTGTTGTTATGCAAGGAAAAAAACAGCTTGCATCAACTCATTCCAAGGGGTTCAGACATGTTTAACTTACAGTCTCTGCCTGTATTAACATTGTGTACAGTTAGTTCTTTATTCAGCACATTTCAGCAAAGGGCAAACTCCACAGAGGACGGCTGAGTAGGTCTCAGATTGCGCTTTGATTAGAAATATGTACTAGTTCAGAGCTAAACATTAACACCAGTGCTCTGTTCAAGTCTTCCAATTTGTCATTGCATATTGCCACATAGTCCCATACACACTTTGCCTTGGAATTGCATGACTAGACAGGGACAACTTAGTAAAGCATTTATTTATTATTATTGGAATTCAAAAAGGTTTTTTTTGGGGGGGGTTGTTTAAAGGGGTGGTTCCCCTTTAACGTAACTTTTACGGGGGAATGTAATAAAAATCGCTAACGGAAAAACTATTCGCAATGCGAAAAGTTATGCCTTTGCGCGAACAAATTTTGCTTTGTGCGAATTTAATATAGCTTTTGCGAGCCCGGAAACTGTTTAGCGACCACTTCCGACAGTGAAAGACCGTTTGCGAATTTTATAGTTTGCGCCAATGCGCAGTCAATGTAATAAATTTGCCGTCTTCATCCGACTCTTTCCAGCTTTCAATTGGGGGGGGTCACTGACCCCTTCTAAAAAACAAATGCTCTGTAAGGCTCCACATGTATTGTTATCGCTAATTTTTATTACTTATCTTTCTATTCAGGCCCTCTCCTAATTATATTTCAGTCTTTTATTCAAATCAATGCCAAAATTCCAATGCCAAAAGTCCAAATTACCCTAGCAACCACAAATTACAAACTGGAGAGCTGCTGAGTAAAAAGCTAAATAAATCAAAAACCGTAAATTATTAAAAACGAAAACCAATTGCAGATTGTCTCATTTGAGCAAGCCCTTTGACTATAAATATATAAGTGTAGTGCTATGTTAACCATAGGGCCTTATTTACCCCATTTTCCTATAACTTGGACTTTGCATTGGTGTGGATAATAACAATTTAAATATAGGGGCTTTATAGATGCTGTGCTTTCACCCTCTGCAACTGAAGGGGAGTTAACTTAAGAACAACCTATGAGTCTTTTTACCCATGCCATATGGGCAATATTAGAAGGTAATACAGGGGACTATATGATATTGGCAGTGAGTCCTGCTTGATCTTGCAGAAAGAAAACAACATATTATATAAAACTGTGGCACTTCAGGGCTATACCAGCGACCCCAACTCATCTGCCAGTGTTTAATGATATCCACAATTTGTACCGCTGTACAATCACTGTATTCCATGTCTGACGTAAGCAGGAAAAGAACAATGTGCTTTCTCCTACAAGGGATTAAGGCTTGTTGTCTTTCTATAAATTATGAATTTCTGGCCAAGAGTTATATAAAGCCAAAGGAAGATTTGGGTATTCAAACCACAGAAGACAGATTTCTCTTAATACACATACCATGGGAACGGTTTTGTCCAGGTTCAAGCAAAGTTTATTATTAACTATCTGTTTTTATGTCCTAGTTAAATTCACGGTAGTTTAAAGTTGATGTGGGCTGAGCGTTTTTGGGTAAATACATGCTGCTGCCTGCATTGTTATTTTATAGAATTAAACAGTGAGATAGTCATTAATAGTCTAATAATAATGATTAATAGTCTAATAATAATGATTAATAGTCTAATAATAATGATACCAAACCTAGACTTTGGTAATTTACAAGTGAATTTTCATGGTTAAAGGAACGCATTATATGATGGTGTACTTGTATGAATTTACACAATTGCCCTTTTTATTAAACCTGGAAATATTTGTTAAGTTTTAAAGGTTGTAGAGTTTCCTTTGTGCCAGGGATAAAGATATAGAATTTATTATGAGGAAAAGCAGGAATGGAAGTGATATAATTAAAAGAACTTACAATTAGTTTGGTATGCTACCAGCTGACTCTTGGATAAGGCACATAAGGAATAACTAAGCTTCTAGACAAGTATGATCTAAACAGGCAGTGAACTATTATGACTGTCACCATTGGCAATCAGGGCTAAAAAAAAGTGGGCAATGCAAAGGAAGTCTAGGGCTTCAACAAGTATTTGGACTCTAAGAGGATTTTTATTCGTTCATATGGGATTTTTAGAAGGGTATTTATCAGATGGTGAACTTTCACCCATTGATAAATATACTTCTAAAACCCCTAAGGAATAAATAGAATGTAGGTGATTTCTTTTCTGCAAAATCATTCTGCCTCATTTGCTCTCCTTTACTAGTTAATCTATGTAGTTAAAGGGGTTGTTCATCTTTGAGCTAACTTTTGATATGATGTAGAGGGCGATATTCTGAAACAATTTGTAATAGGTTTTTATTATGTGTGGTTTCTGAGTCTGGTTCTTAGGGTCCAAATTACCCTAGCAACTATGCTTTGATTTGAATAAGAGACTGGAATATGAATCGGTGAGGCCTGAATAGAAAGATGTGTAATGAACTGTAGCAATAATTATACATTTGTAGCTTTACAGAGCATTTATTTTTTAGATGGGGTCAGTGACCCCCATTTGAAAGCTGGAAAGAGTGAAAAGAAGAAGGCAAATACTTAAAAAAAAAAGCTATACAAAATAAACAATGGAGACCAACTGAAAAGTTGCTTAGAATTGACCATTCTATAACATACTAAAAGTTAACTTTAGGGCAGAGACACAGGTGGAGATTCAGGGAGATTTTGTCACCCAACTAATCTTCCTGAACTGCCTTTCCACTGGCTAGAATCTAAATCGACGGCGGGATGACACTCAGAGCGCTTCGTTTTCCAAAGTCACCTGAAGTTTCCTCTTGAGACAACTTCGGGCGACTTCGTAAAATGAAGCACTCAGAGTGCCATCCCGCCCGAGATTTACATTCTAAAATCTAATAGTGAGATGTACAGTACTGTACCTTGCCAATTGTATGTCCTGAATTTAAGTGGAGGGTGGTCCTTTCCTAGAAGGATGTAGAATCTGAAGAATATTTGTAGACATAACTTAGAGGCTTTACTTCCAATGTACTTCCACATAAGGCTTTGTAAATACAAGATAGATTGATCCACATAGGGGCAAATTCACTAAGGTGCAAAGTGGTGAACACTGGCGAAAATTCGCCAGCGTTAAGTAAGTTCGATACGTCACCTATTTACTAATGGGCGCTGTCGAAAATACGTTAGCGAAGGAGATAGATTCTAGAGCAACTTCGCACTCTAACGCCAGGCAAATTTTCGTCAGGGCTAAAGATCATTACTACTCAAATTCACTAAGAAGTTGATTTTACTGAACGTTACCTCTTACGCCAGACTTGCCTTCGCCAGCTCAGACATGGCAAAGTGCAATAGAGTAGATAGGACTTCAAAATATAAAAAAGTCAAATTTTTTCTAAGTCCCAAAAAACGCTGGCGTCTTTTCCATTTTCATGGGTGATAGGCTGCAAAAGGACGAAATTTTTTTTTCTGGGTACCCTGATTCCCCGCTACTTAAACTATGGCACATAAACTATACTCTGAGCACATGTGTAGGGCAATAAAACATCTCTATTTGCATTTATTAAGGCTCCCTGGGCTTGTGTAGTTTTATGTATTTGCTGTAACAAATATGTCCATTCAAACTTTAAGTTCCCACCGTATGCAAATTCCCCTGCACAACTTCGCTAGCTTTTGTTTTGCTGAGCGCAACTTCGCATTTTAGTGAATTTGCGGAGCGCTGGCAAAAAATCGCCAGGCAAAGTGCGGCGAAGCCATCGATGGTGCAACTCTGCCGGTTAGTGAATTTGCCCCATAATGTTGGGCTAGTGCAGCAGGAGATGGGATTTATATAGAACAAAGAAAACAGATGGAATATAAAACGAAACAATATAGCAAATTTTAAATGCAGTGAATGAGCTATTGTTGGATTTTATGGAAAGATGTTGGCTTAGAAAACCATTTTGGGAAGTAGAAATACTTACAATGGAAATCAAAAAAGACGCCCATAATATTATTTTCTTGCACTGAGCCACAGCCCAAAATAATAATGGATCTCACAAGTTATGTAACTATCATATCCCACTTCTTATTCTCTGACCACAACCCTGCCTGCACAAGCTGCAGTGATTTGTCCCAATTTCTTAAGGCATTAAATATATAGTGAATAAAGTACCCCCTCTTGTAAAATATAAGGATATTATAAGTTACCGAGGAGTTTCATGACCCTATAAAAACACGAGGCCGAAGGCCGAGTGTTTTTATACAGGTCATGGAACTCCAAGGTAACTTATAATATCCTCATATTTTACAACTGGGGGTACTTTATTTATTATAATACACAAATTTTAGTGAGTTATGTGACAGAAATGACATCACTACTCACCGTTTATAACTGATGACATCACTACTCACCGTTTATAAGGATATAATTTACAAGATATTCATGGCTTTTGTGTATTATAAGGCATTATTAACACTCCTTCCTTACAAAAAGGACATCCAGGTGTTCCTGTTTGTTTCCTAGCTACCTACCCCACCTATGTAGTTTCCATCAATAAAACAAGCTGCAATGCAATAGCAAGCCAAACGAAACTGGAACAAGTATCCTATAAAATAGGAAGAAAAAGAAAAAAAAACATATCTCACTATATTTTTTCACTTTATACTTTATTTTTGGGGACTGTTACTTCCCTAATTATGTCTTTGGTATCATTACTCCTGCTGGTCAATGGCCGCTGATTCACAAGCTATACTATGTGGTTATTATTTCATTTTGTCTACTCTTCAAATAAAGAGTCTTCCTTTTAGTCATTTACTTCTAATTTCAGATGAGTCATGTGTGAAATCCCCTCCCATCTGCCTCAGGGTCTGGTAGTAAAACAGATCAGAATGCGTTTAAAGGGATACACAGTTTCTCTTCCATTAATATTGCCATACCATGACTAATAGCTAAGGAGCATATTTATCAAAGGTCGAGTGATAGAGGTTTTTTTTTTACCTCAAATGACCTCGAAACTCGAATAGTATGGTATTTAATAAAAAACTCGAACGTCTAAAACAAATATTACCGACACGAAAACTCGAATCGAATTTAAATCGAATTTGACTATACTCGAATGGGTCACTGGACCTCTGACATTGACGTCTACATGAACTCGGCAGGTTTTAGGTGGCATACTATCGAATTCAAGTTCCCAGGGTCAAGGTATGATAAATCTTGAATTCGGGTTTGAATTATTCCCAACTTGAATTTGTGAGTTTTGACCCAAAATCCAACTCGAAAATTCGAATTCAAATTTAACATTCGAACCTTAACAAATCTGCCACTAAGGGGCACATTTACTAAGGGTCGAATATGAAGTGGTAAAACTTCGAAATTCGACCATCGAATTGTAGAAATTTGATAGTCGAAGTTTTTTTGGAGTGAATTTAGCCGTTTTCGATCGAATTCAAATCGTTTAATCGAACATAGAAATCGTTCGAATCGAACGATTTTCAAAAAAAACCTTTGACTTCTAAAAACTGTCTATAGGTTCTAGGAGGTCCCCATAAGCTAACATAGCAATTCGGCAGGTTTAAGGTGGTGAAATATCAAAGTCAAAGTTTTTTAAAGAGACAGTACTTCGAATTTCGAATGGTTGAATATCCTAAGTTTTTTCAATCCAAATCGAATTTTGCCCTTAGTTCCCAAAAATGACTTCGAAATTTGAGTTTTTCATTTTGAAAAATTCACTTTGAATTCCTTCGACCCTTAGTAAATGTGCCCCTAAATGTCTGAATAGAAACTCAAGTTTATAATATGTTTTGTACATAGATATATGTAGGAATAAAATGGACAGCTTGCAAGGTAACTTCACCAGGATAAGATTTAATGCCCTGCGTCAGTGCCTCGGTGTTCTCTCTCGAAAACAAGAGCTAATTAATTCCCCAGCAAGTGTGTTGGCCAACACTTACCCATCAAGATGGAACTATATATAGGTAGGTTTTGGAAACTTTTATGCAAAGTTTAATTGCTGGAAGATAGAATGTCCCCTTTATGACCTCAATAGCAGTTTAACTCTCAGGCAAAGCTTCTATTGCTCCAGCAATGTATTTTTTTGGTGACAGTACTCCCCTATCTAAATATATTAAATTACTTTGTAGCCTATCAAATAAGCTATATATAGCAAGATTAAAAAGCTAGAGTAATTATGGACAAAGGTTATTTTCCATAATTATCAACAGTGAGTGTAGCATGTAGAAGTAGTTTTAAGCATTTTGTACTTAAGCTAATGTGTGCCATGGAATCCGCCAGTGTTGAGGGGGTGAGACTGACCTCAATGAAAAAAAGTGCTATCATATCCAAAACATGTGTTTTAGTTATTTGTTTTTAAGTGAAATGACTGTGTTTTGAACACACAGAATGCAATTAGGGCTGCTGCTGATAAAGTGCTCTTGGCTCACTGACAAATCTCAGATATGCCAAGTTTTAATGTTCTGACTATTTAAAGTACAGTATTTCAGTCCATTTCCATTTGGATCAGTTTAAATGAAAGAGTAGGGGCATATATATATATATATATATATATATATATATATATATATATATATACAGTATGCTGACCATCCCGGTAACCAGGCGCACTGGAATGTCCATTGAAATGGCTCATATGGCTAATTTAGCCTTCAACCTGTGTGTCCTACAACTGGCAAACTTGGTCCAAGCTTGATAATTTGTCAACCATTAGATACCTATGTATGTATGTATGTATGTATATTTATTTGTATAGCGCTCCTTGAAGGCAATGTATATGCATTTATAAAATAATGGTTTCTTAGTTTGGGCACTAAAATTGGAGTATAAACAAATAGTGTTTAAAAGTCTCTATTATTACTTTGCATTCACATTCTTTATTATCATAGTCTCTTCTTTACAATTTATCCCTCCCTTCATTTCTCTTCTTTGTTCTCATAAAGAAATGGCTATAGATAGGCATACAATGGCAAATAGATAAATGAGCGGGAGGGCCCACTAAAACTGCCCCTCCAGGAGTTATTCTGGCAGTCTGGTAGGCAAGTCTGACACTTTGTGGAAAGAACTCTGGGAAAGAAACCCAGGGTTGCGCCTAAAATTTCCAAGGAATGCCAGCTTTCTGTGCCAGTAGCCTTTCTTTTAGAACTAAATTTCACTAACTGGGTTTTCAGTGATCAGATGCCAAACTGCACCCCAGTTTCACCCTTATTGGGATTCATACAGAGTTTGCATAAGCAGAGATAGGGGAATGATTCACTAGAAAAGCATTTTTGTTGGGGAGATACTCTCCACATTCTTATGCAAAGCAAAAGGAATTCTGAAAAAGCAATTCTCCTAAGATTTCCATTTCCTTGGAATAGCCTCGAGACTGAACCATACCTGGCTGTGTTCTAAAACCCATTGAGTTAAGTTTAGCCTCTAGGTTATTCCATACAATTGAAATTTTAGGAGCGATCCTAGGCTTCTTGCATAAGAATGAGAAGCATATCTCCCCAAATCCGGTGTATGTGCAATACCATCTCAAAAGGGACTGTCAAACTTAGATATTGCCCTTTCAGGGATTTTTATTGCTTCCAGCCTTCTCCTGGGATCCACAAACATCTCTGTAGGACATCATTATGTCAATATACAGTACGTCGCCTCCACAATCATGTTGTCTAACATTATTGTGCCATAAATTGTCATTCCTTCATTTTACTTAGGCTTTGGGAAATAGACAAGCATAGAAACATTTGCCAATGGGATGAGTGCAACATCCTTTAAAGGTTGTACTGCCAATAATCGTAGGACCACAGGGGTGTCATGTTTTTTCTCCATGTCAATAGCAAGAAATGTTCCCAGATTTTGAACATATACTATAGGTTCAACTATTCACAAGATGGCAGGAGAACTCATTCTACTCTTTAATTCGTATCCATACTAAGCATTTAAATACCCATCTGGTTGTTAGGTTCTCTGACTGTGGCTTTTCTCCACCATAACTCTCTGGTAGTGGCCAGATCCATGAAATGTTGGAGGACATGTCCTGCTCACTTGACCAAATTTTCATTACAATCTATTTCATGTGCTATCACGCATGCCTTTGGTGTACAGAAGGGTTTTGAAATGGCCGTAAAATCCTTAATGTTACCTTTATTTATACACATACCAAAATGCAGAATATTATTCTGTTCAATTAAAAAAAAAGAATAAGACATTTTCACCTCCCCATCAGCTAAATGAACAGAGACCCTCCGATGCCTATACATTAAAGTATTTTCATAAGGAGCACAAACGGTGCTGAGAACTGTTTTACACCAGAAACCAGTTGTAGCAGTTGCAACAGTGAAATATATGTATGAACGTCTATGGTTGCTCACCAGTGGCACCTTTTTGCCCATGTTTAGCCTTAGCTGCCATACCATGATAATGCAGCTGCCCCAACACTGGAAAAGCATTGAGACATGAGCTGATTGTGGCTAAATTTTGGTGGACCATGGTTACAACCATACATTTAGCCAGGGTTTTAGCACAGTTTTGCTACTTAAGGATAATTATCCTTAACCATTCAAAGCAGTCTAGACATCTAAGATTGTAGCTTGCGAGGGAAGACAGAAGAAATAATGACAATAAGAAAATGAAAATTCTGTGAAAATGAACGTAATAACCTTAAGCATTTTGTTTTGGGAAAAATTATTATCAGAAACCATTTGAGAGATGTTATTAATGGGAAGTCCATTTTACTATCCTAATACATTCCTATGTAATTATGCTCCCTCAAGAGATCTACAGCTCATCATTATTGCGCCTACTAAAAGGAGGGGACATGACCCTGTGACACAAGTTACTCATTGCTCCACTGGAGCATTCCTATGGACTTAGAGGCATTGCTAATAACAGCTTGTATAGTGTGTACACAAACAGAACCTGTAAATGGGGAGGGCAACCAGTTATGTTCATGTTTATAGGCCATCTGCCTTTGGCATATCTCTAAACTAACTATAGTGAATACTGAACCCTTGATCCAGATCACTGTGATTATTGTCATGTACAGCAACAATAACATTGGAGAGTAAAAGTACAGTAAGGTTTTATTTGTGTTTGGAAGTAAGTCAAAGGTTCACTTTAACCTTTATAGTACTGGGGAGTGATTCAGGCAGTAGGTACAGTATATAAAAAAAACCCTCTGATTTATACATGGGGTGCACCATCCTAGTCCTTTGCCATAGGGAAAATAAGGTGAAAATTGTTTCATGTAGGGTCCAACCTGCAGCAAAGGGTAAGGTCACACATAGCGAATTGTCTCCTTTCTGCTCTTATTCGACCCCTGCAGCTCCATCAACAAGCCCAGAGTTGGTCTATGTGCAGATACAAGGCACAGATCCACTTTCCTCCACCATGGAAAATCTGCTATTTGTGCCCTTGACCTAAAATTTAATGTAAGGTCAGGTTGCACACCCATGTATGGAATGTTACCAGTTTACAAGGCTGTATCTACCATATACGAGACGCTGTGCCTATGGCTGCAGCTTTAAGGGAATGGTCCTTGAGTGGAGTGCCTTTACAGTAAAATACAAATCCCCCAAAAAAGAAATTCTCCCCGCCGCTGCTCCGGCAGCGGAGGAGGGGGTAATGTGGGAGGTGGGAACCTGGATGGCCGCAAAGTGATAGTGGCATGTATACATGGTGGTAAGTGACATAATGCACATGTCTTACATCACTTCTTCCATGAACATGAACTATGTCACTTCCTGCGCATACACATTGGTGCTTGGTGGGTGCACTGGGGACCAATGCCTAGGACAGCATGGGACCAAAATGCAGTGCTGCCAGTTTACCTGTATTAATTAATAAACATTTGAACACAGAACTCAGTAAAGCCCATGCCAGGCAGAAGGGAAGCTAACATTCTGATTTATCTTATATATGAAAAAAAGTGTACCGTATGCAGCTGGGGAATGTGGACATTACATTACTGCTCAATGGAAGTGCTACCGACTCTTGGACAGCTTCTCATAAATATAATCAATATCAGTGGCACACTAAGGCCATACAGTAAATTAAGAGAAAAACTAAACTAATCCTGTATTTTATGTACAGGGGCCTCCTGGGTAATACACAAACATAACAACCAGGACAGTTACTCTCCTGAATGCTAATCCATACGCAAAAATAACATAATTCACCAACCATGGCACGTCTAATGCCTTATAGCCCTACAGCCATAAAACCATGGTGTAGAAAATCACCTTGCAGAGCAGCCCACACTGAAAAGGTTAATGCACTTGAGTCTAAATCCCTCTCTTGTTCTATGGAAAAGATGTTGTAAGCTTACGAAGAAGAAGAAGAAGAAGGGCGTGGTGGGATTTGATTTAATTACCATTCCCAGAAATATTTCCAGATAGACTGATGATTATTAAATGTAGAATGTAATAGTGATCAGAGCCTGGGTGTATTAGTGAGGTGTTTTGGATATACTATACCTATTATATTATCTCATTGGGATCGCATCCTCGGTAATAATTCCCATCTGCAACTCTGGCTCACTCACTTTACTACTTAGTCATCTCTTTGTGGAGGTTTTTTTATTGTGAAAAAACCCATATAATGTAGCTAATATCGTATTTAAAGGAAACTAAACTCTTCTATAAAAAATATCCCAATGTTTCATACAAATATATCCTTTTTATGAAAAATATGTTTCTAATAGTATGTGCTGCTGGATAATCCTATATTTTTATTTACTGGCCCATTTACCTGGGGGGTCTTTAACCTATGATATAACTCACTGTGGTCTGGGCTTGTGTATAAATATCAAGGTGGGACTGGGCCAGCAGGGCCCCACTGACCCAGACCCGCTCCCCACCAGTACCTGTGGGCACTGCCACCCCCTATCCCCAATTTGTCCAAAGATACAGGCTGTGCATATACACACACAAGTGGTGACATCTGGTTTGCCATGCAGGGGATTTTTTTGAGACTGGGATAGGGGTCGCTGAGGAGGCAGTCCTGGTGGGCCCCGTATACCCCAGTCCAACACTGATAGACCCATGACCAATATAGGAAAAGGACAGGGTGCAGGAGTAAGCAACTAGGGAAAGTATATTAAAGGTAAACTAGCGCTGTTATATCCTGCTGAGTAGCAGATATCCCGTGCTTGTCAATTTTTTATTTTCCATATTGTTCTAATTTTTGCACTACAGCAGCAGCTTTACTAGACCCAAGGCACAAAGGAGCTCATAAAGTAGGGTTACTGCCAGGCCAAAAATGATCTGTGGATTATGGCAAATGCTGTGAGATGCCATAGACTGTCACTATTTATTGGACTCGTGGTGGAAATACCAGGGCCTATTTTAAATCTCAGGACCTGGATACTGCCCACTCCCTCTATGTGGGAATATTTACTTCTTCTAACTCTGCCAAAGTTTGTCTCAAATGTCAGGTGTATTCTTACAAGTCATCTCATATTTAGTAAAAATTGAGAGTAACGTGGAATAACTTCTATTCTCAGAGAAAAATGCACAAGTGCGTTCTTCCCATACAACTTTGATAGTGAAAGAATTTATACCATAAAGAAATGTGTATACTGTCTGTGGGATTTATTTAATTATAATAGTATTTTGCCAACATAAATCTGGATGCATTTCTCTTAGTTAAAATGTGCTCTCTGTAAATTGGCAGATATTGACAGTTTTGCATAAATGTTCCCAAATGCAAACGTAATTTTCCGTACTCTCCTTTTTCTAAATTGGTGGTGGTGGAAAAGGCTCCAAATCTGAACTTTTGCCCCTTTCTAAATATACCCCTATGGAAGAGCGCAGTTATAGGGCTACTTTAAAATAAAATTGTCTTTTTTTTAAATCACTGCCACAAAAGCAGGGTCTCTCTATATTAAAGGACTTAATTACAAGAAAAATCCAGATGCACACCTTTTGTTTGAATTGTGTCAGAAGTGGTTTATTAAGCCCATATACGTCAAAAAAGGGCAACGTTTCGGACCTCTCCGGGCCCTTTTATCAAGTTCAGTTAAATACTGCATCTAGATACAAAATAATGATTTACTAGAGTATTAGTGCTGCAGCCCTAATTATAATGATTTCTCTTTCCACTGCTCCTTAAATGACGCATTTAGTTATTGTCCCTCTAATGTGAGTGCGGATTTGATAGCACAGTTTGTCACAGCGCAGTCTAGATATTAAAGGGACAGCAAGACCAAACACAAATTATTTTCATAGAAAAGATTAATTACATATCACATATATAACGTTTTCTGTATCTTCACATATTACAAGTGATTTTGGCTCTTACTGTATGTCCTGTTCTCCAGCAAGTTGGGTCATATGATCCAGTAAAGTAATGTAATTTGCAATTTTCTATAGCAGGACACAACAAGGCCAAGTTAACCTGCTGATTCAAGAGCTGCAAGCGGTAACAATGAATTCCACCAATTGTAGAAATATAATTGTGTATATCAGTGAATGGTGCAACCTGCTGTTTCATGCACATTTGTGTTTTTTGTGTTATTGCCCCATTAATAAAAAAATCCAAGATTAGCTATTGTCTGACATTACTTTTGTACGTGGTAGCGAATAACAGAAATAGAGTTAAGACAAATGTCTTTTCGCAGTGTTCTGGATAATGCCCAGCCCTTGCTGGAAAGTTCCTAAATCTCCATTTCCCTAAGAGGCTGTTGTGCTTTTAGCAAGCTAATGGAAACTGGCTCACGGTGCAATGTGATTCCAGTCATTTTTCTATCTATGCGCAATGCAGGAGTGAGAAACTATAAAGGGAGCAATGGGTGAGGCTGCTTCGGGGGTGTCCGGCCTGCAACCTTCCCACTGTCGTTCATTTACAATGATTAGCAGTAGCTGTCAGGGGTTTGTGGGAGTTGTAGTTCAAAAACAGCTGGAGGTTGAATATTTCAGGGCTATGCTAGAGTTCTCTTTGTCTTAAAGCAGACATATTGTGTAAAAAATAAGAACATACAGTGTACCAGTTATACTCATTTAGATACAGAAGAATTGTGCTTAAAAAAGTAGTGTTTCAGACTGGTTTATTGAATATTTCTGCAAAAACCCTAATAATCCCTCCCTTCCACTTCCTGCTCCCTGAATTCCACAGCTGTGCAGGGGAGCCGTAGCAGTAGCATCAATCCAAATGCCTTGTGTACATTAGAAGGAAGGAAAATGGTTATAAGATTATATTATAATGATTATAAGGGGTCATTTAATTATCCAACAAGTGCAACAAGTTCTAAAGCACAAAGGGGCATAAGAGCACATCACTTAGCCTTATATAACTAGCACTTGCACCCCAGCTAGTGTGGGACTGAAAATGAAGTATTAGATGCTGAAAGCAGTGTCAGAGTTAGGTGCAGACAGTGTCGGACTGAGACACCCAAAAACCTTAGACCAGGGGCCCACCAAAGAACCATAGATCAAGGGCCCACTCTCAGTACTATTATTATTCATCTCCTCACTCAACTGCTATTCTCCTAGTCTCTATTCTTTACATATTATAATCTATTATTTCATCTATTTAGCCTCTTTGTTCTCAAAGAAATAGGATACGGCCATGAAATATGCCAAATCTTTAGCAGCACAAGGGCCCCCTAACACCTGGGCCCACCGGGAGTTTTCCTGGTATCCCGGTGGGCCAGTCCGACACTGGGTGCAGAGAGCAGTGACTTAACCCGTTCCCTATGTCAGAACACTGTTGCACTTTTCCGCTTCTTAACTTGCCTACCCGAATGATTCCTACATGCCTCCCTTCATCCACCCTGCAGCTGGCACTGTATTCATGGGGGAAGTGGCAGGTCTCTGCTCTCCATTTCATGGCAATTCATAAAGAGCAGTGTGCAAATTGCAAATAAATGGTTGATTGGTTGATTTTGTGCACTTCTTGTGCACTTCTGTTTCATAAATGACCCCTGTAGTGTGGAGATAAGTGCACATAAGAGTAAAAATGGACTAAACGAATCAAGCTAAATAGAATATTTGGCCCAGACCCAGTCTAGTGCTCGCAGCTTACAGGCCAGAAAAGAAAAGGGTATCAAATAACATGACATGCACCAAAGCCAGACAAAAACCTGTTATGGAAATACTAAGCAAGCACTATTCATCTTTTCAGTACGGTGTTAAACACCAGAAAAACCAAGCACAATATCACCTGCTTGATTTATATTTGGGCTTGTATTCATAAAAGGCCAAACTGACCTGAGCCTGACAGATTTCATAAAAATGCAATTACCTGTTAATAACACTGAGTGTTTAACATGATCAAAAGAAACAGGGGAATAGAGACTATGCCAAAATAAAAATACATTTCAATCACTCACTCCTAGTGAAAAATTCCAAATTCATTTTGCCAAAAACAAATTCTTCCATTGATCATAGTACTGCATATAAAGGATTTTGCTATCTCTTAATCTGACAACACATTCTTAGTGATGGGCAAATAAATTTGCCAGGCGTGAATCCGCATCGAATTTCCGGGTTTCGCCACCGGCGAATAAATTCACGAAACTGCCTCGAAAATTCGTCGGCGTCAAAAAATTTAGACATCAACGTTATTCGGAAGCCCATTGACTTTAAGGCCAGCGTCAAAATTGACACAAGCATCAAAATCGCCCATCACTACACATTTGTATTGAAATGCTGGTTACAATTCTCTGGGACCTTGGGATCTGCTGTTTTGTTGTCATTGAGATTCTGGGGCAATTGAAGGCATCATAAATTGACTTGTTATACCAGAATTTTGCCAGCAGCTTTATAAACAAAATAGTTCTGAAAAAAACACAAATTCAGGTCTAACTATTGCCCATGGATTAAGTGAAGAATTTCTGTTTATATCCTACTCTTTGCCATTGTAAATCTCTGCTGGATAATAATGGATTTGAAGTTTGAAGTTTGAAGTTTGAATGAAGTTTTCTCACCGCCTTCTCTCTCTCATTTTGGAACTTAATATTCTTAAAGCCTCTTATGGGTCCTAGTGATATAGCTAAATGGTGTCTGGGTAAGCAAATAATAGCAACATTCTGTATATGATTTATAAGCAAAGCCAAGAGTGTGTGTTCTTGCTGGAAAATATCAAATCCATCTTGGATTTAATCATCAGGTGTGCAATGTAATTGGTTCTAGAAGATTTCCATGGATTTTATAGCAACAAAAACACAAGCTTCTCTACTGTATTACTTTCTGGAGCATTCCTGAGTTCAGACTTAACAATAGCTGAATTTAGTGCATCATTTCATTTTCATGCACTTTCAGAAGACCTGAGTGCTTATCTGTCTTCCTCTCCTAACAGGAAATCCTATTGATAGCTCCAAAAACAATGTTCCTCCGCAGCCCGCATCCCGACTGGCTGTAACCAGAATGTGTTTTGCAAAAACACACAGATAACAGAGAGTGTTAGATCACTTTGTACCTCTTGGCCCAAGCCCATGCTTTCTGTGCCCACTCTCTGCTATCACAAATTATGTGCATATGAAAGAGGATTCTGCTCTCGGTTGAGTTGCATTCTTCAAGATGATCTGCATCCACAAGACTTTCAATACAATATTTTCATTTTCACTATTTTTTATTTTCTTACCATGAGCTAAGGTTTGTGTCTACTAATTTGCCAATGTTGGGTACACAGGATAGTTATACTCATAGGTGTATTTTACAATAATATCTGTCTACTTTACACATTTGTAAGCAAATCTCCAGGTTGGGTTGCATTGTAGAGAATGTTCATATATGTTTAGCATATAATTACATAAAATTATACACCTAGTGAGAGGAAAAAAAATCAAGACATTTTTGCGTGAAAACTATTTTTATTTGAATTAACAGCACGTGTAAACTCTTAGCGATTTGGATAAGCAGGGAGAATGGCAAGACATGTTTCATATTGTTACTTACTGTAGTAGTTGAGCTCAAAAGACGGCATGTCTACCAAGTTCAACATTTTGCCAAGTAAATGCTGCTTGACATCTATTTGATTCACAGGCAAACTGCCTCCAATTTAAGGGCAGGGCCCGGTTTGGCCTGCAACTACCGCTGCTCCCTAACTAGCACTTCTGAATGATGCCTCCTGGCCTCCCCCTCTTGTCCCATTAAGTAGTCTCCCTATTTTAAATGCATTAACTTACTCAACAATGAAATATTACATCTACTGTACATCTCATCTGGATTGATCTATTTGTTCTGTGTAGTTTTGTGTGATAGGCAAACATAAATACATTTTTGATGCCCCTCCAAATCACAGATACACAGATTAAATAAAGATGAACCCAATGCAGAACCCAGTGGCACACGTGTTAGAACCCTAATCCAATGAAAGAATGTACAATTTTCAACTATCCCTGTAAAATACCCTTTAGTCAAGTCTCCATTCATGTAAAACCAGTCACCATCCAGACTACTGCAAGTGCAATGAGCAATGTGTTCCCCCCCCCCCACAGTGAGTTGCAAATAAAACCACTTTCATTAAAGGTAATGGCATCAAAATGAGCTCCTCCGTATAGTTGCACTCAGTGTGGCTCAGTTCTTTCTGTCTTCCATTCTGAATCAGACACTGCTGTGCCTATTAGCGTTGGGGAACTCTGGAGCTACTGCCGCCTCCTGACCAGGCAGTGCCATGGTTCCCACAGCATCTTGTGCCAATTGCCGCAGCACAGTTTCATCAAAAGAATAGGGTGCACACATCACCCTCATGTTGAACACTGCAAATGATGCCAGACAGACTTTGAAAATATTTGTCACAATACTGCCTGATTTGCAATGAAGCACATGTACAGTGGCCTTAATTTCTCTGTGCCGGATGCAGCGCATTAGGTTCAATAACCTTTTGCAAAGAGAATGATACTGGAATTCTGGGGAAAAAACACTGCATTTTGGGAAAAACATTACAGTGTGCCTATTTGATGCAGCGGAATCCTGGAGCCACCTTGTCATTATGTCAGTGGTTATAGCAGAGCACTGGGCAAAACAAACTTTATATACTTATAATACACAAAAGCCATGAATATCCTGTAAATTATATCCTTATAAACGGTGCTTAGTGATGTCATTAGTTATAATATGAGCATAGTGATGTTATTTCTGTCACATGACTCACTGAAACGTGTTTATAATAATAAATAAAGTGCCCCCTCGGAGTCACCTTGGAGTCAAAAACACTTGGCCTTCATACTCGTGCTTTTATATGGTCATGGAATTCCTCTGTAACTTATAATATCCTTTACAATAAGGAGTACTTTCAGCTGTTGTCAAAGTGTATCTTCTAGCTCCCCAGACAGCTTTTAGTCATTGGTGGTTTATGGGATTTGTACATCAACAAGAATGCTTAGGCCATAGACTAGGCTGTTATACAGTATAGTGTTATCGTCACCACCTTGTCCTACCTGCTAACCCCCCACTTCTACCTACCTCTAACTGATGCTCTGTACAGCCCTGCTATGAGCAGTTTCCCCTATATGAGCACAAAAACACGTATTTACCCAATATTAGTAGAGAGAGAGATTAGCAAATATGGTTTCATCCCAGTTGTCACATAGGAAGTAAGGGAAGTTATCCTTAATGGCTAACAAGCTGCTATTTTACAAAAGGCTTGAATTCATTATTACATAATCAGATATTTATAAGAAGGGTAAACAAAGTAATGAAGGCCCAAATGCATAATGCCTGAAGCCTTAGAATTTGAATAAATGGATGCTAAAGATTAAAATATTTATCCAAATTGTAAACAAGGTCATTCAAGCTTGCAAGTATATTGAGAAAGAAAGAAAACTGCTTACAACTGTAGCAGGAGCACAAAGTTCAAACAAGGAATGAGTTCAGGCTGTTCTTTATATGCATCATGTGCCTTTGGGCTCACTGACAGGACAGCTGGCTAGTGACCTTACTGACCATACTCAAACAACAGCTCCTCATTCCATACATATGGGGATATGTGAGCAGAACGATAGGTAAAATGGATGAAAAACAAACCTCATAATCAAGTCTTGGTTCTTCCATATGATTTTATACTGTATATATATCCACCTAGAGAGAGAAAGAAAAAAATCAAGACATATTTGCTTGAAAACAATTGCACAGAAGAGATAACGGGGCAGATTTACTAAAGGATGAAGTGGGCTTTTCTACCGGCAATTTGCCAAAATGACAATTCGCAGGGACATTGCCAATTTAGAAGAGGACAGTACACTAGCAAAAAAGCTCAGAGCTAGAGACGTTGTTTCACCATGCAAACTTTCACTCATTACTCTGCAAATTTATCAAATAGTGAATCTTTTTCGCTAGAGTCTGTTTCGCCAGGTTATATATTGATCCATGTCCTATGTTTCAGTAGCAAACCCATAGGGCAATGCAGAAAGGCGGGTGGTCACTAATGTCTCCTGCCTATATTGTGCCTCGCTAACTGTTATTCATGAGATGAAGTTAGTAAGCAGAAAACAGGCACCTGAAGCCTCTCTGGTCAGTTCTAACATCATAAGACATTCATATGCTCAAGAAATTAATTTTCCGCTGACTGTAGCCAGATGGACCAAATAAACAGCAGGTGGCACTGTTGTTATTAGCAGTTTCAAATCTGGAGGTGGCGGTAGTTTCAAGGTTCCTCTGCATCAACTGCTCGGATTCAGAAGAGCCCGTTTTGACCTTTAATGAACAGGGTTTAACACACAACTGACTTCTGTGAAATTCCCAGGAAATCTACTGTAGTAGTGGATGTAAATGACCCCTATTGTCACCTGGAAATTACAGAGGATATTCTGGCAGCTCTCACTTTCAAGATGTGGTGTATTTTGCCAATTTCTGGAATGTGATAGCATTCTTCAGTCTGTTAAGTGCCCAGTTCTGCTTCTCTCACAATCACAGTTATATACAGTTTTCTTGTAAGTCAGGAACATATAGCAGGTCACCCCTCCAGCTGGAAAAGGTAAAAGAATTAACAAAGTGGGGGGTCTCATTAGCAGTCATTATAGACAAATCAGTTCTATAATGTTTTCTGGTGGTGTCATTTTCAACTCTAGTTTGTCCTTATGGACATCTGTGATTTGGGGCACTATAGTTCTTACAAATAGAGAATAGAGTTTACTGTAGGTGCTAGTTTGTATATATATACAGTATATATATATAAGAATGCGTATAGTCCGCACACCATGAGATGGAAATAACCTGGGTGCTAGTCCAAGTGAAGAATGTGTAGCAAGTGTAGGATGACAGCACTCCAAGGATTTAACAGGCAAAATATAGTGTCAAAAATAGAATATGTTTATTAAATCCGATGTTTCAGTTCCTCACGGGAACTTTCCTCAGGGAATACAGAACACAGTGCACAGTGAGACGCTTAAAACAACATTTTGGCGCCAAGCAAAGTTGCTAGGCAACAGTAAACAATTGTGAAGGACACCACGGGACCCCAACCGTGTGGGGAAATACTTGGAAATTAAAAGCAAACAGAGGTGTGGAGTAAAATATCAGACCTATTCACAACGATCGCGCAAAAGATCTGACAGGAAACCAAAGTAATATCGTGTAAAGTACAGAGAGCATGGGGGCGTGTCGTGCAACCCATATATGGACCTGCAGAGGTGGGTGTGGTTATTCACCACACAGGCATCAGTGGGGCGGTGCGTAGTGACGCGCATGGTAGGAACTCCCATAGGTAGCTTAGCTCTTCTCTCCTAGCAACGTGCAATGGCTTCACCAATTCAAAAGGCTGGGACCCAGTAGTATAGTGGCAGCGCCGCACATAGGTGCGGTGCTGCGCACATCTCTACAGTTGGTCCGTGCCTAAGGTATGGGGGAGACTGAGCCCTGTGCTGCCACCTGTGCCTACTGGTACGCCATATCACCTTGCCTGTTAGCCCACGTATCAGGGTCATCTATTAGCTCTTGTGGGAGGAGCCAACCCTTCCGCTCCATTTAACCTGGTTTCTAAAGGTTAGTCAGATGCGCCAACGATCGAATACAGTGAGTCATGGGTCTGAACAATCAGGCAACAATGTTGCAGCATAAAAACTGTGACAAATAGCAAAAAAGATAAGAATTGAAACATACATTAAAAGGGATGTAATGCATCAACAACCCAGAGTGTAGTACATCATAAGATTCAGACAAAGCATCCCAAGGGCAATAATTCGTTAAGTCCTCGGGGGGCCACAGTGTCCAATTTATGAATCCACCTGGATTCTCTTCTGAGTAATGCCTGGTCCCTGTTGCCACCCCTAGCCAGGGGGGGTTGATGGTCGATCGCCATACACCTGAAGGTAGGGAGAGTGTGCCCTTTGGTCAGAAAATGTTGAGCTACTGGTTGCAAAGCCTTGCCTTCTTTCAAGGCTTTGCTAATAGACGAGCGGTGATTGCCAATCCGCTCCTTCAGTGTTGTGCATGTTTTGCCAACATAGTACATACCACAGGGGCATGTGATGATATAGACGATATAGGAGGAGCAGCATCCTAGTCTGTGCAGGATTTTGAATCTTTTGCCCGTGTGGGGGTGGGGAAAGTCAGGCCCCGTGAGCAGACACCGGCAAGTCACACAGTCCGGGCATTTGTAGCACCCTAATTTTCTCTGAGAGGCTAGCCAACTGGATTCCGTGGCTGTAATCCCCTGTTCTCTGTTCTCACCAGCAGGTCTCTGAGATTTCTGCCTCTTCTGTAGCCCATCATTGGTCTCCTAACGGAGTGTAGGCTTAAAGAGTCGTCCAAGCTCAGCATGGGCCAGTGTTTATTGATACTGGCTGATATGTGACGGGAAGCTGTCGAATAGGTCGCAGTAAAAATCAGAGTGTTCTTAGACCCTTCCTTATCCTTAGGAGTTGTTTGCAGGAGTTCAGTTTGAGTATGGTGGAGAGCCCTCTCTAGTTGTTTGTAGAGAGAATCCTGTGGGTATCCTCTATTGAGGAATCTGTCAAACATTTCTCGAAGTTGCGTTTCGGCCGTCTCCCTAGAGCTGTTATTGCGTATTACCCTTAGAAATTGTGAGTATGGGATCCCCTGAATAGCACGACACGCCCCCATGCTCTCTGTACTTTACACGATATTACTTTGGTTTCCTGTCAGATCTTTTGCGCGATCGTTGTGAATAGGTCTGATATTTTACTCCACACCTCTGTTTGCTTTTAATTTCCAAGTATTTCCCCACACGGTTGGGGTCCCGTGGTGTCCTTCACAATTGTTTACTGTTGCCTAGCAACTTTGCTTGGCGCCAAAATGTTGTTTTAAGCGTCTCACTGTGCACTGTGTTCTGTATTCCCTGAGGAAAGTTCCTGTGAGGAACTGAAACGTCGGATTTAATAAACCTATTCTATTTTTGACACTATATTTTGCCTGTTAAATCCTTGGAGTGCTGTCATCCTACACTTGCTATATATATATATATATATATATATATATATATATATATATATATATATATATATATATATAGGAATGTCTGCGCATCAGCTTTTCAGCACTCACACATTTAGTAATAATTAAGGATGGCCTAACAATGACAGCCAAAATAAATACATTTCCTTTTATAAAGCAAAACACAGTGCACAAAATGTTTCCATTGCATTGTAACTTGTAACAGTTGCTGAGGTGACATGTTGCTCTGGCTATCAATGATGCGGCGTAACTACTGAGGATGCTGGGGTACAATTGCTCCCAGGCCTGCACCCCCTTGGGACCCAATGGAGCAGCTCTAAATGCAATCCGAGGTAGGGCAGAGAATATATTTTAGGCACATTCACCAGGAGTGTGCTGGCTTCCGATTGTGAAAGAGATGGGGTCTAGCTTGGGCTTGGGCAGGCCTGGGTAGTACAAAATGTGCAGCCAGCCCACCCATTGCTAGGTATGCCATTGCTAACAAGACATGGATCCATTGCATTTTTGTACTAAGCAACCATTACTTAGGCAGTTATTTATCAAAGGTGGAGTTTTAGAGGTTTGTGAGGTTTTTTATACCTCGAATGTTTTCTGATTTATGAAAAAACTAGTATGGGAAAAACTCAAATCAGTGAATTCGGGGTGAAAAACTTGAATACTCAAATTGATCAAGTTGTTGGCGAAAAAAACCCTCAAATCATTTGAATCAAAGTTTTTGAGTTAACCCCACTGCCATTGACTTTTACATAATCTCAACAGGTTTAAGATGGCGTATTTTCAGATTTGAGTTGTTTCCAGCTTCAGGGTATAATAAATCTCAAAAAATTACCCATAATGTGAGTTTTGCCTGAAAAATACCCTTGAAAACTCGAATTGTTCAGGTAAAAAAACATCTCAACATCTTTAATAAATAACCCCCTTAGTGTTTGACCTGTTTAATATGATTTTTAATAAATGAAGCTCTATTTAGGGTAGATTGAAATCTGCCTCAGACACATATTAACAGCTTTGGGAGGGCCACTTTGATTATTCTGGAACCTAAAGCAGCAAAGCTTAGACACCTCCACCCCCCATTTCCACCCACAACCTGTCCCCCTGCCGCTGAATAAGGTGGGAAGCTATTGCATTTTTACATGGCCATCATGGCAGAAATGCACTTGGGCAGGTCTACAGAATAATAAAAATAACAAGGCTATAGGGGTCATTCAATACTGCAATGGCCGATTTATGGCCACTAAATTGGGTGCAGGCAGTTGTGTCAGAAGGCAATTCATTTACTTCTCATCGGTTGCTCTATAGTTGCACTTGGCACTGCTTCCTTGTCCTGCCTCTTGTTCGAAATTAAGCGCAAGTACATCTATTTAAGCAGGGGAACCCTGGAGCTACCTCCACCTCTGAATGTGTGTCTGGAGCTTAAAGGGTTACAGCTATTTTTAATTGCAAGTTTTGAGGTTTAAGGTGGCCATAGACGCACAGATAATATCATACAAAATTAATTTTGATACAATATTCGGTGCGTGTATGGACAGAAAATTTTGATTGGGTGCCTTTGAAGGCACCCAAACAGCGGGCCATTGTTAGTGCTGAATCGTCAGATACAGGTATAATTCTATTGTTTCTAACTATATATCTACCTGTATATCTGACGATTCAGTTCTGCACGTGTGTATTGTAACGAATGATCTTTCTTGGAAAGATCTTTTCCAAGAAAGAACGTAATTGTTACGTCTATGGCCACCTTAAGAGGGTTATTAATCAAGGTCCGAATTTATCTCAATATCGGCTGCTACAAACTCCGATCTAACCCACACGGGGTTTTAACTCTTATTTATTATTACATTTTCCTGAAAATTTGCTTTGCGGGAAAAGCTCAGATTTTTACGATTTTGTTCGTGAATTTTCACCCGGAAGCTCCGAAAACATCGTGAAATTGCCCGAAACCCCTGACACAACCAAAAATCAATGGGACTGTTCCCATTGACTTTTATGCAACCTCGACAGGTTTGAGATGCCGTGTTTTTATATTCTGGCTTTTTAGCCCTCGGGGTTTAATAAATTCCGAAAAATTTGTTATTTTTTTTAAAAGTCAGATTTTATTAAAAAATTCACAATTTTTCAGATTTCGGGGAATTTCGGGTATTTGGAGCTTATTAAATAACCCCTAAGTTTCATAGTTGTCTACCTCTACTTACTAAATCATTTGTGTTCTTTCATTATTTCTTAAAGATAACTGTGTCATGCTGGCTGGGGTTAAATTGGAAAAAAAACACTTACACCTAACCTCCCCATATTCTAAGCATCTTAGCAGAGGGTGTAATTGTGCCTGAAAGTTACGGCACTAACTAGTAGCTCTGAAAATAAACATGTAAGTGTGTTTCCGTTATCAAGCTCTATCAGCAATGTGTGAATATAAACTCATGTTCCCTTTGGGGATAGTGAGCTAAGGATAGCTAGCAGCACAACCCCATTAATTAGAATGAACATTTTCAGACATAGTCTCCAAGGTCAAAATCTTCTCACGCGGGAATCAAACTATTCTCTGAATTTAATTTTGTTGTTGCAACTAATTAAAGTACTTTTCCTCCCAGATGTACTGGAATAAATCATCAGAGATTTCACTGGCTGGGTACCCAGAAGCATGTATATATTTCATTATTGAGCTAAACCGGTGACTTTTATTTCTGCATTTTTGTATACGTTTGATAAAGGAAACTTCTGCTGTAGACTTAAATAGCTATTCCCTGTGTCTACTGAGTTTTTCCCTTCCTTACCAATAATGATTTTGTTTTTGATGGCTGTAGGCTGAAAAATGTGACATGTAGGTCTTTATCTTGTGTTACTCTCTTAGCCTCATAAAACACTCCCGCAGGATGTGCCTAACAGCTTCAAGCTGCACTAGGTTCACAAGGGACCAGTGTGAATGCACTAGAAGACTCACACTTTCTTGCCACATGTGACTACTTTTCCGCTGCCTTGACCTTTCCATTTTTTTTTTCCTGGAGGACTTGAGCATTGTACAATGTCTCACTTAAATGCTTCCCTTAGCTGACCTGACAATTAGAAAACATTTTACCTCTTGTTAGAAAGCCAAGGGTGAGTTACTAGCTCCATTAGGAATTAAGTAATCCCATTTCCAACACATGCTTTAGAAATTAGACTCACGCTCACAACAGCACATGCCCGGTCAACGTTGAAAAATTCTCTTGTTTTTTAACAAATATAAATGTTAATGTCTTAATTAAATGTTTTTAAATTAATCTGAGGTTAATAGGAGAGGTCAGTTTTTTTCTCGTAAATTATTTAAATACATCGTTAGAAAGAAGTCATTTGTCCAGAGATTTGCATATCAATTTCTTGGCAGGCTCAGCTTAAGATTTATCATTATACAATGTAAACATGATTTAAGATTGTTTATTGACTTCTGCTACCAGAAAGTCCAAGCAGAAACAGCAAGTCAAAGCAAGTCAAATCACTCTTGGAGGTGTTTGCTGGTGATACTTTTGGTGATTGCAGTCATCTAAAAATTGTTTTATTTTTCCAGTTAAAGTCAATAAAGAACATCACATTTTTTTGGCACATAACCAATCATAAAGAATTTAAGAGGTGCTTTTATTTGCCTATTAAAGTTCAAAATGTTTAAATTTTTCTGGTGACTACATGGGTTATACTGTATATAATGATTTTGACAGATCTGGTATATTTATAAAAGTGCAAATAGCAGAGGTTGTTAAGAATTATTGCTTATTCAACTACGCCCTTTTGTCCAGGGATGGAAGTAGGGGTAGACAGCAAAGGCATGTGCTTAGGGCATACTGGTGGGTGGGCTCTAGGATACCCCTCCGGACCTGTGCATTCAGGAGCTGGGCTATGAGGGAGCTGGTGATTGGGATTGTAGATGAGATGGAGGAGGTGGCAAGAGCAAGGGGGAGAGAATGATGACCCTTAGCTTTTGTCCCAGCTCTGCTTTTGCCACTGTTTTGAATGGTCTACTTCTAGTGTCAAGGGTATCAGTAGGAAATACTGTTCTACTAAAGTACATCTATTCTAATAAAGTACTCCCCACGAAACAAAGTTGTAACTTTATTAGTTATCACTGCTATTGGAACTTCACATGATGTCTGCTACAGTTTATAATCATCATTTATTTGCGCATCAATTTTCTTATACCATGTATGTCACCCAAATGTACAAATTACTATCATTTTGGCTATATTAGCGTCCCTCTGGCTTGGGGCTAATAATGAGTAACTGAAGCAAAAGTAGGTTCCATAAACCTTACAGACTGACAACTCTTTTGGAGTAATATTAAATAGTGGGAAAATTATTGGATGACCCTATATTAATAACAGAAACTAAGAGCTACAGCATTTATTTTAGCTGGTATCATTCTATAGTCCTATATTGACAGAATTTTTAATGAAGCCACAGCAGGCAAGTGTTTCCAACTAAAATGCTGATTTCATATATAATAATTGCTAAGCCTGAAAAAGACTCATTGTTATTACTACCAACCAATCTAAATATCTAAAGATCTACAGTGAATATTTCCTTAATGGGCTACAAAAAATGCAACATCAGTTATCAAGTTGGATGGATAAAAATGTGCCAGGTTCCGGATGCTATCAGTTTTTTTTTAACATCATAACTGATGCTACCAGTTTTACTGATCTCATTCAGATGGTGCAGGTTCATCAGATTCCTTTTTCTAGTACTGTCCCTAGACACAGAGAAAGTGTGCAACAGGGTATATGCTTCCACAAAGGTGAATGAGGATTTGTATCAAAGTCATTTTCTATCAACACTAATGAGTCTTGGAGCCATTAGTGATAAGGGATGTATAAAATACTGATACATATACAGCTTTATACATTATTATTTTTTCAGCAAGCCCAAGTAAGACTGTCAGCATTATTTAATATGCATATATTAAATATATGTATATAGCATATGCATATATTAAATATATGTATATAGCATATGCATATGGGCAAAACTAATATTACAGGCTAAAGAAGACCATAACCCAGGCCATAGTGATTGGGACTGATTTATCTGAAAATACAATACTGGAGAGAGAGATCCAATAAGTTTGTACTCGGCCATCTAGCTCTAATCACCTGCATTTTAACATAATTTATTTTATTAAAAATAAGGACATGATACTGTAGGTAGGAAACTCTTTTATTGGTCTTGGGCAGAAGGAATAAATGCAATAAAGGCACTAATAGTGACTTCCCCTGAAATAATGGGAATTTTCTGTAATAACCTGCAAGTCATTTTGAAAAGGGAAGAAATCTGTTACATTGGTGGAATCTTTATCCAGACCGAGTGGGCAAGGTGTTTATTAACAACCAGTGCTGGAGAGGATGTGGCAATACAAAGATGTTTTACATACAGTATCTGGTAGGATTGTCCTATTCTACGATCTAAGCAACCAATTCCCTCTATAAGAGGCTACAAAAATATTGATATATCGCACAACTAGTTAAAGTCTCTCTCTATCTAATGTCTAAGAACATTAAGGGGGTTATTTACTAAAATCCGAATTTATCTTATTGTCCCAATAGAAAATAGCTTGACCAAACTCCCATGCATGACTTTGCCTTATTTATTGATAAATTAACTTGTTTTAATCGGTAAAAAAATTGAAAAAATCAAGAGGAAACCCAAATTGTACGATTTTTTCAGGCTTTTCTCCCGAAAAGCTTGATTTTTTTCAGTTTTTGCCCGAAAACCCCTAAAGAGTTGGATTTTCGTGCTAAACCCACCAAAAACCACAATAACTTCTGTTTGGGATAGCTGCCTCTCCCATTGACTCATACAAGACCTCGACAGGTCTGAGATGGCGGATTTACAGATTATGGCTTTTTGCATTTAAAAAAAAAAAAAAAAAAAAATTCCTAGAAAAAAAATTGAATTTTGCCCCAAAAAGCCAGACCACAAAAATTCACGGTTTACTAAATAACCCCCCTTGGTAACTTCAGTTTGGGATAGGTGCCTCTCCCATTGACTTATACAGGACCTCGACAGGTCTGGGATGGCATAATAATAATAATAAATCTTGAAAAAATTGAGCCCAACCAGAAAAATTTGAGGTTTAATAAATAACCCCCTAAATGTAATGGATGCAAGAAGAAAACTTTAGTAAGAGTTTAGAAACTTGGAAACCATTTGGGGACATTTCTTAAAATAAACAGGACCCCACTGTAAATCAACCTATATAAATATTGTATCTCTGTGCAAGCTACTTCTATAGGAATAATTGAATTATTCCTTATGTCTCTAAAGCATACATCTTCAAGGTCACCATAGGATGACCACTATCATTAGCTCCTACCACCTTCCCTTTTCTCCCCTCTCCTATCTTACCCTTATTCTGTGAGATTAATCAGAAAGAAAGGAAAAAGATACTGGAACTAGGACTAGTATTTTCACCGTGGGTAAAAACAGCACACATTCTACTTATGTGAAATGATAATCAAATTTTGATTGGGTTTCAGATCCGGATGTCATCTTTTTGAAACCATAAACAGGGATTTTCGACGTAATGAAATATCAGTGTGAGAGAGGTATGCTTGGTTCTGTCACTTGGGTCTGTGACTTTAAGTCCGAATTTATCTCAATATTTTCTGCTACAAACTCAGATCAAATCCGATCTTTTTTTTACGCTTATTTATTATTAAATTTTCTCGAAAATCTGCTTTGCAGTAAAAAATCCATTTTTTTACGATTTTCACGATTTTTTCAGATTTTCACCTGAAAATTCTGAAAACTTTGGGGTATTGCACGAAACTCAGCAGACATCAATAAAAAATCATTGGGACTTTTCCCATTAACTTATATGCAACCTCGACAGGTCTGAGATGCTGGATTTTCAGATCCGGACTTTTCCATCCTCTGGGTTTAATAAATTACTAAAAATTCGTGATTTTTTTAAAAGTCCGATTTTATTAAAATAAACCACAAATTTTTCTTGATTTTTGCATTCAGAGTAATGTATATAACCCTCTAAGACTTAGAGGCATATTTATCAAGGGTCGAATTTGGAATTGAAAAAACTTCGAAATTCGAATTCAAAAAGACCAACCGAAATTAAGTAGAAGGGTTTTTTTTGGTAGAATAGGTCCATTTTCGATCGAATAGGTCCATATTCGGCTGAATTTGAATCGTACGAATCGAAGGAATAGCACAATCAATCGAATCCAATTTGAAGTTTTCCCCAAAAAACCTTTGATTTTTTAAAGTCCACCAATTGACTCCAATTGGGTTCCCCATAGGCTAAAACATCAATTCGGCAGGTTTTAGATGGCGAATGGTTGAAGTCGAATTTTTAAAGAGACAGTACATGATAAATATCGATATAAGGTTTCAGAATCGTAGTGGGCAATAATTTTCACTATGCTTCATACAATTTAGAGGTCCAAGATATAATGTTCAATGCTGTAGCAATATGATGAAAATATGATAAAATGATAATTGCAAAGTGATGTTTTTGGCCAAACATTTGTACAACAGCCCCATAGTCTTTAAGCATGGCTCAGAATGAAGCATTCTACAATGGTGTTGGTGAGTGTAGCTTAACCCTCCATCATTATTTTTCTTTTGGTGCAACTTATCCAAACAACCCCCTCCCCAGTTCATACATACATATACTTTCAGGCCATTATGTTTGTAGTGGTGAGCACCAAATTCAACCAAGTGAAATAACCTAGCAGCAGAGAAACAATGATGTGTGTGTATGCTGTGGGTTATTGAGTACACTTATCTTGTATAATTGTGTTCCGGCCAATTACAGAACCTAATAATTAAAGCCTAACTTTATGTCAACAGGTTTATCTAAATGACCGAACAGTACATTAGCCAAGAAGCCGAACATCTTAACTTTTTAATCTTGGGTTATGACGAACAACTGACAATTTTCCTTTTGTTGCTAAGATGTACCAACAATAAATCCATTTTCCACATATGACAAATTATCGCTCAGCTTACCCGATTGTTTATACAGCCTCTAATGTAGTGCACTAATTAATGACAACCCCCCAAACAGTAGATGTACTTTCCAATTATCTGTAGAGCTGACATCTAAAAATAACATGCTGCAGCCTGGCAGTAAATAGTTTAGATAATGGTGTCATTGTATAACATACCTGTCTTATGTCATCTCATTTAATAGATATTTCCTTTAGATCCTGCCAGAAACACAGGCCAGTCAATCACCAACACAAATTCATTTATCACAGAGATTCATTTACTGGAGCTCCTCAGTGGCAACCTTGTATTCATGCAATAAAATGATGGTAATGCTACCTGGGGGGGGGGCAAGGATGAGTGAACGAAATCTGAGTTTTCATGAGTGAAAAAAATGTTTGCAAATCTGTGCTAGAGTTTCACCAGAAGAAAATCCTACTGTGCACCAGGAACCCCTAATAGTGTTTACAATCACAGCAACCTCTGATTCTCTGTTTCTCTCCTGATAACATTGCACATCTTTCTGTTAGCAAATTCTTGATACTTGACAGAGAGTGAAAGAGAGAGAAACTGTTAGAAAACGGTTCTGTTTCAGTACTGGGAAGAGGGATTGAATTTGAGATATGAGACTAAGGGGCAGATTTACTAAGCTCGAGTGAATCCTCAAAGTTAAAAAACTTTGAATTTCAAAGTAATTTTTTTGGAGACTTCGACCATCGAATAGGATACTACGACTTCGAATCTACTTCGACTTTGATTCGAAGTAAAAAATCGTTCAAATATTCAACCATTCGATAATCGAAGTACTGTCTCTTTAAAAAAACCTTCGTTCGATTCGAACAATTTAATCGTTCGATCGAACAATTTCTATTCTATCGTTCGATCGATCGAATACGCTATAGATCCTTCGACTTCGATATTCGAAGTCAAAGGATTTCAATTCGAGGGTCAACTTTCGATGTTTTTTTAACTTCGAAATTCGACCCTTAGTAAATCTGCCCCTGAGTGTAAGTGGATGCATGATAAGGAACAAACATGGGGTCATTACAATAATAAATACGAATAAATATAAAGTACATTCGCATTAAGAGCTAAGTATTAAAGATACAAGAGGAAACAGGTCCCTGCCCCATAGAGCTTACAATCTACATGGGGGGTAACTTACAGGCACAAACAGGAGGATATTAGGTGCTGCAGGTTACAGTTGTTGAGACTGCACTATAAGTGCCAGAACTGGGTCAGGTGTTATGCGAGTGCTCCAAGAGGTAGTCTTTGAGTTTAGTTCGGAAGAGACTAAGGGCAAGGCCAGACGTGGCGTTTTTAAAAAAGTTCTGTCTTGTGTAAATACGCATAAACTGCACTACCACTGAAACTAATGGAAAACGCACTATGGCAATTCTCACAGGGCGATTGCAAGGTGAAATCCACCACGGGACGCCGGTATTGGCGTTTTTTTTTAGCAGAAACACCAATAGGTCAAGAAACCACTGAATCGATAGACTCTATGGGATCTGCAAGTTTGAAACCACACTCTACGGAAATACGCAGCGTATTTTAAATATGGCATTCTCGCGGGATAAATTACACATATACAGTTTTACGGCCGGTGACGTAATTATGTTGTGTATTGACGATCACTCCTGCTCCATTTTGCATGTAGATAGTTTTTCTATTTATAAATAGCTTTTCTATTTTCAGCTAGTCGAATTATGAGGAACGAGAGCAATGTGAAGTGCATGTTGGGAAAAGAAACCTATGTGCTGAAAAACGCATGAAAAACACATATTGACAGTCGCTGTGGTTTCAGGGGTGTATTGACGCCCGACTGAGCTTTTTTAAAAATGCAATGTAAAAACGTCATGTCTGGCCTTGCCCTAAGGGAGTGTTCTCTCCTGAGCAATTAAGGAATGGCATTCCATTTGTAAGAAGAAGAGAGGAAGGTTTAAGGCAGGAAACAGCAGTACAACCATGTGGTTGCACTGAGAGGACAAGAGGAGATGGCCAGGAACATATGGAGACACAAGACAAAAGATGTAGTGGGGTGCAGAGGCATGTAGGGCCTTGAAGGTTATGAGAAGGAGTTTATAAGCTTTTTAGTTTTATTATTAGTTTAAGCCATGATAAGGACTCATAGAGGGGCCTGTTCTCTCTTGGATGAGAGGAGGAAAGATCGGGCAGCAGTATTTAATATAGGTTGTAGTGGGGAGAGAGGGGATTTAGGGAGGCCAGTTAGTAGAAGGTTACAGTAGTCTAGGCAGGATAGAATGAGAGCATGCATTAGCATCTTAGCTGTTACTTGTGAAAGAAAGGGATGGATTTTGACAATATTATGTAAGAAAAAGTGAGATATTTTGACAGTGGTGTTAATATGGTCAGAGAAGGAGAGAGAGGAGTCAAAGATTACCCAAAAACAACTTGCTGAGTTGACAGGGTTAATGAGCATGCCATCACTAGAGATAGTAAATAGGAGAGTAAAGACAGGTTTAGATGGAAAGAGTATTAGTTTAGTTTCTGTTAGGTTCAGTTTAAGGTGGCGCTGGTTTATCCAGTTGGAGATTGTTAGGAGGCAGATAGAGATTTGAGCCAGTTTCAGCTTTTAATGAAAGGGTTGAGAAATAAATTTGGATGATATTAGCATACAGATATTTAAAGCCAAATGAGTAGACGAGATCTTCCAAAGACAGAGTGTATAGGGAGAATAACAATGGCTCCAAATTATATCACTTAATATTGTTTCAATAGCACACACAGATGCTTCAAAATACTGCAACAGTTGTTCTTAATAACATTGCGTCTTTATTCAAATATCAATTAAAAATGACTGTGAGGGGTCAGACATGTTTCATGCTCACACACTTCCTCAGTGACTGCTCTTTAAGTGGAGTTGCTTTGGTTCCTGACTTTGATACCCGTTGAGGCATTTTTGATCTATGAAGTAATTTAAGCTTATTATTAGCTACTTGTATCTTACTCGCGCTCTCAGTGGTTTTTCTTGCTTACTTATCATATTTTTATTTCTGCAAATAAAAAAACATATCAGCTGACGCCCACCCATTTCTATTCTCAGCAGTAGTGAGAAAACATGCATTTCTCAATTGTTCTAGAATACACGTATGGTACACAGATGTTACCACAGCGTTGGCCTAATTAATGCAGAAAAATGTAATATCTTTTGCACATCGCTCATGTTTAGAGGCTCCATCTGGTGGGCCGGCAAGGATTAACCACATTTAGCAAATGAATAAGATGCAATACTATGTCTGGATTTTGTGTATTCAAAGCATGTTGTATTCTATATAATAAAAAAGGAAGATAAAGTAAATATTATGCTCAAAGTAGGTAACTAGAGGTATTAGAAATATTTCAGCTACTGTATAAAGATATGGGATCAGCATGCACATTGATTGATTTGAATTTGTCATTGCCCCGCCTTTGCTATCCTTGACAAATATGGAGCCAGTAAGAGTAACGCAAGTCCAGTGAGTGCATCTTGTTTTCCTGCATTTCCCTTCCAAAACTTAAGCATAATAACGGGCAGTGGGGGGTGTTGACTTAGGTGCAGTTTTCACAGGTGTGCTGTGCATATTGATAGTGATGGGTGAATAAATTCAGCAGGCATGAATTTGCAGAGAATTCCTGCGTTTCGCTGCTGGCGAATAAATTTGCGACTCTCTCGCAAAAATTCGCCGGTGAAAATTCGCCTGCTTGAAAACGTTCAAAATGCTCGAAAAGGTTCGAATTGCATTCACAAATTTTTCGTGAAAACGGCTGAATTTCTGCGAAACGGGAGAGATTCGCCCATCACTGCATATTGATGCAGCCTGCAACAGATTTCTCTGCATCAATGAGTTCACTGGTTCATCCGAACGACTAGGCAGGCAAAGGTTTAGACACAAGAAATTTAATAAATGTGAAGTGGTTGCATACAAATTCCAATAGGAAAATGTAATGTTGAGTTCATTTTAATGTTTTGGAGTATGAAAATAATTCTAAATAGTAAGATAATAAGTTAAAAAGCCAAAAGTGTCCTTTTATTTCCATTTACAGGGCTGAAAGAAAGGTCTCATTCCCTTGGTTCCACGCTGATTATTGAGAACATGCACGCTTGCTTGATATTTATATCAGTGCTGCATGATCTTTGAAGTGAAATAGACATAATGTAATAATGCCTTTTTTGCTCTTTAATTTCCAGGCTGGTACATCTCTGGACCTAAGCAGTGAGCGACAAAGTTTCCATACGTTCTGGAGAGCATACGGGGCTACAACTCTAAAAGGATTTATGACAATTCTAGAGGACAAGGTATGTTCTGTGTAAGCTGTTGCTCATGTCCATGTTCATTTTATGGAAATAATGTTTCCATGGTGATAACGCTGATAATAAGTCAGTCAGACCATTAAGGAATGTACAATATTGGATTAATTTACATTTATTAAATGGATTATCTTAAACTTCCCATCATAAGAATGCATGGTACAGTATTGAACTATAAGGTGAGAGACATCTTCTTATCGCTGCATATTCCTTGCTTTTTTAAATAATAAACATTTTTAAGGCTGAGAACCCTTACTATAGCACAATGTTATGCAGTTTTATATGCCTTGCCCTATACTCCCTTATTTGTCATGTCAAATTGAGTACAGCTATCAAACAGGTTGGATAGACTTGTGTGAAGCAGCAGCATGCAGCACACTGAGAGCCAGAGTTGTCCTTTTATTTTTGAGTGCATCCTAACCATCTGCCTTTTAAATTCAACTATTTATTTTACGTTTAATGATTTGTTCCAAGTCATAAGAAAATTGTTTAGAATCCCATATACCTGCTTACAATTTAAAGAGGAGATTATTGATTCAGGTGAGTGTTAGAGTACAGTGCTACTGCTAAGCTCTAACACTTTAGAGAGCAGAATGGTGTCTGACAGCGTACTGATCAATACTAAGCAATGAGGATGAAAAGAAGAAAAAAATTGGCCCTTCACACTCAAACAACTGAAAAATGTTAGTAGTCATGTATAGATGATAATTACTTGCTAGCCAGGTGGAAAGTACAGTTCAAAGCAGTTTTAAAGGGGAGACCACCCCAAACCTTACTCTGCAAAAATGGCAGCCTATAACTAAAAATGTACAACAAAGGTTCCTGATTCCCCAGCCTCTCCAATTACTTTGCTTGGTTTCTGGAAGAGAGGTTGGCACCTCTCCAATATACATGAAAGCAAAAGAATCACCAGACACTCTACAGCAGGTTAAGCAGGGTGGACCCCTGCGCGTTTATTCAAGTCTTGTGATGTAACGTTTCGGGGGCGGGCCCCTTCGGCACAAGACTTGAATAAACGCGCAGGGGTCCACCCTGCTTAACCTGCTGTAGAGTGTCTGGTGATTCTTTTGCTTTCAAGCCTATTACTAGACACATAAAGTGAATTCTCTAGAAGTTGGCCTATTTATATATACCCACCCTTTATATACATCCATCCTACATTATACACACCCATCCTCCTATTTCTGTTTCTTATAAATGGCAGGTTTTAAAAAAAAAAAAAAAAAAAAAAAACCTTAAGGCAGTGTGATCTATATTATAATTATAAATTATTATATTATACATTAATATAATACATCACAAAGAAATATACACTGTTACTTTCTTAACATGTGGTATGTCATCACTGTTAGGGCTCTTACACATGAGCGTTCTGACCTGCGCTCCCCTGCGATCCGTTTTTTGGCGTTCAGCCGCAGGGGAGCGCAGGAATAGACGCAAGTCATTATTTGAAATGGGGCTGTACTCACTCAGGCGCGTGTAGGCGCCGAACGCAGGTTGAGACGCAACATGCTGCATTTTTCCTGCGTTCGGCGCCTACACGCAGGTCAGAACGCTCCTGTGTAAGAGCCCTTACAGGTAAAAGGAAATCCCTGCCCTCTAGAGCTTCCAATTTAAGTGAACAATTTTGAAGTATTCTTCTTTAGTTAATTGCTATAATAAGATAAAAAAATGCATTTTATGATATGCTTACTGGCAAACATTCACAAATTAACTTTTGTTTCATTCCATTTAAAACTTTATTTTCGTGCGTACCATTGCTATTCATAGTATACACAGAAAGGGAACTCTACATAAAGGGGCAGATTTACTAAGCTCGAGTGAATTTTCGAAGTTAAAAAAGTTCGCTAAAATCGTTCGACCGAACTATTTTACTTCGATCGTACGATGGCCAAATTCGGTGAAAAATACCTTGAGTCGAAGTATTTCAATTCGAGGGTCGAATTTCAAAATATTTATAACTTCGAAATTAGACCCTTGATAAATCTGCCCCAAAGTCTCTGTAATGATTGTCAGATTTTCTTATAGCATTAACATGATGAAATGTCCAACACTCTGCCTTTAGGCCACTGATTAACATTCCAGCATTCCACAACATCTAATTTGACGCCATAAGGTATCTCTGGGTCGATAACTGAGGCAATGGCAGATAAGGGATCTTTCTGTAACTTGGATCACCATACCAATCATTCAAATATTAAATATGCCAAATATTATTGTTTTGCCACCAATACGGATTGAAGTAGTTTAGCTAGAATCAATACAAGGTACTGTTTTATTATTACAAAGAAAAAAGAAATATTTAGAAACTAGAAGTATTTGCTTAAAATAGCCTCTATGGGAAATTGACCTGTAATTTGCAACTTTCTGGATAATGGGTTTACATACAAGGGATCCGATACCACTGAACTCATCAGTCAGTCTGCTACAATGGTTACAGAAGGATGGCAAATGTTGCACCCTAGGCAAGTGTTGTGTATTGTTGAAACGAGGAAATGAATCAATTCTAAGCTTTCAGTTTCCCAGTCTTTTGTCTTGAGCAGAATGATATCAATCAGGTCTGACTGCATTGTGTGCATCACGTAGTCTTTCAGGGGACCAAAGACTAGTTATTTATATCTTAGAAAAAGTCATGTATATTTAGTGAATGTGAATGGCAGTCTCTGCTACATGTTCTTATGCTGTCATGGACTACAGGCCGTATTTATTTTGGTTTGTCATAGAAGAAAATGCTTGTGGGCACAGGAGTGATGTGTCCTGCAGAAGAAGAAGGTAATAATGAGTAATATGTTCAAGATGGTTGTAATAAAAATGAGCAGACATGGAATCACAGCTCACAGAAAATAAATCAGGAAGGACAAAGTCTAAGAGATGACTTCATGTTTTTATTTCATTTTATATTTCTAACCATTTCCCTTTCAAGAAAAAGTCAACGTTTTTCATCTCTTATCGAGCTCCTTTATCTCTCAGCAGTTCACAGAGTCTTGCACTCCTCCGCCCCCTCCCCCAAGAACTCCTTTGTGTTTCACACTACTATGGGGTCCGTCTGTTTAAACCAGCGCTGTTTGTTTTCGGATGGCAGGCGCGACAGAGGGGCACTTCCTGTGCAAGCAGGAAGCAGCCATTTCCCGTCGGTTTCCTGTTTCTATGACAACTAGGCCTCATGCATCAGGAAACTTTGACCCTGTTCAGTTGGTTGGATTTTGAGAGGAACATTTTTGGGAAGGCATTGATCATTTTACAATATTCTTTCTTTAATTGTAGTTCTTTTTTTTCTTTGGAAACGTTAATCAAAGCAGAACAGAAAGCTCAAATTTAACAAAAATATGATGTTGGACTTGGTGTCTGGTTTTGATCTAATTGTATAAACATTTTCATGTAATTGAACTTGGGAGGAGGGAGAGATTTTTTTTTAATTTTTTTGCCTGCTACATTTTCAGAAGATTATTGCCTGACGAGTACTAATGCTTTCATGTGATTCTCATACGGCACAACGGAGGCCAGTTTCTGTTATTTTCGCTCTTGCGCCTTTGTCCTTAGAAATGCCAGGAGGTCTTGTGGTTTTACAGAATAATATTTCAGAATACTTTTGTTATGACTTTACACTGTGGGGCAGATTTATCATAGGTCGAGGTGAATTTTCGAATGAAAAAAATTCGAATTTCAAACTATTTTTTGTGTACTTCGACTAGGGAATAGTCCAAATTCGATTTGAATTTGAAAAAAATATGAATATCGAAATGTATCATGTACTGTCTCTTTAAAAATTCGACTTTGACCATTCGCCTTCTGAAACCTGCCGAATTTTAGCCTATGGGGGACCTCCTAGAACCTATTTGGAGTCAGTTGGTGGACTTTGAAAAATCAAAGTTTTTTTGGGGAAAAATTTTGAATCGAATGCGCTATTCCTTCGTTTCGTACGATTCTAATTCAGCCGAGTACGCACCTATTCGATAGAAAAAGGACCTATTCGACCAAAAAAAAATTCGGCTTAATTTTGGTTGGTATTTTTGAATTAGAATTTCAAAGTTTTTTCAATTCGACCCTTGATAAATATGCCCCTATGGCTTTATTCAACCCCCTTTTTAAGTTTAATTGTTTGTTGGTGCTGTGTGTGTGACGCAGGGTATTTTCACTCTGGGTGCATAAACCTGCTTTGCACATGAAACACAAATCAAACAATAAAACCACAAAGCCAATATCACTTATATTCACCAGTTGCTGTGTCGCTGAATACTTTGTCAAATTTGCACAGGTGTGGGGAAACTGGTATGTTTCTTCCTCTTTTTATACTTTATTCAGTGATGTGATATGCTGAGATATAACAGCAGCTATGTAACTGCACACCATAGGCCTGCCATCACAATAGTAAAAGGATAAGCACTATAATGAACCTTTTCCTGTACATCCATTATCTGAAAACGCATTATCCAGAAAATCCGATTATAATTTTTTAAAAATGATTTACTTTTTCTCTGTTATAATAAAACAGTAATTTGTACTGGATCCTAACTAAAATATAATTAATCCTTATTGGAGGCAAAAAAATACTATTGTTTTAAATTAGTGCGAAAATAATTTTTTCAATAGACTAAAGGTGTGGTGATCCAAATTACTGAAAAACCCCTTATTTAGAAAATCCCAGGTCTCGAGCATTCTGGATAACATGTCCCGTACCTGTTTTGCATAACTGCAGATTGTTTCAGTAGTATATGGAATATGTCCATTTCCAAAGCCCACACTAAAGTGATGGACAGTGGAGGTAAGTGTCGCGATGCCTGTATTTTTATTTTGAGATTAGCATTAGACAGTTGTCTAACTGGATAAATTACTAATAAAAATAAGAGCCAGTGAATGTGCATTGATCAATCTCCCCTTTTGTTTGCCACCATGAAAAGTGAATCCTGAAATGACTGCCTAGAGGTCTGCCATGAGGCAAAGTATGATAAAAATAAGGCTGATGGAACCACTGGAGAGAAGTGGATCTGCTTCCTTCCCCAGCTCCACTGATCTGCAATGAAAAGTACAGCTTCCGCTTGCGTGCAGGCATACACAGTGGAGGTCAACCCAAAAACGCAAAAGCAGGTATTTTTGGTCTCCACTAATCTCTGTGCGCACTAAAGCAGAAGCTTGGGAAGGGAACAGATCCACTTATTTCAGCCTGCAAAAAAACCCGCAGGCTGAGAGCAGCGGAGCCATCACTCCATGTGCTCTGGCCTTTAGGCCTTTTTTTTTTTTTTGCAAAGTTTGTGCACCCAGTATATCAGCTCATGGTGCAAGTCCTTTATTGAATGTCCTTTTGACTGGTTAGTTGTGCAATAATATTGGGCCATATTGTGTTCAGTGAGAAAACATTATCTCGCAATTTATCATGTGAACACTCGTGGACAAGATTCAGTTTAAGTAGAAAAATCTTTTTCCTAATTCAGTTCCAGTTTTTTTCCCATAGACTTCAATAGCATTTTCACATGATAAACCATGAGATAAGTTTTTCAGAATTGAATTGCATCTCAAATTGAAACTTTGCACGTGTTAAACCTTGTTCTCATTGAGTTGAATCTGGCCTATTGCAAGGCCCTGCTTTACAGTGTAGTGCTCTGCACATTTTTATTCCTAATCATGAATTTAGAAACCAGGACCAAAGGCTCAATAATATATTCTGATGACTTCTTCATGCTGTCATCAATAAAGACAACGGTGTACAAGTCCCTCTGCATGGCTGCTTCTTGGAAAAGCCAGAGAAGATTGCCTTTGCATTACTTGCCTTAGAGAACATTAACTTCAGTATAGTTGTATCAAATTTTATATAAACACTGGAAGACCACCATTTGGTCATTCATGATTAATAGAAACTGGGGCTCATTTATAAACACTGGGCAAATCTGCACCTGGGCAGTAACCCATAGCAACCAATCAAATATTTGCTTTCATTTTTCAACCTGCAGCTGCCTGTAAATTTGCCCAGTGTTTATAAATGAGCCCCAGTGTCTATTAATCCTGAATGCCCAAATGGTGGTCTTCCAGCATTTGTTTATCTTCAGTGTCCTGCAACCCCCCTTAGAACTATAGTCTGAAGATTATGATACAGTTCAACGGCAGCTACAGGACTATGTATTGGACCCACCTACTTTAATTAGACCCTAGCCTTCTGTATTCTTGCAATGTCTAGCAACATTCCAAATGTATCTGCTCCATGTCAACTGTCAGCCTTTTGGAATCAGAATGAGGTTTTGCATTGGCAATGGAACTGAATGGACCAATCAGAACATTTTATCCTCACACTGACCAGAATTTCACAGGAGAAAAGAATCTGTAAATATCTTTGCAATCATAGAATATGTGTAAAATGTATGCCTATAGAGTGAAGCATACAGAAACATGTAAAATAAATATAAGCTATGAATAACCTGTGCAATATGCCCTTTAAACATTCTTAGTGATGTCATCAGTTATACTGTAACTTGTTCAGTGATGTCAGTTGTCACATGACTCATTCAAGCTTGTATCACGCGATACTGCAATCACGTGTATAAAAAGCCAAAACACGGGAACATGATATCCTTTACAGTTTGCTAGAAATGTGTTTGTATGCATTACTGAAACCAGTGCTTACATTACATAAAAGGAATCATTCATTCTCTGATTCCACTGGTTAGTGCCGTCTGAGGCTAGATTTTCCTCAGATAAACCAAATCCTTCCCAGGGTTTTTGTGGGATATCCCTCTTTAAGAGATTGTTGTCCACAGACATTTATGAGGTCACCGCTCTAAAGCATGCAGCCAGGGTTAACGTTACTGACAGTTGGGAATCACAGGGAGGAGAAATATGCGGAACACTGCCAAGTTCTGGTGATTGCAAACCACGATGGGATCCATCCAACGGAAATGAGTGCAATGCCAAAAATGTCTCCCACACAGAGATTCAATTTTAGAAATGTGCAGCGCACCAAAAAAAAATGATTAAACATGTGGAATATTTGTGTGTTTCTCTGTATGAAGAAACCATGTTGTGGCATAAGGTTACAGTTTAACCTGAGGGGGATAAAAACAGTTAGCACAGGGTTTAGCTAGTGATTTATCTCGTTGATTTCTTTCGTCATTTTCAACTGGCGAGAATATAAAGTAGCCTTTTTATTAGTAACACTAGGGCTTATTTACAAAAACTCTTTAAGGGCTCTTACAGACAAGCGTTTTTACCTGTGCTCCCCTGCGTTCCGTTTTTCTGCGTTCAGACGCAGGGGAGTGCAGGAATAGACGCATTACATTTTTCCAATGGGGCTGTACTCACACAGGCGCGTGTAGGCGCCAAACGCAGGTTGAGACGCAACATGCTGCATTTTTCCTGCGTTCGGCGCCTACACGCGCCTGTGTGAATACAGCCCCATTGGAAAAAATGTAATGCGTCTATTCCTGCGCTCCCCTGCGGCTGAACGCAGAAAAATGGAAAGCAGGGGAGCGCAGGTAAAAACACTCGTCTGTAAGAGCCCCTATGGGCACAAATTCTCAATGTGTGGGACCTAAGGGGTGTAGATTCACCTTAGACTTGCAGCATTATCACTTGTAAAGGCCACTAATTGCCCCTTAAAGAAAATAATAAACCCTCAAAAAGTGATTGGCTGAAAAATTATTTTGTGAGAAAAGGAATGTCTTGTGAAGTTAGTGAGCAGAGAAGAGTCATCTGATGTTTCTCTGGTCAACTCTAAACAGATCAACAGTGGCAAGTAGTTTCTCATTTCACTAAACTCATGTTCATCTCATGTAACTGCAGCCAATCACCCAAAATGAACAGAAGGTGTTCATTTTTAAGAGTCTCAATCATAATAGACTCAATCTAAAAACAAAATAATGGCAATTATTATATTACTGTATTGATTCTATTTGTAAGTCTGCAGTAGGACTCAGTTAACACAGCCCTTGTCTACCTGCATTATATTGTAATCTTTGCTGAGAAGAATCATTGTTCCTGGAACGTGGCCTAAAATATGACCGATAGCTTCCTACCAGAAACATGTATGAATAAGTGTCAGCTCACATATTCACAAGTGAACCTCACTTGATGCAATTTCCCATCAGCATTTGCCAGTTGGAGCAAGGTTCATTGGAAAATTGCTGGCATACTACATTCAGTCAAGTGCCATGTCCTCATAGAACAATAACAGCCACAAATACAATTGGCAGACACAGGTTTTTCCAGTAAAGTACATTAAAGGGGAACTAAAGTCTAAAATAGAATAATGCTAGAAATGCTGTATTTTGTATACTAAATATAAACATGAACTTACTGCACCAGAAACTCAATTAAACAAATGTTTTCAAAGTTGGCCGCAGGGGGCTGTCATCTTGTATTTTTGTTAAACATATTTGCAATACCAAGACCGTGCACATGCTCAGTTTGGACTGGGCTTCTGTTGGAAGGGTTAAGCTTAGGGATCGTCATAAATTATCAAAACAGCACAAGTCAAATAACATCTGCCATAGAAACAAAATAAAGCAAGACTGATTAATAATCAGAATTTGCAGACTGCCCTGGTTCTGCGGATACAAATCTCTACACGGTCGCCGGCTGCTCTACAGGGAAACAAATAAAGCTGCTTGAGTTCTGGGAAATAAGGTGGTGGGGCTCCCCCCTGCCATTTGAAAGTATGATTGTTTCCCTGCATAGCAGCTAGGGATCGTCTGAAGTTTCCCTCAGCAGTCAGAGCAAGTAAAACGAAGGGGGGATTTCACTGCATAGTCAGGTTTATTATAAAATCGGTACACATTTTTTTTTATTTGAAGTATATTGGAGATAGATTTCTTTTTCATTAAAGAAAGGATTTTATTTTTTTGCCTTTACATCCCCTTTAAGTCACCACCTTCACATTTAAATACTTACTGTACCTTCCACACACACCACACACCTTCCACATTGCAGTATTGCCCCTCTTTCCCCATTTCAGTAAACGTTTTGGCTGTCATTTTATTATATCTCTGTTTCTCCCCATTAAGATTAAGTGATTTCGCTGGTTACCATGGGAAGATTGACTTGTCATAACACCAGATTGTGACCTTATACTGCTCAAGCGGAGGAAACCATTGCTCACTATCACTGTAGGCAGCAGAGATACTTGAGCCAAAGGAAATAAAGCAGATAACATTAGGTACACAGAAACGGAAGAGCTTTGTGACACATGCTGTCTATTTACTTTCACTTGCAATGCAGAACAACTGAATGGCTTGAAATGGAACATGCAGTAGGCAGAGTTTCTGGAAAAGCATTGATGGGAGTTTGTGCTGGACCAAACCACAATGTGGGAGGAAGGGAAATAGATGCATTGTTGTCTAGACCATAAGAACTAGGTGCATGTAGAGAATAGATAGTCCTTCAAATGCAGGAGGTTTGAGGGCCCCACATGCAGGGCCGCCATTAGAAATCACGGGGCCCCGTACAACAACATTTTTGGGGCCCCCTGGTGCCCAAGCCCTGCCCCAGATACCGCCCATTCCACATCACAGTTAAAAGACCACACAGACATCAGTTATAAGTTTAAAAACAAAAACATTGGCGCCAGGGCCCCCCATAAAAGTGCTCCCCTTACAAGTAAAAAAAATTGGGGCCCCAAAAAAATATTTTTAAAAAAAACATTGGCACCAGGGCCCCTCCCTTACAAGTTAAAAAAAATTGGTGCCCCAAAATATATTTTTTAAAAAAACATTGGTGGCAGGGGCCTATAGAATACTAAAATAATACATTGGTGGCCAGGGTATTAAAAAAAAACCCCACAAATTGGTGTTCAGTAGAATTGAACTCATGGCTTCAGGACTTCAACTTCGCCTCCTTTCGTGACTTTGGGTCTTTTTGCCGCTTCAGGACTTCAGTTTCGGCTGTTTTCGTGACTTCGGGTCTTTTAGCCACTTCGGGACTTCTACTTCGGCTGTTTTCGTGACTTCGGGTCTTTTCGCCGATTTGGGACTTTCGGCTATTTTCATGGCTTCGGGTCTTTTCACTGCTTTGGAGTTTGGCTTTTCGGCACTTCCGCATTTTCGGCTGTTCGGGATTCAAAAATGGCCGCAAATCTTCGGCGCTTGCAAAAGGGGCCCTGTTCTTGTGGGACACCTGTCCCCCCTGTCCCCCCTGATGGCGGCCCTGCCCACATGAGAGAGGCAAATGTAAAAATCAGGGATGCCCAACTTGCCACCAAAATATCAGTAATGAGTAAAAACATATTGATATTTTAACAATTCATTTTATGCTTTGGAAATATTTGTTCCAGCGTAGAAAATAAGGGACTAATGGGAGGATGTAATATACACCAGAGCAGGTGTTAGCGCTAGTGATAATGAGTCATGTAATATTCGCCAGAAAACAATTTTACATTGCGAGTTACACTAAATATTCACAGAAATGCAATTTTAAGCAATGTTTGTTATTTTAATTACATTCCCCCTTTAGTGTTTTCTCACCATAAGCGATTTGCATCAGGGAGTAAGGATTCTGACAGGTGTTAGTGCTCAGTGCTGATTTTATTTTAATGAGTTTTTTTCATTTCAAAGGACTGTATTATCAAAAAGATACAATTTTGTGTGTGAGCAGAATGTTTCATGTTTACAACAGTAACATTGGCTTGACACAACAATTTGTACCCACAAATCATCTTTTGAAAAATGTCATACTGAGCAATAACATTTTACACCAGCAAGTAGGCTACTTATCATTACTGGTGCAAAAGAGGTATCCAGCTGCAAAGTATACTGATGTCACTTTGGAAAAAAAGGTATTTTATTTACATGTGCAGAGCATCTTTGTGCCTATAGCACTGCACTTTATTCATACTAGTTGCTACTAGTAGCTACGTGCAACTAAGCTGATGCTAAATACTAATAACAAGTATCAAGCAAATAGTTTCAATATGGCATTTATGTCGTTTTTGCAGTTCACACCACATATCAAGGGGTAATAAGGAATAAGATTATTGAATACATTGCAAAGTCCAATACTATGAGTTTGTGCCAGCATGGTTTTATGTGGTTATAAAAGTTAGCCCATGATTAAGTGCCCCTGTGGGTACGAAATGCATAGGGCGGATGGAGGTGCAAGTATATACTTTTTAACTTTGTCTAATAAAGATATATTTTTTTAACTAAAACATTTTGGTCCTGCGGATCTGTTTGAGTGCCGGACAGCCCTGCTTCTTCTTCAAGTTTTCTTGAGTGCCGCTCCCTAAAGCTGGGGGTCTGGGGCTGGTGCACCCGGACCACATCTACTACTTGGTGAGCTATCTACAGTAAATTCTGGAGCACCTTGTCTCTCTTACTACTGTAACTGTAATAAATGTTGCCAGACTAATTTAATTGCCTTGAGGAGGTGAACAGGAACCTAGACTCTAGAATGGAAGTGGATGTGATCTACCTAGACTGAAGCATTTGATAAAGTAGCACACAGAGGATTACTGGTTAGATTATAGAATTTTGGCCTGGAACATAATATTTGTACTTGGATATAGAACTGGCTGCAGGATAGATTAGAAAGAGTGATGGTAAATGGACCGTTTTCTAATTGGACCAGTGTTGTTGCAAGGGTCTGTTTTGTTTATTAATGACTTTGAGGTGGCCTTTATAGATCCCTCGTAAAGCCTCACCTTGAGTATGCAGTGCAGTGCGGAGTAAGTGCAGAGATGTGCAACTAGACTGGTAAAAGGGATGGGGGGTTACATTATGAGTATAAACAGTCACGGTCAAAGATTGTTTTATTTGGGGAAAAGTCTTTTTCAAGAGGACATGATTACTGTTATAAGTGCATTAGAGGACATTATAGACAGAGAGCAGGGGATCTTTTTTTCTCATAGAAAAGATCGAAGTACAGCCCCTTTAGGCTACAGCAACTGAACATTCATTTGAAGCAGGGTATATGGTTCTGTATATGGTGAGGGCAGTGAAGTTGTGGAATGCCCTGCCGGGTGATGTTGTGATGACTGATTCTATTAATGCCTATAAGAGTGGCTTGGATGATTTCTTAAACAAACATAATATCGAAGTCTACCGAGATCTTAAAGGGTTGGTTCACCTTTAAGTTAACTTTTAGCATGTTATAGAGTGACGAATTCTAAGCAACTTTTCAGTTGGTCTTCATTATTTATTTTTTATAGTTTTTAAATTATTTGCCTTTTACTTCTGACTCTTTCTAGCTTTCAAATGGGGGTCAAAAAAAAAGTCAAAAATGCTCTAAAAGACTACAAATGTAATGTTATTGCTACTTTTTATTATTCTCTCCTATTCATATTCCAGTCTCTTATAGAAAATTAATGTATGGTTGCTAGGGTAATTTGGGCCCTAGCAGCCAGACGGCTGAAATTGCAAACTAGTGAGCTGATGAACAATACCTCAAAAAGTACAAATAATAAAAAATGAAAACCAATTGCAAATTATCTCAGAATATCACTCTCTACATCATACTAAAAGTATCTACAGTTAGTATAGATATTGGTATGAATAATTTGCCACAAAAAGCAGAGCACAGCTTGCACCTGCCTATAGAACATGCATAAGTTCTACATTTTAGCTAACAGGATTAATTCGTACGAAAAGTTTAGTAAGACAAAATGAGGAAAACTACAGCAGTTTTAAAGCATGTCATGTCAAGAATCCTGAATATATTTAGTAAATGAAACCGGCTCAGCTCTAGTTGCATTGCATCAAAATGAAACAAACATATAAAAAAGGAAATTTTCCTTAAACCATGTCACATTTCGCACTTATTTTTAGCTTTCAACCCAGGTCGAACTTGGTTTTACCATTGTGCGGTAAAATATAGGTACTGTCTAAGTGTGCACATTTGTGCTATAATACAGAACAGCAGACTTTTGTGGGTTTCACTTGTTTCATATTTGAAGCGCACTGTACTACTGAGCAAGGTGCTTATTATGTCATATCTGTTATGTGTGTGAAACTTGTGGGACTCTCCCACAGCTCGATGTACGGGAAGCAGTGTTTATGCTGAAGAACCTGAGACGTGCACTTGTCTTGGTTTTGGTCACCCAGTAAGGCTCTAATATCATGTGCGCCCTGCCACTGCATGATCCCAGGGATGTAAACAGTAACCCACGCCAACTCTGATTTCGGAAACTAATCTGGTAATTGCAAGGCACACACATGAAATCCGCCCACTTAGCACAGTGTGTGATCTTCATTTCACAGTGGGATGTTTTAAAATAGTCTCTGAAATTCAGTTAATGATTGCGTGGGTGGGGGAAGAAGTATCATGTTTATCAGCACCGGCTCTGCATCCCTTCATATAGAAATTTTGTGCTCAAGATATTGTTACATTTTGAGAGTGCCCCATATAACTGATTCAGTGATTTTAAGCTCTGACAAACAGGGTCCCGCTTACCATTACCATTACCATTACAAGCTGGCCATAGATGTAAAGATCTTTAAAAGATCTTTTCGTTATCGTGAGACCACGATTATCTTGAAACTATCGTTTAAATGTACGATTTGTCCATCAACTAAAAAGACCACTTCAGGCGACATTGCCATGAAAACTGAGGGTAGCTGCCTGCTTGGCCCTGCAGACATAGATAGATTGCACTGGGACCGATAAAGATTTTTTGACCTGGCCGATCAATTTTCTGACAGATGTCGGCCGAAAACTCATTAGATGTACGATCGTTCAATTCCCATTAACTTCACTTTGACGGATTGGTCGGATTTCGCTAAAATCGGTCGTTCACCAAAGAAAAATCTTTGCAGCTTTGGGGACCTTTAGGCTCATTTACAAATGCAGAGCATGGCGCAAAGTGCTCTTTTTGGATGTAAAATAACATGTTTTTTTTCTTACATCATCAGAGTTTTTTTTCTTGCAACATCAGAGTGTTTTGTGTATTTCATTAAAACTTTAGGGTTTAGGGAAAGAACATATTCAGAACCAAAACCATTTAACTGAGTTTGTAATAGTTTTATAAATGGTACTCACTGGTGAGTTTGTAATAGAGTTGTATAGATGGCACTCACTGGTGCGTCCTACTCCACATGTTATTTTTATTCTGGGACATGTTAGATCCCTGTGTCTTTCATACAATCACTCGTTTTTTGTTATCATCAGAATGTTGACAATATACACACCTTAGGAGCTACTATATTTCACTTGTGGTCGTTAATGAGCCTTTGTATAATTGATATATGTACCCATCTATTGTATATCACAGTGCAATATGTTGGTGCTTTATTAACAGTTGCACATATTAATGTTGTTCTGGTGTGATTGATAATGCTCACATAGGTTTCTGCTGTTCAGCTTGTGATCTATATCTTGTTCAGCAAGACATTTTTATCCTATGTGTGTAGCTAAGTGATTTATTGTTTAGCAACTGTGTCTGGTTATAAACACTCATTTCCTGTGAATCACGGAGGATTTGTTAAAAAATGCTTAGTTCATTTCATAATTTTGAAGAAGGTCTATATTAATCTGTTATGACTGATTTTGGGCCATATTTGCTTTTGCAGTGTTTTGTTTGTGTATTTCATTAAAACTTTAGGTTTTAAGGAAAGAACATATTCAGAACCAGAACCATTCAACTGAGTTTGTAATAGTTTTATAAATAGTACTCAATGGTGAGTTTGTAATAGAGTTGTATAGATGGCACTCACTGGTGCGTCCTACTCCACATGTTATTTTTATTCTGGGACATGTTAGATCCCTGTGTCTTTCATACAATCACTCATTTTTTGTTATCTGTTAAGGTGGCCATACACACCATACACTGCGCAGTTGCTAAATGAGCAGATTTTTACCCGATAGGCCCAGCAAAGTCAGGGCGTAATTGGACTAATCCGATCGTTCAGCCCTAGGGCCAAATTATTAGTTTAACAATTTGTTTAATACCTTAGTGCAGCATCTATTTGGCAGCATGCAATGGACTGAAGAAAACGTAAGTGATCTTACAAAGATCTGATCGCACGAATCATCCCATCTCCCGACCTGCCACTAACCATTCCGATCAAATAAAGTACAAAAGAACAGATCAGCCGATGTTCTGCCCCTGACAACAATCGTACGATAGTTATGTCCGACAAAAGCTAGTGACAGTCTTCCACTGAAAATCATACGATCGGCAATACATGCAGAGATCTTATCGGCAGGCGACAGAAATCTTTTAACCTGTCCGATCGACCAAACAAACGATCTCCGCCGACGAAAAATGTCAGGGCTCTCTACACGCGGTCCGAAAATCGTACGAACCCTCGATTCGTACGATCAGATCTTTGCCTCTATGGCCAGCTTTAGATTACCTAAGGTTTGGGATGGGACCGGTTTTAAAAGTTAATGTTAAAGTCTAACCGACTGTGACACACAAAGGTGTGTGCGTTTAACTTTTCCACTACAGCTTTGTAGTTTTGCTTCGTGACGACATTGGCCAAATATGCATCGGTCGAAGTCCGTGAGTCATTTTAGAGCCTGCAATAGCTGCCTTGACCAAGTCATTGTTTGATTTCTCATGAACACACCAAGAACTTAAGTGCAGATATCACTGTTTGAGATTGTTTTCACTAGTCACTAAAACTTTCATAGATAAGAATAGGGCACTTATTAAGTTGAAGCTTCCCCCTAGCATTCCAACCTTTGATCAGGACACCCTCAACTCATAACAAGATTACAGTTATAGGTAAACACTTGTATATCAGCCATTCAGCCGTAGATCTAAGAACAGGCAAAGGCTAATGGCAGACATAGCAGATCTCAGCCTGCAGAGAAACTTAGGGTTAGTCCACACGAGGAGACTCAGGGAGATTTTGTCGCCTGGTGACTAATCGCCTCGTCTTCTGAGCGACTATCTCTCCGAAGCGCCTTTCCCATAGTCTACAATGAAAAGTTGCCTGAGGCAACTTTGGGCGACTACTGAAAACACATCGCCGCGTGTGCATTAGCGCAGGCGACTTTTCATTGTAGCCTATGGGGAAAACACGCTGAGGCAGTTTGGGGAGTCACCAGGCGACAAAATCTCCCCCGATTCTCCTCGTGTGGCCTTACCCTTAAGGTGGCCATACACAGGGACATCCTCTCGTTTGGCGGTCACCATACAAGCAAATCTCTCCATAATATGCCCACATTGAGGTGGGCGATATCGGGCTGATCCAATTGTGGGCCAGATATTGGCAGCAATAAGCTGCTGACTCTTGTCTGTCAGCAGCTTTTATCGCCCGTGTATGGCCACCATAACTGGCTTTCAGGCTGCGCTCCCTACCACTTCAACTGTCCACCCTGTAGTTTTAGAACTACTTAAATACAATTAACTAGTATCAGCTGTTCAATTCTGCCATAACAATTGGTGGTATCTTTAAAAAAAAATGGCCGAAACAATGTGAGGCAGCCTGCAACAATCACCTGCATTTTAGCATAACTGCTTCCAGCAGAATTAAAATATGCTTTGTGCCATAGACCTTTACTATCCCTTAAAAATCTTCTTAGCGTTTGTAAAGTGCAAGGTGGCACTTTGTTACCCTTTTAGTACTAGCCATATACTATTGCTGAGATTAAACAGCCTGCATCTGTTTTTCTCTCCATTTAGATCAAGTAAGAGTTAGTTTCAAGTTTCCGTTTGACTCATGACTGACACCCCTTTTGAGTCATTTCGGGTATGCTTTTCTGTTGTGCTCACGCAAGGCCTGTTTACAATTAGGTTGCGTTGGGATTCCCAGAAAGAGCCATTGCCCTCAGAGCTGCTCTCCGGACATCCTGAAATGAAATGCCACAGGTGCTGGCTGCTAAAAATAATTGTGCCTCTGCAAGAAGTGGTTAATTCTTGAAATGAAACAGTTTTGAAGCAACGGCAAGACAGCAGTGCAGCATGTCGCAAGGCAGCATGTCGCAAGGCAGCAGTGCAGCAAGTGGCAATGCCAAACTCTGCACAGTTTATAAAATCAACATTATTGAATCACTGTGTGCCTTGCTTGATTTCTGGGGTTTTGGTGCAGTGACCCATTTTCTAAGGGGCTTGCATAATGTTACAGAGGTGCAGAGCTGAAAGAACTAGTGGTTAAGGCAACACTATTTTGGTCATTTATAGGTAAACTTTACTTCTGACCCAATTTCCCTTCCGGACGTGTACAGTTTACCACAGAAAACAGATGTGCTTCTAAAATAGTTGCTACAGTCCTTAACAGCTGTGCAGAATTTATTGCTGGTAGTCATATTTTCTTTGTCTCTTGCCATGTTTTAGGGGTGGGGCTGGAGAAAAGGGGGCCCTGAGTAAAGCAAGAAGGCCTCTGTTTTTGGAAAATTCAATTTTTATATATAGAACAAATGTGCAAACCCTGCAAGGGAATATGCAAGATCTGAGGTGCTATGTTTGATTGTGCTTCTATGAATATGCAGAGTAAGCAGATGCCTAATGAACTAAAGGTCTGGCCGTCTGAATATGACTCTTTATGCATCGTCATGGTATGTGTTCTGCTTTGCCCTATCAGTTGAAATCAAATGCATTAATTGTTCTGAAGGGAAAATGTGCAAGTCCAGTTGGCATATGCATGGGCAGATCATGTTCTATGAATGCAGGTAACATTTACCTATAACTATTACTTGACCAGGCAGTAAGGACAGGGCATGTAAGAACAATCTCTGTTGTTCATTCATAAGCAATTGAAGGGCATGTAATTATACACCTAGTCCTTGTGCACAAATCCTATAATTTCATACATCTTGGAACCACTTTGCAGTACAGCTTGCACCTTGGATGGGTGTAATTATGCTATAATTCTTGGGGAAATAACATGGCAAATTGCACTGATTCTTTGTACTTATCCCCAGTAGTAAAGGAAGCCCAGATAAAACCTTTCTTTCTAAAACTGAGTTTAACTATGAATCCTATCCATTTGATCAAGCATATCTGCTCGCAGACATTCTATCCAAAAAATTTTGAGACAATCTCTTAATGTCATTTTACTCTGGGTGGACATTGGTTAATCTACTATTACTTGTTTATAGGAAAAGGATTATTTAAAACAGTTGACGTTGCAGGCAAAGAATTAGATCATAATCAGGCCCTAGGGTGACCTATCAGGAGAGGGACAATAATCAGGTCATAATGGGAATCTGTCAAGAGTTGACTGCTGAAAAAACCTGATGCCCAATGGGCAGCCTGATCTGTATTTGGCAGATTTTCGTCCAGATAGTAGTTTGGGGGGTTCTGAGAAGCTATCGATACATAGATCAATAAGGTGTGGACTCTAGAGAAGCCAAGTTGGCAGCTTTTATTGGTTGATGTATGGCAAACTTTACTCTGTAACTATAAGCACTGCGTATCTTGACAGCGCTATATAAATAAATGATGATGATAACTATACCAATATGAACCATACATGCTAGGCCACCATAATCCTTCCACAATCCTTTTCACAATCTTCCACATGGAGTTGTATAAATTAAAGTAACAAACCAAGTAGATTATATGGTTTCTTCCCACTCTCCAAAAACATACAGGTAGGCTCAAAGATTCCTGCCTCTAGTGTGTGTGTGATATATACTGCATATGTACTAAATGCACACATATCATATATATATGGCCAGATTTAATTTGATGAGAAAATCTTATCTCTTAATTCAGTGCCAGATTTTCCCATAGAGCCACATGCATTTCAATGAGAAAAACTTATCTTGTAATTTATCACATGAAAACTCTTTGAAAGTCTTTGGGGAAAAACTGGACCTGATTTAGGAGAAAAGTTTCCTCTGCTCAAATTGAATCTTGCTCCTTAAAGGAATTTTTCAGGGTAAAAATAAAAACTGGGTAAATAGATGGTATGTGCAAAATAAAAAAAAACATTCTTATATAGTTAGTTATCCAAAAAGGTAGTGTATAAAGGCTGGAGTGATTGGATGTCTAACATAACATTACAGAACACTACTTCCTGCTTTGCAGCTCTTTTGGTTTCCACTGTTTGGTTAACAGGCAGCAACCAGTCAGTGACTTTAGGGGGGGCACATGGGTCATAACTCTTGCTTTTGAATCTGAGAATGCTGAGGATCAGTTGCAAACTCACTGAACAGTTATGTCCCGTGTGGTCCCCCTTCAAGACACTGACTAACTCAGAGTTAGAGAGCTGAAAAGCAGGAAGTAGTGTTCTGTTCTGTTATGTTAGACATCCAGTCACTCCAGCATACATTACATTTTTGGCTAACCATCCTTTCTTCATAAGAAAAAATAATATTTTGTAGGATTTTTCTAATTACATGTTGTATTCTGGCTATATGCATAAGCTGAGTAAGCAGTCACCTAATGAACATACTCTGTACAAATTCTTATTTGGAACTGAAGGATCAGGTCCTACAGCTCTGCTAAAACTTTGCAAAAGAATCATCATTCGCATTGCACATATTTTTCCTATTAACGTCTTTTATTATAGTACCCCCAACAGATTTTCAGCTCCACTGGTGCAGTGTCTGCCTGGTCTAAAGGAGAAACCATCTATATAGGTGTAAACATACCAGTGTCACTTAAATAAAGTAAAGTATAATAATAAAAAAGATAATAATAAAAAAATATTTGCATTGATACCTGAGAGTAGGAGCTATTATACTGCTATCCTCAGATAAAGCTTTAGCCATTGGAAGCACAGAACATTTTTCCAAACAGATGTCACTACAGTCAATGGCAGGAGTGCCCATACTTTTGTACATTCTTTATTATTATAATTATAATTATTATTATTATTATTATTGCAATAATTAGCATTTTTGGACACATTAAAAATACTTTCCATAAAATCAAAATATAAAACAAAAATAGCAAGAATTACAGCTTTTCACTATGACAGCACGTCATGAAATAATAATATACCTAGAAAATAATAGTGATAAAGGCTAGAAAAAAAATCATACTATAAAAATGAATGAAATGAATTATAATCACAAACAATTGGATAAGACCAACCTTTTTATTAAGGTTAAAGGTGTCTATCATTTTTTTAGTGTATTTGATACATTCTTCAAACAAAATGTCAGTTTTACTGTATGCATTTGGCCTACACAAATGAACATTTATAACTTATGTTTGTTATCTGTTTATGTTACCTTATTTACATCAAGGTTGGTTTTTATGAGAAGTGAGCTGGATTATAATGTTTAACGTTAGACTTTGGCCAGAAGGTGATATTCTGGGTTTATAGTGCCATATTGGTTCTCCCACTCTCTCAAGCTCTCTGTTCTGTTCCATTATATGGTTACTCTTGTTACAAGGATCTACCAATAAGCTTATGACAAATACTGAAAGGCAGTAAAAATCTAAATAAACTTTAAACAGTCTATATGCAGAAAGCCTTTGGCATATTATCTGTTCTGAAAGAATGCTTACTTATATATATATACTGATACTGCTGACGAATGTGGCACTTAGATCTTAACAATGGCACACTAGGCACTCTGATTACCCACAACCTGTCAAGAAAACTAGCTCCAATTAAATTTGCTTGTCAACATTTACACATACTGCCAAAATATGGCAATAGGTTTTACCGAATATTTCTATGAAATCAACCTAAATGTCATTGCTTTGTATACGCAGGGACTGCTGTCCCTTTAAGGAGTTACACTTGTATTTCTAAATGTTTTAGAATGTTTACTTGAGTTAAACCTTTTGTATTTCTTGCACTTGTTTTCTAAAACCGTCAAATTAAAAAAAATACAGTTTCAAAAATGTCATGGGACAGGTTTGCTGAGCAAGTAAATCTAGTTATTGTATGCACTGTACTAACACGACTGCTAGTGAAGCTAAAGAAGAGACTATATTAGTTCACATTTCCGTGTTAGCCAGTTTTCTCACCCTACAAAGTATACATATTTAGTATTTTGCAGGGCTTTGCTGATTGCTATCTAGTGCGGTGGAATTTTCCCTTTATGTATGAGTCAAATAGTGATGTAGGTAGAAGGCATATAAAGAGATTCCTCAGCCATTCACTTAAGTGAGGTTTTTCTGACCAGAATGAGGACTAGTTATTCTATCATGAAGTGGTTCATTTCAGCAGAACAAGGCAGTTAGGGCTGAATACAAAGAGGAACCAAAGCTCCAAAGGGAAGATCAAAGATACTTGCTTCATATTCATGGAAGTCCAGTGTGAAGTCAAATTAGTAAAATTTGGGGTAGGAACTCATGAAATTAGAGCAGAATGACAATTATAAAAATTTTTCATATAAACTAGCATTCAAAAGTTTGGTATAACCCAAAACATCTTTATGCTTGCCCCAGCCAGGGCTTGATTGGTGCACATTTTGTCATGCTGTGGGACAACAATCCATACTTCTAAATTCTAAATCTATTTAAAGAAGACTCTGTCAGCCAGAGTTCTTTCTTTTATGGTCAGGCTGGCAAATCCCCTTCCTATCAAACATTTGAGGAAAGAGCTTTACCGTAAGGTCAGAAAAAATGCCCTACAGAAGGGGTGGGTTGACATTTACACTGGATATCCACAATTTCACAGCTGACAGCTAGAACAGTGATTATAATAAGTGGCTCATAAGGGGCTCATGAGCAACATGTTGCTCTCCACTCCCATTGATGGCCTCGTAATAAATGCCCATTTGAAATCCCTGGCTTTAATTCAGGTTTTGGAGGCATAGAGACACAGGTTTTCTCCAAAAGGGCCCCCTGCAGGCTAGCTGTCCACATGGGGCTATCCATTAGCCTATCACAGTCCTAGCTTTCCACATGGGGCTATACATTAGCCTATCACAGTCCTTATTTCACATTCCCAAGGAATTATTTTCTTGCTTGTGTGGCTCCTCAACAGTTTTAACATTTGATTGTGGCTCATGGTATTAAAAGGTTGGATACCCTGAGCAAGAATGCCAAAGGTTTTCAAAGTTGCTGTAAATGCAGAGTTTTCTTTGTATGCAAATCTGATGAATACACCAGTTATATGAAATTAAAAGAATGGTATGATATTGTCATTGTTGGGACTATGATTTCTGATCAATGCTCTAAAGAAGTAACTATGGATGGCACTGGGGAGGGTGTGGAATCCCTTTGAGTTGAGATTTCGACTGGGCAAAAAGCTACAAAGAAAATTATCATTGATGTATGCTACAAACCACCTAGAATAAGTAACGGGATTGAGGCCCAACTACTATTACAAATGGAGGCTTCACAACTAGGTCAAGTTATTATTATGGGTGACTTCAATTATCCAGACCTTGACTGGGATAATGGAGTTTGTGAAGTTGTAAAAAGCTAATGGGTTTGTAAATACTAAGGGGCAGATTCACTAAGGGTCGAATTTCGAAGTAAAAAATACTTCGAAATTCGACCCTCGAATTGAAATCCTTCGACTTCGAATATCGAAGTCGAAGGATTTAGCGCTAATCCTGCGATCGATCGATCGAAGGATTTTTCGTTCGATCGATCGATTAAATCCTTCGAATCGAACGATTCGAACGATTTTAATCCAACGATCGAAGGAAAATCCTTCGATCAAAAAAAAGGTTAGCAAACCTATGGGGACCTTCCCCATAGGCTAACATTGACTTCGGTAGGTTTTATCTGCCGAAGTAGGGGGTCGAAGTTTTTTTTAAAGGGAAAGTACTTTGACTCGTTCGACTATTCGAATGGTCGAATAGTCGAACGATTTTTACTTCGATTCGTTCGATTTCGTTCGAATTCGAACGAATTTAACCAATTCGATGGTCGAAGTACCCAAAAAATACTTTGAAATTCGAATTTTTTTCATTCGAATCCTTCACTCGAGCTTAGTGAATCGGCCCCTTAATGACAACCTTTTAGTTCAGCTAGTTCAAGAACCTACAAGGAATGACTCTTTTTTTGGACCTGGTAATAATACTGAACTCATCTCTAGCATTTGCATAGGTGAGCATTTAGGGAATGGTGACCATAACACGGTCTCCTTTGAGATCATGTTGCAGAAACAACTCTATAACGTAGAAACTAAAACACTAAATTTTAGATGTGTAAACTTTGGCAGTATAAGGGCATCTCTGCAACATATTAACTGGGAAAGACCTTTCACAGGGTTAAACACAGAAGAAAAATGGAATGTCTTTAAAATGTTGCTTAATAAATACAGTATACATGTCAGTATATTCCCCTTGTAAGCAGAGAACGTTGTCGCAAAGCAAAACCTTTTTGGTTTGACAGAATAGTTGGTGTCGAGGTTTGTAAGAAAAGATGTGCTTTTAAGGCTTTCAAGCTGGGACAGCTGAAAGATTGGTCAGGTATAAGGAGGCCAATAAATCATGCAGAGAAGCTATCAGACAAACTAAAATCGATATGGAAAAGAACACTGAGGGGCACATTTACTTAGCTCGAGTGAATGAATAGAACAAAAAATACTTTGAATTTCGAATTTTTTTTTGGCTACTTCGACCATAGAATTGGCTACTTCGACTCCGACTTCGACTCGACTCGAACGATTCGAACTAAAAATCTTTCAACTATTTGACCATTCGATAGTCGAAGTACTGTCTCTTTAAAAAAAATTTCGACCCCCTACTTCGCCAACTAAAACCTACCGAACATCAATGTTAGCCTATGGGGAAGGTCCCCATAGGCTTTCCTAGGTTTTTTTGATAGAAGGAAAATCGTTCGATCGAACGATTTTTCCTACGATAGTTCGAACAAATGAATAGCGGTAAATCCTTCGACTTCGATATTCATTTTACTAAGGAGCACATTTTACTAAGGGGCACATTTACTTAGGGTTGAATATCGAGGGTTAATTACAATTTTTAAGAATTCATGGTTTGAAATGTTTATAAGCAGGCAATGTCTTTTCCTTTCAGATACATTAACTGGAAAGTTTGCACTTGCTGATGTCTTTAGAGCGTATTTAACCCTCGATATTCGACCCTAAGTAAATGTGCCCCTTAGTAAAATGAACCCAAAATTATTTTTTAAAGTATGTAAATAGTAAAAAAAAATAAAGCAGGATGGGGTGGGACCCTTAATATATCATATATTAATAATAATAATAATCTTAATAATAATATATTATTTTTCATCTGTCTACACAAATGAGAAACCAAGTAATAAAAGTTTCCTTCTTAATAGTCGCAATGCTATAAATTCAATAAATAATGCATGGTTCAAGCAAGGGGAAACTAGACCAGATGGTATTCATCCCAGGGTACTAAACAAACTTAGCTCTGTGATGCCAAACCTCTGTACTTAATTTTTAGGATTCATTGAGGTCTGGCATGGTGCAAAGAGACTGTCAAATTGCTAATTTGGTGCCGCTATTCAAAAAGGGAACCGTTCTCAGCCTCAAAACTATAGGCCGTTAGTCTGACGTCAGTGGTTAGAAAGCTTTTTGAAGGGGTATTAAGGGTAGTTGACTTCATTGCAAATCATAATACTGAGTTTGTGCCAGCATGGTTTTATGCGTAACCAATCTTGCCAAACAATTTAAATTGACTTTTATGATTTGATGAGCAGGAACCTTGATTCTGCAATGGCAGTGGTTGTTATCTATATAGAAACAATAAAGGTATAGGGCACTCTGGAAACCACTTGCAGGTCAGACCATAAGAATCAGTTTAAAAAGTAAAAAAAACTCTATTTAGACAACCATGTCTAGCTTTACGCGTTTTGTTTCCATCTGACACTTAAACTTAACCTCATTACATGTGATGTCAGTATTTAAGGAACCAAACACCAATAGGAAAAAAGGGGAGGGGAACTGACTTATGAATATCAGTCACGAAATTTAAAGGGAACCATATATATAAATAATACACATCAAAGTAACATGGGATTCAAATGTTCAAATATACAAAAAAGAGTTAGTAAACAAGTATAAGAAATGTTTCACTAGGAAAAAGGAGACCTATTCCAAGCAAAACATGATGGTCAAATTGAATGATGTCAATTTAAGAGTGTATAAATATGTAAGTATATAATTATCTAAATACACATATATTAAAATAAATATAAAGGTAGATATGAAAGTGGATGTTACTAATGTCATGCTAACTTGGTGTATACATCAATTTCTAACAAAAAGATGAAGGTATCTTGGTGATGCCAAACTTTTGAACATTAGAGAATCTGTAGGCTTATTAAACCAGGGGATTCTTGGCCAAACTCTGGACACTGAAAGTGAGAAAGTCTAAAAACCAGTCATGAAATATCCAAGGGAATGGTATGATAATTCCCTTTAAGAGCTGTAAGTGAGTGCTTAAATATTTTTTGTATGAAAGTGCAATATATTACTTTGGCATATTTGCCATTTGTGTAACATTGTGTATAGAGATCAGTTTTACTACAATGACAGTGAGTCCGGTTCAATTCTGATGATCCAACTTGAGCCAAGATGAAAGTGTTTACAGAATAGCTTTAAATATGCTCTAAAGACATCAGCAAGTGCAAACTTTTCAGTTAATGTATCTGAAAGGAAAAAACATTGCCTGCTTATAAACATTTCAAACCATGAATTCTTAAAGATTGTATACCTCGCCACTAAGTGACTCAACACAATTTCATTGTAATCCTATCCTCTAATTAAAAAACAAGATTAAAAAAATATTCCAGTTTGAACAGTAGGTCATTCATCTGTGTATTTTCATTTGGCATTTCCATTAATTATCTCTAGTGTGTGAAAAGTATTCAGAAGAGAATATAATATTCAATGGACTATCTGCATTTTCCTGTTAATGAATGGAAGTTACACCATCACTACAGAAATGCTTCTGCACAGTTGTCCCTGATTTGTGTTGAAATGCAAGCACATCCAATGGTTTTCATGTTTTATAAGAAATAAGTACATTAGCTTTGCTTTTACTTACAGATCCAGGTCAAGAAACCCAAGCACCCAAGGCAAGGGTTGCAAGCTTTGCACCATGAGTTTGGCCAATCCCCTCCCCTGCAATCTTTTTATGATAGGTATTATGAAGATGTCTCTGGTGCCTAGCATTAGTTTTAGCCTTTACGCTGACCACCAAATATACTGCAAAGGGTTGAATCAGTATATTTGGTGAGTGCAAAGGGTTGTAGAAGTGAGCCAAATAAAGACATTTGCCCTACATAGATTATTTCCTGCTGGTGGGGCCCCTGGTACAAACAGGGCACTTGTTTGGAAAAACTTGAACTGGGGAATCCTGAAAGATTCCCAGCAATTCAAACGAGTTATTTATGAAGTTTCCTGGTTGTTCTGAGGTGCTTTTGTGACTTAAGTGATAATTGCTCACAGGGTTTTTCAGAGCTGCCCTTTGAAACCACATTCAGCAAAATATGTTGTAAAGTCCAACCGAGTTAAACTTTTCCTTAGCCGTCTTTGTTTATCTTCTATTATTTATGATCCATGCAGAGGTGACCTATGGATAGATAATCACTACACTGAGCTGGAAAAGCTCCAATCTATAGATAATTTACATGCTTTATTTTATAAACTGATCAAAGACGCATTTACAGACTCATGAATAATGAGATCATAAAATCTGCCTTCATAATTAAGCTGTATATCTAAAGGCCATTTAAGATGCAAAAGCCATAAGTGGAAAGTGCAACATTTGAATGCAATTCTGTATTGTTTTACCCAAAGTGCAGCATGTCCCCCACAATTCTAGTACAATTACAGGCACTTGATAATTAGCATCATCCTCAACTTTTTATGCGAATTGCCATTATGGAGACCTTTAGGGGTGCAAATTACCAGCCACTACAGTCAGTTAGAACTGAGGAAGGATCAGTGATATCTAAAACATATAGTGCAAGCACATCTCTGAATAAAAACATGATTTGATTTATTGTTTGGTATGGCCTCTAGCAGATTTGTTCGAGGTGGGTTTATACTGTACACTAGCAAAGAAAGTACAAATGCACACTTAATATGATTTTAAATCACTAACGTGTTCTACAGGTATGGGATCCGTTATACAAAAACCAATAATCCAGAAAGTTCCAAATTACATTTTATCCATATTATCCAAATATTCCAAATTTCTTTTAAAATGATTTCCTTTTTCTCTGTAATTATAAAACAGTACCTTGTACTTGATCCTAACTAAGATATAATTAATCTTTATTGGAAGCAATACCAGCCTATTGGGTTTATTTAATGTTTACATGATTTCTAGTAGACAATATGTATGAAGATCCAAATTACGGAAAGATCCATTATCCAGAAAACTCCAGGTCCCGAGCATTCTGGATAAAAGGTCTCATACATGTATAAATCACCAACAAAAAGCCATATCCCAACATATTGCAAGGACCTTCTTCAGGCTACATTTGTTTTGCAAGCCTTTCATAGGTTAAACCTTAAGTTCCCTTGGTTGCTTAAGTTGCCCTTCACTAAATCTTTTTTTGGTCTTCAAATATTTCGAGAGGGGACGCTATCTGTAATCTCAATCCTCCTCCGGCATTGTTATTTACAGATGATCACTACCCAGCTAAACCTTTCATTTATTAGCCATTCTGCTTGTCTGGTTATTCCCTGCCCAGTTTAACATATTGGGCCAGACTCAATTCAGCCAGAAAAACGTTATTTCATGGTTTATCACGTGAAAACTCATTCAGTTCAAGGAGAAAAAACTTTTCACTTAATTCAGTTCCAGGTTTTTTTCCCATAGACTTCAATATAATTTTCACATGACAAACAGTAAGGGGCACATTACTTAGGGTCGAATATCGAGGGTTAATTAACCCTCGATATTCGACCGCCGAAGTAAAATCCTTCGACTTCGAATATCGAAGTTGAAGGATTAAACGCTATTTGTTCGTTCGAACGATCGTAGGATTTTAATCCATCGATCGAACGATTTTCCTTTGATCAAAAACAGCTAGGAAAGCCTATGGGGACCTTCCCCATAGGCTAACATTGATGCTCGGTAGGTTTTACTTGGCGAAGTAGGTGGTCGAAGTTTTTTTAAAGAGACAGTACTTCGACTATCGAATGGTCGAATAGTCGAATGATTTTTAGTTCGAATCGTTTGATTCGAAGTCGAAATCGAAGGTCGAAGTAGCCAAAAAAATACTTCGAAATTTGAAGTATTTTTTATTCTATTCCTTCACTTGAGCTAAGTAAATGTGCCCCTAAGCTAAGCTTTTCTCAATTAAATTGCATCTCAGACTGAATCTCATCCATGAGTTTTCAAATGATAAACCTTTTTCTCACTGAATTAAATCTGCCCCATTGTCTGAATCTCAGTATATGTGGTCAATATGTTAACATTTTAAGCAAACTTTCTCAACTAACTGGGGCATTTAGCCACTGAGCACATATTTCTCTGTACCATGGTGATTTCCAGCCACAAGCTATGCTTCTAATTAGAAGGAAACCATATACTTGAAGTAACCTGAGCTGTATGAGAAAGTCCCCTACAAATATTCTGCTCTATCTGGTTGCCTTTACCCATTCTGGTGTATTCTGCAGCAAGCAGCCCAGGAAAGCCCCAGGTCGTGTTGAAGTACAAAGCTATAACATATGCTACCTGGCAGATATAACACCTAGATGTTTTGCTTCAGACCACTGTCACTCTGATGTTTCTTTCATAATAAGGGAATATTCTATTGGATTAAATAAAATCAGTGATTAAGTGGTTATAAAGCTACTGTGAATTGGTGCAATTCAATTGTCCTATGTCCACCTGTATAAGACCTTATAGAAGGGCAGATCAACGGTTACCCTCACATTATGCAGAAAGTAACCATTGATTACGGTTACAGGTGTCTGAAAAGACTCCAAAGAGCAAGAGCAATGCCATTGCAATGGTTTGGCTTTTTAGGCAGCTACAGCCCTGTATGGAAGGGATTTACTTTTCCTTCATTCTTTATGAGCATGATCACAAGGGAAGTTAAATAATCTAGCTTTAGGTTTTCAGGCGTCCAATACTGGCACTTAAACTTTTATGGAACTACAGGTCACCTAGTCACTTTACCTGCAGTCTCCTCTTACATGCGGCTGCAAGCAAACCAACACAATCCACCTCCATTAGCCCCATATCGATGGTTAATGAACCCTCGATATTCGACCTTAAGTAAATTTGCCACCTACTGTACATACTAGGGAACCCTGGAACAATCGCCAAGCTGGATAAGGTGGTAATTCATGGGTTCCTGATAAACAAACAAACCACTAGCGCCAAATGAATAAGGCACCAACATTTGCCTCTATAGCATGCTGACGTTTCACAATTTTCACTTTCCAAGTGGTCGTGGCAGCTTATGTCCAATTTTGTCCCATTTGGATGCTAAATTGCAGCACTCACAACCTAGTAGGCACCCACAATGATGTTCAAGTTCTGGAGAAAAATGTTTCACTGGAATTAAGAAATTGCGTCCAAAAAGCAAATCTGGAACTTTTCACCTGGTTAGTAAATAAGCACTTTCGCATTAACTAGAGACTGATGAGACTGATAAGTACAGTACATTGCCTTTTTAATGGGTACTCTGAATCTTTAATTGAGAAACAAAAGAAAAACTGTTCTACAACACACTGCCATTTTTTAGCTTAGCTTCCCTTTAAATTAATTATCTTTGGTCTCTATTTAACTTCTTTCTCTTTTACCTTAAACAAAATGAAAGAAAATGTAACAACGGCAGCTTTGCTCATAAGCATGATTTGCTATATCAAAGACTGGGGGGGAGTAGAAAAAACATGAGAAAGAGACAGGGTCAAACCAGAGATCATTTGAAATTCATCACAGAAATTGTACTGTGAAAGAAAAAAAAAAGTGTGTCAGATTTGGAGAAAAAAAGAGGCATGACTGGGTTGAAGATGAGTTTGGTAGACCACAAGCAGCTTCAAAAAACATAAAAGAGCAAGTACCTGCCTTGGTTAAACACAGAGGCACATACAGTGCCGTGGGACAAAGAGAGGCGCAGATCACTACTAAACACATAAAACAGATTGATGAGCAAATATACTAAAGGTAATTAGCACTTTATGATACGGATCTTTAGACCTACCGTACTTTTAGTCTGGTATATGTTCAACCTGCCTGTTGTTTTACTGCAAATGCTTTGACTGACAGTTTTCTTAGTTGCACTCTATGGCTTCCTCCTGTGCTGAACAAGGCTGAGAGATGAGAGATTGTGATTACATATACTGTACACCTGCATTTTAGTTGTGCAAACATCTAGGTGTTTCCAAATGTGTGTTCTTTTAGTGTGTCTAAAGATACTGCACTTTTTTACAATAGTCCTGCCGAGTCCATGAAGGCAGATGTAAGGCTCGAATTGGAAAGACAATGTGTTTGTGTCACTAGGTGGGTATCTCTGAGAAATATGAATGTCTGCAGTACCCACCTACTGGCAGGGGCAGAATCCATGATAGGGATTATGGCTCAAGGATGTTCTGAGGACCAATATAATATCTTCACCAATACTTCATTTGCCAGTGCCAGTTAATAAAATGCAGAGCAATGCGTTTGGGTTAGCGGCTGCCACATATCGCCACTTGACTTCTTATTCCCATTTCTCTGGTGGTCATAGTGCAACCCTACTGCAATGCTCTGCATTATATTAAGGCAAGCAGGTCAGTCTTGTGGGCTCTATGGATACGGGATAGGGGAATGGAGACATCTGCAGGGGCCTCAGTTATATAAATAGTTTACATAATCATACATTTTAAAATGTTGTGCATATATAGAGGAGAGGATGTATAAACCAAAATGAAAATAAAAATGTAACCTCATAATCTGCTTTCTGTTGGCTGTGTAGCACTTCATATCTGCAGCAACTGCCTAACCCAGGTTAATCTACAGCATTTACACATTTTTATTATTTTTCAGATGCCAATTTTTTACTATAAGGTATATTGCATTAAATTCAAAGGCAATTACACCACCGAATTTGGTCCTAGCACTTCTTGCACCTGGCAGGTCAATCCTTGTGCTAAGGTTGAGTTGCCTCAGTCTTAATGTGGACATTATTAGACGGCATCAGAAATGCCATTTGTGTGTAATTCAGCTGGCCTGGTAGTACCTGTTGGTGTATAATACAAGAAACTGCCATATAAATGAATTAATCTAGTAAGGTAAATTTAAATAAACCCTATAGACTTCAAGGTGGTGCCCTCCAGTGGCCAATATATCAAGGAAAATGGTAGAACACTTGCTTGGATTTAGTAATGAATGAAAATTAGGATGCCTGCTGAAAGAACTAAGCTGGTATTTCAACTGGTCTTTCAATTTTAACATACAGATATGGGTGCAGAGAATATCTGAAATTTTTGTCACACCTTCATTGCCTTCCCACTTTATAACAAAAAATGCTTAGGACAAGCAATTTTCTCTTTCGCTGCCACAAGTAATTACATTAAAATAGCTGCAAAAGTTAAAAAAAATATTAAAATTTCTAAGCTGTAGGAGAAAATGAAAACTAAAAAAACAAACCAAAGTTGTTTCAGTTTGCATTAGGGGGGATCAATTTAGAGACTCCTTCTATTACAGGTATAGGATTTTTTTATCCTGGGATTTTCTGGATAAGGGTTTTTTCATAATCTGGATCTTAAGTCCGCTAAAAAGTATTTAAACATTATACAGCCTCACTACAATACCAAAAAGCCATAGATAACATGCAGAAGCTGGGAACTATTGATTCATGTGTTACATGAAACAATAACTAACGAGCCCCTACTTTAAAATATATTAATATTCAGACCCTTCTCCATTGCTAGAAAAGTGAGACCCTAGCGACCAGGTATATCTAGAAGTACAGAACAATGCCAAGAAAGAAGACCAGTACCAAATCATCTTTGAAAAGTATCTACGTTTGAGTTGAAGATCCCTTTAATGGGAAATTCATGCGATAATGTGACATAATTTAAATTTCCTGTATATTAGCAGACGCTTACTTGTAAAACAAAACCCAGTTAAGCTAATGTACGCTGTATATGTGGTGAATAGTATACTGGATTGTTTCCTACTATTACATTAAAAGCAACAGGAAATCTGCTTTCTGTTGATATACAAGTCATCCGAGTTAAATTTAAATAAATAAAGGGAATACCAAAAGAACATGTGTTCCATTACATACTATGTTGTAGGATCAAAGTGTTTTCCACTATTGCCACTCATTGGGCTTCTTACAGGGAAGGAATGTACTGGTTACTATACCATACTGTACAGCAATTAGGCTCTACCAGCAAAGGCTTTAGACCAGGAGTTTCCATGCTTTACTAATGCAAGGTCTACTTTAAGTGATGATGTCCCATTAGGATCTACACCCATAAAAGCAGTTAGCATTCTGTTCCATGGAAAACATTACTTAAATATTGATTCATGAGAAAATGTATATTGCTATATTTATGTATATATCTTATGTAACCTTAACATAAATATCTGAATGAAAAGCATGAAAAAGGAGGGTGATTTAGACAACATGTTTGTTGACAGTGTTTTGAGATCTACTGAAGGCTAAAGGTCTACTGGTACATCCCATTCTACTTTTTGGGCACCCCTGCTTTAGACAATCTTAATTACTGCTGCAAGTCTTCAGATCTCCCCTACAAGAAAAACTGCCCCATCCCTCTTAATCATGGCTCCATATGATCCTGAAATGTGACCCAGACCCCACATCTGGTGAGATGATATACTTTGGTTATGAACCAGAAATTTCCTTTTTTTATATTGTGATATTTAAACAGCCGATATGATCCTGGCCATCTCTTCTATTCCACTCAGAACCACTGTCTTTTAACACTACCCACATCCAGTACCATCATCTTTCTTGCTGCTCGGTACCTCTGGAATCCCTTCGGGGGCTGGCCCGAACCTACGGGCTTTGTGCACAAAATATCCAGGCCAAGCTTTTCCTGCTGCCCTTGCCACCCTTCCCGCCCGCAAGTTAACAGGGCCTCACTTCCATCTCCAGTTGTGTCTATTTATATCCTGCCCCCCCATGATGTCAGAGACGGGGGTGGGACGAGTGCAGGTATATGTGGTTGGTTCAGGTTCTGATATTTCTTACATTGTGGCTCTTCTCAAAATAATATTTTTACGGTCATATTTATCAAAGGTCGAGTTCTGTTTTTTGAAGGGTAGTTTTCAGTCAAAAACTCGAACTTCCAGGTTAAAAAAATGCACATGCAAATTCGGTTCAGTATTCGGCCAAATCTTTCACAAAGGATTCAGAATTCGCCCGATTCAGGATTCGGTGCATCCCTATGAAATGTATGTAAAGTATTTGAGTTTTTTGTTGGACTCAGTAGCTTACAGTTTCACCTCTGCTCCAATGATGTCATTTAAATAACTTTTCATCTACTGATTATCCTGTGTATTCTGTTGTTCGGTATAATCGTCCCTCTGGATAGAAGTTCCTGGAAATCACTGGGTTTACCGTGGGTCACGGGGTTTCCTCTGTCCCTTTAGGGTAATGGCCCTCAGCTACTTTTAGTTGGCCAAATACTCAGTATCAAAGCAGCCTTCAATGTAAATTCTTTCATCAGTGCTTCTCACATGATAGCCTGGACAAGCATCACATTGCTGACAAGTGTCCAGAAGGGGCTGTTTTGTGTTTTCAGGCTACTTAAAAATATGGCACTTAGAGACCCAAATTAGCCGCCTATGCAATTATAATTTTTTTAACAGGCTAAGTTCATACCAAAAAAAATACATTTTCTTATAGCCTCAGGCAGGTCAACTCCATTCTTAACATCAGTTTATTAAAAAAAAAAACCTTCTTTCAATAATAAGGGCCATTTCATTATACTTTTTTTTAGCTAATCAAGGCATGCCAATCAGATTAAATGTCTATTTACGGAAGTCAGCAAAAGGCCTCAAGTTAAGCGCAGATAAGAGCTGTTTTGCTGGTGAACATTTTAATAAGGGTTACACAATAACAGCAGGCAGGAAGCAGGCTTCAGCGCTTGTTTGGGTTAAGTGGCTGAGGAAATGCCAAGCGTTAGCTGGCATGGGTTGGAATCCTTTGAACAGTATCAACACAGAACACTGTACATTGTTAAGCCCTTTTACTTGGACTATTCTTACTAGGAATCAGTAGGCTGTATTAATGGGTTTAATGTATATAAGAGCTAAATCACAGCTTCATTCATGTGTCATCTCTGCTGCTGTAGACCACCCCCCCCCCCATTGGTGAGCCTACAGGTGTGCATAGATAACTGCTAATTATATTGCATTATGAAAAAATAGTAAACCGCTCAGACTCACCGCGTCTTTCTCTTGTAGGAATGCAGGCACTCCATGCTAAATATCATCAGGTGCTGGAAAGACCTTGGCGTCCCAGGCCGTATAATTCAAAGGAAGATAAAGATGTATTTTCCGCACACTGCTTCAGTAAAAATCCAAATTCTTTATTAATCCATTTAAAAGCGAGAACACATCACACAAGCTTGACACGTTTCGGGCGCATGCGCCCTTAATCATAAGTATATTTGGATTTTTACTGAAGCAGTGTGCGGAAAATACAACTTTATCTTCCTTTAAATTATATTGCATTAGGTGAAAGCAATGATCCTGGTATTTAAAGTAACTTGTGCTGAATTAGCAGTATTTGGTTATTGGGTTAAAAAAATAAAGACAACAGTCCATAACGTTTAACTCCTTTTATATCTTATGCTCGCACACATATAACACACACAAACATGTTTTTATAAAACTGAGGTGCCTGCACTCTATCCAGTGAGGATGCGGGCTGCAGGATCAAAGGTTATTATCCATGAATAAAGTAGATCAGCACTCCTAGTCATTCTTTATTTCACATAATAATACAGCGTCAAATCCAACGTTTGGGGCCCACCTGGAGTCCTTTTCTCAAGGATAGTGTATTGTGACATATTGTGTATCAGAGCCCGATCTAGGAGCATTTCTGCCTTGCATAATTAGTTGATCTGACGTGGTCACCTTAAGTTACACCATGTGACACATTCTAACAAGAATTATTACTTTTAAGTGGGCAGAAGTTGTTTTTTGATACGGATCGCCAGTTTTTTTATACGGATCACCAGGCAGAGAATGTGTGTATGTCAGGGTTTTGCAAACACTTAGGCCAGGACATGCCAGCAGAAATTTATGGCACCCCCAATAAAACAGAAATAGATTGACAAAAATCTACAAAATAATGACTAGATTTATCATTTATGTGCACTGCCAGTGAAAACTACATAACCCCACCCAGTCCGTAGTTTGGGGCAATGACAGGTCCATGGCCTTTTGCAGACAGAGAAAATAGGTACAGTAGGGTATATGTCAATATCATTCCTTTTCTAAGAATATGTTTTGAGTATTCATGATCTTTACTGTAACAGTCATAATACAAAGGATTAAATTGCCTGACTAGTCTAGGGCATCCATTGTTCCACAGCTGCAGGGCTGGGCTGTTACAACAACTGCCTTTCTAGTTTTGTTTAATGTTTTCTTTTTCATTGAGCATTTCAATGACAAACTAAAGAGCCATAGAATAAGGCAAATAAGTGCAAACAGGGGTCACTGTGCATACAGATACAGTACATGTACCAGAACAATACAGATAAACTGGCCTCATATACCCTACTGTACCAGTCCAAGGAAAAAAAAATAGGGTGCACCTAACATTTTGGCACCCTGAAGAGTAAAATAGGGTTTACATGTCCTTTAAGGTGGGCATATATTGGATGATAACAGCTGCTGACTCTATCCTTTGTCAGCTGACAGTTGGCCTGAGGGACAAACGATCAGATCAGCCCTATATTGCCCCTCAAAGTGATCATATCAGTGAAAGATCCACTTGTTTGGCGAAGCTGATAATGTATGGTAAGCTTTACATTGGACATTCCAACACTGTGCCAAGGAATAACCAGTGCATACAACGCTGATGTTATAATGCACCACTACATACATACTGTAGGCTTTGTGAGTGCTGGCCAACAATAAAAGTAATATTTCTTTCCTAATAATAACTTGGCATCAGGTATGACCTTCTGAATGACTGTCATTCCAAATATACAGTAGGTGGCATTTACAACCACAAGTGCAGCTGCAGTCATGAAAATTGCTTTGCATTAAAAATATCCCATTCATTAAAAGTACTTGCATCAAAAGGAGCTCCTTGCACTTCTGTAGTTGCACCACTTGCATTGTTTCGAGTTGAGCGCAGTGCATCAAACATGGCTGTCCCTGTGGATTTAGAAAATTTTCAGTGCAATTACTTCCGAATTGAGATGCACATCTTTTGTCATTGCGTGAGGCCCATCACTTCTTCACAACTCCTTGTCTTCCTCACGCAACTGCAAAGAAGGAAATGAAATGAAAAACTAAGCTTACTATGGCTGCTTCTTGCAGCACCCACAAAGAATTATGAGAGAATGAAAAGAATGAAAATTAAGCAGGACTGGGATTAGATCTAGCCAGGCACTATCCGCAATGAGTACATGTGTGGGTTTCCACCGGGTACTACGGTTTTCCTCACTCTTCAAAAACATACAGGCAGTTTAACTGGCCGCTAAAAGTTTGTTTGACTGTGATAGGGCCCTTAGAGCTACACTAGGGCAGGGACTAATGTGAATGATAATCTCTGTCTGCACTATAAATGATGGATAATAAGAAGAGAAAAGCACATTTTGTAGTGTAATATTATTTATTGCACAGCTTTCATTTTACAAGATTTTGCAAAATTTGTGGCTTTTCCTGTCTCTTTTTCTGACAGATGAATTGCTACATTCTTTTAAGGTTACATAAGCACTCACACCCACAAGGTAAGAAATGTCCATATTGTGAATATATGTTCCCCTAGGGAATTTTTAATATAGTCCCCCATAAATGTTTAGTGTATACCGTATTAAGATGAAATGATGCCAGAGAAATGAGTATACAAGCAGCCCATTCATCAACATATTTTTAGAAATAGAAACTAAAGTAACACTTAACTACAGTATTTATACCTGCAGCCGCAAGGTCCTCTGAACAAATATGCAGTAATTGATGCGATTTCCTACCTAAACCGAAATCCATATTTTTTTATGTCCCAAGTCCAAAATGGAAGTAGGACCTTGACAACAGATTCTTGGATAGCTTGTAGCCATATAAAGTAGACAGGATTAGAATGAGTTTGGGAAACAGTCAGCATTGTCCCAGGAGGAATGCCTGTGTAACTTTACTTTATGTTATTCATTACTCAAACACTGCGTGAGTTTAAGGTTTTTAACAGGAATAAACCACAGTGTAAGTCCTTTGAGAGTACATTTCCTTTCTTTCAGCCAGTTGCTTTGTTTAATGGATATATTACATAGAGCAGATTGCGCGGGAGTTGTACAAGCGGGAAGTGATTTGTTTAGAATGCTTACTATAAATAAATACATGTAAGCTATTCTGCGGATGATAAATCACCCAAACTCTTTTAATCAGGGTGTAAGTGAATAGGTATATTTGTTCTTTTACATCCATGTCAAATGTCATAAATAAACAAATCCGTTGAAGCGTTTTCTTGGAAAAGCAATGTGATACTCTCAAAAAAGTGCAGCAGATTGCTTTTAATCCCTTTAGCCTGTGTATGGGGAATACTGTACATTAATGAGGGAGTGCTAATGGCGAAATCTTGCTGTTTTTCAGAATTAAGCGTTTCCATACAGTTGAGGCGAATGCCTGTCCTTTTCAGCAGGACGCAGAAGGAAGTGTAGATTTTCAGGGTTCCATTCTGAAAGACACATTTTGCATCAGATTCACATTAAACAAAGACACATTTGACATCATGAATTACTCAAATGCCCCATTAATAGGCTTTAATTCAAGCCTTTCTGTGCTTACAAACAATGCTTTCTTCTCGGTTATGACCTCTGCAACAACAGAACAAGTAAAACAAGGGTACAATCTAAAAAAAAACTGCTTGGTAATGCTACACACGTGTTCTACAATTTTTTATAAGCTGGCAAATGGAGCCAACAATAACAATGGAGACTATGGTTAAGCTTTAAGACTAAGAGGTTCATGCGCTATGAGCATAAAAGTTTTTTTTACTTTTTAAATAAAATATTCAGATTTACAAGATACCCAGGGGGAAATAGTCAAGCATACTACTAAAAAGGATAGAATAAAAGAAAGTGACTATAATCTCAATGAATGGGCTCTTAATTGTTAGAATAAAAATCAGCAGTTAATTTTTCTTGTCTAGTGTAGTTAGAATACTGGCACATTGGATCTTATTTAGGGCAACAAATTTAAGCCCTATCCTGCCCTTGGCAATCTGTTGACTGAGGTTATTCTCCCTGAGAGGGCTGTGGCAGGCCTGTTTAACTTTAAAAATAACTCCCCCCCCCGAGCTTTCTTTAGCAGCGCTGAAAACAGGGCAAAACAAACTGTGCAGGACTACCTGGACTATTGAACTTCAAATTTACTTATGGTCGAATATCGAGGGTTAATTCGATCGAACGATTAAATCCTTCGAATGGAACGGTTCGAAGGATTTTAATCCATCGATTAAAATTGTTAGGAAGCCTATGGGGTAGGTAGGTTTTAGGTGGCGAACTAGGGGGTCAAATTATTTTTTAAAGAGACAGTACATTCGATTCGAAGTAGAAGGTCGAAGTAGCCTATTCGACGGAAGAAATAGCCATATTCGACCATTCGAAATTCGGAGTATTTTTTCTTAAAATCCTTCACTCGAGCTAAGTAAATGGGCCCCCAAATGTTGTTGAACTACATCTCCAGCACCACAATCATTTGATTTTCACTGGTGCTCAGTTGTGCTATGTTTTTTCTTTCAACATCTGATTGGCCACAACTTGGGCAACATTGATATAAGTACTATAGTGTTACCATAGCCATATTGTCTAACAGTTTATACTGGCAACTACAACTCTACCCTTCTTTACAGTATAACTTAAGCCTCAGTTCTCTTGGTGCTGGAAAACAGGTGCCAATGGCCCTGTGCACAAGTGAAAACCAAAAGAATTTTTAGTTGCACAATATGCCTTCATTTAACAAGCTATAATAAAACATGAAGTCTGTGCTCCATATAGAGAAGGAGGGATATGTTTTTTAATGTAGGGATACAGGACTGCTCTATTACCGGTCAACTGTACCGTACCTCAGTTGCAAACACAAGTTCAGTGTAACAGAATCTAATTGAAAGTCTCTAAACTATGAATCATACATTAAGAGGCATCAAAGTGTGAAATTATAGCTCATCACAGACAAATTCACCCACTTTCTATACATTTTTATACATATGCTTCTAAAAATACCATAGGAATGAATATCAAGTGAATGAGTATGTCACTGATGAGCTCTAATCTCACATTTTGATAAATCTTCTGCCGCTAATTATCCATGGACTAGAGTCCTGCAGCGGGTGTCGGGTACCCGCGGGTTACCCTTAAAAAAGTGGGCACCCTGCAGAATGAGAAGAGGATTTTCAGGTGTGGGTATACCCGCGGGTCTGCAGGTCTGATTGCGAGTCTCTTCTAAATATCTTAGCTTATGTAATATTGTCTATTTTTTTACTCCTTTTAAAGTTTTACGAAACTTGTTTCTGCCCCTGTCCACTTTTGACGACATCACTTCCGGTTTGCAGCACCCTCACTTCCTGTTTGATGGTGGTCAGCGGGTTGTGGGTTGGGTTGCGGACAAGGCAGTTGCGGGTCAGGTAGTGGATCAAAGTGGCTAAATATGCGGGTTGCGGTTCTGGTCGTGGGCAGCCGTTTCAGGTTCCCTGCAAGACTCTATCGAATATTGGTTATAACACAGATAACTTATGTGCCATCTAAGCATATAGTAAGCTAATTTCTCATATGTCTCACAATAAAATGTATATAGGAGCAGCATGTACTCTGGGCACACTGGGCATTTTCTCCACCTATTCCTATTCACCTAAATGAGAAATGCAGCACAGTGACAAGCTATTAAGCCAGCAACTGATTGTGAAGGTAAGAGGAATAGTTAAAGTCATTAATAAGAAAAATATCCCTGCCCCCTTAAATCTGGATACCGTACCCCAGCCATTACTGTATGATTTCAAGAAATGACATATGGTTTTGTGCGGAAGTACCTATAAAACTCTGTTCTGCCATTCTCCAGCACTAATAAAGGAGACGGTTAGAACAGGAAATGAGTAAAAACATGAATGTTACTATTACACAATAACACCCTTGAGGCTTCAAAGCATTTGGCTGGATCCCAATACTGGGACACAGGATACCTACTAGAACATAATAAATATATGGACTCATTCTACATATATACTGTTTATATACTTGGTATGTGTATTTTATCATTTGCTATAGTGTGTACTTGTTTGAGATAAAGAAATGTCACCAGGCTGCCAGCTGGGAAATGATCACAAAGAGAAAAATATGTGCTCACAGCCTACAGTTGGAGTGTAGAGCCAAACTACATCATCTGCAGTTCTCATCAGCAGTTAAAAGCTGTTTGTCATTAAGTAGGTACAACAATGAAAACAAATAATAGATAATGGAATGTTTTAGCATTGGCCAGTACTTACAGAATAGATTATACTATGAGTATAGTTGAGTATATATTCTACTTCTGGGTGCTGTTTTCCTCCCATGGTACAGAAACATATTCGCCTTTTACTTGGCTTTGGGTAAAATGTGTGAGCTCCTGTGATCAGAAAATTCATTTGCAAGGTCCATGAGGACAAATGTTAGGACTTCCATTTAGTGATCAGCTTGACCCAATGAAGTCATTGTGCTTGGGTGGATGCCATTGCCATTGTGGCGTCACTACTCTATGTAATAACATGGAGTTAAACAGGCACCAAACCAAGTTAATTTTTATTTAATATTCATAAATAGTCATCAGATGTTTTAAAGCATATTTCCACACAATCGGTACATGGCAGGGCTTACAGGGTAATTATCCCCTTTATGGGGTAGTTCACCTTTCAATTAACTTTTAATATGATGTAGGCAGTGCTATTCTGAGAGCATTTGCAATTGGTCTTCATTTTTATTTTTTTTAGTTATTTTGCTTTTTGTTCAGCAGCTCTCCAGTTTGGTATTTCAGCAGCTCTCTGATTACTAGGGTCTTATATATCCTAGCAACTAGGCCATGGTTTGAACTAGAGACTGGGCTATGGATAGGAGAAGGTCTAAATAGAAAGATAATAAATAGTAACAATACCAAAAAATGGTTGCTTCACAAAGCAATACTGTGTTGGCAGTGATTCCCATCTGAAAGTGGGAAAGGGGCAAAATGGCAAAAGAGGAAGGCAAATCATTCAAAAACTATATTAAAAAAAGGATGAAGATCAACTGCAAAGTTGCTAGGAATAGGGTATTCTATAAGATACTAAACGTTAACTTGAAACTCCTTTAATCTAACTCTGCAACTAACTTTGAGCCCAATAAATAATGAATTAGATGTCAGGTAGCTTTCTAATTAGTGATGGGCGAATTTGCGCCGTTTCGCTTCGCCTAAAAATTCGCGAATTTCGCGCGAAACAGCGAAAAATTCGCGAAACGGCGCCGGTGCCCTTTTTTTACGCCGGCGTCCGTTTTTGATTAATTTTTGCCGGAAATTTTCGCGGGCGTTTCGCGAATTTATTCGCTGGCGGCGAATCGCGCAAATTCGGCGCGAATTCGCGCCTGGCGAATAAATTCGCCCATCACTATTTCTAATTATATGAGGCGTGTCTAAAGACTTCCATCAGACATTGCTCGGGCATGGCTAGTGGCTAGTGCCAACACCAAAATAGCTTGGAATTCTCTTGTTCTGCAAATAAGTCTAAAACACTGTTCATTTGGGAACACTGGTTGCTATTCTAGATAATGAAAGTTTCCCCATAACTGTCTTATATCTCATCCTTTGTCATGCAGCCTCCTTAAATTCCAACTCAATCGACCAATGTGCCTTCAAGACCTTACAAAATGTTCTCCAACGCTGCACATGGCCTATATTCTGAATATGGCTTCACTGTTTAATTCAATGAATGGAAGAGGCTGTTTGGGCTCGTTCCTATGCTGTAGTCTACAGAAATATTTATAGAGATTTGTTTTGGTTCCACAAATCAGCGACACAACGGACCTATTATTAACACTGCTCTTACTGCCCTCTCAATGATTGAGAATGAGTTTGAGAGGTACCGGTTTTAGCTAATGTTTGCTTCAGTATAAGTGTGCATTAAAAAAACAGATGTTGCAAGGTCATGAAATGATAAAAAAAAGTGGCAAGAAAGGAGACGGTTGTGATTGTGTCATAGTAACTACTAAGAATAATACATGTTGAAATGCCCATTGCTGAATGATACGATTGTAGACTTTATATATCTTCAGTGTATTTGTGTTGCCTAAGACTCTTTCCCAGTCTAGAATATATATTGTATACATTATACATAGAGTACATATGGCCTTGTTCAAGGTTGTGCCCTTTGTTATCCCTTTGGTCTGAATTCCCACTACTGCCATAATCCTTTCCTCTCACAACAAAACAAAGAAAAAACTATTTGCTGGTCTTATTTGGTGGCTACTTTTATAACAATCATTAGGGCTCATTTATAAACACTGGGCAAATTTGCTCCTGGGCAGTAACCCATGGCAGCCAATCAGATAATTGCTTTCAGTGTTCAACCTGCAGCTGAGTGAACACTGAAAGCAATCATCTGATTGGTTGCTATGGGTTACTGCCCAGGTGCTAATTTGACCAGTGTTTATAAATGACCCACTTTATGTAAATTAAGGTTTTGGTGTTGTTCTTTTTTAGTGAATAACTATATAAGAATGAAATTCCAATTAAGTCTCCTTCCGGGGTTGCTCTGGGGAGAAACAATTGTATTTCTGTGATTGCCAGAGAGTATTGGGCAGACTTCATAGTAAATCAATGTAATAGAGAACTCCAAGGCTGCAACCTCAACCCAGCAGGCATGCAGTAAATAACATATGTACTCCAACATATGGACTACTCAGAGGCACTTAGAAGTCTTGGTATAGTTTCATTCAAACTGACATTTGGCAGGCTAAGTGCCTACTGGGACTTAAACACTAAAACCATTTTGCCAACATCCCTGGTGATTGGACATTCATCATAATCAGCACTGCCTGAGGCTTGGTAACTCATTAACAATCCAACCCATTTCATTACTGGGACATTTTAAACAGGTCATATTTTATGTATGTGTGGCAGTGGGATATAGCATTATTTTGATTTTTTTTGCACCCATTTTTTTCATCATAGATCAAGAATAGGCCTCTTGTGGAAATAAGCAGAAATTATTATACATAAATGTATTTTTGTAGGTTCCAATTTAACTTAATTGAAAAATGAGTATTTGGCCCACAGGTCCTTTGGGATACAGTATATCCCCACTTTGCTGCTAATTGGTCACCATTTTTAACTTTATGCCACAAGGTACTGGGGTGGCCTGTTGGCTGAGTTATTTACTCAATAGACAATGTCACACAATGCTTGCTTGTGTTGGAGTTATGTGAAAGTCAGCTAATGTCTATTCACGGACAAAAAAAGTTAATTATAACCTAACGTTATACCAGAAGCAAGAAGAAAGCATCCAGAACCACCATTAAGGATTCTTTCATATGAAATCTAGAGATGTCGCGAACTGTTCGCCGGCGAACTTGTTCGCGCGAACATCGGGTGTTCGCGCTCGCCGGAAGTTCGCGAACGTCGCGCGACGTTCGCCATTTTGGGTTCGCCATTGTTGGCGCTTTTTTTTGCCCTCTCACCCCAGACCAGCAGGTACATGGCAGCCAATCAGGAAGCTCTCCCCTGGACCACTCCCCTTCCCTATAAAAACCGAAGCCCTGCAGCGTTTTTTCACTCTGCCTGTGTGTGCTGAAGAGATAGTGTAGGGAGAGAGCTGCTGCCTGTTAGTGATTTCAGGGACAGTTGAAAGTTTGCTGGCTAGTAATCGTTTTGATACTGCTCTGTTATTGGAGGGACAGAAGTCTGCAGGGGTTTGAGGGACATTTAAGCTTAGGTAGCTTTGCTGGCTAGTAATCTACCTTCTACTGCAGTGCTCTGTATGTAGCTGCAGTGGGCAGCTGTCCTGCTTCTGATCTCATCTGCTGACTGCTGCAATAACAGTAGTCCTTGTAAGGACTGCTTTTATTTATTTTTTTGTTGTTTTACTACTACTACTACTACTACTACTATAAGAGCCCAGTGCTATTAGTCTAGCAGTGTTGGGGAGTGGGACTGGTGTGCTAATCTGCTGCTCCTAGTAGTTCAGCAGCACCAACTTTAATTTTTTTTTTTTAATATTCATTTTTTTTTTATTTTACTTTTTTTTATTTTACTACCGCTGTAGTAGTGTATAAGTTGACCTTTTAGGCATTATTTGCCCTGTAGGCATTATTTGCACACTGTTTTCTTCAACCCGCCATCGAGCTGTGTGACCTTGTTCACATTCTGTCTAAATATCCATAATATTACCGTCTCCAGAAAAAACACCGGAGTCACTTTTTTCAAGCAGCCATAATATATTTTACGTAATCCGTATCCACCGCTGTAGTAGTGTATACGTTGGCCTTGTAGGCATTATTTGCACACTGTTTTCTTCAACCCGCCATCGAGCTGTGTGACCTTGTTCACATTCTGTCTAAATATCCATAATATTACCGTCTCCAGAAAAAACACCGGAGTCAATTTTTTCAAGCAGCCATAATATATTTTACGTAATCCGTATCCACCGCTGTAGTAGTGTATACGTTGGCCTTGTAGGCATTATTTGCACACTGTTTTCTTCAACCCGCCATCGAGCTGTGTGAGCTTGTTCACATTTTGTCTAAATATTGATAATATTATCGTCTCTAGAAAAACCACTTGAGTTACTTTTTTTCAAGCAGCATTCATATATTTTACGTAATCCGTATCCACCGCTGTAGTAGTGTATACGTTGACTTTGTAGGCATTATTTGCACAGTGTTTTCTTCAACCCGCCATCTAGCTGTGTGTATTATCGTTTCCAGAAAAACCAACTGAGTTTTTGTTGTTGTTGTTGTTTTTTAAAAATAATGCCAGGCAAAGGCAGGCTGCCACGCAGAGGCCGTGCTAGGGGCCGTGCTGCTATGCAATCCTGTGGCCCTAGCAAATTGCCCAGTTTTAAAAAGCCAATGACCCTGAACTCCCAAAATGCTGAAGAGGTAGTTGACTGGCTTACACAGCACACCCCATCCTCTACCGTTTCTAACTTTACCACAACATCCTCCTCATCCTCCACTGCTATGGCCACCCCACGTAACACTTCCTCCACCACCGGTGCCCCTTCTTCACTGGGGTCAGAGGAGTTATTTTCCAATGAGTTTCTTGAACTGAGTAATGCGCAACCATTATTGCCAGAAGAAGATGAAGGAGATGAGGACCTTACACCAGATTTAATTCTGGCAGAGAACACGATAGAGATGGACATAATGAGTGATGAGGAGGAGGTCCCCGCTGCTGCTTCCTTCTGTGATGTGTCAGAAGAAATTGATGCATCTGAGGAGAATGATGATGAGGAGATTGATGTTTTGTGGGTGCCTAGTAGAAGAGAGCAAGAGGAGGGTAGTTCAGATGGAGAGACGGAGAGTCAGAGAGGCAGTAGGAGAATAAGACTTAGAAGAAGCAGGGAGGACAGCCCGCAGGGATCAGTAGGGCAACAACATGTATCGGCACCTGTGTTCAGCCGGCCAACGCACCCGCCATTGCCGCCAATGCCGCCAACTTCTACTGTTACCGCCAGATCGCACACTTCCAAAAAGTCAGCAGTGTGGGATTTTTTTAATGTGTGTGCCTCTGACAAAAGCATTGTAATTTGCAATGAGTGCAGTCAGAAACTGAGCCTTGGTAAGCCCAACAGCCACATAGGTACAACTTCTATGCGAAGGCACATGAGCGGCAAGCACAAAGCACTTTGGGAGCAACACCTCAAAGGCAACAGGCAAACTAAAAGCCACACTCCTTCTGGTCCAGCATCTTACTGCTCTACCTCTGCTCTCCTTGACCCGTCTGAACCACCCTCCACTCCGCCTTCCACCTTGACCACCTGTTCCCATTCCCAGTCATCTGCCACCAACCAAGTTTCTGTGAAGGCCATGTTTGAGCGTAAGAAGCCAATGTCTGACTGTCACCCCCTTGCCCGGCGTCTGACAGCTGGCTTGTCTGCACTCTTAGCCCGCCAGCTTTTACCATACCAGCTGGTGGACTCTGAGGCCTTCCGCAAATTTGTAGCAATTGGGACACCGCAGTGGAAGGTACCCAGCCGCAATTTTTTTTCTAAAAAGGGAATACCACACCTGTACCAACATGTGCAGAGCCAAGTTACCGCATCTCTGTCACTTAGTGTTGGGCCAAAGGTCCATATGACTACTGACGCATGGTCCTCCAAGCATGGTCAGGGCAGGTATGTCACCTACACTGCCCACTGGGTGAACTTGGTAATGGCTGGGAAGCAGGGAATGGGTAGCTCAACAACAACAGTGGAGTTGGTGTCACCGCCACGGATTGCACGCGGTTCTGCCACCACCTCTACTCCTCCATCGCTCTCTACCTCGTCTTCTTCTTCTTCTTACTCTGCTGCTGGGTCCTCCTTCTCCTCCTCCACACCTGTGCACCCCCAGCTCCCCCTAGGCTATTCGACGTGCCAGGTACGCCGTTGTCACGCTGTCTTGGGGATGACGTGCCTGGAAAGCAAAAACCATACCGGATCTGTACTCCTGTCATCTCTGCAGTCACAGGCCGATCGGTGGCTGACCCCACACCAACTGCAGATCGGAAAAGTGGTGTGTGACAATGGAAGCAATCTGTTGGCAGCGTTGAGACTAGGCAATTTAACACATGTGCCCTGCATGGCACATGTGTTAAATTTAATAGTCCAACGTTTTGTCTCCAAGTACCCAGGATTCCAGGACGTTCTCACCCAGTCCAGAAAGGTGTCGGCCCATTTCAGACGTTCCTACACAGCCATGGCACGCCTTGCTGACATTCAGCAGCGCTACAACATGCCAGTCAGGCGTTTGATTTCTGACAGCCAGACTCGCTGGAATTCAACGCTCCTTATGTTGGAACGTCTGCTGCAACAACAAAGGGCCGTCAACGAGTACCTTTTTGAACTGGGTGGTAGGACTGGATCTGCACAGCTGGGGATTTTTTTCCCCCGTTACTGGGTGCTTATGCGCGATGCCTGCAGGCTCATGCGACCTTTTGAAGAGGTGACAAATATGGTCAGTCGCACCGAAGGCACCATCAGCGACCTAATACCCTTCGCTTTCTTCCTGGAGCGTGCCGTGCGACGAGTGACAGATGAGGCTGTAGACCAGCGTGACGAGGAGCTGGAAGCGCACGATTTCTGGTCGGAATCACCAGAACGAACCCAGGCACCTGCTGCAACGCAGGGAGAGGTGCCAGAAGTGGAGTCAGAGGAGGAAGGTGGCTTTGTGGAGGAGGAGGAGGAGGACCAACAGGAGCAGGCTTCCCAGGGGGCTAGTGGTGACCTTTTGGGGACCCCTGGTCTTGTACGTGGCTGGGGGGAGGAGACCGTGGATGATGCAGTCCTTGATAATGAGGAAGCGGAGATGGATAGCTCTGCATCCAACCTTGTGAGAATGGGGTCTTTCATGCTGTCATGCCTGTTGAAGGACCCCCGTATCAAGAGGCTTAAGGAGAAGGACCTGTACTGGGTCGCAACGCTACTAGACCCTCGGTACAAGCATAAAGTGTCAGAAATGTTACCAACATACCACAAGTCCGAAAAGATGCGGCATTTACAAACCAGCCTGCAAAACATGTTGTACAATGCTTTTAAGGGTGATGTCACTTCAGGAACTCATCAACATTCCAGGGGCAGAGGTGCCAGTAATCCTGCCACGAGCACACCTGCAAGGACAAAGCCCTTTGGCCAGTCTGTAACGTCAGACATGCAAATGTTTTTCTGTCCAAGGCAGCGCCACAACCCTTCTGGATCCACCCTCAAAGAACGCCTCGACCGGCAGGTAGCGGACTACCTGGCATTAACTGCAGATATCGACACTCTGAGGAGCGATGAACCCCTGGACTACTGGGTGCGCAGGCTTGATCTGTGGCCAGAGCTGTCACAATTTGCCATGAACCTCTTGTCTTGCCCAGCCTCAAGTGTGCTCTCAGAAAGGACCTTCAGTGCAGCAGGAGGGATTGTAACTGAGAAGAGAACTCGCCTAGGTCACAAAAGTGTCGATTACCTGACCTTTATTAAAATGAATGAGGGGTGGATCTCGGAGGGTTACTGCACGCCGGAAGACTTGTTCTGACTTCTATGCAGCTGTCCTTCTCTTCAAGCCTCATGACTCCACACACAGCTGTCCTTTAGCGTCCTCCTCCTCCCTCCGCCACCGTTACAAACTAGGGTGCAAACCCTACTGGTTTAATTTTTTCTGGCCTCTGTGCTTCAGTGGCTGCGACCAAAAAAATGCCTATTTTCTGCATTTATATGACATAATTTTTCTGGCCTCTGTGCTTCAGTGGCTGCAACCAAAAAAATTTATATTTTCAGCATTTATATGGCATAATTTTTCTGTCAACTGTGCTTCAGTGGCTGCGACCAAAAAAATGCATATTTTCTGCATTTATATGGCATAATTTTTCTGGCCTCTGTGCTTCAGTGGCTGCAACCAAAAAAATTTATATTTTCAGAATTTATATGGCATAATTTTTCTGTCAACTGTGCTTCAGTGGCTGCGACCAAAAAAATGCATATTTTCTGCATTTATATGGCATAATTTTTCTGGCCTCTGTGCTTCAGTGGCTGCAACCAAAAAAATTTATATTTTCAGCATTTATATGGCATAATTTTTCTGGCAACTGTGCTTCAGTGGCTGTGACCAAAAAAATGACTATTTTCAGCATTTATATGGCATATTTTTTCTGGCCTCTGTGCTTCAGTGGCTGTGGCCAAAAAAACTGGGCAAACAATGCCTACAAGGTCAACGACGTTGACCTTGTAGGCATTGTTTGCCCAGTTTTTTTGGCCACAGCCACTGAAGCACAGAGGCCAGAAAAAATATGCCATATAAATGCTGAAAATAGTCATTTTTTGCCATACGTTGACTCAACGTATATGGCAAAAAATGACTATTTTCAGCATTTATGTGGCATATTTTTTCTGGCAACTGTGCTTCAGTGGCTGCAACCAAAAAAACTGGGCAAACAATGTCTACAAGGTCAACGTATGGCGAAAAATTACTATTTTCAGCATTTATATGGCATATTTTTTCTGGCAACTGTGCTTCAGTGGCTGCGTCCAAAAAAACTGGGCAAACAATGTCTACAAGGTCAACGTATGGCGAAAAATGACTATTTTCAGCATTTATATGGCATATTTTTTCTGGCAACTGTGATTCAGTGGCTGCGTCCAAAAAAACTGGCCAAACAATGCCTACAAGGTCAACGTATGGCAGTTGTTTAAAGAGAACAGTAGATTACTAGCCAGCAAAGCTACCTAAGCTAAAATGTCCCTCAAATCCCTGCAGACTTCTGTCCCTCCAATACAGAGCAGTATCAAGCAGATTACTAGCCAGCAAGCTTACTATCATCTGTCCCTGAAATCACTAACAGCTCTCCCCCTACACTATCTCTTCCAAGCACACACAGGCAGATTTTTCAGATACATTTTTGCCCTTGATCCCCCTCTGGCATGCCACTGTCCAGGTCGTTGCACCCTTTAAACAACTTTAAAATCATTTTTCTGGCCAGAAATGTCTTTTCTAGATGTTAAAGTTCGCCTTCCCATTGAAGTCTATGGGGTTCGCGAACCGTTCGCGAACCGCTCGCATTTTTGCGCAAGTTCGCGAATATGTTCGCGAACTTTTTTTCCGACGTTCGCTACATCCCTAATGAAATCCTTTTCAGACAAGTAGATAACTCTCTTTTACACCGATCAATAACTCAGCCCCTGACATCACTGTAGACTTGCATTCTTAAACCTTGTACTACACTGAATAGTGATACAGCTACAATAGGTAGAATGTAAACATGCCCTTTAAGAAAATAGTTGTCTGCTAAAAGGAATAGTTTCCCCATCTGTTTTCTAGACAAAAAAAAAAGACAGTAAATATTAAGGACCTAGACTTACATTCTGTCTAGTTTCTGGTGGTTTATGTTACCAAATGTGCTGGGAGCATCTATGACCTGTGATCAGATAGCACTAAAACATCACTACCAAGCCCAGAAGCCAATAGGTCTTACAAATTTGAACACACTGAAGTGGTGGTTTGTGTGGCTTGGTCTTTGCACGAAGATATTGGCTGCACCTCAACGTACAAAGGAGAACAATGACCCAAAATCACAACTAGCAGAGAGGGGAGATTTTGTTTTAAAATAGCAAACTCAGACACTGGGAAAAATGCCTCATACGTCTCATCTTTAAAAAAAAAAAAATCACAGAAATTTTCATCTAGAGTGGGAAGGAAAAAGCGAGGCACTTTGATGCTTTCAGGTACTACAGACTTTGTCTGTCAGAGCATGCTGGGAACTGTTGTTAATCAATAGGTGGGAACACAAGGCTGGAAATCTCTGGAGCAGAAATATATACCTGTCTCATGACAGAGAAAATAGCCAAAATGGCCATCTGCCTGTCACCGCTCCTTATACTAAAGAAACAAACGTGCCCTTACTGAAATAATGAACGCCCTTTTTTTCTGTACATATCCTGTTTATTGAGCTTATGTTGAAGGCAGGTGCGTATTTTCCTTGTTACCATTCTGAAAGCATTTTTCATTGGCAGTGTTTATGGACATTGTCACATTTCTGTCAGTGAATGCTCTTATACTCATACAACATATTATTCTACTTTCTATTCCTGACCCTCCTCTGCTCACTTGCCGATATACTCTAAATACCCATGATTTCAGCGGCTTCTGCAGCTGCGACAAAAATGAAATGTTAGACCTGACAGTACAATACTGAGATCTGTTCAATAGCCTCCGAATTTGACATCAAAGTTCTAACAGCAGGGCAAAATAAGAGGGACAGGATTAGTAAACAGGAAGTTCTGTGATATCACTGATTTGCATGATCTGCATTGAAGGAGAAGTGAGAAAAGCTGTGATTATATATTCTTACGAATCAAGAAGAGAAAGCAGAGACACAGGAGCTAGGCAATCACATTGCCCTTCAAATTTAACTGAGTGCATTTGCTCAAGGAACACTATTCAAAATCAGGAAGAGAAAGTTGCTAACCAGGAAATGGGAAGCTGAATGATATATGGTGACAATCGCAATACCTTTTAACAGAGCTGGACAATTTTGGTGTTCATTACGTATGGCTCCACAGTTGCCTGCAAAAAATGACCCTGCAGTAAGTTGCATGAAAAATGTAATTTATTAAGTACTTGCATCAACATGCACTTCTGTATAGTTAAAGACACTGCCTTCCTCCTGCCTCTTTTTCATTCAAGTGTTGCTTTAGCTTCTGACACAGGGGGACCCTGGAGATGTCTCCACTTATAAACCAGCTGGTAACTCCAGGTTTCCACAGAGGCCTGCATCAAAAGGCACAGCACAGATGCATCACAAGAGTCAACTGCACATGTCACTCTTTCATGGATGTTGAAAATTACACCTACAGGACTGTAATTGTTAGTTTTAAAGGAGAAACGTGGGGCCTGTAGTAGCAGTGGGATGGCGGGTATCGTAGGGAGTGGGGTGCATATAGTAGCAAAGTGGATAATAGCCTCTGAGAAGGGACTGTGACTGTGGGATTGCAGGTATAGTAGGGAGAGATGGTGCATATAGTAACAGTAGGATAATAGTCTCTGGGAAGGGGCTGTGGGATTGCAGGTATAGTAGGGAGAGAAGGTGCCTATAATAACAGTGGGGATAATAGTCTCTGGGAAGGGACTGTGGCTGTGGGATAGCAGGTATAGTAGGGAGAGATGGTGCCTATAGTAACAGTGGGGATAATAGTCTCTGGGAAGGGAGTGTGACTGTGGGATAGCAGGTATAGTAGGAAGAGATGGTGCCCATAGTAGCAGTGTGATAATAGTCTCTGGGAAGGGACTGTGACTGCATGATAGCAGGTATAGTAGGGAGAGATGGTGCCTATAGCAACAGTGCAGATAATAGCCTCAGGGAAGGGACTGTGGCATAGCAGGTATAAAAGAGTTACATTGTATCTGGCATAGAAAGGAGATTTGGTAGGCAAGGAATTACTGGGGGTGCTAGGAGTTGTAATTAAACTAAACTATAGGGCCATAGGATAATCAGTCTTACAATATAAATAATGGAGCTCTGCAAAGTCAGCTTTGCCCCAAACATCACTGATGATTACTCTGATGACTCATTTAAACTGCATATGCTATAATTGTCACATGCAACATTATGTGCAATTAGTAAACAAAGAAACTGAACGTTTTTTGTTAGTAAATTTATTTCCCTGAAGGTACAGAAGGTTTTGTGAAGTTGGTAGAACAAAACACTTTGAATTTGTCTAAACCTATAAATTCCCACCATAAGTAAAACAACTTAAAGCAGAACATGGTAAATCTAATGTGTATGCACAAAGTTTCTCAGTTACTGCTAGAAGCTAACTCTTAATCATGTGCAAATGATAAAAAGATGTTGGGGCATAATTTGTTTTCCAGGTCTACAACAGATCAAGATCAGTTGAGTGGTTCAGATGGAATAGTTTCTTATCTGTGTCACTTGCTGGAATCATCATGTATTATTTTCTTGGTAGACTGTAGAATTTATGAGGAGTTGGCCTACAGGGTGCATGATCAGCTTTTAATGTAGGTTCTTATGCTAAATACCCTAGACTGATTTAATATGGCAACTCCTGGTGACCCTCGATGTCACTTCATTTCCTGGTGTTCTTTTAATGGTTGCCTTAAGTCCCGTGGGAGGAAAGGGCAAAATAAATAACTCCTGTTTCAAGCAGATTTTTAATATTCGCAAATATACTCACACTCACTCAGCTCTACCTGGATCTATATACAGGACTTCAACACGTGCCTGCAAAATCTAACCGATAGCTATATTTGAGCACAATTGATTACTTTGCTAAACAAAGAATACAAAGCATAACAAAATAAACCAGATAGCTTGCATTATGCATTTCAAGAAGTGCACTCACCTCTTTTGCTAGTTATGCTATAGACTCATCACATTAACCCATAAAGCCTGTGTAGTTTTGTAGTTTCTGAAAAACCTTACATGTTCCAGTGCCAAGTCTTTACCCTTTTAAAGAGGTTTTTGTGAAGTGAAGACAGATTTATTTATTCTCATTGAGAACAAAGAGTTACATTTTCTATAGAGCGGAGAACAACTGCTTGAGAATGTAGACACGTAAATACCATAATAAACATGTGATGAATGTCAACACTGGCAAATAAGAGAAGACAGAAAATAAGGTGTATGCACAAATTCATATATTCACTATTGTAGTAGTCTATAACAACAAAGGGTCACAGTCAAAAACAACATTGGGTGTAATTTACAAACACTGGGCAAATTTGCTCCAGTGCAATAACCCAATAGCAACCAATCAGCAGTTAGCTTTGATAAGCCTATTGCACTGAATCAACTGCATTGACACAAATGTATAATTGATGACCTTATCATAAATGATTTAATTGACCATTTGATCTTAAATGCATTCTTCACTATCTGCCAATGTTTCTCTCTTCAGATACTATAGATATAAAGAAATGGTTGGGTGTCGTTAGAGCAAGTGAAAAAAATACACGTTTGGTTGTATTGATACAGATTGTACAACTTTAATGAATAGGCTGCTCTGATTTCAATTTTGAGTCATATGGTTCCCCAAACACAGGGCAGACAAATTATTTACAGTATGTTATTGCAAAGAGTGCAATGTCCTTCAGCATAACCTAGGGTTGCCAACTTTTCCTATATTTTTATCTTTCATCCCTGTTAATAACACTGCCATAAAGCATATATTTATGCATCCCTAAGCTAGGTGGCATCTTATGTGAGAAATATGAGCCCTTTGACACATGTAAGTTTTTTTTGGGCCATACACATAAATTGCTTAGAATACCACTGAAATATAGTCTTCTTTAAAGATTATGCTTGTTCCCAGTTATATTACTCAAAATCCGTGGAAGTGATTTACTCCTAGAAATCTGTTGCTTGTGACTGACTACTCAACTCTGTTTTAAGATTGTATATTGTACTTTTCAACTAGGAGCACATGGACAGACATAGTTTGGAAAAATCGAAGGAAAATAAATCATAATAACAGTGAATGTTCTTCAGCGAGTAAATACACTGGGAATTATAAATAGGAGGACATTCCAAATCAGTTTTGCGCAAGTATCATTTTTTGTCAGTTTGTCTACCAGTGTGTAGCCAGACTGGCAAAAATTCTGGTATACGTTTCAGTTAGCTTGGACATTAAATAAAACCCAGATGTTGGTAGTACAATGTATTAGGCATATACAGTAGCAAGGCAGTTTAATGGCTGCTACAAGAAGACTGTAATGGATTGCACAAATTACTACCCACTGCCGACTATTACACAATCAATGGCAATCCTCTGTATTTTTATATCTTCTACCTTCAGGGTTTTGATTGCTGCTTATTCGTGATTCCATGGGAATTATGTACCACACCGATATAAATGTTGGTTTTGCAAGATTTTTTTCTTGGCTGCAAGATAGATCAAGAAAAAGTTAAAAGCCACTGAATATAGGTATTTTACTTAATTGTTCTTAACGTAAACTGCAGGGAAATTGAATTACACATATTATAAGTAGCTGATACAGGAATATAATCTGGGTTCTCATGTATCAGGAGAAATAGAAGTTGGTCATTCAATGATGCCATTAGGGGTGCATTGCTTCTCCTCAGAGAAAGGCTAGAGGGTCTAAGCTACAGCCAAACCATTCGATGGAACATTTTTGTCTGGTCTAATCCTAGTAATCTGAATCTGTACTGTACCAGTGTATAAAATGTACTTTTACTCTGTTTTAAAATCAGCATGTAAAAATACAATGTAAAGGAGCAAGCACTATGAGTGCTTCTTATGTAAATCGCTATTTGTAGCCTGGGAACATTTAAAGGATACGATAATCATATATATTTGTGTTTATTTTATCTTCTTCACATTTCTAGTGGAAGCTATTAGCATTCCAGGTTATGATACAAGAAATAAAATGACTACTGATTCTTATGACATGAATGAGGCATAAAATATCAGGGAACCCGGTGTGCCTTGCCCTTCCACCGCATGCAAAAAATCTCAGGTGTTGGAAAAAATTGGGCTGATCTGATCATTTTGCCCCTGGGCCTTGGATGAGATCACATGGGGGCATTGTGTCTACAGTCCACAATATTTTGAAGCTAGCGCAATCGATATTTGGGTGAGAATATAATTTTTTCCCAATGTAGCTCTCATTCGTTGAACTTAAAAATTAATATATTTTTAAAAAGCACACTACTTACTTACTACTTACCTTGGATTTCCATAACCTGTATAAAAGCACTTAGCCTTTATTAATATCCTTATATTTTACAATAGGGTTATATATATAGTATACTCTATTATTATTATTATACCCTTTAATATAATAATATATTATTAGAGGAAGAAGAAGACATTCTGTGAGCACAAACATCTCTCTAGAGTCGTATTAGCTTAGAGTTAGGTATGGTAACTTTTTGAAAGCTCTTATCCAAAAAAAAATAGTAGTATATTCTAGAACTCTGCACTAGTGTACAATATTAGTGAAAATGCTATGACCCTAGGAAGTGCCTGGTCGCTCTGCAGGCTCTCCTTGTGTCTGACCAAAACATGGAGTAGATGAGGGGTTTAAGGATCACTTTGGGTTAGTGAAGCAACAGGAACCTTAACCCTTCCTCTCTAGCCAATCATGGGTCATGAGCTTTAGTAGAACAGGGGACATATCAAAGGCAGAAAATCCATTAGTTGTATTTTGAATGAAATTCTATCCTTCTCCAGGAAAGAAGAGAAATTAGAGCAAGTTGGCACAAATTTTAGACTCTCGAGGGAATAGCAATCCCTAGACTCCAGCAGAGGAAAAACAACAGCCTAATATCCTTCTACTTGAGAAAAGTCATTAATAGCATCATAAAGCATGACAGGACCCTTGATTTTTTCAAATTATGTTTATTGTTTTCCCTTAGTGTATTAACAATATTAAAAGAGGTTTATAAATAATATAAACATTACAGGGACAGTGGGGGTCTGCCATTGTTTCTTGAATATAGCAGCACCGTTTTGGGTTTTTTGGGGTAATTGTTTTCAAAATTGTATATATCTCATAGCTGTACAGTTTTGTTCTATAGGCAAATGTGTCACAGATCAAACACACAGCTGTTAAAGTATCTAACACGTCACCCTTCCACATCCTTTACTAAAGGACAATAGAAGGCAGCAATGTCCTATATCTGCTTTTGGCTTCCACTTTTGGAAATCAAGAACATGATGATACTGTAGAGAGTTTGTTGGCTCTATGACTGTAATTATAATGCGCACTTTGATACACCAGAAAAGTTGTTTTCAGACATGTTTGCCAATTGCCTGAACTCACTATGACTTACAGATAACTGCTTTATCAACACAAATTCTGTGGCAACACAAACCGTATAGCAACATAACATCATGACAAGGGGGGATAAGAACACTCTAAAAGCTTTTTATAGAGGAACTGATGGTATTTCCTCACATAATGAACTAAAAAAAACTAGGTGAAACGAAAGCCCTTTTTATTTAAAATGGAACAAAAGAACAATTTCACAAACAGCCGCAGAATTTTTAAACATATTTTTTAAACATAAAAAGGGAACTATGCTTTGATAGGCACCAATGGGAGAAGAAACAATTTCAAAGCTTTTCCTGAAAGTACAACGGCCAAGAGATATTTTGGTAACAGTATATTTTGATTGAACCTATATAAAGAGGTGCCTATTAAACTAGGAGCAGTAGATAGTATCAGCTACACGCTATGATAGATGGATAGATAGGGAACATTTTGGAATTGTTAGGCTAAAGTGCTTTAAGAGCTTAAAATTGTATGTTGTTTTTAAACATCAATCAAAATCAGAATAGACCTTTAAGCAATAGGTGGTATAGCAATGTGACACCAACTATCAGCATTTTTCAGATTGATTCTTAGGGTTATGGGTTACTAGACCTGAATCAGACTTTGTCCTTGTTATTACATTGCGCCCAACAGAGCTTCCATCTACTGAAATTACAGTATAGTTATAGTCTACTGATCATTGTGGACATTAGGTCCAATGGTTAGTGTTGCTGCCTTGCAGCACTAGGGTCCAAAGTTCGATTCTAGCCAGGGCACTGTATGCAAGGAGTGTGTATGTTTTCCCCTTACTTGCATATGTTTCTGAATGCTACTCCAGTTTTCCTCCCACACTTCAAAAACACACGCAGGTTAATTCATTACTAATAAAACTGACCATTGTGTGTGTGTGTGTAAATGTGATAGCAAGCTTAGACTGTAAGCTTCCCTGGGGGAAGTACAGGGATTCCTGGAGTTACATACACCCAACTTACATACAACTCATACTTACATACAGAGGCTATTAAAGTAATGTACTGTGGTTTGCTTGGCCTTTATTAGCATTTAGCTTTAATAAACCACCTGCCCAAATCCCCTCTGGCATGTGTTGTCTACTGCAGAGCACAGAAAGGTAACAATACATATGCACAGAAAGGTAAAAATAAATACTATGTTAAGACAAACATCTGTCTTGTTTCATTTAATAAGTAAATGTATATGTTTCAACTTACATACAAGACCCTATTCATACGGAACCCAGGGACTCCCTGTACTAACTTTATTCTTCTACAAATATTATATACTCTAAATGCTTCATGAGGGCTTGAGTAACATTATGAACAGCCACAGGAGCTAGGAAATAAAAACATAGGGGAATTGAAGAATAGTGTAACTCTAGAAGGACCACTAGCAAACCAGAAGATACACATTCACTATTTTAAATTAATAAGGACCTCCAACTGGGCTATACTCCTGGCCCTTGCATCCCCTGTGTCTATTTTTACATCCTGGGGTCCATGGGAATCATTTACAAATTAGAAGCCTATTTATCAGGATTTTGTGAATTTTGTGAATCAGAAATTTGTGAATTTTAGAGTTTATTTTCATGAAAAAATTGAAAACTCAAAAGTGTGCTTATTTATAAAAAAAACAAATTTCAAAAAAGTGGAAAAAAAATCTCTATGCAGCACAATCACATTCTAATCATTACTTTCAATGAGTCTCTATGAGTTTTAGAAATGGAAAAATTACTTGAATTTTGCTAGGGCAACTCCCATTAGCTTGTAGATGCTGACATTTTTAACATTCAAGTTTATTTTGCTTAATAAATTTAGGACATTTAAGTTTCGAAAACTATCCATTTGAATTTTAAGCGCAAAAAAAACCTTCAAATCATGGTAAAACTCAAATTCCAATGTTAATAAATTGGCCCTATAGCTCAACTTTGAATTTATTATGTGAATTTGCAGTACTGACACTTCCTTACACTAGTGTTTATTTTGTGTCCCTTAAAAACAAATACATATTAACTTTATTTCTCTAATAAAAAACATACAAAGAAACAGCTCCTATTTTCAAGTCACTGGAGAACTTTCTAAAGGCACCTATGTTAATAAAATTTGCATAAGCTACACCTTAGCTACAGGGAAAAATGGATCACAAAATCTAGGTAACATGCGGCTTCCCACCACCTGATACATCATAATACACAACAATGAGAAAGGTAAACTCTAATAACACAATAACCCTCAGTTCAACCTGACAAATACATTATGTAGATGGGTGTCGGTAACAATTATGTGTCTGTATGTAACTCTAGTCAAATGATAAGAATGACTTAGAAACAAATACTGTAGGTACATGCATCAATTCAAAAATGGATCAAAGAAAAGGAAACTGCAAAAGTTAAATTACATAGTAACATAGTAAGTAAGGTTGAAAAAAGACACATGTCCATCGAGTTCAACCTTTTTTTTTTTTTTAACTACCTATCTGCCAGTTGATCCAGAGGAAGGCAAAAAACCCATCTGAAACCTCTCCAATTTGCCTTAGAGGGGGAAAAATTCCTTCCTGACTCCAAAATGGCAATTGGACTAGTCCCTGGATCAACTTGGACTATGAGCTATTTCCCATAACCCTGTATTCCCTCACTTGCTAAAAAGCCATCCAACCCCTTCTTAAAGCTATCTAATGTATCAGCCTGTACAACTGATTCAGGGAGAGAATTCCACATCTTCACAGCTCTCACTGTAAAAAACCCCTTCCGAATATTTAGGCAGAACCTCTTTTCTTCTAATCGGAATGGGTGACCTCGTGTCAGCTGGAAAGACCTACTGGTAAATAAAGCATTAGAGAGATTATTATATGATCCCCTTTTATATTTATACATAGTCATCATATCACCCCTTAAGCGCCTCTTCTCCAGTGTGAACATCCCCAATTTGGCCAGTCTTTCCTCATAGCTAAGATTTTCAATACCTTTTACCAGCTTAGTTGCCCTTCTCTGTACCCTCTCTAATATAATAATGTCCTGTTTGAGTGATGGAGACCAAAACTGTACGGCATATTCTAGATGGGGCCTTACAAGTGCTCTATACAGTGGAAGAATGACCCCCTCCTCCTTTGATTCTATGCCCCTTTTAATACAGCTCAAGACCTTATTTGCCCTTGATGCTGCTGACTGGCATTGCTTGCTAGAGCCAAGTTTATCATCTACAAGGACTCCAAGGTCCTTTTCCATAATGGATTTGCCTAGTGCAGTCCCATTAAGGGTATAAGTGGCTTTATTATATATTATAACTGATAGATCTCCCTAATAGGCAGAGAGGTGACCTATCAGTTCTACTGTGCCAGTTGTCCCCGCCCATTGTAAAGCTTTTTGACCACCATGAGGGCAACGCTGGTCATGGTCCCATGTGCCTTACCCCTTGAAACTAGGGTAGATATGTATTGTCCTTAATATTTACTATTTAGCTCTCTATTTACTCCCTCTGCTTATCAAGAACCAATTTAACAAAATCTCCACCAGCTTTTTGTCAATTCCCTTGTGTTGTAAATGTTGTTAGTTTTCAGGTATAGTATCTTTAGTAGACTACTATTCTGGTACATCAGGTTACCCCAACCACACTCTGCGTTTTAAGGATTGGACAATAGAAATGTATATTTTATTATGTCAGAACCCAACAGGAGATTACTTTATTGCCGCTTTAGCCACTTTATAACAGACTTGATGCAATTAACCATTCAGCTTTTATTGCCATACTCTGTAATGTATGTGTGATAAGAAGATGTGTCACAGCCCTTAAGTAGTCGCTAACCTCGAAAACTAGCTAATTTTATCCCTTATGCAGTGATTAATGCGTTGTCAACAATAAAGCCTTATGTACTGAATGATTGCTTAAATCGAAAGCAAACTTGTTTGTTTAGTGATTGCTTTCTGATGGTTTCTATGCAGCTGATTCTAAGGGGCATTCTCATAGCAAGGGCTTCAGCCAGTAAGGATGCAGGCTTTTAGCATACCCCTTGTGAAATCTGGAATTCATTAGTGGATGTAATGGCTTAAATACTTGCACTCTGTGACCAGGTTAATAAGAAAAATCCCATTTAAGTGCCTGTAGAAAAAGATATATGTTCTAGTCATTGTAAATTACACAGTATGTGTTTATTGAGAATTTCCACATGTTTAGTGACTTATATACATAAAGTTAATGTTCCCTCTAAGTTCTTCAGGGCAATGATTGCTTCAATGCAAGGACTATGTGTGGATTTCACAATTCGTTGTGAGTGGTTATGTCATAAATTGAAGGTGTATGCACAAGCCCAAGCCCAAGCCTTAAATGGAATGTTATAATTATTACAGCCCAATGTCTAAAGGCTTTTTGTGCCTCTTAAAGTCAGTGCCATGCTCATGGTAAAACACACACACACATATGTAGACAGAGGGTCGCACTCACAGGACTTAAAGCAAAATTTCTGTTGTTTATTGGAGCAAAGAGCTAATGTTTCGGCTAGCACTCTTAGCCTTTATCAAAGGCTAGAGAGCTAGCTGAAATGTTAGCTTTTTGCTCCAATAAACACCAACATTTTTGCATTAAATCATCTGTCTACATTGTACCATATTTTCTGGCTATTGCACCCAGGCACAATAAACCTACTATACAACTCCCCCCATAATGTTGTTTGGCCCTCTACTTTACTACCTGCTGTTCTGGCAAAGTGTAAGGAACAGGGCCTAGCAGCACGCCCTTCGTTTGCATAATGCAATCTAGATGTGCAGCCTGGAGTCCCCGGAAAAACACTAATGTACAACCTTGAGTCCCTGGAAAAACACCAAGGCACATGATGCTGATTCACAAAATTTGGAATTAGACACAAAGGAAACTTTGCAGTTGGGCTTTCTCTAGGCAGGAGTTATTTCCAGTGCTCCTTTGTAGCCATGCTTGCTGTACTTTGTATAGTAAGGCTCATTTATGAACACAGTGCAAAGTGCAATATTTTGACACAAATCACCATGTTTTGTTTTTTTTACCAACCATGAAGCATTTTTTTCTCACAAAGTTGCTTGTGATGCATCAACATACATGTGCATTTGTGTTAGAATGGTGTCACTCATTAATCACAGCACTGGCATTCACTTCACTTGGCTCGAGTCAGTTGCAACCATTGAAGCAAAGAGAACCCTATAATTAGCTCCAGGTTGAGGCTGATGGTAAATCCAGGGTTTGACTCCATCCGTGTGTTCATAGTCCATCACAGCAGGCCGATGGGACATTCCAGCACAAGCTGCAAAGAAGCATGTATGGATGCAACGACTTTTCTGAACAATTTCAATGTGAGCTCAGTGTTGCATCCATTCTGCACTTAGGGTTGTTTTAGTAAATGAGCCTTCTTGCACACCACTGCAATTTATCATAGCACATTGGTGCCATGTGCAAGTTGTAAGGAGTCTGTTTGGGTGCAAACACCTTTAAGTGGGTGCCAAATATTGTCTGATTTTTGACTTTGCACTCATAAACGAGCCTCTGAATCCACAGATTTAGTTGCTGCCATTCTTTTGCAATAGCAGAGGCTTATTTAACTATTCTTAGCAACAGGCCAGGGGAAAAAAAATTTCTGTTAAGAAATACAGTGGCCTTATACCCGTCACACCCGTTAGCTAATCTGTAGCAGAGTGCATTGTTTATATTATCCCTACTGTATTTTATAATGCTGCAGGGTTGCCAGGTTTGCAGCCAAATTGGGCTACTAATTTAAAGCCCAGACATGTTTTGAAAGTACAAACCAAGGTACAGATTTGGACTAGTTTTTGGGCCTTTTGTTGGTTTGTACTTTGGAAACCAGCCAAAGTTTTTTGTTGCCCTATTGTGCCAAGCCTGCACCTCCTAAAACATGTTGGGTAATGTAGTGTTTGGGTAATTTGCAGACTGCCAAGTTTAATGTAAGTTTAATGTAAGACTACAATACCCAGCATGCAACGTGACTGACTTGTGTAGAAATCAGGAGTTACCAGATTGTGGGCTCTGTACCCCAATTTCCCGTCCCTCTTATGCACTCACTTTTTCTGAATTTTCTCAATTTTACACAAAAATCTCAATATGTATTGAGATTGTATATGTATTAGGGCCTTATGGGGTCCCTTTACCTCCTGGGCCCCCTTCTGTAGTTACGCCCCTAATGAGGGGCGAATATGTCCCATTTTACTTCATGGAAAAATTTGCAAATTGGTGAAAAAAAATTTTTTTTTGTCTTTTTTTTCCCACTGCACATATTGTGCTATTTTTGGGCTACTTTTGAAGTGACTCTTGGCTAGTTTTGGGCTGGTTTTGTAGCTGATTTTGCAAATTAGACCTGGCAACCCTGTAGTGCTGGGTAAAAGAACTTCATAAAATAAATAAAAATGACAATACATAGAAATAATATTAATTAAGCATTAAAGGCAGTCTCCATGTACTGAGGGTAATGTGCTGACTTTTCAGCCTCACTGCTGGCGGCTGAAGCCTGTTGTTATATGATATCATATTAATTACGTCACTAGGACATAAATAAGAGCAGCTCTCCCTGACGAGTACCTGTAAGGTCTCTCAATGAATCTATTCCCAGAAATGACGAACTATTTGGTTTATCGGAATCAGAAGACACCTCCCCTCTTTCTGTGACTGATTCCATGTAAATCAAGAGCAGAAATGTCCCCCCCCCCTGAGCTGCTTGCAGGTATATGAAGGAGGAAGCATGTGACAAGCGCTTTTTCCTGTTCAAATCCTTTCACCAGATGGAGCCCTAAAACTGGTTTATAAAGCGCGTCCGTGCCGCTGATTGGAGCGCGCCTCAGCCAACCAGCGAGCTGCTTCCCCAAACAATGCACACTGCCTTTGTATATGTGTGTGTGTAGCTGGCTTATGCTATTAGGTCTATTTTTGGCCGAGCCCCTCCTCCTGCCGATCTATTTCTGTCAGTCTGAGCTCGGGGCAGTGGTGGAAGCGGGTAGTGTGCACACCCAGCAGAAAGCAGCTCCGTCGCTCACACTCGCACAGACATCGCACGGCAGCTCCGCATTCGCTTCTTTTTACACACAGCTGCCGCAGTACAGATTCTCTCCTTCCGAGGTATCTTGGTGGATGTGAACTCAAACTTTCCTCCTTTTGCTTCAACTTTTCCTCCTTCCTGACTGTGGGAATCGTTGTTGCACTGAAGCTGTGCATCTGGGATGTTTCCTGCCTGATCCTTCTTGCTGGATTGTGCTGCTCTGGAGTCCTGTTGCTTGGCTGCTTTGCCCTCCAAGTGCCCCCTGTGCCCAGCTGTGCAGATATTGGTTCAGGAGTTATAGGGCAGGGGGGAAGGGCACGATTTTATGATACTGACCCTACAGGTGACACCTCCAGAGCTAAGTCTCCAAGGTTCCAGGTGACTTTGCATTTACATGATCTGTAGAATAAAAACTTGAGGTTCTGATGGGCTGTCTTGGGAAATGAACCAGCTTGGAAACCCTGCATGGCCCTGTTGAATAGAACCCCTGGTTTTAGGCGACTGGCACTTCCTGGGTCATTCTCTGTGTATTAAATCATTGCTTTATCTGCACCTGGAAGGGCCCAGTATACACAGGACAAGGGGACTGGGGGCCCTTTGCCATCTCTTCATACACTCGCCTCCATGCCTGGATTACATCAAATGCTAAACACCATTTACGAGGCTGATTCCGCTTCTTCCACAGATGGCATCAGACGGGGCGAGCCGGGGTTGAGGTTTGGCCACAAGAGCGGTGCTCCTGGAGCAGGTAGGACACATCATTATGATCATTTCTGCTTTACACTGATATTCGCAACAACTCTAACACTTATGGCTTTTACCTTCTTGCTGTTTTATTTCAGTTCTGCTTCAATACCAGTAATAAGCCTTCAGCTTTTGTTGAACTACAGAACTGGCCGTCTGAGCTTTCTGGGAATTGCAGTCTAACAGCAGACAGTTAGGCATTTTCTGTATACACTTCCCTCTCCTAAGGCCTCAAGCACACGGGCAGATTCAGGGAGATTTAGTCGCCTGGCGACTAATCGCCTTTCTGCGGGGCGACAATATCCCCGAACCGGCTTTGCCGTGCCTGCCACCTCGCTGTGCTTCAATTTCCGAAATCACCCAAAGTTTACTCGCGAGGCAATTTCGAGCGACTTCGGAAATCGAAGTACCGCGAGTGCATTGGCGCTAGCGGTTTGTCATTATAGCGGGCGGCAGGCACAGGGAAGTAAGTTCAGGTAGATTGTTGCCCTGCAGAAGAGGCGATTAGTCGCCATGGGACTAAATCTCCCCAAATCTGCCCGTGTGCTAGCTCCCTTAAACTGTGTATCTAACTAATTTAAAAAATCTGTCAATTTTTGGGTATTATTACTATTATTTCTATTAACATTATTATAAATAGAGCACCGACCATTCTTAAAAAAAAACCAGAGAGTGACATATGAATGCAAACTAGCACGAATAGAGAAGGCTGTGTTCTTATGAATTTACAATGCAGATTAGCACTGTGCAACATTTTACATGTAGTAGCCCAATAATTTAGCACTTTATGTTGAAGGGTCAGATTATATTATGATTATAATGTCACACTAAGAAGTCAGTTTAGCCCTTGGAAACAATGGGGTACCATAAAAATCCATTGGAGGGCCACATTTTGCCGAAGGGCCTACAGTGGGACAGCCTTGATCTAGATATAACAAACGGTCAGTTTGCAGCCCTTTAACAGTGATCCCCAACCAGTAGCTCGTGAGCAACATGTTGCTCTCCAACCCCTTGGATGTTGCTCCCAGTGGCCTCAAAGCAGGAGCTTGTTTTTGAAATCCAGGCTTGGAGGCAAGTTTTGGCTGCATAAAAACTAGGTGTAATGCCAAACAGAGTCTCAATGTAGGTTGACAATCCACATAGGGACTACTAAATGGCCAATCACAGCCCTTATTTGGCACCTCAAGAACATTCTTCATGCTAGTGTTGCTCCCCAACTCATTTTACTTCTGAATGTTGCTCATGGGTTTGAAAGGTTGGGGATCCCTGTAACCAATGAACTGCATTCTACTTCAGCTGTGTTGCAGAAGAATGCTGGGAATTGTAGTTTAACAAATGAAGGGAGCTGATCGGAATTTGCAAAGAGTTTGTCTTGTGGTCATTATTGTGCATTGTTTTTCTGTAGGATCATGAATAAAAGGAGAAAAACATCCAATACTAATAATTCTTTATTCTGTGTATTGGCATTTCCCTTAACACTTGTTTCTACAGTACTTATCTTGTTCTGTCCTAGGGAGCTTGCAGTTGCAAGTTTTGGGGGTTATGGCACATTAAGATTCATCATTAAAAAGTTGTTGATTTGAGTATTAAACCATGGTCCCTCGCGTAAGGGACGAGCCTGCTGGGAAACTCTTACTTTTGGATTTGCATCCCTGTGAAGGGTCTTCCCTTGGACCACTAATTTATGTCCACTGTAGATCTTGATTTATATTAAATAAGAACATGTCGTTAATGCTTTGCTGTAAGTACAGTATCATTGCTATGAAGTGTTAAAAGCAAAAGCTACTAATAGCTCACTATGCCTGCACATATATAAACTCAAGCGGGTGTGGCTTATATAATGTAATAATACCATAACTCCTAATTTTGACATCCAGCTTGATGATAGACTCCCAACCCAATCTACCCTCAGCTAGGCACTAATGCCAGGGAAGAAATAGCCTGAACAGCACTTGAGAAGCCACTAAGAATTGTTACAGGAAATACAACATGCAATAAAGAGCTAAAACAAAAACAACAAAAAAACACGTTGAAATGGAGATTGCAGTGACATGGGAGCAGGATCGGCCTGTGACCAGCTCACAGGCCCTAAAGTTGAAACAGGAAGGGCCGTGACCTTTAAATCTTGCTTTTCCTGCTGCCGTACATTGCATGAATGACATAAAAATAACTATAGGAACAATGCAAGGGCAGGACCATTCCCATAAGACATTGGCTGTACAATTAAATATAGTTCTGTGACTTTCTTACGGGGATGATTTTTTTTATTTTGGTGTCCTGATTGATTCTACAACTTTGACCTTTGCATATTATTATCTTATTATGTAATGAGTCACACGGCCTCTCTAGATAACTACAATAAAACAGAATGAGGTGTGTGTGTCGAGGAGGCCATTTATGGAAGCCTCTCCTCTTAACTCCCATGGTGAGAAAGTCTGTTGCCTTTCTGCTCGTTGTGACGTACAGAAGCTTCTACATATTTATGTACATTGTAAGTTTCACGTGGATACAAACTCTGCAGCTGGGAGCTTTTTAAGGGATACTGTCATGGGAAACCACATTTTCAGTTAATAGTGCTGCTCCAGCAGAATTCTGTACTGAAATCTGTTTTTCAAAAGAGAAAAACTGATCTTTTGATACTGAATTTTAAAATCTGACATGGGGCTAGACATATTGTCAGTTTTGCAGGTGCCCCCAGTCATGTGACATAGTTACATAATTACATAGTTAAATTGGGTTGAAAAAAGACAAAGTCCATCAAGTTCAACCCCTCCAAATGAAAACCCAGCATCCATACATACACCCCTCCCTACTTTTAATTAAATTCTATATACCCATACCTATACTAACTATAGAGCTTAGTATCACAATAGCCTTTGATATTATGTCTGTCCAAAAAATCATCCAAGCCATTCTTAAAGGCATTAACTGAATCAGCCATCACAACATCACCCGGCAGTGCATTCCACAACTTCACTGTCCTGACTGTGAAGAACCCCCCATGTGCTCTGATAAACTTCAGTCACCCTTTACTGCCCCCCCCCCCAACAGCCCGTCAACAGGAAAATGGGAAGGTAACCAGATATCCCTGGTAGATATACAGGTAAGAACAGCACTCACTAGTAAAAATCCCATTGCGACTCCTTCAGTTACATTGAGTAGGAGAAACAACAGCCTGCCAGAAAGCAGTTCTATCCTAAAGTGCTGGCTCTTTCTGAAAGCACATGACCAGGCAAAATGACCTGAGGTGGCTGCCTACACACCAATATTACAACTAAAAATATTACACTTGTTGGGTTAGAAATTAAAGTTTACATAGTAGGGAGAATTATTTGCAGTGTAAACAGTGTCATTTAGAAATAAAAACTACCCCATAAAAATCATGACAGAATCCCCTTAAGTTCTCTAAAGATGTGCAATTTATTTAATCACCTGAAGCTCTGCCCCATATAGAACAGTTGGCTATAGTGGTACTGGCAGAGCTTAAAGTCTTGCAGTGCTTCCTTTAACTATGTCACTACCTGATAGTGTTGCACGCAAGAGTGACCACAGCAGCTATGTATACCTAGGATTCTAGCAAAAGCAACCAAATGTATGGCTCACACTGGTCACTGGTACATTCAACAATATAAGGTCAGCAGTCTGTACTGCTGCCAGTGATCTGGTTAAAAAGCACATTATCAGACAAGTGTGTTGTTGAGACATTTTGGGCAAGCGGAGCGTAGAGGCTTTGAGCTCTGAGGACTTCCTCCTACAGGACAAATTATTTTTATTCACACACTTCCTGCCCCATGTATTCTGGCTGATGTATACCTGCACTCCGGTGGTTGCTAGGCCTAGCCCCAAGCACGTTGCTGAAAACAAAAGAGAAAAAAATTCCCATGAATTCTAATTTTTAGCCATGACATACATTCATGTTGAGAATAACTTTTGTACCTGATTAAGCGAGTTACTTTGTGGCATTGTTGGGTTCTACAGTGCACAAACCAGTAATGAACCTGAAACGTTTATTTCCCCATTTGTGTTTGTTATAAAATAACAATGTTTTTGTCATGGAGTTGCTATTGTTAGAGCAGGCTGATCAACTGACAAGTAATCATGACTGTTTTAATAAATCGGTAAAATGGGCATCTGCCCATGGACTTGGGATGGGGAGAAGGGCACCAACAATTTAATTAATTGTCCTGCAGGAATGACAGACCATTCATTTTAATCATCATTTTAATCAGTATATATATCTATATATCTATATCTATCTATCTATATATATATATATATATATATATATATATATATATATATATATATATATATATATATATATATATATATTCCAATGTCCTTGTGGGTGCTTGGTCAAATGGGTATTAGACAACAGTGCAAACCTTATCTGTGTGATAGATATTCTACATTTTGGACACTGCACCCAGGCACATTTGAAGTATCGAGAGTGCCGACTCCTCTATGGATGGTTATTTTATATATATAAAATAGTCCAGAGAAAGCACTCAAGGCGCATTGACCATCAGATATATTTCAAAGTATATTTATTCGTGCATGGTGCATCAATGCATTGCTCACGGTCAGTGCCATGAGTGCTTTCTCTGGACTATTATTGGTTTATTGGTTAGCACCCGGTGAGAAACCCAATGAATGGTTAGTGCTGTTTGATCTCACACATATATATATATAATGTGTGTGTGTGTGTGTGTATATATATATATCACACCACCTGAAGAAGGCTCGAGTACAGGAGCCGAAACGTTGCAATAAATCTTTTTTATTTTATGCACCTTATAAGTCCTGTGTGTGCGGTTTTTCGTTGTTATATATATATATATAAAAATGCAGCTCATCCCCATGTTGCAATTAAAACTAGTTGGGTGCATAGGGGTGTTTCTTATATCACATATGGAACAAAACAAATTACTCCAGCACTCCCATTATATAGCCATAAGGAAAAAGCAGATTGAAAGGAAAATGTCTGTATTTAGTAAAAAGAGACACTTTTAGTTACATTATTTGTACAAAGTATGCATAAGCTGACGCACCCACCAAGGCAATGTCCATGCGTCAGTCCTAACTAAGTGAAAAGAGAGTATTTCAGCTTATTCATACTTTGTACAAATCATGTAACTACAATTGTCTCTTTTTACTAAATACATTTTCCTTCCAATTTGTTTTTTTCCTTAAGGCTATATAATGGGAGGGCTGGGGTAATTTGTTTTGTTCAATATGTACATGGCTGTAGAAGGCCAACCTTATACAATACTATACAGCTGCAGGGGACCACCAATGGACAATTTGCCCTGACTTAACTGTTGCCTTAAAGTAGAACTGTCAAAAGATTACAAAGAGTTTTGGAACATTTTTTATTTTGACCCGTGTTGTTAGTGCAGGGGTCCGTCCTTGGCACTTGTTTTTAATGACACAGAGTTTGGCATTGTAAGTACTGTCTCTGCCACTTGGTCCTAGTTACAGGCATACAAAGTGGATTTTACCACCAAAATGCACACTTGCACAATTTGGTCATTGACATCTGCAGATCAAGTACTGCATGGGCTCATTGATGTGGTCCTTACGCCAACAGCCCCTATCCCGGTCAAACGATTAATTTAACCTGATATCACCCACAGGGGAAAGATCTCCTTGTTTGGTTCCTTTACTCTTTTTAAGTTCATTAAAGGGCATAATAGGCAGAGAGTGCTGGATCTTTCAATCCATAATAAAGATCACCGTGCCAGAGGCCACTCAAGGAACTGAACTTTCATTTGAAGCAGCATACAGTAGGTGGTTCTTCGCAGTGGGGGTTGTGGAATGCTCTGGCTTGATGCACCTTTGTCTTTTTTCAACCCAAACTATGTAAGAATGTAACAATGCATTGAGGAGATGTTGTTTGTTTGCTGTTTTCTCCCCAACAGCATCCTGTATATCCAGGTAGTTGGGGTCTGGGTATAGACAGCAGATTGAAAATTGAAAGATCTAAACACAGCATTATTTCTGAAAGGAACTTTTCATTTAGTCAGATTGTTATTCCTTATCATATTTGCTAGCAGGCAGGCAGGTCTACTATATACAAGCTGATCCTGTTTGTTGGGGTTAAGCTGGCCATAGACGCAAAGATCTGATTGTACGAACCGAGGATTCGTACGATTTTCGGACCGTGTGTGGAGAGTCCCGACAGGACAGGTCGGACAGGTTAAAAGATTTCTGCCGGCTGCGGATAATATCTCTGCATGTATAGCCTATCGTACGATTTTTAGAGGGAGACTGCCACTAGCTTTTGTCGGACATAACTTTTGTATGATTGCTGTCAGGGGCAGAACTTCGGCTCATCTGTTCTTTTGTATTTTATTTGATCGGAATGGTTAGTGGCAAGTCGGGAGACGGGAAAGTCCGATTGTACGATGATTCGTACGATCGGATCTTTGCGTCTATGGCCATCTTAAGATGTGTGGGAGGTACTGATGCAATCTTGGCCTTTGGCTCATAAGCAGGTGATGCAACAAGAAGTCTGATAAATAAGCATGTATTTTTATTAATGTACTTTATATAAAGCCATTTGATGCATGAAGTCAAGTTTCATGGAATATGGAAAAAGAGGGCTTTTCTGTGGCGTACATTGGGCTGGTGCAGACACATCTTGCCTCTATGGCACCATTTATGTTGTCTCTTGGTATCTAAACTGGATTTGATAAAGGGCAGAACTGTGAACTTTGAATTGCTACAACATTTTATCTGCAGTTAATGAATCACAAACTCACACTGAACATTTTCTTTGTGTTGTTTTTATCTTTGTGTTCCTATGCTTGGTCCAATAGGAGGCATATTTTAGGGTCAGGCTACACAAGCAGATTCAGGGAGATTAGTGGCCCCAGAGACAAATGTCTTCTTCGGGGTGACAATCTCCCTGAACTGCCTTCCCCCTGCCCCCTGCCGGCTAAAATGAAAATCGCTGGGGAAAGGCCCACTTCGTTTTCCGAAGTCGTCTGAAGTTGCCTCACAAGGAGGCAGGGGGAAGGCAGTTTGGGGAGATTTGTCGATGGGGCGACTAATCTCCCCTAATCTGCGTGTGTGGCCAGACCCTTAGAGTGCCAAAAACTTGACTGATGGAGTATGCCTTATGAGCCCAACGTTTACAGCTACTAAAGATGGCTTATTGTAGTTCATAGCATCAGTGTCATCAGCTAATGCCACACTGGGCCGATTCGAATCATGCGGATAAGCGCAGGCCGTGAATCAACCCTCTTAGTTCGAATCAGTGCTCTTCTGTGCCTGTACCTGTAACCACTGCATCAGTCTACCTGAACCCGGGCCAATGCAGTGGTTCCAGGTGCAGGCATAGAAGAGCGCAAATTCCTGCTATATAGTTTGTATGTATATATAAAACTTGTCACAAGCAATTTACAGCTGTTTTGCTGGCTAAGGATGCTGGGATTCGTAGTTTGCAGCTGCTTGAGGTACACATTTCTCAAGATTCCTTCTGACAGCGTTTTCATGATAGGGGGGTGCGGGGCAATTTATTTCAACCACAACTGGAGCTGTTGGTTGGGCTCACATTTATAAGTGCTGTCTACCTTGATAGTCAGAGGTAGTGTTTAAGAGGTACACATAAAAGTCTTGTTTGCACTTGCACTTCAGTTTATAGCCTATAATTTATATGTACACGTTTTGTGCTCTTGTTACTGAAGCCAGTTGGCGACTTGTAGAACTGGAGCTTGGGAACAAAAACACAAATGGGAGCAGGTTAATAATAATAATCATCGTTTTTTTTTTTAATAAACCCTTTTTTAGTGCACCAAGCAGTGTCTCTGTCCTGTAGAGCTTACAGTGCAGGTAGTCTACAGACAAAAGTAGTTGACACTAAAAGCCAACCAATGTTTTCCTGATGTTGCAATGTGGTTGCCACACATGGATGTTTTTGGCTGAAGTGACTTGTTCTTCCAATAGTTGCAGCAGCTAATTCATTGTCTTGAGTTTGGGAAATTTGTTTAGCTTCAAATGTGCTAGCTTGTAGGGATGGATGGTGTGCCCATCAACTCTTCAGGGGGAGATCATCAACTAACCAGGATTGTAGACGGGACTGCAATCCTCATGTAATCCTGAGATCATGATAAATGCAGTCACGAGATTAAATGCTGTTGATTCTACATCTCTGGAATTCCTTTTTGGCCTATGTGGCACAGAATTGAAAGAGCATGGCACAAAATAGCGGCCAAGAAACAAAAGTCGGAATTAGACAGCACAAATTTTATAGTGGTCATTGCTTTTGCTCTATGGAATGAAACCTATTGTTTTGTCTTTTACATGCCCAGTTATTTGCCAGTCTATCTGATTCAATGAAAGCCTCTATCTAGGAATCATCAGAGGTTACAGCAGCATCTGTTCCGCAAAGCTGCAAATGATAATGGGAGCAGTTTACTGATACTGGTACTAATAATTCTACAATATTTATCATAAACCCAATAAGTAGTGTATGTGCTGGCATTGGATTCTGTCTATTGTTTTCATTAAAACAGCTATCATTTTTATATGTTGCGTGAAACGGTGCAGAGTAGTGAAATCAAAAGCACTTTTACACTACTTGCAAGATGTTTAGTCAGATAACACTTCTTACTGACTCCAAAGAAAGAAACATTAATTATTCTAAATTAAATGTATAGGCAGAATACAAGGCCTATATTTGACATGGACTTTTACTTTAATAGAAGATCATTAAAATCAAATCCTGCAGCAATGTCAAATGTTTTGACACTGCAGGTTTTGTATATTTCCAAAGAGGTGGTACATACCCCTATAAAGATAATAAAACCATCTCTTGGTTGGTAAAGTGCTGCTTGTTTAGCAGAAATCTGTTAATTGATGCCTGCTTTGTGCTCAGCTCTAGATTTTCCCATAAGATTGTAGTTCAGGCTCTGGACTTCTGTTTAGCTGCTATAACTATGCTGGTTTCAGTTTGTGCTACTTGCCATAACTGTTTATATACATATAGCAGACCCTGTGTTTCTTTTTTTAACAAGTGGCAAAGAAACATTTGGGTATGTAGCCTTCCAACCTCTTTGCACCTATGAGCTATTAATTATTATTAATTATTATTGAGTTCTTAGCTCTTGCTTCATATAACATGCTTCTGGACATTTCATGTCTGATTTAATACATGGCCAGAAGACAGAATGGGATGGTACAGTTATGGGACCTATTATGCAGAATGCTCGGGACCTGGGGTTTTCTGGATAACGGATCTTTCCATAATTTGGATCCTCATACCTTAACTCTACTAGAAAATCATGTAAACATTAATTAAACCCAATAGTCTGGTTTTGATTCCAATAAGGATTAATTATATCTTAGTTTGGGTCAAGTATAAGGTACTGTTTTATTAATACAGATAAAAAGAAAATACATTTTAAAAATTCATTATTTTATTATAATAGAGTCTATGGGAGACTGCCTTTCCATTATTCGGAGCATTCTGGACAACGGGTTTCAGGATAATGGATCCCATACCTGTATCATATATTCTTGCATTAGGGCTCTTACAGACGAGCATTTTTACCTGCACTCCCCTGCGTTCTGTTTTTCTGTGTTCAGCCGCAGGGGAGCGCAGGAATAGACGCATTACATTTTTTCCAATGGGGCTGTACTCACACAGGGCGTCGAACGCAGGTTGAGACGCAACATGCTGCATTTTTCCTGCGTTCGGCGCCTACACGCGTTTGTGTGAGTACAGCCCCATTGGAAAAAATGTAAAGCGTCTATTCCTGCGCTCCCCTGCGGCTGAACACAGAAAGACAGAACGCAGGGGAGCGCAGGTAAAAACGCTCCTCTGTAAGAGCCCTTATAATTCAGCAATGTGTTAAATGTTCCATGGAGAATTCAGGAGGTAAATTGGATGGTTCCCAGATTTCAATGGGCAAGTGTCCATCCTATAATCAGCTGCCTGGCACCTGTATGAGGGTGTTGGCCAATATTTCAAGGGCTGGATCAGTATCAGTAATGTTGGGTAACAATGCCCTTGAGGGGCTAGTACGCATTATCTCACCTAATCCAGCAAAGCTTGTGAAATATAATAGTACGCTTACTAATTATTCCACCCTTAGCTAACACCTCCCAGACTTCCATTTAACCACATATTAACATCTTGTATACAAATACAGGTATCTCGCCTATGTTATATGATTGCAAAGCTGTTCTATTGTTGGTAAGGGTCAAACTACATGAGCAGAACAAATAGCTGATTGGCTGCAATGAAATGGGGAGAAGTAGAAGTAGTAGTCCGCTGAGTGATGATGGGTTTCCGTCAGTGATCTTCAACCTGTGGCTCTCGAGCTGTTTCTGACTTACAACAGCAGTAACCAAGAAGATTCAGATGGCACACACATAGCAAAATGTGCATAAATTTTGTGATTTATTTGGTTCTCTGCACAACAGAGATTATGCAGAGATCCAAATAAATCACAAAATTTATGCACATTTTGCTATGTGTGTGCCATCTGAATCTTCTTGGTTACTGCTGTATATATGGAACTGCTGAGCAGCAAAGTTCCCAGATAGAGCACCACTGAAATGTGACCCACGGAGTTCGAATTTTATTAAAGTACATTGAACTATTCTGACTTACAACACCTAACATCTGCCTAGCTTACTCCTAGACTGCTGAAATTGTACCCTCAGTCACTATGAAAATATAAATGAGCAGATCATGACCAAGAGCACATGATTTCGTCCTTGCCCTTAAAATGTTACGTCTGGTGGTTTCCGAAATTTCTAAAGTTTTGAGATACTTGCAAACTGCTGACTTCCCCTTGACGCACTACAGGTTTAACCATAGTAATTATTACAAAAATAATTGGAATTAGCTGAAACTGAAATGCTGACAGCAACTTCTTTGGGACCACAAGCAGATAATGTGCTGATCCTCAGATGTTATAAATGGTATACAATATCCTAATGCTTGACTGCCCCATGTAAACCCTTGTGGCATTTTAACCTGTGTGGATACACTGGGTGTCCCTATTTCATTGTTACCAGATCATATTAAATTGAGGCACATTTAGGGGGTTATTTATAAAAGCTGGAATTGTGTTTTCTCTAAAAATTTTAGTTTTTAGAGGGTAGTTTGACTAAAAAAAACCTGAATTTTTTGGAGAAAAAAAAATAGATTTTTTTTTTAGATTTATGAAGCCCTGAAGCTGCTTAAAGGCCCAATCCGAAAATGCTCATGCTAAAACCTGTCAAATTCATGTAAAAGTCAATGGCAGAGGTCCCTTTAATCATTTGAAGACGTTTTTTGTCTTCATGATTTTCAGGTGTTTTGCACTGGTTTGCGGATAAATTCAAGGTATTTGAGGTGTTTTAGACTATAAACTATGTAAAATTGAGGTATTCAAGTTTTTCCCCCGATTGCATTTGAGCTTTTTTACATTCAGATTTTTTCATAAATAAGCAAATATTCAAGTTGTGAGTTTATTCGAGGTAGAAATGAACCTCCCAAACTTTACAAACTCAACCTTTTATAAACAACCCCCTTAAACTAAGTTTAACAATTCATTGGGCTATGAAAAGAATAATAATTTTTCCTGTTTTTTATATTGAACTATACAGTATATACTCCCTTGCCTCCAACCCTATGGCCTGAAGGCTGAGCAAAATGGCCAAACAAGACAATGTTATAGCCTTTTTAGAGGTCTTGTGTAGTACAGGTATGGGAACTTTTATCCAGAATGCTTGGGAACTTGTGTTTTCTGGATAAGGGATCTTTCCGTACTTTGGCTCTTTATACCTTTAGTATCCGGATACCTGTACAGCCAGAATAACCCATTTTCTGTAATTTTTCTCAGCATCCACCTGTTCTATTTCAAGTAGAGTGTAAAACGAGCTCTATAAATTCTTCTACAATATATTAAATTATCTCTACAAAGGGTTATGGAAGCAGTAGGAATAATCTAGAATGGATACAGAACAGTCTCCAGCAGGAGACTGGTGTGAGTTGTAGTTTACGATTAACATTTACAGCATCTTTAAAGAGCTTTTGCTTCTAAGTTTGAGCGCAGAGGCACCTGCTTCTGTCTCTCTGCTGTGTTCCCTGAGAGGTTTTGCAAAGTACCAATTAATGTATTATTAAAGCTTTTCTTGGCTTGGCTTTTGCCTGTGCACCTTTAATTAGATTAGTGGCAATGTCGGTATTGGCAGTACTAAACATTACGCTCTTGTTCTTCGGCTTGCATTATAATTTATTAGACAGAGGCGTGTTTGCACTCGTTCTGTTCCTGAGATGCAGGATGCATTTAGAATAAGGATAGGGGCCAACCAAGGCCCACGTAGGAGCCAGTTGATTATTTTTAGGATCTATAGGGGGATGCATTTAAACAAATACAAGAAACGTTTCCAAGGGAAGATATTTAGAAGTCACTGCCTCCCCTTTGTTAAGGGCAGCATATATATATATATATATATATATATATATATATATATATATATATATATATATATATATATATACATACACTATCCGCTAGGGACAGTTGTTTAGTAGTAAACTTAAATGTTTATTACTATTGCTGTGCTCAAATACAACTCCAAGCTTCTACTCCTTCTCTGCAAATCTTGCTCTTTCAGGCAGCAGATGAGTTCAGAAACCCTACTGAGACATCTGGGTCAGCTTGTCATTACTTGTCTTCTACAAGGTATTTTCATATATAGTTACCGCGCCCTTTCAACCACTTTGATGTCCATGCCAGTGGTGAGTGTTCTGTATCATTCAGCTCTCCATGAAAGTGAAGTTCTAAGCATTTACTTCTACAAAGAAGTAAACAATATGGACTGAGAACTCTTTGCCTGTTTGTCTGGGGACTGGGTTCGTATTTCTAGATCTGGACATGTTTCATAATTATAGGGCGGAAGAAAGTGATGATTACTCTCTTAACAATAGATGAATGGAGAAAGTGGCATTACTATTATCCTTTGTATAGCACTGCTATAAAAGATACTGGAAAGGGTAAATTATATCCAATAATGTTGCACTGTGGGAATTCATGTTGTAGAATTAGAGTACTTAAGCACATGCTCATCCCACCATATTGTGGGTAGAATAAAGGGATGTGATTAAGGCAAATTCAGCGATGGTAATGGGTTTTACACAGTCAATTATTTGCCCCAGTCTAGTAACAAAAAAATTGTTTTGTTTGCTTTCACAATTCAAACTGGTTTAGACAAGCAAAAGCTAACTGCTGATTGGTTGCTGTGGGTTTTTTTTTAGTCGAGGCAAAATACTTTCATAGTTCTATTTATTATTTTACTTTATTTTATTTTTATCTTTAGCACGTGTCTGTTGTTTGCATTTTAAGTTGTTATTGAAAGTGGGGAATATCCATATGAAGCATACTTAGAAAAACAAACAAAAAAGTGCATTGACATGGGTTTTCTTGTGTAGGATAAAAGCTCCTAGAACAGGGATCCTTAAATATACTGAGGTTGTATAGAAACATTAGTGCAGCTTATATATCGAACGGTCTTGTCTGAGAATAAAACTATTCACGGGTAATTTAGCCCATATTTGTGCTTATTGTCCCCCCCCAATTAGCAACATTCAGTTCACTTTTGTGTTTCCAGATGTTTGTGATTGTTAGGAGTAATTATTCTAAAATAACTATGGTCTACAAATGGCAACTTTTCCATGTCTGTTTGCTTTGGGTAGGAACTGAAGTGCCCATTTTCCCCTTTAGCTAATGACTGGTAGAGAAAAAATGAAAATATTGAAACAGGAGATAATGGAAATATGAATGCAATTGCTAGAATAGTTAACATTTTTTGAACTAACGTCATAGAGACCTAATATCCTTTAGGTCTGGAAACTGACAGATTTAGCTCATGCTTTTTCTGACTTTCTACTATATTAAACTTCATTAGAAATACATAATAATAATTGGTATTTAGCTACAATACTGTATCATTGCTCTGGATCCATTTGGAGGGAGGCCCCCATACTGCATGTTTTTCATGTCCATAAGAATTTAGACTTTAAGCTGTTGTATATGGCTGTAGAACAGGGGTTCCCAACTTTTTTACCTGTGAGTCACATTTAAACGTAAAAAGAGTTGGAGAGCAACACAAGCAGGAAAAAGTTCCTTGGTAGACACTATATGGACTGGCAGCCTACAGGAGGCCATAAACCTGTTTTTTAACTTTTCCCTCCCAAACCAGGCATTGAAAAATAAGCACCTGCTTTGAGGCCACTGGAATCATCATCCAAGGGGTTGGTGAGTAATATGTTGCTCATGAGCCACTGGTTGGGAACCAAGGATTTTGAAGGTTCTTACACAGTATTGCCATGTTTCATTTACAGCAGTGCATACCCAAACTACAGCAGTGTTTTTCAGTTTGCAGATACTTTTAGTACACTATAAAAGCTTTGTGTGCGACTGAAAAAATTAAAAGTATACTGAACTAGGCAGTGACGTTGAGTTGCGTTTACTGGTCTGAACCAAAGCACATGAGCCTGATCGTGAAGTGCTCTGGTCTGGCCTGAAAATGCAAACCCACCCTAACTGTTGCGCAAGTGATTCCTGCTTTTGTTCAGCATTCCATTAGAAAGACCATATAATGTCTTCCACTATAAATTACACAGCAAGAAATATTTAAAGCAACAGTCTTTACATTCTAACAATCAGTTTAGAGACATTGGGCCTCTAACAGTAGAACTTCTAAGGCTCTCCCTTTAACAAACACTCAGATTTTACCTTTTAGAAACCATTATTAAACTCCATTTCTCTAAAATCACGAATACCATGAAAGTTTTGAAAAGACCTGAATATAAAAAGTATGAACGAAAATAGCTGTTCTTAAACCCCGAATTTCTCATGTACGAATGAAAAATGTGTACGTCATTGAATGTTTCGATCTCAAATAACCTCTAAAACCACGAACGAAAGGTTAATTGCAAGAAAAAAAGGGGAACTTCCACTGACTTCTAAATGACCTTGACAGCTTTAACTTGCCGTACTTTTGTATTCGTAAATTGTATGGTTTTTATACTTGATAAATGCGGGGAAAAAATTTCCTATTAATTATGTATACTACCAATTTATTTGTTTGGGCTAAAAGGTAGAATTAGGAAAAACAAACATTCTATAAACTTTTCAAAATTGACCCCTTAGTGTGTGGGAGACAAAAAAATGTAAAGGTTTGCATACCAAGAAGTCCTCTGGATGTACCAGCCACAACATTGGTTGAAGTTCAATATATTCAGTGGTGCTTAATTTGGAAAGTTATATCAGTAAATTCTACAGGTACTTCAATCATCAATGGCATATAGAAGAAGTGCATGCATTCTTCTAATTTTTCTCTCTGATTGCAAAGTGCATTATTTCACTCATATGCCTAGTGCAGGTATCCTTCATCCATACCGGAGCAAGGGAAGTAGCCCCGACATTTGATGCAGATTCCAAATAAATGTGACTTGTATTGTTCAAACCAGCATAACCCGAAGTTACATATATTCTTTGCAGGACTGTCTGATAGACTGAGTTAATCTTAATTTGCAGCTCCACTAGTACAAGCTCCATCTACTAGAATCACACACATCACACGCTAGCGAAGGAGATAGACTCTAGCGTTACTTTGCTCCCTAATGCCTGGCTAATTTGCGATCTGGCGAACGGACGTAACTATGCAAATTCACTAAGATGCAGATTTTACTGAACATTACCTCTTGCGCCAGATTTGCCTTAGCCACCTCACCAGAGTTTTTTTTGGGGTAACCGACTTCCCCCCTTCATTTCCTAACATATGGCATATAAACTATACACTGGGCTCATGTGTAAGGCAATATAACAACTCTATTTTATTTAATTAAGGTTTCCCAGGCTTGTGTAATGTATTTGCTGCAACATACACGTCCATTGAACTTTAACTTCCAGCTGTATGCAAATTGGCCAACGCTCGCGCAACTTCGATTGGCGCAGTAACGCTAGCGCAACTTCGGATTTTAGTGAATTACCCATGTCCTGGTGAATCTATGCTTGGCGAAGTGTTGCACTGTGAGCGAAGCCGTTGCTGGCGAATTTTCGGAGGTTAGTGAATTTGCCCCTACGTTACTGGCCATAGAAATGTCTGACTTGTCAGTGTAAACTGTTAGGTTGGCATTTTGTTGGGCTCTTAAGGTGTTCACAAATGGCATGACTTTAACCCAATGGAAGATAACGAGCTATATCTATTTAGCTATATTATAGATGAAACTCTGGTTTTTGAGAATAGAGCTTCTTCAAGGTTGGATGAGATTTAATAAGAATTCAGAAGCACATAGTTTGTATGGCTTAACAAAGCTTCTGTGTAGGAGAAAGGTTGATGATTCTGAAATATTTCACCACTTATTGGGAGCAAGGCTTCTAGACCAATAAATCTAGAAACCATGGTCTTCACAGCTCCTAAAGGCCAGGAGCTATTTTACCTATTCTAGTGCCTGGATACTTGCTTCCCTATCTTTTTTTTGGCAAGGCAAAACGGATTAACAGTCAGTATAGAAATACATTTTGTTCTCGACTGAAAGAATGTATAACACTTAAAATATGTATCTTCACACCCACTCGACCTCTGTACAATCAGCACAATACTTTTTTCTTTTTATTTAGTTTCTGCTTTTTGATTATTTTTCATTCCTAGGCTTTAAAAAAGCACACTGTGTTATTTGAGATATTCAGTCTTCATGCAATTATGTAATTTAAGTTATCGAGCTTTGGTTGCTCTGCTGCAACTAATCATCCTTCATATTTCAGCATCGGCTTACTGTTTTTTTTAGTTACATTTATTTCATTTCGATTTTATATCTTTTTTTTAATACTGCTTTATGTAACATTGCAAATTTTCTCAAGTCAAAAGAATGTTTTTGCTTAGTTTAAATGAGTGAAACAATGGAAACCTTTACTGTCACTGGTTCAACATTCCAGTTTAACACCTTTGAAGAAATTTGCTGAATGATTTGTATTCCAGATCAGTCTGAAATGTGGCCCGAGAAGAGCTGACAAACTCCGTCCAGCTGTTGAGAAGTGTCTCTCAGCCCAGAGTATACAGTAGCTGTCTTTTATACCTCTCACTTTTAACATGACACTTCTCAGCAGTACTCGTTTAAACCCCACTATTCAAGTTTTTCTAAATAAGCTGTCATACATCTGACTGCACTGAATTGTAGGAGTCAGGAATATATCCCATTTGTTAGAAGATCTTGAAGCTTCCTCTTGCACAGGGATGTCCAGCTCGGTGAATTATGAAAGTCTGCTGCCCCTCAAACTCTGTTGCTTAAGGGAAGAGCAAATCGTTATGATTAGTCATTACATGAATCACAGGATTTTAAATAAGGAAATCATTTCTCAGAATACATAAGGAATGGAAAAAAACCCTTATAAGTTGGGAAGTTTTCTGCTTTTTATGTGTAACATTCTGCTTTATATGTCCATATGCATCTGTATTATCATAGCTTTGCATTTTATTTACCTCTACCTGCTTTTGATTGAGATTATTGGAGACAGACACTGGTAAAGATCTCTCTAAAAAGTCTTCAAGGGGCTCTTCACCTTTTAGTTACATTTTAGTATGATGTAGAGTGTGATATTCTGAGACAATTTACAATTGGCTTTCATTTTTTATTTGTGTTTTTTCTTTTTTTTTAATTATTTGGCTTTATATTCAGCAGCTCTGCAATTTCTGTACTCTGGTTTCTAAGGTCCAAGTTATCCTAGCAACCATGCCTTGATTTGAATAAGAAACTGGAATATGAATAGGAGAAGGTCTGAATAGAAAGAAGAGTAATAAAAAGTAGCAATAACAATACATTTATATATTTACAGAGCATTTGTTTTTTTAGATAGGGTCAGTGACCCCCATTTGAAAGCTGGAAAGATCCAGAAGGAGAAGGCAAATAATTAAAAAAAACTATAAAAAGACCAATTGAAAAGTTGCTTAGAATTGACCATTCTATAACATACTGAGTTTTACAAAGCAACATTTTAATGGGTGCAGGTTGTAGTTTAGCAACTCTGATGCCAAAAATACATTTTAATAATAAGCGGTGAATTGTGTTAAAAATAATAAACTGGGTAATATTTGTGGAAAACTGATGATAGAAGACCACAATCTCATTTAATTCTTATAACTGTGAGCTCACAAGACACGTTGCATAAACTACTGTATATAATTAGTGTAACTACTCCAAGCATGTTCTGCAGTGCCCTACAATGAAGGAGAAGACAATGTCCAAATAATGATATTCACACTTTTATACATGGAAATGTTATTTTTCTGATATAGATTTATGCATGGTTGGAGGAATAAGTGATGCAGGGCCCTCTTTATCTCTTGTATAGGTTGTGTATTTGTAAGTAATCTGAGTATTTAGTGTATATACTATACAGAATACTGAAATATGCTGGCACTTTATTAATACAGTACCTATTATAATGATAAGAAGTCATTGGTCAAGTTCAGGCATATGGTTCTGTCAATTCAAGCAATGGACTTTTCCAAGGCCACAAAATGTTAAAAGCAGCCTGGTGGCTTAAATGAATTAAAGTACAGTGTTGTGATTGTGTACTAAAAAGCCTTTTGTGTTTATTATATCGGTAATGCTTCTATTAGTTCTATAATTCTGTAAATTGGCCCCTGGTTCCACTGAACACATTTACTTCTAAACTGGTTCCCTTGGGTACATTGGTTCTTGGTTTCACTGACTGATTAGGTCTATATGGATAGCACCTACTTCATTTTTGATAGTGATTCCATTGGGTTGTCCAATATTTTTTGTTGCTGTTCTGTGATGCTCTGTATCCAGAATTCTGCAAGGCAAAAAGATATGGTCATGTATTCTTTTGAGAAGCCATAAAATCCTCACACCTCCAGCTTCTTTACTATATCTTATTAATATTTGTATCTGTACACAAAACACACTCCAGTAACCCCTCAGGGACAAGAGATATAATTGCCTCTTTCCCAGGGACCGGTTTAGATCTATTAGTCACTGTTGTGTCGTTTGACTCGGCTTTCTTGGAATAGAACCAGAAGATCACATTGGAGCTCTGGGAAAAAAAAAACATTTTTATACTTTATGCTCAAGGGGGTCTTTTATAAGACTAGGCTAATGACACTTTTTTCAAGTTAAATATACTCTTGAGCAAAAATAGAGTTGCATTTACAGGAAAAATATATGAGGGATAAGTGTTATGGATTTTAACGTGCACTTGGTATTTTAAACCTGTTGAACTGTAACACATTTTTATCTTGGGGAGAAAAAATTGTCCCGTACTGTAGTGCTTGGTGAATGGTATTACTGGTGTTACATAATAACACTTATATTGGTATTTCGAAATCCGTTTCCTTCTATCACATTGTTTTAAATGGAAATGTGACTCAGAATCCTGTGCCCAGTTGTTCTCTGCATATGTTTCCCACACTCAGAGGGACTTCCTTGCTGTCCCCTCTGATGGGTAGTCCTAGTTTGGCACTGGACACCCCAGAAACTTAAGGGCTCATTATGACCAAAAATAAGCACATTGTGCTGAGTGCAAAGTGTTGTTTCACCATCTTTGTTACCCACAATTAGGGTTGCCACCTTTTTCCTAAAATGTTTACCGGCTGGTGGGGTGGGGACAAAAGTGGGCGGGCTGTGATGTAAAAAGAGGCAAGCCACGTTCCGGACATCGCCAGAAGGAGGACAAAAGTTAAGTTTCCAGGGGATTGGGGGCGGTCCAAGGGGGTCTTGTTAAGGATATTACAGATTATTGCAAAATTGTAACAGTTTAGAGTCTGCGCCTGAATTACTGAGCTGCCAGACTCAAACACCAGAATCAAGAGACTTTAAAAAATAAATAATGGAAAGTATTTGAAAAAAGTATTTATTCCTGGGGAACAATCTGAAAACAGTTGAACTGAGAAAAGTGTTTTGAAGGTGAACAACCCCTTTTACTGAGATTTGTTTTATTTTTTTGTGTGCAAACTTTCCGCAACTGTATTTATTGGTTGTTATTGTGCTGAACTGCTCATGTCTAAATGTGGCCACACATGGGCTGATAAAAGCTGTTGGCCAGTGTACGGGGCCTTCCCACAGGCTTCCCTGACCAAGATCTGGATGAAAATCTAGCAGATGTCGATCAAGCAGGTGTACAAATCCCATCGGATCCAGAATCTCTTTGGTTAGTTCATGCAATCCTTGCATCGTCTGCCAGCATTGCCCTAGGGCTCAAGGATTGGATCAGCCTGATATTGCTCACTCAAGGTGGGCCTATCTCACCAAACAAGAGGATCTGCCAAAGAATGGCCACTTTTAGTCTTGGGTGCAGAGGCAGTATGCTAGGGAACGTTTAGTACTGGGAGTTGTAGTTCAGTATTGCAGATCCAGAGTATGGGCTCCCATGACACTGAGCACGGAAATTTCAGGCACAAGTTTCTATTGTTAGATGGAAGTTGAAGCAAAGCACTTGTTCTCATCACGAGCCAACGTATGCTGCAAGAACAATATGACTTGTCAGGATTGCAGCTTGCTAGTCCCAGCTTGCTGGGTTCACAGTCAACAGCACTTGGAAGTCAAGCTGTACCCCACCACTGATGTGGTGGGGTACAGCTTGTATTGTATTTTGGCTTTTTTTTTTTGCAATCCACCAGTCTGAGTCTGGGCTATGTCATAACAATTAAAAAGAGCAGAGCTTGTTCTGCTTTTTTCTGATGTACAGTTTATAATGTCTCCTCCCTGTGTCTTAACTTCTCATCCCCCAAAATAACAATGCAGAGGAGCGTCATTGCACTTACACCTTTTCCTTCCTTTTCTTTAGCACTTGGTTTCTTCAGTTAGAGACCTGCAGCAGATTTGTTCTACTTAAAATTCTAGGACCTCATCCTAAGTGACTTTTGCTCCTATTTAGATCCTTTACAAAGGAACTACTTAAGGTGGCCATACACAGAGAGATCCGCTCATTTAGGGGTGTTGGCAAACGGGCGGATCTCTCCCTAATATGCTCACATTGAGGAGGGCGATATCGGGCTGATCCGATCACGGGCATCAATAACCAGATGAGGTCTGCAATCCGACAGGATTATTAACCCTGCCCGATCTACATCTGGCCGTCTTTTGGCCAGATATCGATCGGGGAAGCCAGTCGGAGGGCCCCACACATGGGCCAATAAGCTGCCGACTCGTTCTGTCGGCAGCTTTTATCGGCCTGTGTTTGGCCAGTTCAAAAGCTGACCTGTCAGGAGGTTGTTTTCTGCTGCCTGTGATTTACCACTGCATGTTTTTTTGGATGTGCCATAAGGAACTGTATTTGGGTATTGCTAAACATGAGACGGCACCTCCTCATCTCTTCTCATGTGAGTCCTATGTAGCTGCAGTTGCTGCAAGATATACAGTATTTCATATCTGTGCCAGTATGATTGTGCCACATGAACTCCATGCCAAACAGCTGGCAGATTAAGAAGCAATTGACTCTTCCAAGCCACAGTCTAGGGTCTCTAGCGTTGTGATGGTTGTGCCTGAAAACCATGTGCAGTATTGTTATAGAATAATGTATTTACTTTACATCTGAAAAGGATCTTACATTTTTTTTTCTTTTTTGGCTGGCATGGTTTCTTGGTATATTGGCAGCATTGCTATCAGGCTTCATATCAGGAATTCTAGACATACCCTTGAGTGCAGAGCAAGTGTCTTACTGAATACACGGCACAATCAATTACATTTACAGAACTGCTGGCTTTATGTCAGTTATACACATGATATTTACCTGTTGGCGGCTGCATCACATTCCATTGAATTATGCTGCCCTGTCTTTGACACTGTAGATTAATGGTTGTTGGACTTCAGTTCACGGTCCCTTTGGATGACCAACTTTTGTTCAAGGCCACACTCAAGCCCAAAACAAGCTTCAGCTTTAGCTCCCCCTAAATCTCAATGTAATGCTTTCAGAGGAATCTACTCCCCGAGTGGCCCATTGTGCATAAACTGCCTTGAGTGGAAGGGATAAAAGCAGTGGCACCGTCCACTATTTAATTACAACAGTATATGAAAGCTGAGCCTTATAAGTTGCCTTCAAAGCCAATATTATGATAGATGTAAAAAAAAGAGTTTAATTTCTGGTGTCAGTATCTCTTTAAATTTGATACTTGCATACAACTACCAGTCTAGAAAATGCTTTAAAAATACTTTTTTTCTGTCTGGAAAGAAATGTCTTTGCTACCATGTGCTTGCAAAACTGATAACCACCCTTCCATTTACCTTCATTTCTGGATATTAATTGCTGTTTGTCCTAGTATCAAATGTGTTTCCTGTCCTTTATCGTTACAACCTGTGCATACAAAGATAGTTATATCCCTTCCAAGGAAAATATCATGCAGTCAGTGTGTGTACTTTTATACATGGCTGGATTCAGATAACAATTTCATATGTGCATAAATAGAATACGTATAATTAGGGTGCCAAAGCACTCACCAGCATTTGCCCATGAGGGTGGCAGTGCACAGTGGACATTCTTGGTGAGGCTTATGTTCTTTTGGCGAGTATTGGTGCAACCATACTATGTTAGCACATAAAGTATGAATTTGCTTGCTGACATTTATTGTGGCACTTTCCCATCTAACTGTTTGTTTAGCTTTCCTAAAATGCATGACACCGAATACATTTTGCTTTTAATCAGATATTAAACAGCATTATTCCAGAAAAATGTTTTAGAATGTTTGGAAACAGCTTTTGGCCAGTACTTGTGCACCTGTGCTGCAAATCATTGTAACTGTATCACTAAAACTTACCTGATTTCATTTTATTGCTTTGTTGTAAGTGTACAAAGAGGAATTTGTAGTATATTCTTTAATATCAAATTTTCTTTTGTTAAACTATTATGACGTTGGCTCCTGTTTTTACAGCTGGCCCAGCTTTGATCACATTTTGCTTTTTTTTTCATTTCATGTCTTATAGCACTAATTAAAACAACACAAATTTCCTGTGTCTGTTATATAAATTGCTCGTTCTGTTCCGAGCAGTCCCTCTGGGATAAACTACCACAGTGTCACTTGGGTTTGCTTTCTCATGGTGTCTAACTGCTTAGAGATGTTGCTCAGAAAAATAATGGAGAATCCTACATTTTGAACCTGGGCATCTGGGTCTTTGCAATGGCTCTTGCCAGTCACTTGCAAAAATGCATCCATTTCTGGCGTAGGGTCTCGGGGCCCTTTGTTGACCATTGGCACCCTGTAGTGGCATTTCAGAAGTTGCTAATGCTCTACTACAGCATTGCTTGCTCTACCCATACAACTGGATAACACAACTTCATGGGTACACCGGTTAGGAAAATGAGCTCCTTGTCTCAACTTTCTTGCATCCTTTGTACGGGCCCTTTATTATCCCACCAAAACTGCAGTGTATCTGCTCTTGGCAACAAGTTCTCATTCTTTGAACAAAGTTATCTTTAGTATAGTCTGTATTATAGGTCATTAGTGTGTTTTGGTATAGCAGTGACAAGTACCAATGGTCAGTTTGTTGCTTTTATTTTTTATACAGTGCTGCACATTTACCATTTAACATAGGGCAGCTATCTGCTGACTAAGCATTATGGGTATTGTAGCTGAAACACAACAGGTTTCACTGCTGCAGTCCTATGAAATGCAATATGCAGGTACTGCTTCCCAGAGAGAGACACACAATCTCTTGTTGGCACAGGGTCAGATTGCCAACTGTGCTTTTGTTATAGGTAATGCCAACTAGCTGCCAAGTGCAGCAACAAGGAAACTGATCTGGTATACTTTAACAATGGCACTGTGATCCAACAATAAAAACTACACATAGCCAGAGAGGGAAGATTTTTGTGTGTAGCTGTGTTTTTTTTATTTTGCCTATGTTTTATGTAAGTTTTGTGTATACTTTTGCATTTACTCACACTTTTCCTAGCCTTCTGCATGCTCTCCTCTGCTGTCTACCTCAGTGCCGACGAGCAGGTCTGTCTAGTTCTTGAATCCAGAAACATGAGCCAAGGCATTTAACCCATTCACAAATTGGACTTCTGGTGTCTGTAATTAAAAGCAACTAAACCTATAAAAATCATTGACTCCTAAGTTGTTTACTAGAAAGACTTGCCCAGGCAGGTATCGTCTGTATATCTATATTATTTATATGTACGTTGGCAGCTTGCTGCTGCTGCCTTTAATTTCAGACCGCCATTTGTCTGTCACTGTAGTGTAGATTATCCACTTTAGAATATAGGTGCATAAAGGAACTGCTACACATTACTTTGTTTTTGCCAAATGTCACTTTCTAGTGGTATGTAGTTTGCTGAGGGGACAAGTAATTAGGGATTCAACAAATCCAGGATTCGGTTTGTATTCAGTCAGGATTCGCCCCTTTGCATATGCAAATTAAGATTCGGTTTGGTATTCGCTCTAATCTTTTGCGAAGGATTCAGAGTCCAAAATAGTGGATTCGGTGCATCCCTACAAGTAATAACAAGGAAGCTGCCCGTTTTCAAATACTTTGTTATTATATAATATTCTTGGTCGTATATTTCATATTCAATTATTTTTGATAAATGCATGCTAGGAAACTTGTCAATCATGGATAAGAAAATATCATCATATCTGCAGTAGCAAGTCCTTGGGAAATGGTAATGTAGCAGAGTATATGCCACCGTATTCTGATGCACTGCATGTAATTCTATTTTTAAGCATTCAACCACATTGGGTGGCTGAGGAGGCTGTTTAGAAACACACGTCATAGACATTTTATAAAAATAATTTTTGCACACATCTATTGACTTAAATAGGCCCCCCTGGATGCTTGGTTATTAATACGCCACTACCTATGTCACGCTGCCATGTATTGTGTTTGTTACGCTAGAATCAGGCATACTCAGTGAGCTACAGCATAGACAAGCGTATGTGTGTATATTAATATATATATATATATATATATATATATATATATATGTATATATATATATATGCTGTTTAGAACCTTTAGTGCATTAAATGTCATTGTTAAATACAAAGTGAGTCATGATCTCAAACTAACCTGATTGTTTCCCCACCCTTCAGTGTCTTCTGTGGGAACTAAACTGTATTAAAGGCTTTAAGCTTTAAAATATGGTTATGAGAGTGCTGGGCGTGTGGTTTTTGTTCCTGTGTTTGCTAGATCTTAGTGTAAGAATGGGCAGACCTCAGACGCAGCAATTATAGGGTCCTAAGTATTGACGTCACTATGGAGAGGGAAACCCTGGGAAAAATAGGACTGCGGCGGGGGCAATTGCATGTTTTCTTGGTGCATTTTATTTTTAACCGAAGGGCTGGAGAAAATTTGACAGGGGAATTTTTGTTCAGATCTCCTTCCTCTTAGCAGCTTAAGAGAGGTGTTTCAAATATCTGAGTTATCCTTGTTATCGGTAGGGTTTATTTAAGTGTATTGTTCCTTAAACAAATACTGTGAGGGCAGGGCAGACCATGTGAAGAGAATATTATATTTCTATATTTCAATGTATGCATGGAAGCTGCTGTACTGGCTCGACTTGAGCCTCCATATTGACTAGCCTTCACTGAATGCATTCACATATTACATAAGTAGCCAATATAATATGGTTTTCGGTTGCTGGTATGTTCCAAAGCATTGTACAATAAAATTAAACCCTTTATTTTTACAGTATGAAGCTAGAGTATTTGTATTACAATCTTGTGAGGGGAACGTAAAACCTCAAATCACAGTAGCCAAAGCTAGTGGAAAAACAACTCCAAATTGGCAATTATTTTTTATTGCTTGAACCAGCTTAGCTGAGTTTTTGTGTGAATAAAAATGTTATAGGTAAGCTTTATCTGTAGAAGCCATATGGAAAGCATGTAGAATTTGGCACAAAAGTATCCGCTGAATGAAAGGAGGATTTCAGCTGCACATTTTCCTGACTTGCTGTAAGTGACTGCCCATTCCAAAGCCAAGGAGCGTGTGGTATGGGCAATGAGGAATTAACTAGAATATTGGAGAGGGGAACAGTCCAGATGCTTACTTAGGGCATTCCCCAAGGTTCATATCTCCAAATTCCAAGAATATTCTGTCCGCCCCTTATTGTAAGATTACTAAGTAGGAGGACGTGCATCGCCTTTCTGTCTGTGGGGAGTTTTTGGGAAAAGCATATAAGGATATGTTTTAAATTAAAATGTGACACCTTCAGGCCTTTGTATTGTCAGGGTACAGGCATGGTACTTTGGGGAAACAGAAGTAAGACTTACAGTAAAAGCCAGAGAGGGGAGAGAGACCTGCAGCTGTTAATGTGATGCTGGAAGTTGTGGTACAACAACAAAATCAGTAAAGCTGACCTTGCCTGCAGAGAACTTATGTATGGTGTGGTGTGATTCACCAGCTTGATTTAAAGAGCTCTCCAAACTAATAGCACTCCTGAAATGTATTTATATCACTTGGCCAATGTGTATAAGAGATTGTGGCAATAAGAGATTGTGGCAGACGACGTGCCTGTTTCTTGTTCAGCCCCCCTGCAGCATAAGAGAATCGGCGGCTTCTATCTTGTTGGGCTAGTCTAGCTGGAGAGGTGGCATGGGCAGGGACCTGAGAAGTGTTCTTACAGATGCCTGGGGCACTGTCCCAATTTCCAGTGGGTGTTCCCTTTCCCTAACAAAAGCATGGGAACGCACCTTTCAAAAGAAAAGAAAAAACTGGAAGCAGCGCTGGTTGAGGGAGGGGACGAAAGAAACACTGGCAGAGTTGCTGCACATTTACACTCTATTTAATACAAGGGTGTTGGACCTACTCAGAATCCTATCCCACCAACAATCCCCAAACATGAGTAGGTACAGATTTTAGCACAATCTGTAAGGATAAAGTATTAGATTGCTGCTACTGTGTTGGGTTATCAGAAATTGGTAGCTGTGTTAGGGTCTTGGGTTATAAATAGGACATTCCTGGATACAAGTGAAATTCCTCAATGCTAGTGTAAACACATTGGAAAGAAGAGCTTTAACTCAGCCCTATGAGTGGCCATAAAGCACTGAGCAAACTGCCTGCAAAACCAAACACTCTCTGCCAGCTGGATCATACCTCCCAACATTTTGGAAGTAAAAAGAGGGACAAAAAATTTTTTCCCGCACGTAGCGCAGCAATTTTTTGACCACACCCATTTCTGTGGCCACACCCCCTAATTACCATGTTTGTTTTACAAAATTTGGCAGGTTATGAAAGTTTGAAAATATTTCTCCTCATCTAAACTGTGTTTTTGTGTCTCAAAATTGTTACAAAGTATCTTATTTACACCTGTTAGTTGTTCTGGGCTCTCTGCTAAAAGCCAATTAAGTGAGAAACTTTGTTTCTTTTTCTGGCTCTTTAGTGCATAGAAAAGAGGGACTTTCCAGTAAAAATGAGGGACTGCGGGTTGAGCTGTCAAAAGAGGGACTGTCCCTCCGAAAAAGGGACAGTTGGGAGGTATGAGCTGGATTGTTCCTTGTGCTCCCACCAAGACAATATTTTATTAGTATAATAGCACAGATAACATTATTTTTCAAGCATTCTGTTAGTTGTAGTTCTGCAAAAGCCATCTATTGCCCACCTGGATTGGGGGTTGTCTGCAACATTTGCAGCAGTATAAAAGTGGCTCAGGGTTTACTGAGGGTTGTAGCCCTTCAAAAGGGGGATCTCCAAAAAGTCAAACTGAGCTGCACATAAGTGCTTTGCTAGAGGTTCAGAGGTCAGCTTTGCCTGAAAATGGTGGGCAGCCGGGATAGCAGAGCAGGCACCGTCCAGCTGCTGTGGAGTTGCACAGTTTTCCGGATGCTGGTATGACATGGCAGCTGTATGGGCTTCTCTTATTTCAGTCTCCCAGTCTAAATATAAATCATGCTTTGAGAATAGCTTTTCCCCCAATGGACATTTTTATAGCTCAAGTGCACAGCTGCCTTAATATCTGTTAAATTATATGTATGGGATTTCACAGGAACCCTTGATAGGATGGTACACATTCTCATGGATGGGACTCAGGGGCATGTAACAGATCCTTTGGCTCTCAAGGGATGCTGGAAACTGTAGCAAAGCAGCAGTGCACAATGCAACTTTTAGCCCTGTCTGTGGGTGCTGGGAATTGTAGTCCGACGATAAATGAAGGGCTGTAAGTGCCCAATGCAGAATTAAATGATGGAAAGATCGTGCATAGGTGGTTACTGCCTTTTTTTTTACTTTTTGGAAAACATACTAGCCTCAGTGACAACTTTTTTTGTACAGTCATTATTATTAGTCAGCTGGCTAGCCTATGAATAATTACGTATGAGTATATCCTTGTTGTAATACACACATGAATATCCGGTATATTATCACTTGTGTCACAGAACTCATTGAACCTTGAGTGATAGAAGTAATGCACTCCCAATTTAAAATAATATAGGGATATGTATTACATTCTTTTCAGCATATCGATATTGCCATGAAGGAAATGTGCTAGTACAGCCCTGCCAGACCCCCAGTGTGTGGCTGATTGAGATGTGACAGGTGGCAGCTAAGTGGCGGGCATGATTACTGTGGTTTAATTCTGTGCAGGATTGGGCCACTGAAACCCAAGCCAAGGAATGCACCTTGTTTTGACCTCTCGGGCCTGCATTTTCCACATTCCTGTCAGCCAAGAACCACAGATAATTGTCAGAGCCATAGAGTTCAGCTGGTGTACAGTCAGCCTCCCCAACAACAATTTCCCAGAACCTCTGAAAGCTTTCTGTTTAAAAAAAAAAAAAAAAGGTGTTTTTCTTTTGTTTTGTTTCTTTTGAAAAGAATTTGCATATGATGGGCAGCTTAGTGACGCTTGTCAGGCCTTATCTATAGGCTTCTTATTTTTACCTCAGGCAAGTCACATACTCGCCTGCCTCTGCTGGACTAACATCTGCGCTTTCTCCGAAAACAAAGAACATTCAGGTCTCCATTGTCCTAGAGAGGGATATCACAGATATTGTGAATGCCAATATCACGCTATAAAAAAAAAAAAAAAATTATAAAACAAATACCCTCTTTTTTTATCAGTTCATAATTGGGATTTCTGTATTTTGTTTGTTAGGAATATTGTAGCCAGAAGCCCGGCCTTCTCTTCTTGGCTGTTGTTTGGTATTAGCCCCTGGCTAGACAGATTAAATAGTACCGCATGTTGTAGTACGTGCTATGGCTGCAATGAGGGATCCCACATAGTGGCTGATACGCGAGCAACTTGCCGTTTCCTTTTTAACTTTTCCACTGCATTCCTTAACTAAATGCCAGTTTTCCACGGCTGTTTCATGCCGCCTCCTACTGAAGTGTAATGGAGTTATACATTTCTTTTTTCTTTAATTATTCTACATTGCTGAACAGCATATTAATCATATGCAGAAAATCATTCAAAAACCTGTTTTCCTGCTTTTTTTTTTTAAAAGACTTTTGTTTCGACTTTTTCCGGGTTCGAATGGGGAGAAATTCTGCATGCATTTGAGACACTACATATAGAATAATGGAGGTTTGCACATCTGTTTCTTTTAGTATGCCCTCCACTGCCCCGTGGTTAAAGGGTTAAAGGAAGTAAAGGCCAAATGGTATGGCTGTGTGAGAGCTAGTGCTATTGATACCAGTGGAGGAAATCTGAGCTTGGATGTTAAGGAGTGGAGGATGGGAGGACAGGATGCCAAGATTTAGGGGGGGGGAGATACACAAGGCAATCACTTCCAGACCATGTGACATTGCTTATACAAGGGAGCAGCCATCAGCAGCATCTACATACTAGAACCCTTCCCCAACATTTCCCCATTGCTTTTAATTGTATGACACAATAGCATGCAGAGCAGCAAGGTATTATATGTGTATATATATATATATATATATATATATATATATATATATATATATATATATATATATATATATATATATATATAATAGTGAAAAAGGGTTGCGGCACTCACAGGGTTTTAGTGAAAAAACAGAAAATGTTTTATTATTAAGCCTCAATGTTTCGATCCCCCACAGGGATCTTCGTCAGGAGCAAAAACAAACAAACACTGCTTTTTTTTCACTGCTTATTTCCCATGCTGGCACCCAGGTATTAATTTTGTCTACGGAGTGCACCATTCCTTTGGTTATATATATAATAGTGTATATGAGCCACACAACCCTAAAAAAAACTTTTGAAACCTGGGTGCTCATGCGTCAGAGATAGATACAACGTAAAGAGTGATGGCACTCACAGGATTTGAGCAATAATGGCAAAAGTTGTCAAAAAAGAAGAGGTTTATTCATCCAACCTTTTGGTCCCACACAGTTTTTCCTTCCCACACAGTTGGATGAATAAACCTCTTCTTTTTTGACAACTTTTGCCATTATTGCTCAAATCCCGTGAGTGCCATCACTCTATACATTGTGTGTATATATATATATATATATATATATATATATATATATATATATATATATATATATATATATATATATATAGTCAATTTGTAGCAACCACAATCAATCAAATCCAGAAACTTTCAGCTGAAAAAGGCCCTGAAAAAGGTCACAATGGGGGCCGAATCGTCTAATTTATGTACACAATAAAAGACATTTGAATTTTTCACAAAATGGAGTGCGGGTCTTCTCAATAATCCTTTATATATATATATATATATATATATATATATATATATATATATATATATATATATATATATATATATATATATATATATATATATACACAAAGAAACAGATCGGGTGCACAACGATAACGAGAAAAGACGCCTGTGTGCTGGTTCTATGTCCATAGTAAATGTATCCAAAAAAACAGCCGCACCAACAGGACTTTCATGAAAAACAAAAAGTGTTTTTATTCAACGTTTCAGCCCCGTACTTGGGCCGTCCTCAGGAAGTGTAAATCCCTATTCCCCAAACCCCACATTTAAACATTTACAGTTGGCGCCAACTGTAAATGTTTAAATGTGGGGTTTGGGGAATAGGGATTTACACTTCCTGAGGACGGCCCAAGTACGGGGCTGAAACGTTGAATAAAAACACTTTTTGTTTTTCATGAAAGTCCTGTTGGTGCGGCTGTTTTTTTTTTGGATATATATATATATATATATATATATATATATATATATATATATATATATATATATATATATATATATATATATATATAAAACTAGAAATATTGTAGCACGTATTTTGACGATTTTTCTGTAGGTGCTTTTCATCAGCCAGGATAATCAGGCACCGAAGAATCTTCCCTACAAGCAGCAGACCCCAAAGGGAGCCTCACCATCCCTCTTGTACTGCTATATAGAGAGGGCAGCACTAGGGCTCTGATTGCATAACCAGTACCTAATAAGGTAATAAATACAGTAGATGTGTTAAATAGTCTTATGAGGGAGAATTTACACGTGTGCGCAAAAATGTAAATATGCTTAAATGTTGGCTCGTGTAGCTGAATTTACTCCATCCCATTGACAGGGAAACTAAACGGCTGCCCTTTATTCTGATACAACTTGTTTTATTTGTTATCCATCAACTGTATTAACTCTGTTCTCATTTACAAATGGAGTTGAAGCAAAAGGTAGGGAGGGATGTTACCTACAATAGCAGTGGGGATAATAGTCTCTGGGAAGGGAGTGTGACTGTGGAATAGCAGGTATAGTAGGGGGAGATGGTGCCTATAGTAGCAGTGGGATACTGTGGCTGGTGCCTAAAATAGCATTAGGATAATAGCCTCTGGTAAGATGGTAAGAGACTGTGGCTGTGGGGGAGCAGGTATAGTAGGGAGAGATGGTGCCTATAGTAGCAGTGGGGATAATTGTCTCTGGGAAGGGACTGGGACTGTGGGATAGCAGGTGTAGTTGGGAAAGATGGTGTCTATAGTAGCAGTGGGGATAATAGTCTCTGGAAAGGGGCTGTGGCTGTGGGATAGCATGAATAGTAGGGAGAGATGGTGCCTATAGTAGCAGTGGGGATAATTGTCTCTGGGAAGGGACTGTGGCTGTGGGATAGCAGGTATAGTAGGGAGAGATGTTGCCAATAGTAGCAGCGGGGATAATAGTCTCCTGGAAGGGACTGTGACTGTGGGATAGTAGGTATAGTAGGGAGAGATGGTGCCTATAGTAGCAGTGGGATAATAACCTCTGGAATGGGATTGTAGGATAGCAGGTATAGTAGGCAGAGGGTACATATAACAGTAGTGGGGATAACTTATACAAACCATGTATCCTGCTTGCTGTTTTGCCTCAAAAACCCTGACGTGTTGAGTTTGACTGGTTGCAGAACCCACAGTGACTTGTGATTCATTTGGGCATTTAAGAGCTTGTTCTATAGATAACGCCCCTCGTGAATACAGTTACATACAGCTGTGTGCTATTTATAACAAAAATGAGGAACTTATAGAAGGAATGCTATTTTTCTAAGAATCTGTTTAAGTAGAAAAGTAGAAATTGCTTAAATAAGTAAATTGTGCAATGCCATCTACCAAAATAGTGCAAAAAAATAAAATAAATAAATATATATATATATATATATATAATATCCGACAGTGCCCGCACACAGTCAATCACAAAGCCAGAGGTGCACAATCAAGCTTGTAGTAATAATAAATAGAAGATCAGCACACTCTCTAATGTTTAGGTGAAAACTAGTGTTGATTTATTCACACATCTTATCCGACGTTTCGGTCCCATATGGGGACCTTTCTCAAGGATGAAATATATATATATATATATATATATATATATATATATATATATATATATATATATATATATATATATATATATATATATATATAAATATATACACATACAGAATATCATAAAGAATGAAATAGGGTTTCATATATAAGTGTATTAATAATAAATACATTAATGGAACAGTAACATCAAGAAATAAAAGTGTTTTAAAGTAATAAAAATGTAATGCAGTGTTGTCCTGCACTTTTAAAACTGCTGTGTTTGCTTTAGAAACACTACTATTGTTAATATAAATAAGCTGCTGTGTAGCAATGGGGGCAGCCATTCAAAGGAGAAAAGGCTCAGGTTACACAGCAGATAGCAGATAAGCTCTGTAGAACATAATGGTGTTATCTGTTATCTACTATTTAACCTGTGCCATATAGCCTTTTTTCAATTTCCGCCATTGCTACACAACAACTATATGAACTATAGTAGTGTTTCTGAAGCAAACACAGCTGTTTTACCAGTGCGGGGCAACACTACATGATATTTTCATTACTTTAAAACACTTTCATTTGTTAGTGTTACTGTTCCTTTAATAAAAGAAGTACACACGCAAATATATTGTAATCTATTGTTATATATTCATTTTACCACCTTTCTGATGCTTACATAGAGAATAGTCATTACCTGTCCACATGAAACCTCAATTTATTATGAGAACTGAAGCCATTCATGTTCATGCCCCAGGGGTATTTACAATCCATTCTCTGTGTCCTACAGATTTGTTTTCTTTCACCTCCCCTTCCCAAGAGGGTGGAGGTGGCACTATGTGACCCAGCAGTGCAGCTGGTTACATTGAAGGCTCTAACAGAATGGATTCATTGATGACATGTGCCTGGAACCTTGCAAAGCAGGGATATTCTTTAATTCAAGAAAACACTAAAGCATATGATGTAATTTTGAGATTCCAAGGTAGATGCTGCACTGCTGCTGATGTTTTATTTTTTATACATTTAAAGTTGCCCTGATTTCATGGTGTTGGGAATATTCTCAGGGTATGTGAGAATTTCCTAAATATATTCCCATATGGCTCTGAATTTGTGGGTGCAGTTTATTAATATATAAATGATTTAGTCCTTTTTGAATCAGACCAAATGTAATATCTGGATTGCTAGGGTGGATTTTGCATATTGCTCTTTGCCCTTCTTTTAATTTGGCTGTGTTTTTTTAGACTGTTATCACACAATCAGAAATCATTGACATAAAAGCCTACCTAGTATAGACTGAACTGTTAATGAATAATGGCAGAAAAAAACAGAAAAGCAATATTTTTAATGGATGATGCATGAATGGTTTATCTTAAAGGAGTGCAAGGTTTTTGGAATGTACTCATCAGGTACAGGTATGGGACCTGTTATGCAGAATGCTCGGAACCTGGGAGTTTCCAAATAATGGATCTTTCTGTAATTTTGGATCCTCATACCTCAAGTCTACAAGGAAATCATGTTAATATTAAATAAACTCAATAGGCTGGTTTTGCTTTCAATGAGGATGTATTATATCTTAGTTTGGATCAAGTCCAAGGTACTGTTTTATTATTACAGAGAAAAAAGAAATCATTTTTGAAAATTTGAATAAAATGGAGTCTATTGGAAAAAGTCTTTGGGACCTTTCTGGATAATGGGTTTCCAGATAACGGATGCTTTACCTGTACTTGTTTAGGGATGAATTACTGGAGTGGAGGCTACTCTTATTATCTGCTCTTTAAGTTTAGGTTTGTACATTGGCACGTTACAGTTCAGTTATGGATGCAGAAACATCTCTTTTATCAAAAGCAAACATTTCTCATGTTTTTCTGATACTGGGCCCACAAGCGCTTGGCCTGGGTTGGGTTATTCACATTTTTGACTAACTGAATTAATGTAAATTCAAAAGCATAATAACCATATGAAGCGCAGGGCCTGTTTAGCACAGTATTTGCCCCTGCCATTTCCCATGTGCTTATAATATGATCCAAGCTGACAACATTTATAGTCTGTTTGCTCTTTTAGTTTTTAATTTTAAAAAAGACAGCATAAATGGGCACACTTCTCAGTGAGTCATTCGGGGTCATTTATCAACACTGGTCAAATTTGCCCATGGGCAGTAATCCATGGCAACCAATCAAATTGTTGCATTCACTATTCTACCTGCAATCACTGATTGGTTGCTATGGGTAACTGCTCATGGGCAAATTTGCCCAGTGTTGATAAATGAGCCCGTGTTTTTCACTATTTGTGTCAGCCTCAGTGTTTTAGCGCCGTGGTCAAGCATCTGTATGGTAGAGGCTACAACGTAGAGAAATGTTGCTATGCAGGGAACTGCTAGCCTAGGAAAAATTACCAGAGGTAAATAATTGGGGACCACTATATGGGGTTTACCTTGATCCGGTATGGTGGCTTGCCAATTTTATGATCATAACTTTGTAACAAGCCCCCTGTTTTTGAAAGTATACGCACTTGCATAAATACTAAATTACTAGTGAAACAAAACCAACTTTTGTCTGTTTGTAGCTAACTTGGATATGTAGAAAAAGCAGTGCCGACCGGCTCTCATATCCAAGAGAGCCCATGATTAAGTGCCGTGGGTGTGTACGAAACGCGTAGGGTGGATGATATACATTTTTTATACATTTTTAACTTTGTATAGATTAAATTATTTTTTAACTAATCTTTCCTGGTCCTGTGGATCCGTTTGAGTGCCGGTCGGCCCTGATTTAAAGGGATAAAAAAAACTAAAACTGTGTATATTGTGAGGTACAGCTTTAGTACATTGCCAGCCATCTAAAAAATGAAGCTTCTTTGCACCCCGAGGTCACTGGGAAAGACATTGTGGGTTGTTAATTAAACTGCATAAGCACTGATTTGATTCACTGTCGCATGGAAATGTCTGTTGATGCAAATGAGAGTTTCCAGAGAATAATGTGCCATCTGGCATTATCACAGTTTAATGAGTAACACAAAGAGCAGCAGAATGCAGTTACTGGGAGAATTGTGGGTGCCTGCTGCAATGGAAAGCACACCAGCTGAATTCCTGCAGTAGAAATGTAATCTTCACACTCTGCTGCTTACTCAGTGATGCTGTTTGAGACCACCTTACACACAATGAAGAGATGGGAACATTCAGAAGCCTGTTTTTAACCTTGGAATATTATTATTCTTGCCATTTATTAATATACATGCTACCCAGCACTTTACAGTGATTGTATATAATTCTCTGGAGCTATAATAACATTCTCACAATACAGGCAAATTCATCAGGCAGTTCTGAGTGTTTGATTACAACACCTCTCGGCAAAAAATAAAGAAAATAGCGCCTCATATTGCCTTTAAGGGCACACCTTCAAACCCACACTATCTCCTGCCTGGGTCTGTGTTCCACAACGCCTATGGTTTTCCCCTAGCAAATTAGCACGATGCCATGGGAGATTGGGTGTCAGGAAAGTGGAAGGTGGGGAAATTCTGGAACTCCAGCTCTCTCCTCTTTTTGGCTCTTTCATGACTAATATCTTCATAATGAGCTGGGATTAAATTGTTACAATGTTAGAATAAAGTTCCAATATTGATTTCCTTTTCCGTAGTTACATGTGCCATTTTTGTTCTTTTCTCATTTATCTTGAAGTTTGATATTATTAGAAAGATTAGTTACCTTGATTTTGTTCGATACAAAAAGCTTCCCTTTTCAATAACTCATTCTTAAAATGACCTCCTCTGTGGTGTGTAGAGACATGCATCTAAACGCTGAAGCATCATGCTTGGCCTTTGCCCAATGTTTTGCCACAGTCTGCTGTGCAATGTCCTGATACTTTTTGCCCTTATCAGTTTTAATTGATAATTAAATTGAGAAATTAAAACTGATAAGGGCATAAACTATCAGGACATTGCACAGCAGCCTGTGGCAAAACATTGGGCAGAGGCCAAGCATGATGCTTCAAAGTCAACAAGGAAGTCAAAAATATTTTTACCCACACGCTGCTCACGCGGTTCTCTTTCACTTTTTTCTCTGTAATTTACATATGCAAATTAGGGTTCACACTCGGTTCAGTATTGGCCCTAATCCTAAAATAGTCGATTCGGTGCATCCCTAACTATAAACTTATTATTTTTCTTTAAGTGAATTTCTTTATGGTATTCCATGGCAGGAAATGTGTTCACTTTGCAAATCCGCCTTGGGCACGCACTCCAGTAACTCCTCGGATGCAGTGTAGGATCAAAGAAAAAGTCTTTATTTCATGAAAGGTAACACCTTACGCGTTTCATGTGTTTTCAAACTTAGTCATAGGTAAAAGCCTTTGTAACCACCACCTTTTTTAAAAAGAAATCGGAAATCAAAATTTAAAAAAGGTGGTGGTTACAAAAGCTTTTACCTATGACTAAGTGTGGAAACACACGAAACGCGTAAGGTGTTACCTGTCATGAAATAAATACTTTTTCTTTGATCCTACACTACATCCGAGGAGTTACTGGAGTGCGTGCCCAAGGCGGATTTGCAAAGTGAAGAGTTCTCCACAGTCTACGGTTATGGGGCACAGCACCCTGACCTCCAACGGAGAGCGGTGAGTGCACCTGAATTTTAAGACTGTGTTTAAGTTAGCGATGGGTTCGGGGCAGTGGCACCTGAACCACAATCATTACTTGGTGAGCACGTGTAAAAATCAAATTGTGTAAAAATATAAGCGACCAAGTATTTAACTAATCAATTAAGCTAGCAGCATAATGTTTATTTGGAACATGTCTACTGAGCTGCATTCGCTCTACTAAGTTGCATGGCTAGTGATTCACAGAGCTGCTATCAGACTAGGGTAAAGGGGGAGCAGCAGAGGTCACTGACTCACTCCACCTGGGAGTTCCCACAGCCTTCTGCGATACCTGGCACATACCCCGGTGCTTTTGGCAACATTCCTAAACCACTTTAACATGTACAGATGAGATATACATCCATTTCCATGCTGTCATTTTTATAAAGTGGTCACTCGTCTCTTCTTATAGTTTCTTGCTAAAGAAAGAGGTGGAGGGGAATATAAGGTCTCCATATAATTAAGTACGGGAAAAAACTTTGGAAGAGAACACCTTCCCTGGTGGTATAGTTACCTATCTGTGCACTAGTCCTTCCCTTACAGTTTGGCCACTTTTCTGCAAATAGCTATTGTGTAGTATTGTATCTACATTAGTCCCATAAGTGCAGGTGACTTATCGTTGAGCCACTGTAAGGGACTTCAGAAGGAAAACCGATTTGTATTTATTTATGACCAACAAGTGTAGTCTGCTGCCACTGGAAATTATATCGGGCCTGTTTAGCTATGCGTTCAGGAGTCTTGTTGCACAGGCCTTTGAGGCATGATATGTTACTTGCCCTTTAAGATAAATCTAATAACATATACAATAGAACCCCCATTCTACATCCTCTGATTTTAAGTTTTCCCTCATTTTACATTGTTGTTTTGTGGTCCCACCTATGTATTATGTATAATACATTTCCCTGATTTTACATTTTCCTGGATTTTACATCTTTTGTTTCTGGTCCCCTGAAAAACGTAAAATGGGGGTTCTAATGTATACAAAGGCTTCAGCCAAACTGTTCGCAAAGGGAGCTGATATAGTAAAGTATTTATGGAGGGTTTTATTACAATGGCAGTTTTAGGGTCATGGAGGAACGCCCCCACAATCCTATTTTTATCTGACCTTGTTGCTAAGAGATCAAATAACATGGGCGAGGGTTGGGGTAATTAAGAAACCAAAATAGGGTTCCTCGTGTCAGGTTTCTTATCCAAAAGGGCCACTCCTTCAAGCCTTTACAAGCCTTCAAAGCTTGTAAAACAGAGCAAAGTACAGAAAAGGGCAACACTTCTGATAAGAGACACAAGTAGAGATATCCAGTTGCGCCAAGAGAAGGGATGCCATGCCCACAAGAGCTTGCTATTCAACTGGCTATTTGTGCTGTCAAGTGTACAGGAATAGCGAGTAATAGATCCCAGGTCATTATCGTGTGGGGCAAATGGAATTCTATTATGTATTGTGAGCCTCGTTCACTGTAACAAGATATTTAGGTCTCAGCAGTCAGAAGTGGAGTGAGCACTGCAATGTATGTAGGATCAGCCAAATAACATTTCTCCAAATTGTCTGTCTTTATCCAAGCACTGCCTGAACTAGGAGCCACAATCTGTAGCTGTAGCTTTTTTGTTAAAAATTAAAACTGTATTGGGGATTCTGGATATTGTAGTTCAATGAGAGCTGGAGCTTATGGATTTCCATTCTACATAGTCCACTTTAGCAGCTAAGTTCTCTGTTCCAGCCTTAAAGGAGAGGGGAAAGTTGTCTTGCACTTGGGGGAGCCAAATTTTAAGTTTCGAACTTTATTGGCTTTTGGCAGAGTCCAGAACAGCCACAGCAGCAGATAAGGTACTTTTGTAACAATTTCGAGATAAGCAAATAATTCATTGTAACAATATAAGATAACCGGTCCATTGGGAAAAGTTAGACTCACAGCTTAAAGGGCAATTCACCTTCATCAGCAAAACTGTAATAACTGAAAAAAACACAGAAATATGTTAGACCCAGGGAAATTACTTGTTTTCTATCCTAACAAAAGTAGCATGCTGCAGATTAAAATAAAAATAGTTCCCATAGTGAAATCAAGGTTTAAGTCTATATGGATAGTGCTAATGTTCTGCAATCTTTATAGTCTTTCTTTTATTGGGTTAAAGGAAGGAGCCTTACATCTTGCTAAAAAGCATCCACCCCTTTCTTGGACCTCTCTGTTGTATCTGTCAGCACTGCTGGGACAGAAGTCCCCATTTTCACAGCTTTCCTTGTGATGCCCTATGACTCTGTGGGTTGCTGTTGACAGTCCCAAGAAGCATTAGCGGCACTGTATGTAGATGCCACATATATGAATGGCTATAGACACGACATGTCAGCAAGGCACAGTAATAGTTTGGAAGGAATATGTGTCCCTGTGCATACAGTATGCGTGCACGTTCCCTCTCCTTCATCAAACTCCCCATCCTTCCTCTAAGAACACGGCACTTCCTTCCTGTACGGCAGACATTGTTGTTGGTGGAGGTGGGTTGAGGTTTCTGGTGTGGGCTTCCTTGCCAGGCTTCACCATTACATTCTATTCAACTGTCAGCTAAAATATATCCTTTAGAAACAATCTTGAATATTTCCAGCCAGTCTGTTTCGTTTCTTAAAGGAATGATATGGTCTTGTTAGTTTGCACAGACATAAATAACATTGAGTAGTATCCTGTTCATAAGGGTTCTAGTTGCATTCTCTTGAATGTTCATAGGGCCCTTCTTTATCATCTAGTATCTTTTTATATCTGTCGATGTTCTGCTAGATTATTTAAAGGGCTGGTTCACCCTTAAGTTTAGTATGTTATAGAATGGCTAATTCTAAGCAAGTTTTCAAATGGCCATCATGTTTTCTTTTTTATAGTTTTTGAATTATTTGCATTCTTCTGACTTCTTCCAGCTTTCAAATGGGGGTCACCGACCGCATCTGAAAAACAGATGCTCTGTAAGGCTACAAATGTATTGTTATTACTACTTTATTACTCCTATTTCTATTCAGACCCTCTCCTATTCATATTCCAATCTCTTATTCAAATCAGTGCATGGTTGCTAGGGTAATTTAGACCCTAGCAACCATATTGCTGAAATTGCAAACTGGAAAACTTGGTCTTCATTTTTTTTGTTTTCTTTTTAAGGTTTTTGAATTATGAATTTTTTTCTTCTGCTGTTTGGGATTTAATCAGCAATCTGGTTGGTAGGTTCCAATATAGCCTAGCAACCAGACAGGGGCTTGAATGAGAGACTGGAATAAGAATAGTTAGAGGCCTGAACAGAAAGAGCAGCAATAAAAAGTAACAAAGTGATAGTTTGTTTTGGGGTTCTGAATGCAAAAAAAAAAAGAAGAAGAGGAAGCCAAATCATTCAATAATTAGAAAAAATAAAAATTGAAGCCTAAACTAAAACGTTGCAAAGGATATGTTGCTGAAAAAAAGCCAGATCATTTTATAACTATAAAAAATTGACAAATTGCAAATTGTCTCAAAAGTGCATCACATCAAATGAGTTTAAATGTGAACTAACCCTTTAAACCAAAGGGGCTCAGCTGCCCTTTGAAACCCCAAATATTACACATAGATAAGCGAGGGTGCAGCTTTGTTTAGACAGCAATAAAAGATGGTGGCAATGTCTGGCAATGTTTGTAAACAATGGGACTTGACTAATACAGTCCTTATCTGTGCCTTATCGCCATTCCCTTTTTATAGAACCAACACAGAGGCAGAGCAGTTTCAATAAATGTCATTATATGAACACTTGGGCTGTGCTCTCCTGCCTTTTTTTATGGGTTCCACTATAGGGCCCACATGAAGAATTAGGGCTCATCCAGGAAAGGAAAAATATTTCCTGCCACTAGTTATCCACCTCCTATACTTCGTTTGGATTGTAAGCTCTTGTGATCAGACTTCTGGTTTCCCTGCGCCATGCCATTGATATACATGCATTGTATGTAAATAGCACTGTTGGAGATTATCTATAGACGCTATACAAATGTATAACTGTATTGGTACCAGTCTAATGTGAATGTATAACAGTAGTGGTGTAGTTCAGCAACCATGATGGGAGAGTGAAGCTTAAAGAGTCCTCATATGGGTTAATTTCTAGTAGAATTAGAAACTATTACTGATGGGCAAGTTTAACCTTTGCACTCGGTCCTGTGCCACTTACCCCAGCTCTAGGAACATCAAAAATGAGCGGTTTGTCCTATTGCAGTCAATGAGGACCCATAGCTATGAGGCTGCACAGCGCCGGTTCCAATGTTCACAGTGGGAAAATATTACGTCAGAGCTACTCTATACTGGAGACAAGAAGTGGGTGAATGGAAACAACAGTGTCGTTATCTTGGAAAGTCCTATAAGTAAAAGGCAGATGTTTATCTCTTGGTGGCTCATATCACATTGGGAAGCATTCCAGCTGCAATTAAAAGGCTTGTTCACCTTTATATTAACTTTTAGTTAACTTTTGGTTTTTATTATTTGTGGTTTTTGAGTTATTTAGCTTTTTATTCAACAGCTCTGCAGTTTCAGCAATCTGGTTGCTAGAGTCCAAATTACCCCAGCAGCCATTGATTTGATTAAGAGACGAGAAAATGAATAGGAGAGGGCCTGAATGAGTAAGTAAAAAGAAGCAATAACAATAAATATGTAGTCTTATAGAGCATTTTTTAAAAAAAAATAACCACCCATTTGAAAGCTGTGAAGCGTCCGAAGAAAAGGAAAATAATTAAAAATCTATAAAAAAAGAGAAAATTCTATAACATTCTAAAAGTAACTTAAAGGTAAACCACCCCTTTAAGCACCAAGAAATGCTCCTACACCTCTACACCTTGTATGTTTGATTAAGAATTGTTAGCAGCAGGGATCCAGGGGGTCATTAGTAAGTGAACGGCGGCTCTCCGGGTTTGCGGGTCACGGGTTGGGCGCGGATCTTCTCAATAGCGAGTCTTACTCCTTTTTTTCTGATCACGCCTACTTCTAATGATGTCCCTTCTGGTTTACAATGACAGAACTTCCTGTTTTACTCCTTTTTTTCTGATCACGCCTACAGATAAAGTACTTGCAGGTCGGGTAGTGGGTCCAAACGGGTAAGTATGCGGGTTGCAGGTCCGAGTGTGGGTTGCGGGTCGGGTTTAAGAAAATTGGTTCATCGCAGGACTCTATACTGGGCTGCACATCTGAGTGATGCAAGCTATGGGGGTGTTCCCCGTTAAATGCAGTGCTGCCAAACGCCAATAAATTAGAGTGAGGTGCAGCTCATTCTAGGAGTACAATTTGCTGCACATTATGGTGCCATGTACAGAGTACTGCTTTGTGCAAGTTTTTTGCACATTGCTCCATACATTGTAAATCAGCTCTATTCTTAGATGGGGTGCTGAGCCACTCATTTTATTAGTAGGAGGCTGCTTGCATATCTCCCAACTGTGCACCCCTGCCAGTCATAAGTGCCCTAGTGTCACTTGAGGTGTATCTCAAGCCTTAGGTCATTAAATAATCATTATGTTGGGAGATTTTCTGTATATAGTTATCTGATGTTTACCAAAATGTTTAGTGCTCTGCTTTGTTTATTTATTCTACTTTTCACTTAACTGGTTTCCAAGACCTCCTTAAATGGCAACACAGTTCCTAGCAAACCTTAGCTCTGAGATTTAATTGTGGTTATATAGACGAAAGCCCTATGCGTTTTGTGCCCGATTTAAAATGTATATTTTATTGGACTGACAAAAGACAAAAGCCTTATGCCTTTCATGCCTTAAATTTTATTACAGGAGCATAGATGAAAATCAGTCACGTTTTGTGCTTTTGATTTGATATGTAGATTTAATTGTTAGAACACAGATGAAAGAACAAAGCCTTACGCGTTTCGTTCCTTGATTTGCTATCTGGATTCTATTGCAGAAACATAGACAAAACACTGTGGCATTTTGTGCTTCAAAATATACATTAGAAATCAAGACACAAAACACTCAAGCTATTTGATTATGTTCCTGCAATAAAATCTATGTCTGTCTATACCTGGTGTTGAGTCCTATTAGCTACCTTCCATCTGTGAAGCTGAAGGTCTGGGGCATGAGCACCCAGCCCCCTCAATACTGTTGGTGAGCTATTATTCTTTTTGTTGGTAGTGTGCCATTCTCTATTAAATAAGCTTCATTATCTGATGAGATCCAACCTAAACTAACACGCACTGGATAAAAGTACCTACGTCTTTAGAGAGCTTGAAAACTTCACGGAGTCCAAGCATGTTTCTCTCTGCCCCCACTTCCCCAAGTATTCAGGGAAGCTCTGTAGGTAAAACAATTGTGTAGTCAATGCTATATATAGATTACAAAATCGTGACACTGACAAAGGGCAGCTCGCACAGGTTTAAGCTAGTGCAAAGGGCTCCAACACACCTACAGTGTATTTGTACAGAAGCAGCTTGTATAAGAAGCAGCCATACATTGCGGAATGCCTGTGTCCCTTTGTCGCACAGCTAACATAACACCTCTTTACTGCTTTTGTGTTGAAGTGTCACCTTGTTGAGGAAAGAACCTGGTAGAATAAACAAGACCATTCTTTCTGGGAATGGGATTAAAAGACATAACCATGTCATGGGAACAGGTACAGCTATGTCCCTGTTGTTATATCTTACATAAACATACACATATTCCATATAAGGCTTCCACGGTGACTGCTCTAAATTTAAGGGAAAAGGGCAATCATATGGGTATATTATACTGGCCAGTTCTAAGAATTGTTGTTTATGTTTTTATTAAGTACAAGAAGGGCACGTCCATGGTATCATTCTTGGCACTAGTCGTTGGATTGCACGTCGTCTGTGCAACCTTTATAGAAGATGTAATACATTAATAACCACAATAATGTATAGAATTTGATGCCACTCCAGAAAAGCCTTAAGTTTAATGTTGATAACGATGGCCCAGCTCATGTTATGGTGCTTTTTGTCTTGCAGTGGATTTGAGTGCCCCAGTCAGCACAATCTTGACTCAGGCGAATCCCATGGCATTCCAGATTGTCCATCGCCTTGGTCATCACACTGAGCCAACACTTCTGCCCATCAAACAATCCCAGCCACAGCTCTACTCAAATCTCTCCCAGCACCAGCCAGTGGAACACCAATTGCGGGTAGGTCTTTGTAATCCATTTTTGTTGTTTACTCTTGACCATAGAAAGATAAATAGGACTGCATCAAGATTTCATAACAGCATAGTATAGTATTTGTTATACTCTTAATTATATGGATAAATGCAGATGTGCAGACAGCAATAAACTGTGCACACAAGTAGCTATACTCTCTTTAGTTAAAGAAACACCAACTACATTTGTTATATATGTCTTCATGACTGCATCTTAACAGGCGGCGTTTTGATTCTGCTTGTTTTATGGTAAAACTTCAATAAAATATTTGAAAAAGAAAAGAAGAAACAGCAACACCTGGAAAGGAATATAAAGGTGTAAATATTCCAGCTGCAGGTTTGCTGTAGACTAGTCTCGACATCTGTTCTTTACTACAGCTATAGTTTTGTAATATAATTGCGTGTTCTCTCTCATAGCTGGGTACAGAGCCAGCCTGTCGGAATGCAGAACCAAATTTACGGCAGCTTGTGAACAAGGATAAAGGAAAACCAAGTAAGAATCAGTATCTTTTATAAATCAGTGGATTATACTCGGTACATTAATGCACATGGGATATCGCTTTTAGAAACGTTCCTCGAGCATTCTGAAGCTTATTCTTCATTTTTACCAGTCATCACATTCTGCACCTCAAACCTGGCATCTTTCCAATCATAAGGGGACATTTATCCATTTAGTGCCAACATACATGTGGTCACCTTGCTGAGGCCACTGTTACCAGAAGCATAGTAAGTGAGCTTTATTGTTTACTAAGGGTAAGGTCACACTGGGCGATTTGGGGAGATTTAGTTACCTGGTGACTAATCGCCTCATCTTTGCGGCGACCAATCTTCCCGAATGCCTTACCTCTGTCTTGCGCAGGCCTAAAATGAAAAATCGCCTGCGGCATAGCACACGCGTCGTATTCCGAAGTCGCCCGAAGTTTCCTTGTGAGGCAATCTCCCCATATCGCCCAGTGTGCCTTACCCTAAAGCTTGCTGATAATACTAGATTTATGGAGACATTACTTAACTTATAAAGATTTGGGACAGAGACCTGCACCTACTGACCTGTAACCTGTATTTTGGCTCCTGACTACCCACTACCTGACCTGACCCACCCCAGATTGAGTCTTCACTTGATCTAATTCACACCATCACAATGTCATTGCTGGGGCAGATTAGTCATGGATTCATCATGGAGTGAAACATTTAGGGGTAGATTTACCAAAGAGTGAAGTTAGAGATCTCCACAGTCCGCAGAGTGAAATACCGCCTCTCTCTCCATTCATTTCTATGGGATTTTAAAAGCGTATTTATCAAAGAGTGATGGTGAAAGTTCATCATTTGTTAAATACGCCTTTATAAATTCCATAGAAATGAATGGAGAGAGGCGGTATTTCACTCTGCGGACTGTGGAGATCTCTAACTTCACTCTTTGATAAATCTACCCCTTAATTTTCCTCTTTATTATTCTGGTTTATTTCTTTTTTTATTATATCATGGCCCCGGTCTCCCCCCCCCCCCCCAGTCACAAAATCAAGGCTTTTCTGTCTGAATGGCAACTACTTTGCAGGTATTGCATGTGTACATTACCTGGTACAGGAATCTAGCTTGAGAAACTGCTATTTAAATGTAATGCACTTCTGCCCCCTGCTGGTTTTGTATTTTTCTCTTATCTTTGTCATTTGAATTCTTGTTCCTGCTTTTGTTCCTTGTTATTTCCTTCTTTATTAATTACATCCAGCCAAACCAGTTAAATAGTAAATATTTTATTCTACTTATGACAATAACAGAATATTGAAAATAAACTTGCCTTTTGGGGTCCTATATTTTAACACAGCTGCTCATCCAAGTAATTTTGTTGTTTTGTAGTAGTAGTTTTTGTGATTAGTAATTACTGAATCCAGAATTTGGCAGAATCCCACCACTGCTTTGCAGGGGTCCAATTTAGCTACATGGTTAATGTTCAGCCTAACTGAATAATCAACCCTCACTGATTTTCCTTTTTCTGTAAAAGCGCTGGACAAGTGAAGGAAACTTTTTTTTTTTTAGAAGTTTTTTTTTTTAAGAAGGATTTTATTTTGCTGAATTCCATTTCAGTTTTGTAAAGGCCTGTACCCGTCTCAGGAGTGTTCTGCTCTTTTTGTGTAGATGCCATGGCCAGCCCTGCAGTGAAGCAGAAGATTTTAGAGATGATCCAGAAAAAGAAAACCACTGTGCCTTACAGGTGCCTCCTTATGTTTACATAATGTTGCTTTGAATGTTCTTGCTGGTATTAATCAGTCCTATTGTTTGATATGTTGTATTAATTTTTTTTCCTTTGCAGGCCTCCTGAAATTGTTGAGAAAGAAGCACCGCCACTGCCTCGTATCCTGACTAACTTTGCTTCTCAGGTGTCTAGCAACTCTTATAACCCCTCTGAGCACTTCCCCCTACGAAGGACAGGTACCATGTCAATCACAGTTAAGCTCTTTTTTGGGATAATATAATAGAAGGTACAAAGTTTGCTCCAGTGCCAAAAACCTTTTGCAGCCTATCCCTAGAAAGCATTTTCTGGTTTGATGGTGGAAACCAATATTCTCATTGGTTGCCTTGGGTTATTAATTCTGGAGGAAACATTGCACCTGTAAATTACTTGTCTTGTGGGTTCCTAGACATAATTTATACCATAGCGATGGATATAATACAGGGGTGCTTGAAAGTTTTTCGAAACCCTTTGAATTTAACATTTCTGAATAAATATGATCCAAAGCATAGTTTATTTTTCACACAAGTTCAAAAACTAGATAAGAAACCAATGAAACAAATTAATCAATAACATAATTGTTTATTTATTAAGGAAAGTTACCCAGATTACATATTTGTGTGTGCCAAAAGTATTTGACCCATTGCTTGACCCCCCTTGAATGAATTACCATTGATCAGTCCTGCACATCGGCTTGGAAAAATATTAGCAGATTCCTCCTTACAGAATAGCTTCATCATGTTGGTGGGCTTTCTTGCATGAACTTCCAGCTTCAGGTCCTTCCACAATATTTCTGTAGGATTAAGGTCAAGACTGACTTGGACTTGGCTATTCCAAAACATTAACTTTCCTCTGCTTTAACCATTCTTTAGTAAATAGACTTGTATGTTTAGTGTTGATGTCTTGTTTCATTACCTACTTTCTCTTGAGCTTCATTTCATGGACAGATAAACCTGACATTTTCATGCCAATTTGCTGGTACAAAATCAGAATTCATAGTTTTATCAGCGATGGCAAGCCATTCTAATGCAGAGACAGCAATGCAGGCCCAAACCAAGATACTGCCACCACCATGTTTCACAGATGGGATAGGGTTCTTCTAGAATGCAGCATTCCCCTTATATAAAGCACATTTTGGCTTTTACTCAAGTCACAAAGTTCTGTTTGGTTTCATCCATCCACATAAAATTCATCCAATAGCCTTCTGAGGTATATGTGTGTAGACTGTAGACAGAAAGCAATGTTCTTATTGGATAGTCGTAACGTGGACTCACGTTGGTGGGCCACGTTACGATGGTGGACTCATGAACACTGATATTCCCCAATACAAGGTAGGTCTTAAGTTCCCTAGAAATTAGCTTAGGGTTCTTTGAGGTCTCTCAGAGTATTACACAACTTACTCTTGGTGTGATCTTTGTTGTGGAAGTTACCGATGATGTTGAATTGCCTCCATTTGTACATGATCTGCCTTAGAGTGGACCGGTGGAGTCCAAACTCTTTTTAGAAATATTTTGTTCTTTTACAGCCTGGTGAGTATTAGTAACTCTACTCATAAATCTCCTTTGTTCAAGCAAACCTGTGTTGGACAGGGAAGACCCAAATTTCTGTTCTTTAACAGGGCCTCCCACACAATTGTCACTCCAGTGTCTCTAATATCGCCTTCAAATGAACTGAGACTCATAGAGGTTCCCATACATTTGCCACGCAAATATGTCATTTTGGATAATAAATGAACGAGCATTATGTTTTTGACTCATTTGTTTAATCAGGTTCTCATTATCTGGTTTTAGGAAAAGAGATCATGTTTTAGGTCATATTTATGCAGAAATATTGAAAATTCAAAAGGGTTTCAAGCAGCACTGCTGTAGAAATTTAAAATATGGCTGTACTTCTTACAGTAGTTTCTGTCATTACCATCTGCACCCAATCTTACATGTGGCATTCACAGATGTACCCACCCCTCTGCATTTTTATTCTCACGCATAAATCTCTCCCCAAATTTTTTCTTTGGCTCTTATGGAATGTAGTTATTTTCCATTGTTTCTCTAGTTTGGAATTTACTCCGGGCTCTTGTATGGTTTGACTTACTGTTCATGGTTGAACGGAATAACTATTCACACTTTTCTTGGGGTCATGGAAATGTTTATGAGAGCATATCGCAACAAAGTCAAAAATTGTCAAACATAAAATACACAGTTCACAGACCGGTTCACCTTATCTGGCACCCATTGCATCGTGCAGTTTATTGACACGCTAGGTACATGGACGTAAGCATCTCATTTTACATCCATTTAGCCTCCGAGCCAAACCTCAAATGGCCCTGCAGACCCAAGAAGTCTGGAGAGCGGAGGAAAAACCCCCTTACCCGAAAGGAAAGTGCTCCACCTGCTGTCAGAAGGAGACCCCCAGAGACACAGGGTTAGTATAATACATTTGGTAAGGGGTGTAAATAAATATCTTGGCATGTATTTTTGGGTGTAGTGGTGATTGATACAAGACAACTAAATTTAATAACATTGAAGAAGGCTCCTAATGGCTATTTCAGACCAGTGTATTTAATTTGCTCGGGGTGGATCAGATCTCATGTGAAATAAAACATGTACTACTTTGTCAACTTTGTACTGGATAGTGGCTCAGTCCCCAGAGGGGCCTAAATGTTGGTCAGCATTGAGGCTAAAATTTCAATCTGAATTGGATATACATTGGCATCTGGTTCAAAAGTGTGTTTCTTCACTTGTGATATGAGTGCTTGGCCATCACACCCACACTATTTTCCTGTACCTAATATTGCCCATTTGCAGTTTAGCAGGGGTACTGCCCATTGTCCCAGTTACTCTTCATTTACAATTGCACATATCAAACTCAGGTACTAGGTTGCATTGCAAACTGCCAGCACAAATGTGATTGATCCAGTGGTGTCCAACCCTGGAACCCTCCAGCTGTTGTTAAACTACAATCCCCACAATCCTTCAAGGGATGTCACTGTCACAACATGGCGAGAGTTGTAGTTTACTGAGGCGTACATATTCCTTTTGCAAAGCAGATTTGAACCTCTGAATAGGGCTAATGTCACCTAAAAGGCAATGATTTATCACTGTCTCTCCATTTGCAGACTCCTCACCAAGCAGTAGCAGCACTCCGGTGTCAGGATGCAGTTCTCCAAATGATAGTATCCCGGCGGAAAATGGAAGCCTTTCCTCCATCCCTGGAGCTGCCTCTGAGGTACAGGCATTCATAATCCGCCTCACTAGGCAGCAGCTGATATTGCTATTAATACATATATGAGGGGTCTTGATAAGGTGTATGTTACCCCAAGAGGCCTGTTAATTGAAACGGCACAAGAATGCTCTGATATTTCCATTCTGTTGCATTATTCCAGAACAAATGCTATAACAAAGGCTTAATGTTGGTTTGACTGGAGTTGATAAACCAGCACTGGACACAGGCCTATTTCAGAACAAATCCTGTCTGTGCTGAGCATGCAGCTTCCATTCAGACTCAAAGCCACAGTTTCAGCTACATTATGAAGTTGGACAAATGACAAAGTTGAATCATAAGGTCATCACCTCAGCATGTGTAGTACTGCCTCATTACAGTGTTAATAGACAGCCATGGAAACAAAAGTCTGAGCCATGTGCACTTATTTCACTATTTGGTTTATAGTACAATTAAATAGAAATAGCTTCTTGCCTCAGAAGATCTACTGCTTTCTCATTTCCACATTCTTAAAATCTAGATAACATTTGTACCTTCCTTTGTTACATCATTGCTTTTACTGCTCTTACCCTTCAGGGAGAAGTCAGTCGAAGGGCAATGCAAGGTGTGGTCCATCGCACCCCATATCTGACACCACACCCTATCTTCATGGCACCCGGTATTGAGGGTCATGATGGCTCCCTTGCCACCCGCTTGCAGCCACTCATCATTCTGGAGCCATCAGGTGCACACACTCCGCTGGTAGCAGGTATGCCTTTCTTTGCAAGTCCCCCCCCCCCCGCTATGTTGACTGTGCTCTCAGGAATAATAAATACAGAAGGGATTCCTTTATAAGGAGTGTCAGGTTTGTGGCGAGCCAATAACAGATTTATGTTAATCACTGCAGCCATTATTAAGAAGTGTCTGCATGCCTTCTAAAACAGCTGGCACCAGATATGTTCATGGTATTTGTTGCATATTTTATGTGGTATAAGGTGACTGGCATGAGCAGCCAGGCTGCATACTTTTCAGTGAAAACATTGATAGCCGCAAAAGCAAACAGCTGAGTGTTTTGGAAGTTGCTGAGACCTAACAAACTCTCCTTTCATCTCATTAAGTTACTCCCTGATGGTGTTGAAATACCCTGTGCCAATGTTTACTCTACGACTGGCTCTGGTACATCATAAAAAAGCAGCTTCTCTGTCTGAATGTAATATTCAGCTGTATATTAAGTAGGGATGCATCAAATCCACTATTTTGGATTCGGCTGGACTCCTGAATCCTTCGCAAAAGATTCACCTGAATACCGAACTGAATCCAACTCCTAATTTGCATATATGGGTGGGAAGGGGAAAACATTTTTTACTTCCTTATTTGTGACGAAAAGTCATGCAAATTCCCTCCCCATCCCTAATTTGCATATTTGGTTTGGCCGGGCAGAAGGATTCGGCCAAATCAGAATCCTACTGAAAATGGCAGAATCCTGAATTTGGTGCATTCATCATATTAAGCTGATTATTTGGTCTTTTTTTTTATTTTTTTAACCACCAAAGCCTATACAGACAGCATTTTTGCTAGTTTGCCTCACTGACAAGGGCTGCAAGCAGAAGCCAGCTGCCCTGGGCCTGTTTTTGTATGTTAACTCCTGGCAACCAGAATTGAGAATAGGGCTACACAGAGTGCATATTATCCTGGGTCCTGCAACCACAAGGAATAGTTCTGGCCACTGAGAGTATCCTTTGCACTACTGGGGTATCAACTAGACTGGTTTGAGCAGCACTACATGTTATAAATAATATAAACTCACCCATTTCACTTTCAGAATGATGTAGCTTTATAAATGTAAAGAAAAAATATGCATTTTGTGCCGTTTGCATTTGATGTGTGGTTCATACTGCCATCTTGTGACTGCTAAAAATATTGCAACACTATCTTCCAAAGACATCTTTACAAAGGATGTGTCACAATCTGTGAGGGGAGGGGTACATAGCATTAGAAAATGAGCAATTCTTCGCAACTAATACTTATGATCAGTTATGTTTTTTGTATATCCTCCTCTCTAATTCTTCCTTTTGCTCTTGTTCTTGAGAGGAAACAGAGTATGACCATTAAAGTGAGAATTAGCAGTTAATAAAGATATAGGATTAGGAAATTCACTGACGTTAAAGCCTCTGTGTCACAATATTGGCGATGCTTGTAATTATTACATGTTGTGCCTTCGGCCTTTCTAAGTAATGCATATTAATGTTTTGTTTTTCCAGTTCAAGGCCTAGGCTCTGTTCAGTTTGCCCATGCTTTCATAAACCCTGATCACCATAAGCCATTGAGCCGGACCCGCTCGGAACCTCTTCCTCAAAACCCCAAAACACTCCAACAGCAGCTGCTGTATCAGCAGCAGTACTCCATATTCCCTGAACATATGAAGCAGCATCGGCAGTTAAGTAGGGTGAGCATGGTTTACGATTTGGGGTATATAAAACAAGCATGGGGGGTGAGAGCCATGAACAACAAAATCCTGCTGCCACTGGGAGTTATTTGTGATCCGGGGGGGGGGGAATTAAAAAGCTGTAAAGAGTGTAATAATCGGCAGATATGCCTAGTGGACCATATTCTGGATTCAGATATTGGCACTTTTGAATCAGGCATGTCTGTGCACACATTGGAGTTCTGTAATCTGGGCCAATGAATACACAATAACAAATGATTCTCATGCAGCAGCGTTCCCAGAAAACCAGTGAGAGGCCACGCTTGTCCCAGATCCCGTCAGAGGAAATGGATGAGAGTTCTAGCCCCACAAATGACCGGCCCAATGATCTGGGAGGAAATCCTGCCCGAGTCAGATCAGAATCACTGCGAACTGGGCAACATGAGACTCTCAACAGCAGCCAGCAAACAATTCAGCAGCAGCAGCAGCAGCACTCCTTCCATCCGCAGGTACTAATGCACCTTCTGTTTTTCTCCTGCCATCACAACTTCCAGTAGAGGGACCTAGCAGAGAAATCCCACCATCCTCTGATACTCTTGCATGATGCCCCTCTGATAGATCAGTATAAATCTGATTTTACTTTAACCCTTTCTGTGCCAGCGTTCTTTGATCTTGTGAACTCGTGTATCCATTAAACACACGGCACAGCATAGGTCAACTCAGAAACTCGATTCCCACTGTATTATCGGGCCAGTTCGTTAACAGTTGGGGCCCAAGAATTTACCATCCATAGCAGGCTAGCGAGTAATACATGTATTTGCACACGATAAAGCATACTTTATTTTAAAATGTTTTTTATATATATATATATATATATATATATATATATATATATATATATATATATATATATATATATATATATATATATATATATATATATATATATAATTAAAATGTATTAATTAGGAAATCAAAGAGGGAAATAACAACCTTCCAAAATGTCACCTGTTTGTTATTGTGGGTGCTCCCATGCACTGTAGTCTGCCTTAGGAAGCTGCTAACCCTCTGTTCCTCCATAGGCCTATGTATATGAATCCAGCCTCCACAGACCTGTGAAGCGGCCACTGGACACGCTAATGATCCCAATGATGCCAGGTGGGCATCGCCCACTTTCCCGAGCAAAGTCCTCTCCAGCCTCTGCATCTCTGCCAGCTCAAGAGCCTTCTGCCAAAGCAATGTCAATTCCTATGCCTGAACAAGCTACCAAGCCTCGTTTTACTACAGGTACCTACAGTAACACTGCTTGAGTGCCACCTTTCGAGGGTGCACACAAAAGACAATGGATCTTTTTATAAACCGTACACAGCAGTACAACGCTTCCCCCTAATGCACGCAAACCTCCGTTTATAGCTGAGGTTTATATAGTGAATAAAGTACCCCCTTTTGTAAAATATAAGGATATTATAAGTTACCGAGGAGTTTCATGACCATATAAAAACACGAGGCCGAAGGCCGAGTGTTTTTATACAGGTCAGGAAACTCCGAGGTAACTTCTAATATCCTCATATTTTACAACTGGGGGTACTTTATTTATTATAATACACAAGTTTCGGTGAGTCATGTGACAGAAATGACATCAGAACTCACCGTTTATAACTGATGACATCAGAACTCACCGTTTATAAGGATATAATTTACAGGATATTCATGGCTTTTATGTATTATATTTGGATATGTTCTGGTCCCAGTGCAAACAGATGTACCAAAGCTGCCATTAAACTCCCATTTGGGACCTCAAGTGGGCTAAATCCAGCTTTGTGGCCCCTGGGTGGGGTAAATGAGCAGATTATAACAGCACGTTCAGGTTTATTTCAGCTTCACAGGGGTCCTTCAGTACAGCAAATATAGCAGTAAACATGCATGTATGTGTATATTGATACACATTTTTATGTATATTTGTTAAATAACCGTAATGTGCAGCCTCGTCAGATTTAACGTGGCTGTATTTTCCATGATTTGTGATGCTATACCTACAGCTGTAAACCACATATACAGAAGTGATGTTCTCTGCATCATCCCCACACTAGGAATAGAATAATATGTAAAGCCAATGCCATGCAATCCTCTCAAGTAAAAATTAAGGTACGAATGAATGTGTTGAACAAAGAACTAGACTAAGTGCTTCTTTCTGTATAATTTCCAAAGCTGCAAACCTGATTTTGGGGCAATACAATATTGTTCTCCAAATATATGCCAGGATGCTGTGGCACATTTGTTGTTTTTATCAGGACTTGTAGAAATTCAAAGCTCACCTTGTGCAATTTTTTAAGGAAACACAGAAAAGCTACTGATTTTACTAGTTAATTTGCAAATATTTATATTGTACCATGAATGTCTAATGAGTAGCTTTGATTCTGGTACCCCTGATAGCCTTCATCTTGTGCTGGGAGCTGTAGAAACTGTTCGATGGCTGTAGCTTGGATCCTTATAACCACAAATCTGAGGCTTGCACTGCTGCACTTCATAATCCAGTGGGTCTAGGAACCCCCTTGCCCTACTTTTGCCACACTATATATACCATTTATATCTACTACATATAAATTAGCTGGTAATTCCTACAAAGCCTCACCTACATATTTTTATGGGCAGATGAAGACATAATCAAAATAACAGCTTTATATTTTTTTTTTTAAATGCAACTCCTTAGGGTAAGGCTATTAACTGCTGGGTAATTTGAAGTGAACTTCCCCTTTAATTAGTGAACTACATTTAGAGCTTTCTTCTCTGTCAGCTGATGATACCTTTTATTCCCCCTTTAATATTATAATCTTTTTATTTTTTTCTTACCCATAGGAATTGTGTATGACTCGGTAATGCTGAAACACCAGTGTACTTGTGGAGACAACAGCAATCACCCAGAGCATGCTGGTAGAATCCAGAGCATCTGGTCCCGCTTACAAGAGAGAGGCTTACGCAATCATTGTGAAGTAAGTGTAGATGGCTGTCAGGGTCATGACTAGGTAAAAATGACGCACCAGGGGTAATTATTTTAATATTAGTAAATGTTGTGGCTATTCTTCCATCCTATGAAAGGACCCCACGAATATGGCAGGTTGGAAATTAGTTGGCATCTCACTGCTACTGTAATTGTCCAAAGCCACTGACTGCATCTGCAGTGCATTACTGATGAAAAACAAATAAGATAAATAAAATAAATATAAGATTCAAACACAACAAAAATTACAATAAAGGAAAATAAGTGTGCTCCAGTGTGTGTGTGTGTGTGTGTGTGTGTGTGTGTGTGTGTGTGTGTGTGTGTGTGTGTGTGTGTGTGTGTGTGTGTGTGTGTGTGTGTGTGTGTGTGTGTGTGTGTGTGTGTGTGTAATTTGTTTTCCTCTACATGCATGTTCCTTAATCCATGTTCCTCTCTCTGTGCCTCAGTGTATCCGGGGTAGGAAGGCTACATTAGAGGAGCTGCAATCTGTGCACACAGAGACCCATGTCCTGGTTTTTGGAACCAACCCCCTGAACAGACTCAAACTGGATAACCGCAAGCTTGCAGGTACTGCTCCCTCTCTTACATACATGCATACTTTGTCAGTTGTAATGTCTTGTCATTTTTTTAAGCTCTGTTAAAAAAAGCCTGGCCTGACTGGCCGCTGGTATTAATACAACAACAGAAAAACCCAAACTTTCTCCTATATACATATATTGGTTAAACAAAGTGCAAATCTATTCTAAGGTTTATAGAGCTTCAGCAGCATTTATTAGGTACACCCTGTAGGAATTGCAGATAGGCGCTATATTTCCACTAGGGGGAAGTATAGGTCTGCCTTTTGATTATTACAATGTTTGCAGCAGTTTCTCTCCAGCTGCTGATAACTCGAGAGGATACCAGGATTTATAAATTGGCATCATGCACACAGCATGCCATAGTGTTTGAAGTGGTGCTGTTTGGTTTATTTAATTGTCATTTGTTTTATAAATCTGCCCCAAAGTGTGTATTTCAAAAGAAATGTGGGTATATATATTTTCTTTCTGTTCCTTTGCAAATGAGGTTGTTCTTTTGTATCGTTTACTGTGCAAAATTTACCAACGTGGGGTTTATTTTACAGGAATTATGTCACAAAGGATGTTTGTAATACTGCCGTGCGGAGGGCTTGGGGTAAGTAGAAATGTTTAGTAGACACAGATATACTCTATAAATAATCCCAAAAGCTCTTCCTTTTTACAGACAAAATGCCCTGGTACTTGATACATGCAACAGGGTAACCTTCATATATAAGTGCCACACACAGAGTAAACCTGTCTTCCCTTACTTCTACACATAAGGATATGTCCAACTCTCTCTGATACTACACACAAAGGTACATTTATACACTAAGGTACACACTATCGGATCACCCTGCTCATTCCCACACTACTACTTTCCACCTCACTGATATACACACATGCACAGGCTTTACTACCCCTTCACTAACAGGCTATTCCTATAAGACAAGTATATGTACTAAAGTTTCCCACATACACTAATATATATGCCAAAATGAGAGTGGGAACCAGTCCTGCACAACTGCAAATGCAAAAAGAATTCTTCAGTGAGTATCATGCCATCAGTGTTGATCCTGAGCAGTTATTGCTTGTTGCTATTGCACAGTATCAGACATTAGAAGGGACGATGTAGTGTTGTTTAGGTGCCCAGAGCAAGAAATATTTATTGTCACATGAACAAAGCACAGGGAGTGCAGCAAATTAAATCTGTGTGTCACTATTCTTATGCTCTCAGCTTTATATTTAAAATCCAACCTGCCCCTCTCCAGCTGTTGAACCACAACCACACTGTGCAAAGCACTTCTCCCCTCGCCTGCATGCCTCTCTGATTGGTATGTGCACATCAGGTCCGGACTGAGAATTAAAATAGGCCCTGGCATTTCAGTTACACAGAGGCCCAATCAGCCCACACAGAGACCCAAACAGCCCCCACCAGCCCACTAAATACTGACTTTCTATGGCACCTTATAGCAGCCCCTCTGGCATTTGCCAGAACCCACAGATTGCCAGTCCGGGCCTGGTGCACATAGACAATTGCATATGAGCCAATCAGATTGAAAAAGGCTGCTCATCTCCTCCAGCTATACCCCACAGTTGCAGTCCCTTCCTCTGACACGACTTTCTTGATTATGCACACTATAACACAGTTGCCGCTTCTTCCCTGACACTATTTGTCTATACTATCCCATAAAGTTAAAGCTTTTTCTCGGAAAGGAGGTACCTCACACACAAACCAGTCATTGCTGCTGTATTGGCCATCTGAGTGTGTACAAAGTGATATCTCCCAAGCCTACACGCTAAGTATTTACAAGTACAAAATCCATTATCCAGAAAGCTCAGAATTATGGAAAGACCATCTCCCATAGACGCCATTTTATCCTAATAATACATATTTTAAAAATGATTTCCTTTTTCTCTGTAATAATAAAACAGAACCTTGTACTTGATCCTAACGAAGATATAATTAATCCTTATTGGAAGCAAAACCAGCCTATTGGGTTTATTTAATGTTTACATGATTTTCTAGTAGACTTGGTATGAAGATCCAAAATACGGAAAACACAAGGTATTCTGGATAACAGGTCCCATACCTGTATATTCGTCCTATGGCATATAAGGCTCCCCAAATCACACTTCGGCTTCCTATAATGTTAAATTGGAAAGTAAGAGTAAATATTCAGGAGCCACACATTCTGTTTAGGGTATGTAACCCATGTATTAACAGTCACTGAGTATGTCAAGAAAAACAGGATAGCATTTAGGGGGAGAATAACTCAGACTGAGGGAGATACATACAGCCTCTTGGAAGAAAATATCCCAGTATTCTTACCCCTATGTGCCTCTTAATAAATGGGTTAAACTCTTTTCAGCGGAAACCTTGTGTGGGGGTCTAGTTTTTAGTTACTTCTGGTTGATGCCCTGCAAGGTACCCAGGTATAAATATTAGGCACCACAACATTGTTTCCTTCTAGAAAAGTGTGTACTGTGACTTTCTTTTGAATGCCTAAAAGTGCCAGCACTGCCTCAATGCCCAGACAATCTCAAGCATTTGGGCACTTCATAGGAAGACACATCAGGCAAAATGCCCGAAATTCACCCTCGGTGCCACAGAGTGGCTTACGGCTCTGCACAGCTCTGCCCCTCTGCACTGCAGCACGTCTCTACCCTGATTCACCCAACTCGAGCAGTATGTCAGGCAATCTAAACCTCAGGGGATGATTGAGTTAAGGCCTCACACATGGCTTTGATTATCCCAGAATCCCCCAGGTTTTTCCGTGTCTCCTTTGTTATTTCCCTGGCGCTGACGCGATTCTGATGAAAACAAGATGTTTCACGGGAAATGAAAGAAGAAGAAGAAAAAGGAGAAAAAAAGATAAAATAAATTCCTTTCCAGTGCGTTTATTCTTAAAAACAAACCATAATTGAGATCAGAGGCACAAGCAGGCATAGGCTTTTGGGGCTTTAGCCTCACCCAAAATCATTATGTGTTTTATACATTTGCACATTAAAGTTCTGAGCTTGGGCTCGCGAGCCTGCTAATACACTTAGACATCCGAGGATTCCTTTGCCAGATGTATTAAACTCCCTCAGGTACTTGTAATGACCTACAGAAGATACATGCCTATTAACAGCTACATGTAGATGATACATGTCACCCAGGATAGATCTGAAATGACACACTGAGACCCAACAACACTGACACAATGGGGCACATTTACTAAAGGGCAAAGTGACTAACGCTGGCGACAATTTTGTGATGTCATTTTGTTACTTCGGCGATTTACTAACGGGTGCAGGCGTCACTTCGCTAGCGAAGGAGATAGACACTAGCGTTGCTGCGCACTCTTAACGCCAGGTGAATTTTCACTCTGGCGAATGGACGTAGCTACGCAAATTCACTAAGATGCAGATTTTTCCAAACGTTACCTCTTTCCCAGACTTACCTTCGCCAGCTCAAACCAGGCGACGTGAATAGGACTTCCTCAATTTTTAGTGGAAAAATCTTATAAGTCCCAAAAAACGCTGGCGTCTTTTCTTTTTTTCAGAGTGATAGGCTGCAAAAGTCCTTAAAAATGTTTTTTGGGTAACGGGTTCCCCCATACATTTTCTAACATATGGCACATAAACTATACAGTGGGCTCATGTGTAGGGCATTATACCAACTCTATTTTCTTTATTAAGGTTCCCTGGACATGTGTAATGTAATGTATTTGCTGCGACATATACTTTCATTAAACTTTATAATTTCCCACCGTAAGCAAATTAGCCTGAGCGAAGACCTCTAACTAATTTGTGCTAGGCATAATTGAACGCTAGCGTATCTTCTCTTTGATTGCCGAAAATTCACCAGCGTTCGGCTCCCTGGACACAACTTTGCATTTTAGTAAATTACCGTTGTTTGAGCGAAGCCATCGCTGGCGAATTTTCACAGGTTAGTAAATTTCCCCCATTGACTGTGTTAGTGTGGCCTTTTATCCATAATTCTGTCCTGTACCGGGTTTCATGTAGCCCTATCAGAGATTTTTATAGCCCCCCTGTCTTTGCAAGGGCTTTTCGTATAATGTAATATTATTATTTGCGCTTAGTCTGGCCCAGGATTAAAAGGCGTGTCAAATAATAGGCCCAGTATACACATAATAGCTGTATGGAAATTCTGTAGAGAGCAAAATGATTGTATGCAATGGTGTTTTCACACAGCCTTCTCTTTGAGACATCATTAATGAGTATATAAGGGTATGTCAGTATTTTCTGAAACTTTTTTACCATAGGTTGTGTACGATGCATTCGGTGCCTGGAGAATGCACATTGATGTTACAAGGAGTGTAATTTTGGGCAGGACTTCTCTAATGCACAGTTTGGTGCCCTTAGTATAAACCTGTCAGGATATAAATCTTGTACAGGTATGGGATCAGTTATTATGAAACCTGTTATCCCGGAAACTCCAAATTACATAAGCGCGGTCTCCCATAGACTCCATTTTATCCAAATAATTCAGATTTCTAAAATGATTTCTGTCTGTAATAATAAAACAGTATCTTGTACTTGATCCAAACTAAGATATAAATAATCCTTATTGGAGGTAAAACCAGCCTATTGGGTTTTTTTTTAATGTTGACATGATTTTCTAGTAGACTTTAGGTATGAAGACCCAAATTACAGAAAGATCCATTATTCAGAAAACCCCAGGTCCTGAGCATTCTGAATAACAGGTCCCATACCTGTGCAAACCAATCATGCAGGCAACTGATACAGTTATTCACATGCTGAAGCACCAGAGTCTCATCCACTTATTATTCCTCTGACAGGTGGACAGTGACACCATCTGGAATGAACTCCACTCCTCCAATGCAGCACGCTTTGCAGCAGGCAGTGTCATTGACTTGGCCTTTAAAGTTGCCAGCCGAGAGCTGAAGGTAAGGAAACCCATGTCCTGTCAATAGGTTTCACGGGATGGCTTATGTGACACGTGTCCCTGTCCCATAGAGCTTACAGTCTATCTGTCTTGAGTACACAAGGCATGAATACATTATAAATATATATATATATATATATATATATATATATATATATATATATATATATATATATATATATATATATATATATATCTCACAGAAAATTCTGTTGGATACAATAGCAAATGAAAATTAATTTTTTTCCCTTCTGCTACAAGGTTTAAAGGGCTGAAATTTAGAAAATAAAAATTCAGAATTTTAGTAAATCACCCCATTATTTGCCGTGTACAGATTTTTTGTAGGGATGCACTGAATCCAGGATTCAGCCTTTTTCAGCAGGATTAGCATGAATCCTTCTGCCTTGCCAAACCGAATCCAAATCCTAATTGGCATATGTAATTAGGGGCGGTTAGGGAAATCACGTGACTTTTTGTCCCAAAACAAAATACATTCCCCTTCCCACCCCTAATTCGCAAAGGATTCCGGGGGTTCGGCCGAATTCAAAATAGTGGGTTCGGTGCATCCCTAATTTTTTGATGGTTATTTTTAATATCTGTCTTCTTCGTTTTTGCAGAATGGCTTTGCATTAGTGAGACCTCCAGGACATCATGCAGACCCCTCAACAGCAATGTAAGAAAAGTCTTTTATTTTACAGATCAATGTGTTTCTATGAGTTTATACTGTTCCATACATGGAGCCGATCATTATACCATGTGACAGAGGAGTGTACGCTGATAAATGGACTTTATTTTCCTTATAGGGGTTTCTGCTTCTTTAACTCAGTGGCCATTGCTGCAAAACAGCTGCAACTAAGACATGATGTAAGAAAGATCCTCATTGTAGACTGGGTAAGTGCAAACAGTGATAGTCCCTTGTCTTTGTATGGCAGCTGCTTTATTATAGAGCTTGCCAAAATGAATTGTAAACAGGTACTAAGGGTGGTTATTGTTCTGTAGGTATAACACATGCATTGATCAGTAGTAGCGTGCAGGGGACATATACTCTTCTATATAACTTAATGTGCAATAGCTCACAGTTCTGACAACTTCTATTTACTTCTTACTTTTTTATTTACCTTCTTTAAGTACACTGCTAAAGTCATGCATATACTTTGTCTCCTGCTGTTCAGCCTAGGCTGAAATTATTTTACTGAAGCAGGATTCTTCTTTTGAAGCTTCTCTGCTCAGTTCTATTATTGACTGTGACAGGCATGAGACAACTAAGCAGGGATACATCAGTAAATTAAGTATAATACTATGAAGTCTTAAAAAAATAGTAATACAGGTATGGGACCTGTTATCCAGAATGCTCGGGATTGGGGGTTTTCTGAATAACGGATCTTTCCGTAATTTGGATCTTCATACCTTAAGTCTACTAGAAAATCATGTAAACATTGAATATACTCAACAGGCTGGTTTTGTTTCTAATAAGGATTAATTATATCTTAGTTTGGATCAAGTACAAGGCACTGTGTTATAATTATAGAGAAAAAGGAAATGATTTTTAAGGATTTGGATTATTTGATTATAATGGAGTCTATGGGAGACAGCCTTTCCGTAATTCGTAACTTTCTTGATAACGAGTTTCCGGATACAAGATCCGATACCTGAATTGCAAAGTGACTTTGGGCAGTTTTAAATTAAGTTATACATAGGGCATCGGCTTTAAACCAATAATCTAAAGGGTTATCCAAAGGTCTAGGGAGTATTACAGTTTTGGTAGCAAAGGTGTATCAGAAGAGTTAACTATGAGATTTTCTTGTAATTAGTGGGTTAAATAAAATTATGGGCTAAAGGTAACGGTACAGTAAGAAATATAATTTTGTTCAGTGTAGCAAGCATGTCACTGGTTGCTGTGACATTTCTAGACTTGGGCAAATTGTGCCCATAAAACAAAGTGGGGGTCATTTATCAAAACTGGGCAAATTTGCCAATGGGCAGTAATCGGTGTCAACCAATCAAATTGCTGCTTTCATTGTTCTACTTCCAGCTGGCTTTAAAAAGCTAATCACTGATTGGTTGCTATAGCAGGTTTTCAACGAATGCAGGAAAAATACCTGAATCAAAAATATTTATTGTGTGGTTCGGTTTTCCTTTGGAAGAATTTAGCATTTTTCTGAAGACTTGGCACTGGGGCAGTGCATTGTGGTTTTCTGTTACTAGCACTTAAAGTAATGGGTTTGTCTATGTGGCATGTAATTTACAAACCCTAAAGTAGTTTCACCCTGGGTGTGGAATTGAAGTGCGGTTCCACTTGCACTTTCCCCCTGGTCATGGGAGTCGTTTTTGTGGTTCATATATTGGGAGGTGAAATCGTTTGAATTTGGACTTTTGATGTTGTTTTGGATCTGTGATCGCGATGGGATAAAACTGTGGATCCGTAGTGAGTGAGATGTGGTTTATCTGGTTTGGAGTTGTCGATGGTTTGGGTTTTCTTTTAATTCCAGCATGGTTTCCCTATTGCCATGGTTTCATATTTAATTGGAGAAAGTGCTATGGTCTCATTAACCTTAAGTTTTGATATACTGTAGTCAAGTCTACCCTTCTGGCTGAGGGCTAACGGCCATGCAGATGTGTAGGCTGTTCTTGTAATGCAATAACCTGGAGATCTGAGTTTGTTCAAGCTTCAGGCTTTCACTCAGCTACAGGGCTGGCACATTATCTGGAAAGAGAGTTTATGATATGGACAGGTTTCTTTATTGGCTCTTGATTCTGTGCTCCTTTGTGGTTTGACTGAATCACTGAATGTGGTTTGGCCTGGTTGATATCTGGAGGAATGGTGGTTTTCAACCTCTAACTTATGGTTTCCACTATTTACTGGAGAAGTCGGGCGTTTTGAAGCATATTCCGTTCTTGTGTTTTATGAACCAATGATCTCTTTCTAGATAATAAATAGTGATGGGCTGGCACAAACCGGATCACACTTCAAAAATAGATGTAGTAAAAAAGTTTTTTTTATTAGAGCAAAAACATCACAACAAAGGCCTCACGCGTTTCGTGCCATACGGGCACTTAGTCATAGGCCAGGACTTTTTTTACTACATCTATTTTTGGAGTGTGATCCGGTTTGCCCATCACTATTTATTATCTGCTATATTGCCTTCCTGAGCTGAAGGTTTGGGGTTTGTGCACCTGGATCCCCCGCTTGTTTGGGTAAGTTAAACCCAAAATTACTACTTATTGCATTGAAACTGAACATTAATATATATATATATATATATATATATATATATATATATTTATATATATATATATATATATATATATATATATATCCTAAATGAACTCTTTCTCCCTCAGGATGTACACCATGGAAACGGGACACAACGAGTATTTTACACGGACCCTAACGTGCTGTATATCTCTTTGCACCGGCACGACGACGGCAACTTCTTCCCAGGCAGTGGAGCAGCTGACGAGGTGACTAAAGAATTAGCAGATCTTCCGATATCATGAGACTGTTACATTGCACAAGTGTTAGATTCCACGGCAGCGCAGGGACACAGCCCGCCTGTCACACAGTAGTGATGCGTAGGTTTCATGGTAAACCAAAGGCTGTATGTTCTGGCTCTAATAGCAGCCATATGACACCATCAAAAGGCTATAACGGAATCTAGAACTGACATTCCAGATCATGTGCAAGTTCTACAACAGAAGGGACTCTGGGGTGAAGGGCTAAGAGGATTTTGCATTGTAAACACTTTATCATCATCACTTTGATATTCTGAGGAACAAAGGATTTTGTGAGAAAAAGGGAGGGAAGATGCAGAACAGATGGGGAATATGCGTTCCTGCTCGAAATAACTCCTTTGAAACCCATGTTATAAAAATGATGGACAGAATGCTTGAATTTCATCATTTTATGCCTACAGAGAGAACTTTTATCTCTTGGGCTGTTAACACTTTAACTACACGATAAGCCAAGATTAAACAGCCAAGCCAATAACATTGAGATGAGATGGGGAGTTTTGATACCGATGTCGTCCTTTACTTACAAAGAGAGTGGGTCGTGAATTCCTGTTTCTGTTTTACCCGTTTAAAGATGCCTTTAAAGGGGAAGTAAAGTCTAAAATAGAATAATGCTAGAAATGCTGTATTTTGTATACTAAACATAAACATGAACGTACAAGCCTAATCAAATAAATGAACAAAGTTGGCCACATGGGGTCACCATCTTCTAACTTAGTTAAATATCTTTGCAAGACCAAGACTGTGCACATGCTCAGCGTGGTCTGGGCTTCAGTTGGGAGGTTAAGCATGGGTATCGTCATAAATTATCAAAATAGCACACGTTAAATAATATCTGCCACAAGCTGATACAACAAGACTGATTAATAATCGGAATATACTGGGTCCTGTTATCATGTAATCTAATGTGGATTTTATAGATTTTGTTTGTTTAATACAAACTTTCTCCAACTCTGCAGAACCAGTGGCTGTAGCAAAATAATCGTCCAAATAGAATCCAAGTTTATCTGTTTAAATCTGGCTCCATGATCTTTGTCCCTGCAGCAGAGTTGGAAACCATAAAGGGGATGTAACGCCAAAATAAAATCCTACTCTACACAGTTGCTGACTGCTCTACAGGGAAACAAACAAAGCTGCTTGAGTTCTGCAGGGCTGGGAAGTAAGGCGGCAGGCTCCCCATGCTGTTCATGAGTATGATTGTTTCCCTGCAGAGCAGTTAGGGACCATCTGAAAATTCCTATCCACAGCATTGAATGAAGGGAGAATTTCACTGCAAAAAGTCAGGTTTCTTATAAAAATGGTAGACATTTTTTTAATTAAAGTATAATAGAGATAGATTTCTTTTTCATTGAAGAAAGTAAAAATGAGATTTTATTTTCTTGCCTTTACATGACCTTTAAGCTCTGCCAATACAGTGAAGCCTATGCAAAGCTAAGCCCAGCAACCAGAGCCCAAATGCTGCTGACTTCAACACCTATCATCCCCTATATCCAAAGCGGGTATACCACATAGATGGTCTAAGAGACCTAAGTTTGCAGTACCTATTTAATAGACCTTTCATGAGATGCAAATGCGAAAGCAGAAACCAGAAAAGCAGTTGCAGGAAATAAGAGCGTGTGATAATGGGTGCAGTTGTGGGAGACCAGCAGTAACCAGAAACACACTTTCCAGGGAGAAAACATGCAGGATCAACATTGCCCAGTACAGATGGAACTTTTGGTACTCTGGCCACCAAATAAATAGTGGCCTAATATCTCACCACAATTTTCTTAGAAGAGATTTGCTATTTGCTTTTTGCTTTTCCCCCTTGCCTGTCAAAGATGTGACTGTTCTTTATTTATTTTAGGTTGGTGCAGGGAATGGCGAAGGTTTTAATGTCAATGTTGCATGGACAGGCGGTTTGGAACCTCCAATGGGGGACGTGGAATACCTCACAGCTTTTCGGTAAGCCTTCATATTGCCGTCTTACCCTCCCACTGTCTTTCCTGCTTCCTTTTTCCAGATTTCACACTTCCTCTTTTCTGCTCCCACTTTTCACTCCTTTTCGTTTCTGTCTTTTCTGAACTTTTAGCGCATTTTAGTGCTGTTGGAAAGTGCCGGATGAGAAGAGCTGGGGACTGAATCCCTCTGGGTGTCCACAGTACAGGTATTCCTAGGCAACGTCAATGCAGCCTCGTTTTGCCCCACCACAATATCAGGCCCTCCATTTGTACACATTATAGGCACTACATGAACCTTAAGTGAATGAACATTTGCCAAGACACATCACACTATGAAACCAACATGTAACTGGTGCTGCACTGTGACATTGCACACCCTAAATATCCTCAGTGGGATGTAATAAAGGAAACATACATTCAACTCAGCATCGTAGGACACAATTTCTATCCAAATTATTGGATCTTTCACAGATATATTTAGGGAGCTTAGTAAAATGTAAGCATGGGAGGGAAAGAAACAGGTGCAGGCTAAAAATAGCACATGGAATATAACATAACTGAATGTTGTATATCGGGCAATATTGGTGGTGTTCAGCTCCTGGAAAACAAAGATGGAACTGGCTGTCGCTGCTCCCTTTGGTAAGTGTATACACTGGGAGCCCGATCATACTGAAAGGTGAGCACAGGGGTAAAGAAAAAATATATCTGTGAAGGTTACAATATTGTCTATAACAATCACAACCATTGTAGCTTTTCTGTTCTTTAGAAGTGTAATATGTGTTTTTTTGCATGGACATACTAATGATGATTGTCCTTGAGTTAACCCATTTGCTACCAGAGTGGCATGCAGCCTATTACCCATAATCCAAGGAGGACCTTATTACCATTTAGTGACACCACTCTTCACTACCAGCACCTCTCTCTCTCTACCCTGTTTCTCTGCCTTTGCCTCTGCTGCTGAAACTTGTCTTGAGTCTCCTCTTCTTAGCTGTGTGTTGATGTTTCACAGAAGTGGTCATTGCATTAGCTGACTGTAGCAAAGCTGTGATTTGCCTGCACATAGTGTTCCGTATTGCATAGTTACTGTTATCTTTTTGCACATTGTTATGGTAAGGACCTCCATCCTGTGGCTGATCATTGAACGTCAGCAAGAATTGTGGAGCCACAAGCTGCAGGTCCCTGCTCTATAATAAGCCTGTTCTACACTACATTCGTTACTATTTCCAATAAAATGTCAGCCTTATAGATAGGACTCCTAGGCTTTGCCATTGTCTCATTCTTTTCGCATGTCATACAGCAGGAGAGTCATTGCGGAAAGGCTCATCCTGCAGGAATTAAATTCCAGGAACATTCCATTTATTGCAGTAATTATGATTTATGTGCATTATGACACATAGATCCTTGAGCAGATATCCAGGAAATGCAAAATTCACCCATTTCTGTGCAGCAAGGGAGATCTCTTTGCACTGTAACTATTCATAAGCAATGCTCATTTTATTACACTTATGGTGTGTATTCTCTTCGTATCCTACCGTTCTCCATCTCAGCAGTTTAAATGGCTACACCCAGAAAATCAATGCACAGAAGTTGTTTTGCTTCTTTAATGTTGCCTTCCTACTCCTATTGCGCAGGCAACAGGATGCCTATAAATACTTCGGAATATCAAACAGGGAAAAAAAGATAAAAAAAAGTAGCTTTTGTTCTTCAACGTCACTTGTTTGGCTACATGCAACTAAAGGAACAGCACTGGCAGCACCAGCATAACGAGCAGATGTATGTGGGACAGTAATGAACTCAGGAGCCATAATTAGCCCTGTGGGAAATGCAAAGCTAGCATGGCCACAGAGGAAAGGGTGTCTAACTTTAGCCTTGTACCTGTTTCATGAAAAAAGGATGTGAGCCAGATTTGTGGTGAGCCGTGCAGAGAAGTGACGCTACAATAAGAAAGGGGCTGGCTGTAATTTCCTTGCTCCTATTGCTCAATTTCCAATAAATACACTGTGATTATATACAAAGGTCATATGGTCAGTTTTCTGTGATGGTGGGGGTGGTGATATTTTACTTGTTCCTGGAGAGAATACAGAATGCATGGTTTGTTCCTGGAGAGACTTACAGAATACATTGTTTATTTACTCTTTGACGTTACTGCCATAAAGCATATTTACATAAAATACAGGAAACTGGCTGATCTTTAAAAAGTGCTAAAGGACACCAGGACATTTGCGAAGTAATCAGAGTTAACGTTAATTGATTGTCATTTTATTAAATTCATTTGTTAGGTTTATTAAGAGGGGAAAGTTACAGATCCCGTAAGGAGAGCCCAGTTTAAATAAACATTACAGTGTTTCCATTTTAAATGCACTCTAATTGGCCAAGTCAAACACTGACCAAAGCCTGCCCCCCGGCTCAACAAGTATCATTATGTTTATAACCCAATATTTAGCGCAGAAGGCATTACCGGAAGCTGCCTTCTAGTTTTATTTTCTCAACATGTAGGGGGTTATTTATTAAACTCTGAATGCCAAAAACCCAAAAAAAAATTTCACTATAAAATCCAAATTTTTACTGGGAAAAAACACCACTAATTTCTAGTGATTTATTATACCCCAAAGATGGAAAAAAATCTGAATCCGAAAATCCGGCATCTCAGACCTATTGAGGTTGTATATAAGTCAATGGGAGAAGTCCCAAAGATATTTTGATCTGCGCTGGGTTTCGTGCAATAATGAAAAGATTTTGTGGTTTTCAGGGCAAAAATCTGAAAAAAAAAACCTGAGTTTTCGGGTGGAAATTCCGAAAATTTTTTACCATTAGGTCTTTCATGAGTTTTATTTTTCCCTGCAAAGAAAATTTTAGGGAAAGTGTATTGATAAATAATGAGGAAAAAACAGTGTGGATTTGGTTGGAGTAGTTTTCAGAAAATATTGAGATAAATTCCCCAACTCTGAGTTGTAATATATTTGCCTTGGCTGATGGGATCTGCACGCATAAGGACATCACATTTTTTAACCACTAGATGAAATGTTTTGAAATGAGTGGAGAGCAGAGGCAAGTAATATGGCAGATCCTTTTACAAGTATGGGTATGATCGGGATCTGGGGTTTTCTGAATAAGGAGTCTTTCCATGAGATGAACAACATGCCTTTTAAATAAAACCAATAGAATTGTTTTGTCTCTCATTTTAAGGTGGCCATACACGATAAGATCCGCTCGTTTAACAAGGTCGCCAAACGAGCGGATCTTAATCCGATATGCCCACCAAAGGCAGATAGATATTGAGTTAATCTGATCGTTCGGCCCTTGGGCCAAAATATTGGATTACATGAAAGAAAATGGGCCAACAGGATGAGGACCACATCAACTAGTCAATGTGGTTCTCAATCGGCAAGAGAACTCAAACCTGCACAATCAATATCTGGACAATTTTTGGCCGGATATCGATCAGGGAGACCAGTCTGAACTCCCTGTACATGAGCGATAAATTGCCAAATTGGTCTAAAGTACTGATATCAGCAGCTTTAATCTGCCCATGTATGGCCACCTTTAGTTTGGATGAAGTACAAGGTACTGTTTTATTATTACAAGGAACAAAGGAAATAATTGATGCAAATTTTAATTATTTGCTTAAATTAAAGTCTGAATTAAAGTCTAAATTACTCACTTAATTTGGATCTTTCTGAAAAATGGGTTTCTTGATAATAGATCCTACCCCTATATATAATTATAAATGCAGTGACTTCAGTTTTATTTATTCTATACTAATCCAGTCCCAGAACTGTTAAGCTACACAAATACAATGTGCATGCTGCCCTAAGGGCTGAATTTATGTACACAGCATTTTGTGATGCATTTTGTTATGCATTCTTTCATGCACTGCACATCCCCACCTATTACCCCATTGCCCTTGTGTTTGTTCGGGATTTAATCTCAGCCATCTCCAGCCATTATAAACCTACACAGAGAACATGGAATGTTACTGCTGAGCGCTCCGGAAGCTGGCTGCCCTTCATGAGGATGGAAGTCATAATACGTTTCCCCAGCTGTTTCATCACTTGTACATTGGCCCTTCCACTAACTGCAATAAGTTACCCCCAGAGACCAGGCTCCGCATCACATGGCAGGCAACGAGGGGTTAAGTGGAATTTACATGTGTCCGCTGCAGTGTCTTACTTCTGTTCCACATATGAGCCCATTCCCCCCGCCCAGTTTTGCACATCTGGATCAGATTGACATGAAAGGGTTTCTATAAATAGGTTTACTGCACAAAAAAAGCATGATTCCACTCACGGCTCTGCTCAGGATTCCTGTTTCCTCGTGTTTTGTTTTTATGGGCAGTGAGAGTGTTAGCTCTGTGGGCTAGGCATTAGCGGTGGGTCCATGCGCGATAGGCATGTCTAGACCAATGACTGGGACACACTGGGGCTGCACCGTAATTTGTGCATTTAACCATCCCAGGGCATGTTAGGAACTTTAGATTGTGAGCTCCTGTCAACAGAAATCCATTCAAATGATGACAAACCTCTCTAAATTGCTGAATAACATGTTGGCAGTGTTTAAATGTTAATACCTTTTAAAAAGGGGAAGAGCAAACAGCTAGGAATACAGTGATATGAGCAGGCAGTGCTATCCGGAAACCCTAAAGCTCCAAATTATGGGAAGGCTTTCTCCCATAGACTCCGTTTTATCCAAATAATCAAGATTTTTTTTAATTATTAATCTCTGTAATAATAAAACTGTGCCTTGTACTTGATCAAAACTAAGATATAATGAATCCTTATTGGAAGCAAAACCAGCCTATTGGGTTTATTTAATGTTTACATGATTTTATAGTAGACTTAAGGTATGAAGATCCAAATTACGGAAAGATCCATTATTCAGAAAACCCCAGCTCCCTATCATTCTGGATAACGGGTCCCATACCTGTATTATACAGGCTTCGTGCACATCCACCCAGTAATATTCTGTCTTGGTTTATGATATATTTCCCTCGCATTGTGATTGTGACACTGTATAACAAAACATTCTGAACTTGACTGATAAGTAGGGAATTAGCTTCCAGTTAGGGCCAGATATAGCTTACTGTGTTCCAACGGAGCTGTCATATTGCTTCCCTGGCTGTATACAGTATCAGTTATAGTCACTGACCACGGTAATTGCATCCCGGTGCTGTTTTCTGCGAGCGCTGCCTCAGTCAATTAATGTGGCATTTCCTACTGATGTTTTGTGTCCTACAACAACTATGAGAAAGCAATGTTCTGTAAAGACAATTTATGGATTATTGCCTGGGGCATATTTACACTATTATGTACATCACAGCCATAGAAGTGCAGTATTAATAGACTTTACAAAATAACGATTTAAATAGAGAAATAGCGATAAAAAATGTAGAGAGCCTGATTAATCTCTCATCTCTTTCCAGGACGGTTGTAATGCCAATTGCCCATGAGTTTTCTCCAGATGTCGTCTTGGTTTCTGCTGGGTTTGATGCAGCTGAAGGGCATCCAGCTCCTCTTGGAGGATATAAAGTCACAGCAAAATGTAAGTGTGTGCCATGGCCAAGGACATCTGGCAAACAGATCTGGCTTTGGGAAATGATTTTAAGGACTGTTTTTATTTTTAATACTCGTTGGTGTTGCTGGAAATCTCATGGAACCTTTATTCACCATCTTGCTCTCCTACTTTCAGGCTTTGGGCACATGACACGGCAGCTCATGAGCTTAGCAGGAGGCCGGGTGGTGCTTGCTCTAGAGGGAGGCCATGATCTGACATCTATATGCGATGCTTCAGAGGCCTGCGTCTCGGCCTTGTTGGGAAATGAGGTAAGAATTTTACATGCAGTTCAACAGTGGTTAGCTGGTGCCATTAAGCAGAACCTGCTGGGCAACAAGTTGCCTGCAGTAGATCCATTACATTCTTTGGCCAGCCACACTCTTAGGGAACTATGTGAAATAGATATCCGAGAAGAAAGAGAGAAACTTGGTGAATGGCGGCATATATGTATAAGGTAGAGGATAGATAGAAGGCTCTAACACTGTTTCTGAGTAGAGGTGGGATTTATTTAATACTCACACATTCTAGGTTTACAGTAACACAAATGCTAATCTTGAACAGTTCACATATTTCATATGATTCGTTCTTCTTGTCCAACAGTGGCTTACCACTGCCTTGGATAAAATATCAGGAAGTCTATAATCTCTAATATTTCATCCAAGGCATAGTCTACACATCACAGTTAGTGCATTCATACAGTACCCAACTCTACAGTACCCAATAAATTCCTGTGCAATCAACCCCATTTTCAGATGGTTGGGCAGCGGATATTTTACTTGTTTCTAAAAGATGGTAACTAAAAGCCTCTAGTTTTCCAATAACAAAACCAATGCATCGAACACCTGGCAGGTTATGATGTTATAGTTCAGCAGCAGCTAAATCCTACATAGAAAAGTGTTGATGTTTGTTCCACTTCTGCAAACATGCAAGCTGTTTTTGAACCCATACGTTACAATGAGTTGGGCGATTATACTTTCTTTATGAAGTACTGAAGTGCTATTTGCCGTTGAGAAAATATGCTGTTTATATTTAGTTCCCATAATGATGTCCTCTTTTCTTCCAGCTGGATCCCCTCCCTGAAGAGACTTTAAGACAGAGGCCCAACCAAAATGCTGTGTGTTCTCTGGAAACCGTCATACATGTCCAAAGTAAGTCTTCATTATTTTTGGGGTGTTCGCCGTGTGGGGAGGGTGCGGGCTTGATTGATTTGGAAGACAAAGGCCTTGTATCAGCTGAAACTGCAGGGAATGTAGTATATAAAAATGTAGTAAAATGTGTGGCAAACCCATCCAGCTGGGAAGCACAAAAGGACGTTCCTTCGGCAGCTCAAGTCTGGAAGACATAACTTCAAAGAACTTGTCATAAGGCTCTGTGTGTGTGTGTCAATTAATAACAGAAACTAATGAGAACTCAGCTCTCTAAAATATGCCTAGGGAAGCCAGATTGGCCATGGTTCCCTGAAAGCCTACAGCAGGGTCCTACTAGAATGGAACCACTCCTCCTCGACACCCTCCCCCCCAACTCCTCACAGTGGTCTTTCCTGGAGGCACGGTTTATCTGGATGTTGTGGTTGTCTTATATTCTGTAATATTGCTGCTAATGGGACTGAAATACAGTCAGTCAGATGCTCCTCACTGCACTCTTATTGCATGGACCTAAATTTAATGTGTTTTATATTTATTTTATATTGTAATATATATATTAAATGTGGTGGGTGACTGACAAAAGGCAGCTCTGTCCTTACTGACTGCAGGACTGCATTGTGACTGCACCTGCTGGTGCTTTCTAACTTGCGCAGTGATTTGTCAGGGTATAAAGTGCAAAAAAACTTGGAATTTGCCCAATTTTTGTACCCTGTAGTACTGCTAGATCAGCCAAAGAGCTCATATTGGAAACTAACTATTCATAGTATCCTACCGATTTTACTATTATTTGTAACTAGGCTTATGCAAGGTGCCAACCATTGTGCATTGTCCATTTTCTAGCAGTTGTGTTTATGTTGGTATGATGTGCAGTCTCTATGTCAGTACTATAGATATAAAGGAGAGTAAAAATGATTTCTACTCTGCATTGTTTCCATTGACCGAGCTTCCAATTCCTCGTCTAGTCAGAGTGACTGTGGCACCACTTGGCTCACGGGCAAGTAGGCATATTTTACTGACAGGGTCTTTGTTGCAGGTAAATACTGGACGTCAGTCAAGCAGTTTTCCTCCAAGGTTCAGTACACTCTACTGGAAGCCCAGAAACACGATCGGGACGAAGTAGACACGGTGACGGCTTTAGCCTCCTTGTCAGTGGTAGCTGGAAACAGGTAAATAATGTTATTTATAATATCAGGACATGAACAAGACCCAGATCAAAGCTGAATGCCAGGCTATCTCAAGGGTTTCTCCACTTCCATCTTTTGGGAAAATGTCCAACTAATCGCCTTCATTCTTCTACAGTCAGTAGCTGTACTGGACTCCTGCCAATACCATTTACATCAAGCACTGCCACTATTATCCAGAGTGCTCCAAAACCCAGCAAAAAATAGATCCCATACCTTTATCTCAGGAAGTGAGTACAGGAGTCACTTAGATACCAAATCAGAGGTTACATTGCAGAAACATATAGAGGCGCATTTATCAAAGGTCGAGTTTTGGATTCATGTGAGTTTTTAAAAGCACCCCTAAACTCCCTTAAATTAGAGATTTGACCAATCGAAATTTATTGAATTTTTAAAACGCGGATCAATTAAATCGACCCAAAAACTCGAATCGAATTCAAATCGAATTTGATTCAAAGTTAAAGAACTCGATTCAAGTTTTTTGTCCGAAAAAAACTCAAATGTCAGGCTGCAAACAACTCTAAATTGATCCCTGGACCTAGTCCCATTGACTACAACAGTGATTCTGCAGATTTAAGGTGGCAAATAGTCTAATTCGAATTCTTAAAGGGCTAGAGTATGATAAATATCAAAAATCTAATTAAATCTTTTTTAAAAAGATTTGAATCGAATTTAAATAACTGCATAGTTGAATTTGACAGTTTTGACCAAAAAAAAAATTAAAAATTCTAATTTTCAATTCGCCCCTTGATAAATCTGCCCCATAGTGTGCAGAATATGCTCCAGTGGGTAAGTGAAATTTCATTCATTCATTCATTTCATTCACCCCCTGTATCCCCCAAATATCTCCTCAAGAGCAGGCATTGTTCAAGGAAAGTGCAGACATCTGGGGTTCAGCTCAGTCTCCTCTGGAGGCAACACAATGAACAACTCTTCAAAGTCTTCAAATAGTCATTTTGTTTTTATCATGGTAGGTAACAAACATATTAAATATCAATTGTTATCCCCTGACACAGGCCTCCGGAAGAGCCAATGGAGGAAGATGAACCCATGAGTTTATGATGGGGAAGAAGATAGGTGTTGGTATGGTTGTATTACTTTAGCCCTGAACCGTAGGGCAGTTTGCATCGTTATTGCCTTACAATAATGATACTGTCCCATTTATGTGAGTCCATGATTAAAGTCTTGATGGGGACTCCACCTAGAACTGAGACATTGAATATGCTTGACCAAAGATATTGCTCAGGCGAGCTGATGGTTGTGGGATAAGCAAACGGACATTGGAAGACTGTGTGTATTGTCCATATATACAATATTTACTTTTAACCAACCAAAATTGCCTGCAACCATAAATGTGTTCCATCTTTTGAAGAACCTCCACTTGATAGCTGACTCTTTGTCAGGATCTGATGGATATCTACAAGCTGAGCACATTATTAGGGCATAAAGCTCAATGCCAAGCCGAGAAATCCTGCATCACCAACAGCATTTTGCAAAACGTCAATAGAAACTGGTGTGACCTCCTACCAAGAGAGCGGTTTTAATACAGAAACCTTGCAATTTATACCCCTCCTCTGCAGACCACTCCGTTTAAAATGAGGGTCTCCGACATGGACTGTTTGTGCCTTGCACAGTGGGAACCTTCCTTGTATCCTACATACTCCTCATGACCACTAACACCGAAGTCTTATGGATTGTGTTTTGTTCATTTGCACTATGGGGAAGATCACCCTGCGACCACAAGAAACAATATGAGGACAACTTCATACCAGTTTTCGGCAAGGGGGCTTGTATACAGAATCACTATGAACACAACATGGACTTTTATTTTGCTGTATTATTGATGCTTATTAAGATTTATTCTGGATGAAGTGTAATGATATGAAAGTAAATGTTCACTTGCCTATGGTTATGAGCTTCCATACGGGGTGGGGAGAAGAATTTAGGAGCAGCTTTGAAATGGTTAGTGATGCACATTTAATATTGATACAGAAGAAAATATTTGAGTTTGGGTTTGTCCATTACTTTTTAATGGTGTTGGGTTAGTTAGACCCTACCCCTGTGATTTAATGTATGTACAGTACATGTGCGATGATTAGACTATGGCTGATCCAGAATGAAATTCCTGGAATTGCTGGAGGCTGCACATGTGCTGTAGGAGATGATGTAAAGCAGTGATCCTCAACCAGTAGCTTGTGCACAACATGTTGCTCTCCAACCCCTTGGATGTTGCTCCAAGTGGCCTCAAAGCAGGTGCTTATTTTTGAATTACAGACTTGGAGGCAAGTTTTGGTTGCATAAAAGCCAGTTGTTCTGCTAAACAGAGCCTCAATGTAGTCTGACAATCCACATAGAGGCTACTAAATGGCCAATCACAGCCCTTATTTGTCACCCCAGGATAATTTTTCATGCTAGTGTTGCTCCCCAACTCCTTTTACTTCTGAACATTGTTCGTGGGTTCTAAAGGTTGGGGATCCCTAATGTAAAGGATCACTTACTGCTGTATCTTCCTTTAGGATTGAGGTGTAGGTCCTGACAAAGACTACCTAACCACTACACAAGGAGCTTGCCCTCCATATTTGCACGCCTTGTTAAACAATAGTTTTGTCTCCCTTGGAGAACATTAAGAAGATTCCATTTGTTTGGTTGAAAGCTATAGACAGAATCAAGGGATGCCCCCACTTACTGATCATGAGCAATCAGTCCTACCAGGGTAAATCTTTGTAATGCACAAGCGCTAGCTGGGTTAAAGGGAATGCTAAACCAAAGGTAAACATTCTGTAATCATAGGCCATATGGTGAAAGGCGTTGGGTGCATATGCCTCAAACTCAATTATTTCAATCTTTGTTTTGACTTTTACTGGAATTATGTCATAAAAGGCATTGTTTGCCATGGGACAGTAACTCATAGCAACCAATCCGTAGGTAGAATTTACTTCTCACCTATTTAAATGCAAGCATCTTTCCTGGTTGCCATGGGTTACTGCTCCTGGGCAAACTTGGCACCTTTTTATTACATATAGGGGTATGTATCTTTTCTACAGAATGGCACGTTTAGTCTTGTTATGAAGCAAAAATATGTATTTCCTTGGCTCTAATCACACTAGTTTTCTTCTAGGATTGTATATATCTATTTCTACAGCCGCTGCCTCCACTATGGCACATTCCTATGACCAGTAGATGTTCCTTATCAAGTAATTAGGGTTTCAGCAAGGTGCCCAGGTGCTTGCTGGGAATAGATAATATCTAAAAGTACAGGACCTCATTTAATTTTAGGAGGGTTTAATAATCTCTTTAAGGAGCAAAATGACCACTGGTTGTTTCTGCTTATCCCCAGGCAGATTTTCCACCAACTACAGCCACAGGTCTTGTCAGAAACAACTTTGAAGTGATAATAGTGGGGCGGGAAATAACTGTACCCCCTTTAGTTCACATATTGTACCCCTGTCAGGTGTGATGACTTGCAAAGCGTGAGGAGATAAAGTGTAAATCAACGCAAACAGCTGCCTAAATCCCAAGCTCGCAGGGACCTCCAGATCAAAAACAATCTTTTTCCTCCCCAGGGATCAAGGCTGCTTTCCCATCCTGTTCTCTCTTCCCTCTGCCCATTCCCAGTCGCAAATTTTATCAGCTCAATAACTAATCAAAGTGTCAGAATATGACAACATTGCATTTTCCTTTTCAGAATTATAGAGCCTCAGAAAAATGTGTTTTACCTTCCATATTTGCCAACATCTGGTCTAGATAAAGGATCTTGTTTAATCTTGAACCCCGTGGAATTCTCTGCCACATAAAGGGGGTTTTACCCTTCACTCCTGAATGTCATTAGAAAATAGCACATTCTTGCTCTGCTTTAAGGGTTAAAGATAATAATCATTTCTGAACTCGCATTAAAGGGTCATAAATGGCATAAAATGCAAATATTAGATCTCTTTGGCAACTGCGTATGAAGTTTTCAACTTCTATGAGAGTTCAACCTATAGGTGAGTAAGGAGACATTAAAGATTCCTTTTTATCTCCTCATCACCCGTAAGTTTTTTCTGCCCTGGGGCAGAGGGAAGTGACTGACTATTTAGTTGCTATATTTTAGACTGCTTCCGCCCTATGAAGCCTTGTATTCAGCAGAAAATATATGGCAAGAACTGGTCAAACGCAGATAATTACTGCAAAAACTTAAGTGCTTTTTATTAACACACTACAGGGCAGATTTATCAAGGGTCGAAAAGTAAATTAGAATTTTTGACTTGAAAAATTCACACATTTCAATTTTAATCCCTTTATTCAAATGTAAATTTGAATGTGAGATTTATCACACCTCGAAAACAGTCCTAATTCAATATTCTCCACCTAAAACCTGCCGAGTTCATGTACAAGTCAATGGCAGAAGTCCGTTGAGCCATTTGGAGATGTAAATAGCCTTCCTGACATTCAAGTTATTTTTTTTTTTCTGGAGAAAAACTCGTTTCATGCGATTTGAATTTTCACATAAATTCGAAATTCGACCTTTAATAAATGGGGCCTCTACATGTTTCCAGAAAAAGCTCTTTTTTCAAGTGTTTGAAAAAGAGCTTTTGCACAAAACATGTATGTGTTAATAAAAAGCACTTACATTTTTAAATTTGACCAGTTCTTGCCACATATTTTCTGCAAAATATTTAGTTGCCATATAGTTAGAGCAGATGCCAATGCTACTCCAGTGCTACAAGCTCAGTCTGAACCCCCATTATGCCACCACCACCCACAGAACTGTCAAACCCCACCCCTTATTTTTCAGGAGTTACCAGATTTTGGGTTCTGTCCCTTGGTCTCCCATCATGCTTAAGCATTCCCCTGATTTCTGATGATTTTACACGACTTTGGATGTTCTTCTGCAAAAATTCAAAGTGCGCAGCATAGGATCTTTGGCTACAGAAAAATCTGCACATGCGTGTGACATCACTTTTGCCAACGCCACTTCTGGGTCTCAAAAATTCATTGGCTGGCAAAGCATCTCCACTAAAAATGAGCCGGTAAGGTTGACGGCTCTGCATCCATGCCACTTGCTCCCTTCCACTGTTCTCCGGTCTTTCCCTTCCCTACAAATTGGGTTGCCTCCTGCCTGGTATTTCATTGACCTAATCGGTAAAATACTGGCCCCGACCTGTAAATTTGTAATCCCCATTGCCTCTACCCCCTTCCCGTCTATCCCTCCAACACCTCTGTAACTCCAATCTCTGCCTGTTCCACCTCCTCCACAATTCCTCCCACTCCTTCCTCTTACATCATCGTCCAGCTCCTTTTCCCTGCTGACTGGTATTGCCCCAGACAAAAGGTGACAACCCTACCCGCTGATAACTCTCTCTTTAATTGCACCCAAGTCTCATTCTTCTCCTGCCAACCCTAGTCTTGTTTGTACACTAGATGATCTCATCCTGGGTAGGGAACATACATAAATCAATCTAACCCTTTCAAAGCTTGGATTCATGGTGGCAGATCCCATAATTCCTAGGCCGATAATTGGCTGAGGGTAGCGTGATCACACGGCAAGAATTTTACTGGCAATAATATAGGCAAAAATTAGATATTAGTGAAATTGCTGTGTGGTGGTTGCTTGGCCTTTATGGACCAGACGTTTCTTCCTGTTGATAATGTATTATTTTGTAAATACAGAAAATTCTCATTATGCACCACATATTTACTAAGGAAAACGTTTAAATCGTAAATGTAAATACCGTCCCAGGTGTGATAGAGAAGGTTGAGGGAATGCTTGGGAAATGCCTGTGGAATTATTTTGGTGCCCAGAGTTCACAAATTTCCAACAGAAGGTCCAGTGAATGAAAGATTCTAAGGTGACCCCTGTACTACAGCTCGGAGCTGCCAATGAGAGATGTGCTGGAACATTACAGGGGGGCTCCACTAAATAGAATAGAAATAAATCAACTTGCCTAATGTAAAGGAAGGCAAAAACTTCTGCGGGGGTTTAAAGGTGGGGCCTAAAGCTGTCAGGACAATTTCCCCCCCAAATGACCAGTGTGTTCCTTGTATATTAGATGGTTTGTATTTGTATCCATTGGGTCATTGAGTAGCTCTCCAAATAAATGTATATTTCAGTTTGTATGCAAGTGTGTTTGTGTGCGCTGGTCAAATTTTGGATTGTGTTGTGTATTAATTTCCAAGAGGCTTAAACATGTAAAAAAAAAAAATACAAAATACATTGGAGAGGGGTTGAGCCATCTGTGCTAGTCCTCGGGATGCCACAGGGTGTCGCCATTTCCCATTAAACTTTCATAGTGGAAATGGGTTTCTTGCTGCTCACTGGAAGTACAGTACAACCTTACAGAGCTGCCTCAGAATAGATCCTCCCCGAGATCACGGATTGAAATATACAGGAAATGGGACCTTTTATCCAGAATGCTCCTGACCTGAGGTTTAAGGGGTCTTTATTGTAATTTGGATCTCTATACCTTAAGTCTACTAAAAAATATAATTTAGAAATAAAACCAATCGGATTGTTTTGCCATCAATATGCATTCATTATATCTTAGCTGGGATCAGTAACAACTGCTGTTACAGTGAAAAAGAAAATAGGTTTTAACATTTTGAATTATATATATATACATAATTCATGTATATATTATATAGAGGCAGATTTATCAAGGGTAGAAGTGAAAATTCAAAGTAGAAAAATTCGAGCTATTTTTGTGTACTTCAACTAGGAAATAGTCAAAATTCGATTTGAATTTGAAAAAAATTTAAATATCTAAATTTATCATGTACTGTCTATTTAAAACTTCGACTTCGACCATTCGCCATCTAAAACCTGCCGAATTGCTGTTTTAGCCTATTGGGGGGACCTCCTCGAACCCATTTGGAGTCAATTGGTGAACTTTGAAAAATCGAAGGTTTTTTTTTAAAAATACTTTGAATCAAATTCGATCAAATACGAACAAATCTAATACAGCCTATTCACCCGCAATTTTTTTTAAATAAATTTCGGTTGGTCTTTTTTTATTTGAATTTCAAGGTTTTGGGAGTTTAAAAAAATGTATTCGACTCATGATAAATCTGCCCCATTAAATATATATATATATATATATATATATATATATATATATATATATATATATATTAAAAAAAAAAAAAAAAAGTACCCCCTCTTGTAAAATATAAGGATATTATAAGTTACAGAGGAGTTCCATGGCTTTTATATAAGTCATGGAACTCCGAGGTGACTACCAATATCCTTATACAGGGGGTAATTTATTACAAGTTTCAGTGAGTCATGTAACAGAAATGACATCACTAGGCTCCGATTATAACCGATGACATCACTGGATATAAGGCTATAATTTACAGGATATTCATGGCTCTTGTGTATTTTATATATGTGTGTGTATATATATATATATATATATATATATATATATATATATATATATATATATATATATTAGGGATGCACCGAAATCCACTATTATGGATTCGGCCGAACCCCAAAATCCTTCGTGAAAGATTCGTCCGAATAGCGATCTGAATCCTAATTTGCATATGCAAATTAGGGGTGGGAAGGGGAAAACATTGTTTACTTCCTTGTTTTGTAACAAAAAGTCACGTGATTTCCCTCCCTGTCCCTAATTTGCATATGCAAATTAGGATTTGGTGTGGCCGAGCAGAAGGATTCTGAACGGTATATATATATATATATATATATATATATATATATATATATATATATATATATATATATATATATATATACTTTGCAAAGAACCACTGGCTCCTTATCTTTCACTATTAGTAGGCCAGCATATTGTTTTTTCTTAAATAATTAAATAAATACATATATATATATATATATATATATATATATATTTCCTTCATGTGCATAAACATGTCATGAACTCCATGGGGGGGGGACAGAACTTTATAAAAACTTGTGGCCTTTTAAAGGGAATATCAGCAGCTGGTCACCAAGCTAGATAATAATGCAGCTAGCTATACTCCAAAGCAGACGTAAGGTGAGGTTAAGGGTTCTCTCTAGTTGTACATATTCTCTCTGGGTGGAAAGCGCTTTACGTGATCCAAGGGTTTCCTCCTCTTACCTGGTATCAAATCTATATGTACCTTCTGTTCGGAAAAACAATTTTAATGAAGATTTCCTATTCTTGCCACTTTTTTATGTTGTTGATATGAATAGCTCGGGATTGTGACCTCCGGTTTTGTTGAGAAAAAACAATAAATATATACCTTTATGTATTTTTTTTTTGTAAAAAAAAATAAAGTGGAAAGCAGCAATAAATATATATTTTTTTTCTCCTTGAAATTAATCTGTGTGTTAGTGAGCAGTGTATGGGCTATGTATCTGCAAAACAGATAATTCATACGCACCCCATGGTGGTTCTTTAACAACTATCGTAATTTCTTCCCCACAAATTTTTTGAGCTATCGTAAATTTGAAAAATAGTTTAAAAAACATGAACTTTTGATAGTTATTATAAAAATATCAAAAACCTAAATGTAAAACTATCTAAAAGCTTGCAAGGTTATGAAAAAGTCAATGGGAACTGTCCTAGACAACATTTATCCTATTTATTTAATTTGAGGTTTTTCTGAGCTTGTAAACTCTTTAAAAATTAGTGAAACAAATGGCAGGTAAGAGGTTTTTTTTCCCACGATTTTAATTTTTCAAGTTTTATATTTTCAGATTTGTTAAATAAGCAAACATTTTTAAATAGTGAATTTATTCAAAGTAGAAAAAACCCTCTAAAATTACACAAGTTGGCATTTTGATAAATAGGCCTTCTTGGGTCCTACAGCAGCCTTTGCCAACCACTGGTTCTAGCCTCTGATTTTCTTTGTGGGGGTAATATATAGTTCAGCTACAGACATAATAGTGCACTATCCCCTACTCAGCCCCAGAGAACAAGATGACAGTATAGCAGTATGTACTAGGATTGTCACCTTTCCGTCATAGCCGGGCAGTGTGGTGACATCATGGGACAGGACTGTGATGTCACAAGTGCGGTCCAGTGACATCATGGGGATGGGGCTATGGTGTGGCAATCGGTGATTGGCCAATCACTGTGTCAATCTAGAAGAGACCCGCCCTTAAAAATTAGAAAACCGGGCAGGCAGTTTTGATCTGGCCAGCCCTTCTGAAAACTGGACTGTCCAGGTCAAAACCAGACAATTTTAGTATGTACCATACTGTATATATCTTAATCTGTTTATGGGGAATGAGTTGCCTCACAGGGAAACTTCGGGCCACTTCTGAAAATGAATCGCGCCGAGTGCCATCCCGTTGGCGATTTACATTTTAGCCGACGGGAAGGCGGGAGATTAGTCGCCCTGAAGAAGAGGAGATCTGTTGCTGGGCGACTAATTTCCCCGAATCTGCCTGTGTGCTCTGACCCTAAAAGACATTTTGGCCAATTCCTCTTCCTTTAACAAACAACACCCCTCTTTTTTGTTTATATACAATATATAGTGATACATCTTTGCTTTATCAGAGGAGAACTGCCCCCCAAGGCTCTCTATTTATTTAGCTATTTTTTCTTATCAAAGTGTGAAAGTCAACAGAGAGCAGTGGAATTTGTGGTTGACATCTCTGTATGCACAAAGTCTATTTGAGGTCCCTTTCATTCCCGGTCACTCACTTCTGCTCCCCCACTCATTTGTACATGCGCTCTCCTCCAGGTTTTAAGCAGCAAAATCACCTGCATCCCAATTCTACAAAAAATTTAGAAGCGACTGGGCAGCATGCTGACACTCTAGGCCTGGACCAGATTTGTGGAAAGGCAACAGAGACCCAGGCCTAGAGAAGCATAAATTAAGGGGCATAAATTAACAAGCGGGGGATTAAAGACTCGCAAACGGGAGTGTACGGGCGAATGGACTGTCTAAAGGCAACTTGGCCTTGGCTTGGGGTGCCTGGCTGGCAATCTGGGCCTGTATTTTGTGCTAGTCCTAGGCAGATGTAAGGAAAGGACACTGTTGTGCTTTGTCTGCCATGTTCTGGGTTATTAACTTGTGCCAGATGCAGCAAGTACTATATGTATGGCTCCCATCAGCATGTATAGCCCTTGCACTCCCTCATGATACATGAGTGAATTTCCTAAGGATGTACAGATCCAACCTTTTTTTTTTTTCCATGGGAAAATGCATCTATTACTTAGATATCGTTTGCCAGAACACTTGGGTCAATGTAATAATAAGCTGATCCTAAGAATTTCTCTTCAGTAAAATATGTATTTTCACTCTGAAAAAAAAAAAAAGATATTCATGTACTGTAAATCATTACTGGACCCTACAGAAACTGCTGTTTTTTTCCAGCTGATTTATAGGTGTATATTTGCATTAATAATAGACATATTGTTAAGTAGAGAGTATATGTACCACAGGAAAATTGGCAGTTTCCCAAAAGTCTGATTCCTATTTCAAGAAGAGTGGAATTTGGCAAGACAATATGTATGAGCAAGCAACGTGGGGGTGAGAGCTGATGAAGGTATATCTATTTATCTTATACATATATATGTACAGTATATATGGGACCTGTTATCCAGAATGCTCGGGACCTGTAGTTTGCAGGATAACGGATATTTTCATAATTTGGATCTTCATACGTTAAGTCTACTAGAACATCTTGTAAACATTAAATAAACCCAATAGGCTGGTTTAGCCTCCAATAATGATTAATTATATTTTAGTTTGGATCAAGAACAAGGTACTGTTTTATTATTACAGAGAAAAAGAAATCATTTTGAAAAATCTTGATTATTTGGATAAAATTCAGTTTATGGGAAACGGCCTTTCCCAAATTTGGAGCTTTCTGGATAATGGGTTTCCAGATAACGGATCCCATACCTATATATATATATATATATAGGTATAGGTACATACACAAAAGCCATGAATATCTTGTAAATTATATAGTGAATAAAGTACCCCCTCTTGTAAAATATAAGGATATTATAAGTTACCGAGGAGTTTCATGACCATATAAAAACACGAGGCCGAAGGCCGAGTGTTTTTATACAGGTCATGGAACTCCGAGGTAACTTATAATATCCTCATATTTTGCAACTGGGGTTTCTTTATTTATTATAATACACAAGTTTCAGTGAGTCATGTGACAGAAATGACATCAGAACTCACCGTTTATAACTGATGACAGTGGCGTAACTAGATATTACTGGGCCCCACAGCAAATTACTTTTCAGGCCCCCAAAATGTTTAGAGGTTGACTTGTTTCTCCAATATTTATTGAAATTGTATATGAATTAGGGCCTCATGGGGCCCCTATACCTCCTGGGCCCCCCTGCAGCCGCAGGGTCTGCTTCCTCTATAGTTACGCCCCTGACTGATGACATCAGAACTCACCGTTTATAACTGATGACATCAGAACTCACCGTTTATAAGGATATAATTTACAAGATATTCATGGCTTTTGTGTATTATATCTTTATAAACAGTGAGTTCTGATGTCATTTCTGTCACATGACTCACTGAAACTTGTGTATTATAATAAATAAAGTACCCCCTGTTGCATAATATGAGGATATTAGACGTTAACTCGGCGTTCCATGACCTGTATAAAAACACTCGGCCTTCGGCCTCGTGTTGTTATATGGTCATGAAACCCCTTGGTAACTTATAATATCCTTATATTTTGCAAGAGTGGGTACTTTATTCACTATATATATATATATTTATACAGTATATACAGGTATGGGAATAATACACCCACTATTGTAAAATAATATAATACACAAAAGCCATGAATAGCCTGTAAATGATATCCTTCTAAGCGGTGACTAGTGATGCCATCAGTTATAAATGGTGAGTAGTGACAAAGTACCCCTTGTTGGAAAATATGAAGATATTAGAAGTTACCTCAGGGTTCCATGACCTGTATAACATGGAACTCCTCTGTGACTTATAATATCCGCATATTTTACAAAGGGGGTACTTTATTCACTATATTATATACACTGAGGGGTTCCATGAGCATATAAAGTCACGAGGCCTAGGTCATGGAACTCAAAGGACTAATATCCTCATTTTACAACAGGAGGTACATTAGTTATTATAATACAGTTTCAGGGACATAAATGACATCACTAAGCAATTATTATAACTGATGACACCACTAACCTATAATTTGATCATAATGTACAGGACATTTAGGGCTCTTGTGTATAATATATTAATATTATGCCTCGAAAAGCATTGTATATACTGGAGTTTTTGTAGTTTATAGTCCCTGGACCCTACTTGAAAATTTGGTGAATTGCCCTTCCTTTCTGCTTCCATCTATGTCCTTAGTGAGCTAAAATGTTTATAATCCATACCCCCATCCATCCATTTCCCTTAACAGGATTGGCTCATTCATACCACAGTTTTATGTTGTTCCTTGTAGCCTTATTTCTGCCCGTGGGACACTCCTATGGCCATTGTGGCATCCAAGAATCCAAAACGTAATACACCACAGACTTTATGGTCATGATTATTGCTGTACAATTGCATTGCAGCACCCTCATTTCAGTTAATTGTAGGTTAAACAGTGAGAACAGACAATAAGAGTTTATTTCAGCTAATAAGATTATTGAATTTATTCTGTGCAGTCTCTTTTAACAAACCAGAGACATTTCCAGGGACAGAGTGAAAAACTAGGACTCGCCCTGGAAATGAGTGACAATTGGGAGCAATGATATTAGTATGTGTACGTATTTAAGGTTGGCTTTTAATTCTTCTAAATAATGTTTCTCAGATTTGTTGTTATCTTTGAAGGTGAAGAAAGAGATTTGGCATTTAAGTGGTGGCACTGTATATACAGCTTTTCATCTTCTCAAAAGACCACCAAGAACGGAGGGACCTGTTATCCAGAATGCTTGGGGCCTAGAGTTCCGGATAAGGGATCCTTTCATAATTTGGATCTTCATACCTTAAGTCCAATAGAACATAATCATGTAACCATTAAACCCAATATGGTTGCCTTGCTTCCATTAAGGATTACGTATATCTTAGTATGGATCAAGTACAGTTATGGGACCTGTTATCCAAAATGCTCGGGACCTGGGGTTTTCTGGATAATGGATCTTTCTGTAATTTGGATCTTCATACCTTAAGTCTGCTAGAAAATCATGTAAACATTAATTAAACATGATAGGGTTGTTTTGCCTCCAATAAGGACTAATTCAATCTTAGTTGGGATCAATTACAAGGTACTGTTTTATTATTATAAAGAAAAGGGAAATCATTTTTAAAAATTTGGATTATTTGGATAAAATGGAGTCTATGGGAGACAGCCTTTCCCTAATTCTGAGCTTTGTGGATAACGGTTTTTCCAGAGAACGGATCCCATACCTGTACTTGTATTTAATTAGGAATGAGTTTAATTAGGAATATCTAAAATTGCTGCAAGCTGGATTGGGACAAGTAGGCTTTCTGTTGGGCTGAGGGCCTGAGGAAGGGTCATGTGAGGCACCGACTCACTTATGAACCTACTTGCCTGAAAGTTGCCCATGGCATACAGTAAAAAACCACTTGAATTGTTGGTACCCAAACAATTCGCTATTGTGATTTATAACTGACAGAGGCTTATTCAGTTGGTCTTGGTGAACAATTCCAGCTGCGACAAGACCATAGGAGCCATGGATGGTTCAGACTGATTTGGTTCACAACTTCTGTGCGTAATTATTTAGTGTCAGACTGGCCAGGTGGACCCAGAAGTCAGTGGTCCCTCTTGCATCTAACCATTTGGCCCATTTTATGGTCATTCCCTATTTCTGTTTGGTAAACTACAGCCTAAATAGCTACATTTCTGTATGTAAAGAAAAAAGACTGGGAGAATGTAATGGAGTGGGGAAAGGAGGGAAAATAATATGGAGAGATGGCTTTTGGTCTAAGAATTTCTTGTGGGCCCCTGACATTCCAGTTCAACAGTGAATTTATTGAAAAAAAACTTCAGCTTCGATTACATGTTATTCCATATATTGTGTATATAAGTGAAGCATAAAATGGTTTGAAAACGTTAAAACCCAAATTTCCCCAATTATTTCAACTAGCCTTTTAGGTGAACTAATATATAAACATAGACGACCAATTAAAAAAAAGACCACATTTTTAAAGGAGAAGGAAAGGCTTTATGCACTTGGGGGTGCCAAATGTTAGGCACCCCGAAGTGATTGTATTGCTTACCAGAAACCTAGGGCTGGTGCCCCTATCAGCAGAAAACTGCACTGGCCCGGGGTTATACCAGTGAGCACCACAAAGTGCTCCTCTTCCTTCTTCCTCTGTCTTAGCGCGGCTGCGCATTCGCAGTAGAGGGAAAAGCCGAACTTTAAAAAGTCGGCTATTTCGTTCAACTGTGCATGCGTCTGCCCTGGGAAATTTGAAGCAAGAAGATGACGGAAGAGGATCGCTCCATCGTGCTCACTGGTATAACCCCGGCCGGTGCAGTTTTCTGCTGATTGGAGCACCAGCCCAGAGTTTCAGGTAAGTCAATACAATCACTTGGGTGTGCCTAACATTTGGCACCCCCAAGTGCATGAAGCCTTTCCTTCTCCTTTAATTGCATCTGTAGAATTGTCTAGGAAAATAAAAAATATCCAGGAAAACGTGTAATAAACAGAACTAGAATGATTATATTAGATCTATAATGTGGTACAAAGCCTGAATGATATAGAACACCATGATATATGACATTTTAACTGTGCCAAATTGTACGAGTTGGCAGATATGGTTGAGTGAACTCCAAGAATGTGTTTGGCTCATGTTCACCATCCTACTGACACATTCCATTGATATCTGTGAGCCAAGAATATCCAAATACTGTGCTTCAAAAAGAGGTTTCACAGAGACAATGCATCTTGGTCAGTCAAAGTTATAGACATGTACTGTAGTATGGAGTAAAAGTTGTCTTTTTAGAAGAACAAGGTTGCAGAATTAACTGTTTTTCTTAAGGAAAGACTTTCACAAAGACCCTTTGCTTGTTGGGATGTCAAACAAAAAAAAGTTGAGTGGCACTCACAGACATGCTTCTTTATTGAAATCAACCGTAACAGCCACAGGAAGTCATGTACCGTAACAACCACAGGAAGTCATCAACCTGACGCGTTTTGGACTACGCCCTAAGTCATAGGTATCTTGTATCCACAGGAAGTCATCAACCTGACGCGTTTTGGGTTGCACCCTTATTCATAGGTATCTTGCATCTAAATAGCTGTTTTAGCTTCCTGTTTTGAATATTTGTCTGCTTGTAGGGATGTATAGAATCCAGCATTGGGTTCAGGATTTGCCCAAATCTGAGCCTTTTTCAGCAGGATTTAGATTTGGCTGAATCCAAGAGCCACGCCAAACAAAATCTGAACCTTTGAAATCATATGACTTTAGGTCATGTGATGAAGGAGATAAAAATTGTTACCCCCTTCCAGGGCTTTGGTGTATGCCTGGTTGCTTGGTTTGGGGCAGGAATCTTGCTTACTAGAATATTGCAATTTTTACAGTTTGATTATGATGGCCTTAAAATGTAACTTAGTAAAATTATAAGTCAATCTGAAAAAGACACGTCCACTGATTCAAACCTTTCCAAAAAACATTAAATCAGATGCCAATTCAGCCTGTGACAAGATCAGCCTATGAGTAAGGACCCAAGTTGATAGTAAATGTTTCAATGAATGATCTTGAGTTGTTCATGAACTTTGATGAGTCTTGTAACCTCATCAGTGCAAGCCTGCTTTCTGTTTAGGAAGACCTTCTCTATCGTTTGGTTTAGATTGAATATACTATGAAACCCTTTCTATTTGCTGTATACTGTATGAGTCAGAGTTTGCAACAGAGGGGTTTTAGAGTGATAAATTATAAAGTTAGGAGACCAGGCAACCGAAAAATATAATTCTTGCTACAGAGAAAAAGGAAATCATTTTTAAAATTTTGAATTATTTTATTATAATGGAGTCTATGGGAGACGGCCTTTCCGTAATTCAGAACTTTCTGGATAACGGGTTTCCGGATAACAGATCCCATACCTGTACTAAAACAGTCAGCATTCTTCAGGGTATATAAGATTGTTTACTGAGCTATAACAATAATATAACTTATTTGTTTTTTTAAAAGATCCCTCTGCATGCTTTTATATAGTTTGGGTAGATAGTCCATCTTTCATTTAGGGGTTTTAACCAGGTAATCATTGACAAAGGAAACTCGGTTTGGAACAAGACTAGATCTAAGTCTTTTTAGTGTAAGTACACAAGTATTTAGGAGATAGCATCAGAGTGAGAGGTGGGATTATTCTGATCATATTATATAATAGATCAATGGCAAGTATTGTGGATAAACACAAGGTATGTGTCTGTGAGATATGAAATGCGTTCCTAAATAAACTACTGTACATTCCTTTGACTTGCCTGTTTGGAAGATTGTTCTATGAGTGTTCTATGAGTGCCTGCTTCAATACAATAAAGTATTGTGGACAGAATTGTTAAAGGTACACACCTGTGCTTAAAATGAAGCGCTTGAGCCATCCAGGGAAGCCAAACACTAACTCAGGTATTTTCAATTCAAAGGACTGCCAGGATTATGTGAATCAGGTGCCCTTACAAACAGTTATCATTGTTTCAGTGTTAGACTTTCTGCTGGGGTGTCTAGCCTTCGGGGAGTAACAGAATCTTTTGTGGCAGGCTCTTAAATTTACTTCACATTCTTAAATCCTTCTTAACAATATTTATCTTTTTCAATGAATATCAAGGGTTTATTATGTCTAACTGTATGTTTATTCCTGGTATGAAATCCATGAGAAATTATATTGGCACTAGTCAAGCTCTCTCTTTCTCTCTCTGAGCTCAGCTTCAGGATTTCATTATCAGTTTGTTTGCTTTGGTTTAGTACTTTAGTTTGGTACCCGGCTTTTAATCCCTTTAGCCTTGTCAGCTGTAATATTTGCAAAGTTTTATCCAGGTTCATCAACAAAATGTATAGTGTATTTAATATCATATAGCATAAAGATGGCCGCTTGCCTTGAAGACTTTTAACAATCTAGGCAATGTGATTTGTTTTTATCTCATAGGGATCAATAAAATCCAGAAATATGGAATCTAAAGCACTGCATTCAGGTACTTCTGTGTCATTGCTGTAGATTGAGCAACCTGTGGGACTAGCATGAAGCTAATGTAGATAAGGTAGATGATTTTACAGCAGATGAGGTGGGACAATTACAACAATAAAATTCAGACATGCATTTGATAATTACAAACTATATTCTGCATCCAGCCAGAGAACAAGGCTATAGCTATTAGTCTACTTAGTTTGGCTCTGAAATAGTGTTACCAGGCCAAAAATATTACATTTGTAGTGGGCCTCAAATTCCCTAATGGGTTTTTGATGGTGGCCCTGATATAAAGAGACATGTGGGGGCCAATTCACTAAGGGTCGAATATCGAGGGTTAATTAACCCTCGATATTCGACTAGGAACTAAAATCCTTTGACTTCGAATATCGAAGTCGAAGGATTTAGGGCAGATAGTACGATCGAACGATCGAAGGATTATTCCTTCGATTGAACGATTAAATCCTTCGAATCGAACGATTCGAAGGATTTTAATCCAACAATCGAAGGAATATCCTATGTCGACCTTCCCCATAGGCTAACATTGACTTCGGTAGCTTTTAGATGCCAAACTAGGGGGTCGAAGTTTTTTTTAAAGAGACAGTACTTCGACTATCGAATGGTCGAATAGTCGAACGATTTTTACTTCGAATCCTTCGATTCGAAGTCGTAGTCGAAGGTCGAAGTAGCCCATTCGATGGTCGAAGTAGCCCAAAAAAACCTTCGAATCCTTCACTCGAAGTTAGTGAATCGGCCCCGTGGGGATGAGACTAACTTATAAGGGTGGAAGAAAGTGACAGATGTCAGGGAGGGCACAGTTAATGGTTTGGGGAGTATTTTACTATATGTTACTACATGTATCAGATTGGTTAAAGGGGTTGTTCACATTTTAGTTAACTTTTACTATGATGTAGAGAGTGATATTCTGACACAATTTGCAATTTGTTTTCATTTTTTATTATTTGAGGGTTTTGAGTTATTTAGCTTTTTATTCAGCAGGTCTCCAGTTTGCAATTTCAGCAATTTGGTTGCTAGGGTCTTAATTACCCCAGCAATCATGCATTCATTTGAATAAGAGACTGGAATATGAATAGGAGGGGCCTGAATAGAAATCTAAGTAAAAAAATAGCAATAATAATACATTTGTAGCCTTACAGAGCATCCGTTTAAAAGCTGGAAAGAGACAGAAGAAGAAGGCAAATAATTTAAAATAATTAAGACCAATTGAAAAGTTGCTTAAATTGGGCATTCTACAACTAAAAGTCAACTGGTATCCTGTAATCCAGAAAGCTCAGATTTACGAAAAGGCAGTCTCCCATAGTCTCCATTTTATCCAAATAATCCAAAGCATAGAACATACCAGAGCAGCTGTTCTGATCAGCATTGACCAAGTGAATCCTCTTGGTTTCTATCACATAATTTCGGGGCTGTACAGGTGTCTCACAAGGGCCATTCACCACATCTCTCCATTGTTTCTATTCTTTTAATGATGTTCTATAGCTGACAATTGTCTATGTACAGTAAGAGCTAGCGGCTATGCCTGATACTTGTTTTACTGCTCGGTCATCTCACTTGGATCGGTATATCTGCACATGGATACCTGCCAGTTATTTAGTAAAGAGACACTAAGGCTTGCAAGGCTATGTCTAATTGATATGGTTTAGGAGGTCAGGTATAATAGGATATCAATCAGTGTTTAGGGATGTAGCGAACGTCGGAAAAAAAGTTCGCGAACATATTCGCGAACTTGCGCAAAAACGCGAGCGGTTCACGAACGGTTCGCGAACCCCATAGACTTCAATGGGAAGGCGAACTTTAACATCTAAAAAAAAAATTTCTGGCCAGAAAAATGATTTTAAAGTTGTTTAAAGGGTGCAACGACCTGGACAGTGGCATGCCAGAGGGGGATCAAGGGCAAAAATGTATCTGAAAAATCTGCCTGTGTGTGCTTGGAAGAGATAGTGTAGGGGGAGAGCTGTTAGTGATTTCAGGGACAGATGATAGTAAGTTTGCTGGCTAGTAATCTGCTTGATACTGCTCTGTATTGGAGGGACAGAAGTCTGCAGGGATTTGAGGGACATTTTAGCTTAGGTAGCTTTGCTGGCTAGTAATCTACTGTTCTCTTTAAACAACTGCCATACGTTGACCTTGTAGGCATTGTTTGCCCAGTTTTTTTGGACGCAGCCACTGAAGCACAGTTGCCAGAAAAAATATGCCATATAAATGCTGAAAATAGTCATTTTTCGCCATACGTTGACCTTGTAGGCATTGTTTGCCCAGTTTTTTTGGTCGCAGCCACTGAAGCACAGTTGCCAGAAAAAATATGCCATATAAATGCTGAAAATAGTCATTTTTTGCCATATACGTTGAGTCAACGTATGGCAAAAAATGACTATTTTCAGCATTTATATGGCATATTTTTTCTGGCCTCTGTGCTTCAGTGGCTGCGGCCAAAAAAACTGGGCAAACAATGCCTACAAGGTCAACGTCGTTGACCTTGTAGGCATTGTTTGCCCAGTTTTTTTGGCCGCAGCCACTGAAGCACAGAGGCCAGAAAAAATATGCCATATAAATGCTGAAAATAGTCATTTTTTGCCATACGTTGACTCAACGTATATGGCAAAAAATGACTATTTTCAGCATTTATATGGCATATTTTTTCTGGCCTCTGTGCTTCAGTGGCTGCGGCCAAAAAAACTGGGCAAACAATGCCTACAAGGTCAACGTCGTTGACCTTGTAGGCATTGTTTGCCCAGTTTTTTTGGCCGCAGCCACTGAAGCACAGAGGCCAGAAAAAATATGCCATATAAATGCTGAAAATAGTCATTTTTTTGGTCGCAGCCACTGAAGCACAGTTGCCAGAAAAATTATGCCATATAAATGCTGAAAATATGCATTTTTTTGGTTGCAGCCACTGAAGCACAGAGGCCAGAAAAATTATGCCATATAAATGCTGAAAATATAAATTTTTTTGGTTGCAGCCACTGAAGCACAGAGGCCAGAAAAATTATGCCATATAAATGCTGAAAATATGCATTTTTTTGGTTGCAGCCACTGAAGCACAGAGGCCAGAAAAATTATGCCATATAAATGCAGAAAATATGCATTTTTTTGGACGCAGCCACTGAAGCACAGTTGCCAGAAAAAATATGCCATATAAATGCTGAAAATAGTCATTTTTTGCCATACGTTGACCTTGTAGACATTGTTTGCCCAGTTTTTTTGGTTGCAGCCACTGAAGCACAGAGGCCAGAAAAAATTAAACCAGTAGGGTTTGCACCCTAGTTTGTAACGGTGGCGGAGGGAGGAGGAGGACGCTAAAGGACAGCTGTGTGTGGAGTCATGAGGCTTGAAGAGAAGGACAGCTGCATAGAAGTCAGAACAAGTCTTCCGGCGTGCAGTAACCCTCCGAGATCCACCCCTCATTCATTTTAATAAAGGTCAGGTAATCGACACTTTTGTGACCTAGGCGAGTTCTCTTCTCAGTTACAATCCCTCCTGCTGCACTGAAGGTCCTTTCTGAGAGCACACTTGAGGCTGGGCAAGACAAGAGGTTCATGGCAAATTGTGACAGCTCTGGCCACAGATCAAGCCTGCGCACCCAGTAGTCCAGGGGTTCATCGCTCCTCAGAGTGTCGATATCTGCAGTTAATGCCAGGTAGTCCGCTACCTGCCGGTCGAGGCGTTCTTTGAGGGTGGATCCAGAAGGGTTGTGGCGCTGCCTTGGACAGAAAAACATTTGCATGTCTGACGTTACAGACTGGCCAAAGGGCTTTGTCCTTGCAGGTGTGCTCGTGGCAGGATTACTGGCACCTCTGCCCCTGGAATGTTGATGAGTTCCTGAAGTGACATCACCCTTAAAAGCATTGTACAACATGTTTTGCAGGCTGGTTTGTAAATGCCGCATCTTTTCGGACTTGTGGTATGTTGGTAACATTTCTGACACTTTATGCTTGTACCGAGGGTCTAGTAGCGTTGCGACCCAGTACAGGTCCTTCTCCTTAAGCCTCTTGATACGGGGGTCCTTCAACAGGCATGACAGCATGAAAGACCCCATTCTCACAAGGTTGGATGCAGAGCTATCCATCTCCGCTTCCTCATTATCAAGGACTGCATCATCCACGGTCTCCTCCCCCCAGCCACGTACAAGACCAGGGGTCCCCAAAAGGTCACCACTAGCCCCCTGGGAAGCCTGCTCCTGTTGGTCCTCCTCCTCCTCCTCCACAAAGCCACCTTCCTCCTCTGACTCCACTTCTGGCACCTCTCCCTGCGTTGCAGCAGGTGCCTGGGTTCGTTCTGGTGATTCCGACCAGAAATCGTGCGCTTCCAGCTCCTCGTCACGCTGGTCTACAGCCTCATCTGTCACTCGTCGCACGGCACGCTCCAGGAATAAAGCGAAGGGTATTAGGTCGCTGATGGTGCCTTCGGTGCGACTGACCATATTTGTCACCTCTTCAAAAGGTCGCATGAGCCTGCAGGCATCGCGCATAAGCACCCAGTAACGGGGGAAAAAAATCCCCAGCTGTGCAGATCCAGTCCTACCACCCAGTTCAAAAAGGTACTCGTTGACGGCCCTTTGTTGTTGCAGCAGACGTTCCAACATAAGGAGCGTTGAATTCCAGCGAGTCTGGCTGTCAGAAATCAAACGCCTGACTGGCATGTTGTAGCGCTGCTGAATGTCAGCAAGGCGTGCCATGGCTGTGTAGGAACGTCTGAAATGGGCCGACACCTTTCTGGACTGGGTGAGAACGTCCTGGAATCCTGGGTACTTGGAGACAAAACGTTGGACTATTAAATTTAACACATGTGCCATGCAGGGCACATGTGTTAAATTGCCTAGTCTCAACGCTGCCAACAGATTGCTTCCATTGTCACACACCACTTTTCCGATCTGCAGTTGGTGTGGGGTCAGCCACCGATCGGCCTGTGACTGCAGAGATGACAGGAGTACAGATCCGGTATGGTTTTTGCTTTCCAGGCACGTCATCCCCAAGACAGCGTGACAACGGCGTACCTGGCACGTCGAATAGCCTAGGGGGAGCTGGGGGTGCACAGGTGTGGAGGAGGAGAAGGAGGACCCAGCAGCAGAGTAAGAAGAAGAAGAAGACGAGGTAGAGAGCGATGGAGGAGTAGAGGTGGTGGCAGAACCGCGTGCAATCCGTGGCGGTGACACCAACTCCACTGTTGTTGTTGAGCTACCCATTCCCTGCTTCCCAGCCATTACCAAGTTCACCCAGTAGGCAGTGTAGGTGACATACCTGCCCTGACCATGCTTGGAGGACCATGCGTCAGTAGTCATATGGACCTTTGGCCCAACACTAAGTGACAGAGATGCGGTAACTTGGCTCTGCACATGTTGGTACAGGTGTGGTATTCCCTTTTTAGAAAAAAAATTGCGGCTGGGTACCTTCCACTGCGGTGTCCCAATTGCTACAAATTTGCGGAAGGCCTCAGAGTCCACCAGCTGGTATGGTAAAAGCTGGCGGGCTAAGAGTGCAGACAAGCCAGCTGTCAGACGCCGGGCAAGGGGGTGACAGTCAGACATTGGCTTCTTACGCTCAAACATGGCCTTCACAGAAACTTGGCTGGTGGCAGATGACTGGGAATGGGAACAGGTGGTCAAGGTGGAAGGCGGAGTGGAGGGTGGTTCAGACGGGTCAAGGAGAGCAGAGGTAGAGCAGTAAGATGCTGGACCAGAAGGAGTGTGGCTTTTAGTTTGCCTGTTGCCTTTGAGGTGTTGCTCCCAAAGTGCTTTGTGCTTGCCGCTCATGTGCCTTCGCATAGAAGTTGTACCTATGTGGCTGTTGGGCTTACCAAGGCTCAGTTTCTGACTGCACTCATTGCAAATTACAATGCTTTTGTCAGAGGCACACACATTAAAAAAATCCCACACTGCTGACTTTTTGGAAGTGTGCGATCTGGCGGTAACAGTAGAAGTTGGCGGCATTGGCGGCAATGGCGGGTGCGTTGGCCGGCTGAACACAGGTGCCGATACATGTTGTTGCCCTACTGATCCCTGCGGGCTGTCCTCCCTGCTTCTTCTAAGTCTTATTCTCCTACTGCCTCTCTGACTCTCCGTCTCTCCATCTGAACTACCCTCCTCTTGCTCTCTTCTACTAGGCACCCACAAAACATCAATCTCCTCATCATCATTCTCCTCAGATGCATCAATTTCTTCTGACACATCACAGAAGGAAGCAGCAGCGGGGACCTCCTCCTCATCACTCATTATGTCCATCTCTGTCGTGTTCTCTGCCAGAATTAAATCTGGTGTAAGGTCCTCATCTCCTTCATCTTCTTCTGGCAATAATGGTTGCGCATTACTCAGTTCAAGAAACTCATGGGAAAATAACTCCTCTGACCCCAGTGAAGAAGGGGCACCGGTGGTGGAGGAAGTGTTACGTGGGGTGGCCATAGCAGTGGAGGATGAGGAGGATGTTGTGGTAAAGTTAGAAACGGTAGAGGATGGGGTGTGCTGTGTAAGCCAGTCAACTACCTCTTCAGCATTTTGGGAGTTCAGGGTCATTGGCTTTTTAAAACTGGGCAATTTGCTAGGGCCACAGGATTGCATAGCAGCACGGCCCCTAGCACGGCCTCTGCGTGGCGGCCTGCCTTTGCCTGGCATTATTTTTTAAAAAACAACAACAACAACAAAAACTCAGTTGGTTTTTCTGGAAACGATAATACACACAGCTAGATGGCGGGTTGAAGAAAACAGTGTGCAAATAATGCCTACAAGGTCAACGTATACACTACTACAGCGGTGGATACGGATTACGTAAAATATATTATGGCTGCTTGAAAAAAGTCACTCCGGTGTTTTTTCTGGAGACGGTAATATTATGGATATTTAGACAGAATGTGAACAAGGTCACACAGCTAGATGGCAGGTTGAAGAAAACAGTGTGCAAATAATGCCTACAAGGTCAACGTATACACTACTACAGCGGTGGATACGGATTACGTAAAATATATTATGGCTGCTTGAAAAAAGTCACTCCGGTGTTTTTTCTGGAGACGGTAATATTATGGATATTTAGACAGAATGTGAACAAGGTCACACAGCTAGATGGCGGGTTGAAGAAAACAGTGTGCAAATAATGCCTACAAGGTCAACGTATACACTACTACAGCGGTGGATACGGATTACGTAAAATATATTATGGCTGCTTGAAAAAAGTCACTCCGGTGTTTTTTCTGGAGACGGTAATATTATGGATATTTAGACAGGATGTGAACAAGGTCACACAGCTAGATGGCGGGTTGAAGAAAACAGTGTGCAAATAATGCCTACAAGGTCAACGTATACACTACTACAGCGGTGGATACGGATTACGTAAAATATATTATGGCTGCTTGAAAAAAGTCACTCCGGTGTTTTTTCTGGAGACGGTAATATTATGGATATTTAGACAGAATGTGAACAAGGTCACACAGCTAGATGGCGGGTTGAAGAAAACAGTGTGCAAATAATGCCTACAAGGTCAACGTATACACTACTACAGCGGTGGATACGGATTACGTAAAATATATTATGGCTGCTTGAAAAAAGTCACTCCGGTGTTTTTTCTGGAGACGGTAATATTATGGATATTTAGACAGAATGTGAACAAGGTCACACAGCTAGATGGCGGGTTGAAGAAAACACTGTGCAAATAATGCCTACAGGGCAAATAATGCCTAAAGGTCAACTTATACACTACTACAGCGGTAGTAAAATAAAAAAAAGTAAAATAAAAAAAAATGAATATTAAAAAAAAAAATTAAAGTTGGTGCTGCTGAACTACTAGGAGCAGCAGATTAGCACACCAGTCCCACTCCCCAACACTGCTAGACTAATAGCACTGGGCTCTTATAGTAGTAGTAGTAGTAGTAGTAAAACAACAAAAAAATAAATAAAAGCAGTCCTTACAAGGACTACTGTTATTGCAGCAGTCAGCAGATGAGATCAGAAGCAGGACAGCTGCCCACTGCAGCTACATACAGAGCACTGCAGTAGAAGGTAGATTACTAGCCAGCAAAGCTACCTAAGCTAAAATGTCCCTCAAACCCCTGCAGACTTCTGTCCCTCCAATAACAGAGCAGTATCAAAACGATTACTAGCCAGCAAACTTTCAACTGTCCCTGAAATCACTAACAGGCAGCAGCTCTCTCCCTACACTATCTCTTCAGCACACACAGGCAGAGTGAAAAAACACTGCAGGGCTTCGGTTTTTATAGGGAAGGGGAGTGGTCCAGGGGAGAGCTTCCTGATTGGCTGCCATGTACCTGCTGGTCTGGGGTGAGAGGGCAAAAAAAAGCGCCAACAATGGCGAACCCAAAATGGCGAACGTCGCGCGACGTTCGCGAACTTCCGGCGAGCGCGAACACCCGATGTTCGCGCGAACAAGTTCGCCGGCGAACAGTTCGCGACATCTCTATCAGTGTTATGGACTGCCATGATTAATATAGCATTCCTATGGGTTTCATTTATTTTAGGCTTCATTTATAGAACATACTACAGACAGGATCTGACTGCATCATACATTCTCATCAAATTAGAAATTCATTTAACCCCATTGAACTAGCAATGCTGCCAAATTCATATCTTTTTCATTATTTTATGTTCTACCCTTCTCCTTCCCTTTCCTGTCCCATTCTTTCCTTCTGATGTCCATCTTTTCTGTTTTTTTTTTTAATATTCTTTGTTTTCCTTTCATTGCAAGGTCCAGGGCCTCTCTCTCTCCCAGCCCGCAGTGCTTTTATGTATGATTTCCATGTGGTGCCATAGAGATCAATGAAAATTAGATGATTTGTACAACAGAGTGGGCCTTGTGGTTATATGTGATTCCAACACAATTTAGTCACATACAATTTTAAAAAGAAGTACATGAACTGGATAATTTTCTGGATAAATACATTTTCTGGATAAATACATTTAACTGAAACAAATATGTTTGATTTCCATATAATTAAACTTAAAAATGGGGGGGGGGGTGGTAATATAGACTTCAAAATCAACCCCACAAGTGTTAGTGTTCATGCTTACAATCATTTGTTTTGACAGCTGATGTGCATTCTAGTTTGAGCATGGGCTCAATAGTATCAAATGGTTCTATTTATCTAAGAGATTCTGTACCAACAAAGACTGAACAGTGAAACAAATACACCTTGATCTATTTTTGCATTCAATACTCATGCCCATCTATGTGGGGAAAATGTACATTTAGGAGTTATGGTAGCACTTGATACATGTGATGCTCTGCATTAGAAAGTACATATATTGGATAGTTTAAAGAAAGGCTTCCTTAGCTCATCTATTTAATCTAAACTGGAATCTTTCCTTCTCAACTAAAACATGCACTTGTCACCCCCATTCTGAAAACAGCCCTCTCTTGATCCCTCCAATCTCAATAACCTCTGACCTATCTCTCTGCTACCTTTCATCTCTAAACTACTTGAGTGCCTAGTCTATAACTGACTAACATCATTACTCTCTGACAATAACCTGTTGGACCCCCTACAATCTGTCTTTAGTTAACAACACTCCACTGAAACTGCCCTAACCCAACTAACTAATGACCTTTTAATAGCAAAAGCCAACAACCACTTCTCACTATCTCACTACTAATACTTCTTGATCTCTCGACTGCATTTGACACTGTGGCTCATCCTCTCCTCCTCCAATCCTTTCATTCACTTGGCCTTTGTAACACAGCTCTCTCCTGGTTCTCTTCTTACCTTACTAATCGTTCCTTTACTGTGTCCTACAATGGAGTAGCATCTTCTCTTCTACCTCTTTCTGTTGGGGTTCCTCAAGCTCTGTCCTGGGACTCTTATTATTCACTCTCTATACTTCCTTCCTCCTCTCCTGATCTCAGCCCAGAGCTCTTAACTCGGTTCTCCTCCTGCCTTTCTGCTATCTCTACTTAATGTCACAACTCTACCTTAAATTAAACTCTCTGAAATGGAAGTTCTCTTTCCCCCAACTAACACCCATACTATCCCAGAAGTATCTATCATAGTTAACACTTTCACGATATTCTCATGTTTTGTGGCAGTTCTTCAGAACTAATTGCTTCATTTGCACCCTTGCTAGTGAGCGTTGTTAAAGTTTTTTCTCCCTGTGGCTTTTGCTTCCCCTTGAAAGTCAAGAAAATGGCCTCTCTGGGAGGATGGGTTGCATGAAAGCTGCTGGTAAGATTGTGAAGGATTGGTTGTTGAGAGGTTTCTCCCTGGAGGGAAGAGAAAAAGCTGCATGCAGTGAACATTCTAGATGGAAACCTTATGAACAGGCTGAGGTTGCCTTTCAAGATTACAGTGACATCGGACACCACAAGCTGTCATTTTGTGTTGCCACGGAGTGATAACATGACATCACAGACAATGATTCATGTATTTTATAGCCCATTAGCTGGATAACACTAATTTGGAGACGAGATGCTGACTATGGATTCTGAGAGCAAGCCCCACATCATATGTTTTAATTAACATAACAAAGGTTATCTCATTTCTTTGGGCTGCAGAGAGAGAGAAAAGAGGGGATATAATCTGTTATTTTGTTCTGATGACTAATTCTTCCGTTAGTTCTAAATTTACAATCCAAAAATCTATAGCCTGTAGGGAGGATCCACTAATTGTTATCCTCTAAAGCAAAACATAAAATGCCATCTAACTGGAAAGGGAAACAAGAAGGAGCATATTATGGTACATTAGTACTTAATATTGATTTCTATCTTTATAAGCAGTCCCGGTATAAATACACAGTTGCTAGAGCCATTGAGTAGTTTATGTAACAAACTGCAGAGACGTGCAACCAAAAAAGTAAAAAGAAATGATTTTTAAAGGAAAACAGAATCAATACTTAACCAGCAGATGGTTTATATCATATTAAATGGCCTATGAAAGAATCTTATCAAATGGAAGTACTGTATATAGATCAGTAAATATTGTCCTTTTACATCCTTACATTGAGCCGCCATTTTGTTATGGTCTGTGTGCTGCCTCAGAGATCACCTGACCAGAAGTAATGCAGCTCTAACTGTACAGGAAGAAGCGTGGGAAGCATTGTCCATTCATTGGCTCATGTAACCTAGCATGTATGTGTGCCCTCAGTGTGTATGTGAGCACAGCACTGGGGCTCAATTAAAAACATTATTATTGGCTTCTGTGACCTAACATGTACTGTATGTGTGTCGCTTTGGTTTATTTGTATGCTCCACAAATCATTTAATTCCAGAGGGTGGCCCATTGTAAAATGGCAATTTTATATTTATGATTACCCAATGGCACATAACACTAAAAAAGTTTATTATTATGAAAATGGTTTATTTACATGGTTTATTTACATGTAGAAGGGTTTTACATATGAGCTGTTTTATGCAATATATTTTTTATAGAGACCTACATTGTTTGGGGGGTTTATAGTTTGTCAGATGCTCAAATAAATGTGTGTGTGTGTAAGAGCCCTTCAACTTCAGAACACCAGATTCACAAAAATCCTCAATTTCATGAGTATGACAGTTTTGTCTGTTTTTTCGTTAATTTGTCTTTCCCCCAAACCACTGACTGGGGAGCACCAGATCACCCCAGACAAAGGTTTCAGAGCTGAAGTTGGTGTACGTGTTTTGGCATTATTAAAGACATTGGGGCTTATTTATCAACACTGGGCAAATTTGCCCATGGGCAGTTACCTATAGCAACCAATCAGTGATTAGCTTTTTAAAGCCAGCTGCAAGTATAACAACGAATGCAGCAATTTGATTGGTTGCCATGGGTTACTGCAAATTTGCCCAGTGTTGATAAATGACCCCCATTGTGCATTGTGTTAATAACGTCATATTCAGAAAGATGAAGTAAAAACTAGGAAATTGCTTTACACTTTTTGACGTACGTGTTTGGTTTTTCTTGCATTTTTTTGCCAGTGCAAAAATGAAGGCAATTTTTTTTTCAGGTGAACCAAACTGTATGGCAAAATTCTATCGCAGATTCGTGGAAACACAAATCTTTCAGCTAACCTTTAGCAGGATTAAGAATTAGCTCATCCTTAGTCGTGAAGTAATTTCACTCGTTTAACTCCACCTTTCTGAATTTCACATTATAAACTCTAGATAAATGTTGTTAATAACATTAAAATACTTCAAACTGGTGTAAAAATTTTAGAGTGAAATATCCGTTTAAACAAAGCAAGGTGCATGCAATTAATGGTAGCCAAATTGTAACCTACATTAAAGAGGTGTCCACATTTGCTTTATACTGACATATTTACCCACACCAATATGGGACTTAGCCTCTAAATGCAAAATAAACGATACTAGATAGCCAGGGCCATTCAGGTAAAGTTAAAAAGCAATATTTATTATCACCATGCCATGGTGATAATAAATATTGCTTTTTAACTTTACCTGAATGGCCCTGGCTATCTAGTATCGTTTATTTTGCATTTAGAGGCTAAATCCCATATTGGTGTGGGTAAATAAATTTTAGAGTGAAACCGGTATGTCCAAGCGGCATTCTAGAACAACAATTTCACTCCAAAGTATACAAAATCACTGTAGAAATATGAGATCCATTATCTGGAAACTCAGTATCTAGACAGATCCAAATTAAGGGAAGGCCATCTCTCACAGACCCCATTTTAATAAAATAATTCAAATTTTTAAAATTTATTTGAATTTTCTCTGTAATAATAAAACAGTACCTTGTACTTGATCCCAATTAAAATATATTTAATCCTTATTGGAAGCAAAACAATCCTATTGGGTTTATTAAGTGTTAAATTAAGGTTTAAAGTTTTAGGTTTAAATTCATTTTAAGTAGACTTATTTACTAAAATCCAAATGTTAAAATCTCGAAAAATTCTCACATTTTTAGAGGAAAAAAAAAACCTCAAATTTTTCAAAGATTTATTATACCCCAATGCTGCAAAAAGCCTGAATTGGAAAATCTGCCATCTCAGACCTGTTGAGGTTCTGTATAAGGGAGAGACACCTACACTATATCTATTTGAAGTTTTCATGGTCTGTGCTGGGTTTAGCCGGAAAATCCAACTTTTTCGGGTTTTCGGGCAAAAATTCATAAAATTCTAGCTATTTGTAAAAAAAAAAAAAAAGGCCTGAAAATTTCAAGCAAGTCGTAAAAATAAGCCTGAAAAATGTTAACAATTCAGGTTAAGTAGACTTAGGAAGTTATTTATCCGAATGTTAAAATCTCGAAAAATTCTCACATTTTTAGAGGAAAAAAAACCCTCACATTTTTCAAAGATTTATTATACCCCAATGCTGCAAAAAGCCTGAATTGGAAAATCCGCCATCTCAGACCTGTCGAGGTTCTGTATAAGGGAGAGGCACCTACACTATATCTATTTGAAGTTTTGGTGGTCTGTGCAAAAACTCATAAAATTCTAGCAATTTGGCAAAAAAAAGCCTAGAAATTTCGAGCAAGTCGGAACAATGAAAAATGTTAACGAATCAGCTTTTTATTTTATTTTTTTCCGTGATCTGATTGAATCAAGTTTTTTTCGTTAATAAATAAGCTAAAACTGGGCATGGAAGTTTGGTCATCGTTTTTTGAAATAAAATATGATATCAATTCATATTTTATTAAATAATTCTCTAAATGTATGGAGATCCAAATTACAGAAAAAAACCCTTACCTAGAAAATCCCAGGTCCCAAACATTCTAGATAATAAGTCCTATACCTGGCTTCACAAAATGCAGTTTGTGATGTTCTTTTAATAAATAATAATGTGTATTATTATTATTAATAATTATAATAATAATAATAATATTTCTTACTCCATTACAGTTTACTCCATTTTAGTGAATCCCCCTACCTGTCAATTATAGCCTTGAGTTAATAGAGGTTTATGATTCGAGCTGTAAGCACTGCAGTCAAGAGCATGGAAAACCTCATTTAAAGGGAATAAATGCCCTAGCTGTGCCATTGATTCAATGAAGTTTACTGGTGGGGACAATAAGGGGAACAGAACATTAAATGCAACTGGTTCAACCCTGCAAACTGCATTTTGTAGAAATATTCCTATTTTTCCAATTGATCAGGTAACGGTCTGGTTACTTACTGTACATTATTGAGCTTTGTTTATCAGCCCCTTTCACTGGGCATTTTTATAAAATATGTACAGTATTTTATACCGAAAAATGTAAGCTAAATCCTCTTCTTACATCAAAATTTTACACGTGGCTACACATTTACATACAATAGTGTTTTTACAGCATGGCAAAATTTTGTATATTTCAAAGCTGTTCTTTTTACACACCACACATATACATATATATATATATCTATACTGTATATTCTCCCCTGGGCAATTTATGAAGGGCTGTACTATTGATCCTATAAAAATGGCTGGTTTTCTAATAAATGAGGCCAACGATTAATGTTATCAGTCATACAATAACAAAAATGACACATGCTTGATTGCTCTCATATGTTAATTGCTGTGCGGGATTTCAGAATCTCTCTGGACCTCAGATAGTTAATAATGGCACGCATTTAGCAGTGAAAAGGTTAAAACATATGGCAGACCAAAGGACATCAAAGATAATGCGCCGGTCATGACACAGCTGTATCTTATTTAGCAGGAATATGGTGCTAATTGCTCACATATGCACCAGTTGAGTCTCATTCAGAGCAGTGTGATGCTTTAACCCTTCCCCTGGTAGCAGGCACATTCCCCTGATTAACCCCTATGTGGCCACCCGCTTCCCTTTGCAGGGCTACGGCTTCTCTTTACAATGATGGTAATGACGGCAATGAAACCATTATTGTGGAAAGCTTCTCCATTGATCGAATTTATCCTCCCCATAATCTGACAGTTTATAGGTATTGGTATAAATATAGTTTTAGATTAATTTGCCTTTTTCCACCACCTGGGCAATGAACGGGTTAAGGCGACCGAGAGGGAGACTCAGGTCAGAAGGTCTGAGCTGGATGCAAATTAGACTTTATATGTCTATGAAAGTGAATAATCAGCTACGCCGGTAGTGGGGGGCATGGGTTATAAAAACTGCAATTCTGCCTAGCGACTGCGTTTGTATTGTGCTTATTCCCTGTCACACATGGGACTATCCCATTCCTGCAATGCGTAGAGCATGTCAAATACTTCAAATATTTTGTGTCCCCAAATTTCACCTTTGTCACTATGAATAGTAGTACAGATATAGAATCTGTTATCTGGTAGTACAGGTATAGAATCTGTTATCCAGAAACCCACTATCCAGAAAGCTCAAAATTACGGAAAGGACGTCTCCCATTCCATTTAAATCAAACAGTTCACGTTCTGCAAAATAATTACCTTTATCCGCTGTAATAATAAAACACTACCCTGTACTTGCTCCCAAGTAAGCTAAAATGAATCCTTACTGGAGGCAAAGTAATCCTACTGGGTTTCATTAATGTTAAAATTATGTTTTGTAGATTGTGAGATCCAAATTATGGAAAGATCCCTTATCCAAAAGAACTGAGTCCTGAGCATTCTAGATAAAAGGTCCCAGTTTTGATATTTAATTTGCCATTTTTTTGGACAATCTGGTCACTTTTACTACTTGCTCCTGTAACTGTAACTCTCAAAATCCTATGGAAAGATGCTGGAACTTATTGTGGAACAGCAACTAATTTGGTGAGTTCTTGTGCCTTCTCTCATTGCTGGTGACACAATTATTAAACCCCTTCACAATCCCCTATAGAATATATACATCTATTTATTCTGTAATATATATATACAGTTTTATAAAATTAACTCATAAAGGTATGGGATCCATTATCGGGAAACCTGTTAAACAGAAAGCTCTGAATTACGAGAAGGCCATCTCCCATAGACTGTATATCAAATAAATAATTCAAATTTGATTTCCTTTTCTCTCTAATAATAAAACAGCACATTGTTCTTTATCCCAACTAAGAAATAATGAATCTTTATTGGAGGCAAAACCAACCTATCTGGTTTATTTAATGTTTAAATGAGTTTTTTGTAGATTTAAGGCATGGAAATCCAAATTATTAAAAGATTCCTTATCCAGAAAACCCCAGGTCCTGAGCATTTTGAATAACAGGTCCCATACCTGTATTAAATATTATACAATTGCAGTAAAGTTGCTTCCTTGCTGTTCATTTATCTTAGTTATTTTAGCTCAATTTTATCTCAATCACTGTTATGTTATAAAGGCACAGGTATTGGATCCATTCTCTGGAAACCCGTTAGCTAGAAAGTTGCGAATTACAGAAAGGCTGTCACCCCATGACTCAATTTTATCCAAATAATCCAGATTTTTAAAAATGATTTCCTTTTTCTCTGTAATAATAAAACAGTAGCTTGTACTTGATCCAAACTAAGATATAATTAATCCCTATTGGTGGCAAAACCAGCCTATTGGGTTTATTTAATGTTTACATGATTTTATAGTAGACTTAGGGCTCTTACACATGAGCGTTTTTACCTGCGCTCCCCTGCGTTCCGTTTTTTGGCGTTCAGCCGCAGGGGAGCGCAGGAATAGACGCATTTAATTATTTCAAATGGGGCTGTACTCACACAGGCGCATGTAGGCGCCGAACGCAGGTTGAGACGCAACATGCTGCATTTTTCCTGCGTTCGGTGCCTACATGCGCCTGTGTGAGTACAGCCCCATTTGAAATAATTAAATGCGTCTATTCCTGCGCTCCCCTGCGGCTGAACGCCGAAAAACGGAACGCAGGGGAGCGCAGGTAAAAACGCTCATGTGTAAGAGCCCTTAAGGTATGAAGATCCAAATTATGGAAAGATCTGTTATCTGGAAAGCCCCAGGTCCAAAGCATTCTGGATAACAGGTCCCATACCTGTAGCTAGAACCTGAGCTGTGAAGCAAACTGTTGCACTGAAAGAGAATACAATTTCTGTAATGGAAGGAAGGAATAGGAACCAGGTAACTTCACTTCTTTATTTTTGGAAATTAAAGTAAACCATTAATTTTGAAATGACTATACTTTACAATATTTTATCTTAAACAACAGTGTCCCTTTTGATATGTTTGCTGCTCGTAGCACAGGTGTAATATAGTGGGAGAGATCCATAAAACAGTGTGGAATAAAACTGTTGTAAAGTGTTTTTGCCAGAAAACCTTGTAAAGCCAAATTTACATCCATTTTAGTTCCATACAATTTTGCCCACAATGTCAAGCTGATTTTTTTTATGACCAAAAGCTGGAGCTGCTAAATTAATGGTCATTATATGTCATATTGCAGAATTCTGTGATTTAACACTAGTAAAAAAAAGATCTTATAAAAATGATAGGAAAGCTCCAACTTCTCATAATTTATCCAACTCTGACCTTTGAAATTCACGATAAAAGTGTCGCTTTATATGACGGACTCAAGATAAAATGTGTCTCTTTGTCATAGAACGCTCTTTAATTAGTAGACACTTCACAGACCTGGATCTAATAGAAACAGGTGGTTAAAAACTACAAGTAAAAGAAATTGGCGTCTCTTTGTTGTGTCAGTTCAGAAGAATAACATTTGGATTCAGAGTGTCATTTCTGGTGTTAATTGTGTTAAATATGCACAAAGGTGTTTGAGTGGCATTAAAGAACTTTTGTAAAAGAAAATGAATAGTGTATGAAATTATCTGCAATATTTTAACCCTCTAGTGCCAGTTTTTACTCCACTTTAGGAATCTGTTTGGGAGTGTCCCCCTCTTCATTCTTGCACATATTTTTTGCAAACAGCGCTTGTGAATTTCCCCCAGTGAATATTTCTGATGTGAGCAAGTAGATGAGTGCGGAGGAGCTGTATAGTTTGTGTTTAATTCTGCCGCCTTCGCTTCCGTGGCTGATTGGATACAGATTTATTACTGGAATAAACCATTTCCTTCGCTGGATAAATAAATAGATGAATAAATAGATAAAACTCCCAGCACCCTTTAACTTGGTTTTTATATAAAGAGAAAGACGTTTGGAAGGAATTCTATTTACTTGTTGCTGAAGTAAAATGAGGAGGATTGAGAAATGAAGGTGCCAGCTAATGGAATGTAGTGGAACACATAGAGAATCCTGGAACCATAGAAGTTGCACCCATTAATTTAGGGAACAATGGGACAAGGGGTGCTCATAAATAATGGCTAAGCGAGGCACCAAATCCACAATTCAGTGTTCAATCTGGGATTTGTTGGAACTGCAATATTCCGTTTTCCTGGTGCTCAGCTGAACCAAATGTGAATGTATATGGCTCCTGTGCTCCCCTGCGTTTCGCTTTCTTCCGTTCAGCTGCAGGGGAGCGCAAGAGAAGACACACTCAATTATTGTGAAGGGGGCTGTACTCACACAGACGCATGTAAGCAGCAAACGTAGGTGGGATGCAGCATATTTCATTCCACCTGCGTTCAGCGCATACATGCGTCTGTGTGAGTACAGCCCCCTTCACAATAATTGAGTGTGTCTTCTCCTGCGCTCCCCTGCAGCTGAACGGAAGAAAGCGAAACGCAGAGGAGCACAGGAGAAAACGTCCGTGTGTAAGAGCCCTTAGAAACGTTAATGTAGCAACATCGGTCAAAATTTGCCAATTATTATTGATTTTTCATAATATCTAGAAAAATTCGTCATTCTCGTGCATCTTTGCTCTCTTTAGAAACAACTTTAATATGGACTTTCCCCAAAAAGCATTTTTTGTGGGTTTAGACCTGCCAGAATTCTATTAGAGGTATGGGACCTGTTATCCAGAGTGGGGGTTCCAGTCTTTTCCGTAATTAGGATCTCCAAACCTTAAGTATACTAAAAAAATTAATTAAACCAAACAGTAATGTTTGGCCTCAAATAAGGATTAATTATATCTTAGTTTGGATCGAGTGCATGGTAATGTTTTATTATACAGGAGTACAGCTCCCTGGACAATAATTGATTGTGTTTACTCCAGCGCAGCAAAAAATGCCTGTGTGTAAGATCCCTAAAAAAGGCTCCTACCTCAATGCTCCAAAAACAGGACCCTTAATGCCCATGATTTTAAAGTGCTGCACAAGTTAAGAAAACCAGGCGCTATTGACAGATGTTGCAGTTGTGCTAAAATTTGAATTGACCATTAATATTTGGATGTGGATCCATATTTGCCCAAATCTGTTGTGGATTTAGGATTTAATCAAATACAACAATTTTGGTTTCAGTACACCCCTAATGGTAACACTGGCAAAATGAGTATAGTATTAGTACAGGTATGGGACCTGTTATCCAGAATGCTCAGGACCTGGGTTTTCCTGGATAATGGATCTTCCATAATTTGGATCTTCATACCTGAAGTCTACTAGAAAATCATGTAAACATTAAATAAACTTCCAATATGGATTAATTGCTTAGTTTGGTTCAAGTACAAGGTACTGTTTTATTATTACAGTGAAAAAGGAAATACTTTTTAAAACTGTGGATTATTTGCATAAATGGAGTCTATGGGAGACGGCCTTTGTGTAACTCAAAGCTTTCTGGATAATGGGTTTCCGGATAACAGATCCCATACCTGTATGTTAATTCTACATGGTGCCCACATTATGTTGTGATTTCCATGTTAGAGAAGCATGGCTGATACAGCAAGGATATACATTCCTCCTACACTGGCCCTACAGAAATACATACAGTATGGCTGGTCTTGTAACTTCAAACCTCCCAACTGTCCCGTTTTTCACAGGACAGTCCCAATTTTGACAGCTCAACTTGCAGTCCCAGTTTGTTACTGAAATGTCCTGAGTTTCTCTTTGATCTCCTGCACTAAACAACCAGAAAGTTTTGAAAACTTAATTAAATAAGCGTTTGTTTTTTTTTTTTGCAGAGAGCCCAGAATACATGGCAGCTGCATTTAGATACATTTGTAACAATTTAAGATAAGCAGGTCTCTTGGGAGAAATGAGACTTGCATCTTAAAGGACAATTTGCCTTCATTAGCAAACACATAAAACCTGACCCTAAAACCCCCAGAACTGTGTTTAAACTTTCAATGGCCTGCCAAATGTAAAATGGATGTGGTATTTACATACAATAGACGTGGTCAAAATATGTTGCTGCAATAATCTTTTTATCCCTCTTTCTATTTACCTAGTTTGGGAGGTTGGTAAGTGTAGTGGTTCACATCTTTAATTCTAGAGTGCATGGAGGTCTACAAGTTGGGCATCCCAGATTTAAAACATTGTAAACATCTAATAGATTTCATGTGGGTTTTTATATAAGCCTTTACTATAGTAAAAGAAGGGGAACAACTGCCTTGGGTCCCACTGAGAAGCATTTTGTGTACTGGAAAGTGATTGTGCCCATCAATTTATTTATTTTCTGGAAAGGGGCAATGAGTATATCACAATCACCCAACCTGTTATTTTATTATTACAAGGATAGGTTCCATTATCCAGAAAGCTCTGAGCTACAGAAAGGCTGTCTCCCATAGACTCCATTTTATCCAAATAATCCACATATTTAAAACTGATTTCCTAGTTCTCTGTAATAATAAAACAGTAGCTTGTATTTGATCCCAACTAAGGTATAATTAATCCTTACTGGAAGCAAAACCAGCCCATTGGGTTTATTTACATGATTTTCTAGTGGACTTAGGGCTTTAGCACACGGGCAGATTCGGGGAGATTTAGTTGCCTGGCAACTAATCGCCTCTTCTTCGGGGGGACAATATACCCAAACTGCCTTCCCCCTGCCTTCCGTCTGCTAAAATGAAAAATCGCCTGTGGAAATGCACTCGCGGCGCTTCGATTTCCGAAGTTGCCCGAAGTTTCCTAGTGAGACAACTTCGGACGACTTCGGAAATTGAAGCTCCTTGAGTGCATTGCCGCAGGAGATTTATCATTTTGTCATTCAGAATGCAGGGGGAAGGCAGTTCGGGTAGAAGAAGCGATTAGTTGCCAGGAGACTTCTCCCCGAATCTGCCCGTGTGCTAAAGCCCTTAAGGTATGAAGATCCCAAGCATGTAAAGATCAGTTATCTGGAAAACCCCAGGTCCCAAGCATTCTGGATAACAGGTCTCATACCTGTACTACTATTATTACTACCAACAACTCCAGTTCATTTGGCTGTTGTAGGTAAAGTTATAATAGCTTGAAAAAGGAACTAAAATGTTCTGAAAGCTTGCTAGGATTATATTAGTTAGCCAATAAAGGCATCACCTTTATACCACTTTTGTTATTTTCTATTTCAAAAAGGGTTGCCCTGCAACATAGCTTAGATAAAAATGCAGTTTGAATTAAAAATAATGTGGGGGGTATTTTGCCCTGGGCAGTCCTGGGTTCTCCATTAAAACTAAAGGTCATCATCCACCTGTTTTTTTAAAATTTAAACAACTATTTTATGCGACGCATGGGCTATGAGTGCTCAGCAGCAAACCCGACTGTTACGTTATAGCCTTCCTGCTTTAAATCCGAGCACTTACTCTCCTGTTTAGACAAGATGATTCAGTTTCCTGAATTAGCATCATTTGTGTATGAGTACGGCTGCATCTGTCTGACCAAGCTTCTGCAACAACAACAATTAATGGCAGTCGGGGGAATTGGGGACAGAAGAAGAATGCAAAGCTAGCCTGGCCTCCTTAGTAAACAAGAGAAGTCATTTCTCAATCCCCTGACTTGCACCTGTATTGGAGCTCTGTTAAACGCTTCTACAGCAATATATTTTTATCATGTTACTTCCAGGCAATAAAACACCAAACAAATGCTGTCACCATAGGCTAATGTCATCCTTACCGATTTCATTTTGCCTAGCGGCAACATTTGTTGATGGTAACCAAGTTTTGAATTATGAAGAAATGGCCTGATTGGCCGGCACCGTTATATGTTCAGTTAAGAAGGTAAAAATGATCTTTTGGTAAAGCCCCCTGTACCCCCCTCAGTGGCGCCTAAGGGGTCTGATGCCGCCTCTTTGTTACTTCTCCCTTGATGGGCAGTCTGCTTCAGTCTTCTGTTCACTATGCATCTGTGCCTGCAGGGCTTAAATCTGGAACCCATAATGTCCAGCAACGTTTATACTACCTTTTCATGATGGATTGGTTTTGACTGAAGGGAAGGAAAGAAGGAGGGGGAGAAGAAAGGGCTAGTTGGAATTAAGAAGGAGGGAGATATGTTATGGACCCCTCCTCTCTACTTCATCGGCCTGGGTGACCCAATCAGAAGAAGCACCAGGCCAATTTGACTTGAGTTCCCTCCTTAACAACCCAAAATGAGGAGTGAAAGAAAAGGAGGAAGGATTGGAACATTATTCAGGAAGGCTGCTGAGTTCAGAAGCGCACACTCTGTTTGATGCTGCTGGGAGGTGCAACTTATTCTGCTTATTGTGCTGGCATTCCCACTTTGCCTTCCATTTTGTTTGCCTTGCTTGGACTGCATCTTATTTCTAACAGTAGGTTGGAATATATAAAATATCATCATTAACTTACAGGCACCTGGGGGTGGTTTGCATTTGGGCATCATCAAATAAGGACCAGTCCAAGTAAGATGAAAGAAGAAGGAGCATGCCCTGATTCCCCTGAAGACAGCATGGTAACTAGCGAGGAAGAGGCTGAACGCCAACAGAGTAAGGCTATACGCAAGCGTACACCTCTGGTGGGCAAATTAAGTGAGGGTAGAGTGCCAGTTTCACCTCCTTGCAAGCGCAGTAAGAGGAGCCCTCATATAGAACCCTTTGAGGATGTACACACTCAGAGAATCATTGCCAATGTGAGGGAGCGGCAACGTACCCAGTCCCTGAACGATGCGTTTGCAGAGCTGAGGAAGATCATCCCTACGTTGCCATCTGATAAACTCAGCAAGATACAGACCTTAAAGCTGGCTTCACGTTATATTGATTTCCTGTACCAGGTCTTGCAGAGCGATGAGTTGGACCACAAGATTGCCAGTTGCAACTACCTTGCTCATGAAAGGCTCAGCTATGCCTTTTCTGTCTGGAGAATGGAAGGTGCATGGTCCATGTCAGCCACTCACTGATGCCTCAGCCTGTGCCCCTCCTGACTGCCATTTCAGAAGGTATGTGGGGAAAACTGCCACACTTCTTGGGAAAGATTTCCAAGCTTTTCTGTGGAGTCAACATAAATAACACATCTCCGATTCTTCCCATATCCAATTGCTGAAGAATTCTGCTTCATTCTGGATGCTCAGTATTTCTGGCTGTAGACACACACACACACACACACAGATGTACACAAGTCTTGGACATTATCATGGCTTTGTTAGTGTTTACGAATGTCTCTCTGCAGTAAAAAATATGCAGGAAATATTTAGGAGAGGAATGAAGGAAAATCATTTAAGCTCTTGTTATAATAATTATAGGCGTGAGAATTTGGTTTTTAAGTAAATGTTAAAAAAGACCAATATTGTCCTACATAGCCAAAGAAATTAGAATTCAGTTTCTCAAATACACTTAATTTCACATAGATCTGGACCCGTGGCCTAGTGTTTTTGAGAGATACAGCTTCCTACACCCTTAAGTAGTCAGAGGGCTGTTGGTGGATGTTGGGAGTTGTAGTTCCCAGCAGCAGGAGCATCAGGACCTGCCATCCCTCCCATAAACAAATCTTCCTTATGCCATCCAGATGTGAGGCTTTAATTAGATAATGGCTTCCTTCTGTGGGACACAAACCATCTACACCTTCATGTCGCTGTCAGCACCTACTATTCTACAATATCGGGCAACAGTGGCAGTGTTTTACATGTAAATATCTATAATATATCAAAAGAGATCTGCATTCAATAGGAAATATTTAATACACCTGTGTTAGAGAAATACATGAAATTCCTTTCATTGATTCTCCAAAGCAAAAGCAAGCCATGGACTAATGTATGGCATCAGAGCGCTGGTTCTGTGCCACTTGTATCCAATACATGTGAGGCGGCTACTGACTAGTATGAAATCTCATTTGCTCACAGTGGATATTATGTAACAGGAAAGCATGGTCGGCCTAGGGCATATTTTCACTTTTCATTCCTTATTATGCTCGCTGTACAGGAACCAGAGACACTGTGTTTTCGCCATTACCCTGAGCAGCCTTACAGGCTTTACTAATTTATTCCCATAAGAACTGGGACCTACAACAATAAATGAGCTTAACACACTTCAGAAGGTAACTCTATACTGGCTGATGTCAGCATATAAACTGCTCAACATGGTACACAGTGGCCTGTGAATGCACCTCACCGGAGCTGGACTCTTATTTTTTTTGAGCCCCTCGGCCAATCCCAGTGTCCAGGAGCTTCACAGCCTTTAACCCTAATGCTGACACCAATCCAGGTAGAATAACCTAAAACCCTCATTTAGCATCAGAAACAATTCTGCAATTCTACAACTCTCCTATTTGCTCATTCCCCTCCAACCCCGACTTGCTATACCACTGCTATGGTCAGTGACCCGCTAACTTGAAAGCAAATGAATTTCTAGAAAATCCAATCGCATAGCCATAACGCAACTGAAATGCCTAATTAGCCAACTATATAGTAATACCATGACGCTCAGTTGCAGATTCTGTTTGATACATCATAATGAAAGATCATTAAAGTGAAATTCCTATTTATGTATTTATAAAATGATTGTTCCATTTCCCTGACCCATTTTGCACAAAGCCAACTATTCCATTCAGTACTAACATTCCATGTTTTGCACTCACTGTACAGTGGAGCAATTCTGGAGCAAAGTGATTGGTGCTCAACTGTTCCAGGAACATGTCCCATATAAATAATTGGAATAATCTGCATTAATCCAAAAATTGTTCCAGGCATCGCTAAATAAATATTGGCCATAGTAACTAAAAGTACAGAAAGCGATGTTGTCAGGATTAGAGGAATCCATACACAAATCTTTTTCAAGGTAAATGACGACCTGTCAATCATTTCCTATAGGTTATTTCATCTCCTTGATAAGACTTGTTTTCTGCTGGCTTTGAGGCAGATTTGTGCAATTAGTATTTGTAGATATTTAAAAAAAAAAAAATCAAATGTTTTTGCAGATGGAGTAACAAGGCAATTGCCCGTTTTGCCCTGGACTTTTTATGCCAGAGACATTACAATTGAAGTCGCTTGAGGCAAAGGGAGATTAAGTGAGTTGCCCAAGGTAACAAAAAATCAAACCAAAAGGTCCCTGAGAGAAAATCAATTGACTTACTAATTGAATCCCAATGTTCTTATTCATTGGGTTCCTTGTTCCTCATTTTCAGTGCAGCCACCTCTCACTTCTACTTACCTGTATATAAACTGAAGCACATAGTCTATACTGCTTTAGACTGTATGGGTAATTTACAGTACAGTACATGCCATGACATGATAGTACATTAACCCGGTGTGATGTTAGTGTAGGCATACCCAACCTACAGCTTTACATCGGTTTTTGAACTACAACTCACAGAATACAATAACTGAAGGTTGGACATATTAATGAAGGACCGAAATTGTTTATTATTTATTGACTGTCACCATTTTCTACATCTCCTTTTTGTTTTCTTTAATCTAAATGCAATTTAACCAAAACCAAAATTGTTTCCTTCGATCTGTGGAAAATACAGTGGTGCCTGGTTAAGGGTCACATGCAAATTTCTTGGTGAGAAGAACAGCAAAATAGCTGCTGTATTCCTCTGATCAGCTTAATAAGTGAATTAATTCCAAAAAAATGCTAATTTCTAGGAAAACGATTTTACCTTGGTGTGGTCATTTACATCCACTGTTTCATCATAAATCCACATATAGGAGCATAAGTGAAATCTGTAAATCCCCAGTAGAGGACTTGCTCGTCGACTTATTACAACTTCATTGTTACTTCCCTTTGCATTGCTAAATCTCATTTTCCTTCCATCGAGATTATGGAAATAGGGAAGCAGTTTATTAGTCCAATTGTTGTCATCCTGTATATAAAGTGTCAGAGTGTATTATGTTAGCAGTAGTAGGACATAATGAACTTTATATATTAGTTTGAGCTCTCCATGGGGGAAGACGTTTTATTAGACACGTCCATTTACAGAGACAAATGTCAAGATCATGTTTGTTTAATTAGCACTTGACCTTTCTGCTCCTGTAGGGACCTTTAGCAAATCGGAAACCAATGAGCAGCAGGCTTCCCTTCTCACAAAGCTGCCAGTTATTTTGACTTTGTATATGAGCGCAGGTCTCAGCCACAGGGTCTCTGCGTGGGGCATAGCTGAGAACAAGCTGTATATTTAGGATCACAGCACTCATTCGTTCTTCCCCTGCACCCCTCTAGCCACAATTCTGTATACATCTCTTTGGATCCTGAAGCCCCCATTTCAACATACCTCTAATGCTACTGTGAAAATGTTCTATTATTTTGATATTAATAGAAGAAAAATAGTGGAAGCTTTTCAGAATAAATAATCATGAATATTTGTGTAAATCGGATAAAGAATTTACAGTGATCTCAGCGGTGCTGTTCCTTTTTTCACGCAAGGGCTAAAACCACCAATATTAAATACTTTCCTGCATAGATTTCCTTGTGTTGTTACACATTACATTGACTTTTATTACATGTGTATTTATTTCTTTAAGAAATTATATTTTATCTGCTGTAATCCATGGTAGAAGCTCATGAATAGGGATTTCATCTCAGCCAAAGAAAAACCTGTACACACGCACACAAAAATAAATAGTTATATCTATAGGTATGGGACCCATTATCCAGAATACTTAAGACTTAGGGTATTCCAGATTGGGTTCTTTCCATAAATTGGATCACCATAACTTCTCTACTAAAGAAACAGTATACCCCAATCGCATTGCCTCCAGTAAGGATTAATTATATCTTTGTTGGAATCGTGTACAAATTACTGTTTTAGAAATAAAAAATATTTTTAAAAAAAATACATTTATTTGATTTAAAAATATATATATATATTTCCATAAAGTGTCCGCAGTCAGTTCTACTCATGGATGTAAGGTCAAAATTAAGCTGTGTAGGCTCTTTATATATATCTTCAATGACGGAGCTGCACTCCCATTAAATTACACATATTATTTCCATACATTCATGTTATTTATAGTAAAAACCACAGAGAACTCTGAACAGCTTTGAACATCCCTGAACAACTTTTTTTTGCCATATCTTTGCAGTTTGGGGTCCAAAGTATCAATAAACAAACATAACTTGACTTCAGCAGGTCATTTGACAAATCAGGGATGTTTCTATAAAATGCAGCTTAGAAGTTCTGCAACGATAATTTCATTGAAATGCAGGAAGTCCTCTATCAGCAATTTACATTATTAGAGGAATCCCTGATCCTTCCCATGACATGTTTTAACACTTTAACACAAATACAAATATCAAATGTAACTATTAAGCCAATAGTGTTGAGGAGGGCTGATATAGGTTTTACTGAAGTAGACTAAAATAAAGTTTAAACATACAATCGCTTTGAAAAAACAATATTGTTCTATCGGTTTTATAATAAGGCCAGTTACTAAACGATGCGCTATAGAATGTGTCCAACTACGGTACATTAACCATGATCATTGGTAGAGATTTTAGTTTGCCGATTTACTATATAAACATAATAAAACAGATTTTCATTTGATACATGTAAGGTTTGTTGTGGATATAAACCAGTTGTGTGCCAGTTGTTACATACACAGACAGAATAGTTGCCTGGGTGAAGGTTCTGGGAGCTGTCGTTCTTTCCAACTTGGGGAGCATGTATGACAACCCCATTACTACACTGCAATGTGAATTCTAATGCTATTAGTTATGATTTGTAGAGTAAAACATGTCAAGGATTCCCATTTCCCCTCAGGAAACACAATATATTGTACTGCAGAGAGCTCTGCGTCTCAGTTTCTTATTAGACCCCACTATTAAACGAAATGGGAAGTTAAAGCGAACATAAATCTTCCTTTAGGTATTCATCAAAAAAGAGAGAGAATCGGGAACCTTGAGGCAAATTGTCTATCAGCAGATATATAGGATTATTTCATAAACTGTCAGTATAGAGGATGATATTGAGCAAATGTTCATGTTCAGCTTAACAGAGGATCCCTAGGTGAATATTTACAGCAGACGTATCAGCCCATAGAGCTTAATAAGTTCAATGCACTTCCTATATATATATACAGTATAAATAAAATATAAATAGTGGAGCTGGGCTGCTGAAGACACAGAATTCTCATAGAGAGGAACCTGCTTTCCCCTTTGAGACAGAACCTTGGGAAAGCCACTTGCTCTTTCTATATCCAGCTCCCGAAAAACCCATTGCAGTGTTCATGGGAATATGAAGGCATATATTAGAAAATATTGTGCCCATCGTAGAAAAAATATACTTCAATAATTGTGTTGTGATTAGTAAGGCCATTTTTGTTATAAATATGCTGCCGGCTACACAGTCTCTTTAGCCCAAAATAGTGAGCAACAACCCCAAAATATAACATGGTAACAGTTCCTGCAGTGAAATGGTTAAATGAGATAATATGTTAGGGTACAGCAGCTTCTGGTAAAATCAGACCTGCTATTTTTATTATATTATATATATATATCGCAAGTGTTTGTAAGTATTGGGGCATTTATGTACAAGTTCCTAATGCCTGAATAAATTATGATAATAATTATTGTTTTCATATTTTTTATTTGTAACCTTCACTTTTTAAAAGCTATTTCTATAAATAACACATTTCTATTTTAAATAATTATTGATCCTTCAACTATTAATGATTATTAAATGCATTATTGATTAATTATTAAAATGTATGTCACTCTGTGAGAGTATTCTATTTTAAATTTGTCCCGTTATCCAGAATGCTCCGGACCTGGGGTTTTCCAGATAATGGATCTTTCTGTAATTCGGATCTTCATGCCTTAAGTCTACTAGAAAATCATGTAAATATTAAATAACCCCAATAAGCAGGTTTTCCTTCCAGTAAGATTTACCGTAATTATATCTTAGTCAGAATCAAGTACAAGGTATTGTTTTATTACTACAGAGATAAAGGGAATCATTTTAAAAATTTGGATTTTTTTGGATGCACGGTTAGGGTATATATAACCTGGTATTCAAGAGAACTGGCACTGCCATGTAAAAATTCTCATTTATTTCTGTAACACGGACCGAAACGTTGGACATTGATGCAATGTTGTTTTATCCCTGCGGTAGAGTCACCATCAACTAGTGAATGTTTCATAAAAAACTTAACTTTTCATTTGATTGGTAAACAAACATCAAAAAGAAAATTCAGACTGGAAAAAAAGTATTATATGGATGTATACATTTGTAATGTACAATAAGTTGCCTGATGCAGAAATTTGGGAAGTGAAATAACCCAACAAAACCTTTAAATCTCAAATTAAAGTTTTCAGTTTACATGACATTTGCTCTGTGAAAGATTATGCTGATAGAGCTGGAGTTAATTGAAGTTGTTGGTTGTACAAAGAGTGAGAAGAGGTGGAGCAAACAGATACACACTTAGGGGCATGTTTGCCAAGGGAAGAAAAGAACATTCTTTCCTGAACTCTCTATAAATACTTCCAAAACCATTTTACTGCTACATGTTATTTCTCTATCATTTATCTCTTAGATAGACATTCTCTTGTTGCTTCGAAGAGTAATGGCAGAGGCTCCCTTCAACATTTCCAAATGATACAGACTCAATGCCACTCTGTTGAGCGAAAGTGAAAACTCACATTTTTAAAGCAGCCTTCCTCCTCTCTAACTGTCAGCTGTATAATTGTTGTAGCAGGTACCTGGAAACTGCAATACTGAAAGTTCTTGAGGGCAGGTCATGTCACATACGTCTCATACGTTTCAAAGGGAGTGCCATTGGGCAACCCTTTCCTGTTCAGCAGAATGGCAATTGGTTGTCAGAGCGAGGGGGTCTTATGATCATCACAGTTCTCCTTAAACAGTAAAAAAAAAAAACCCTCTTCCACTGGCCTTTTCATAAATCCACTACGTGAAACTTTTCTAACCTATATCTTTGGTTTTAATGCAGTCTGGGATCTGTATAACATAAACAGATCCCAAATCCACTAAATACTAATATTTATTAGGAAAGTCACATGCAAGTTTGATTCTACACCTTGCACCATCAGTCTGTTTGCTACTTGATGGTACTTGAGGTACTTGAGGTACTTGCTACTTGAGGCTGAAATGTATAAGGGCCTGTTACCCAAAGGTGCCTCACTTTATATATAAACAGAGAAAATCCATATTCAAATATAACATGAAAACCCATTGTATTTCTAAAGCATATTTTATCCTTTGTGATGTTGCCATGCTTCCCTGCAGATCAAAAAGAAAGCAAGTTAGTGGAATAATTCCAATAAAATGATGTATATGTAAGCTCTTGATGCGGAATCCATCATCTCTTCCTTCTATATGTCAGGCAATGCAATCTGGAATAGGGACAAAGTAATGAACATCATTCACTACACAGGCAGGAAAATAAAAGGCCAACTGCACACGTGTTGAATATATGGCTTTCTGCTTCTGCCTAAGATCTTTCTCTTCTTATAGTGGTGAAATACAAATGCCACACTTGTCAGCCAGTTGTGCTTTGAAATCACGCAATCGCTTGTCAGTCACCAGTGCTGGCACTTTCAGCCGCTTGCCCATGAACTCTATGGGAGGTGGAAGGGGACTAATTTGGGCATTTTCCATGTGCCAAAAAATGTTGGAAGGAAAACACCTGAAATCAACTGTGTGTGTCATTAGCCTTAGTCTATAGCAGGGGTCCCCAACCTTTTTCACCCATGAGCAACATTCAGATGTAAAAAGAGTTGGGGAGCAACACAAGCATGAAAAATGTTCCTGGGTGGTTCCAAATAAGGGCTGTGACTGGCTATTGTTAGCCCCTATGTGGACTGGCAGCCTTCGGGAGTTTCTGTTTGGCAATATACTTAGTATTCGTATTCGAAGGATTTTACTTCAAGGGTCGAATTCGAGTGTTTTTTAACCCTCGAAATTCGACCCTTGATAAATCTGCCCCTTATTGTAGCCTGAAGGCATGATGTTCCACAATATGGATATATTACTTATCTGGAAAACCTCAGGTTCCAAGCATTCTAGACCATACACCTTATATCTTTGTGTATGTTCTGTATATATTCATGATACTCAGTGTGAAAGATGCGTAATAATTAAAGATTAGGAGATGACTACAGTTCTGTAAATGCTTTCTGTGAAATAGGCCTATATTGTTGTTTGGCTGGCAACCGGAAAGGGATTCATCATCCAGAAACCTGTTATCCAAAAAGTTCCCAATTATAAGAAGGTCATCACCCACGGACTCCATTTTAATTGATTCAAAAAATCAAATATATTCCGGTTTTCTCTGTAATAATAAAACAGTAGCTTGTACTTGATCCCAGCTAAGATATCATTTATCCTTATTGGGACAAAACAATCTTTTTGGGTATAATTAATGATTGACTGAAGAATACTAACTTAACTTTAGCACTGTCCTCTTTCTGCAGTTTGGCTGAAACTGGGAGATATGCTGCTTGAACTACATCCCCAAACTGAGATACAAATATCAATAAAACTAAGCAAGGGGGTTATATGAGAAGTTCATCTTATCAATGTGTGTTTAACACCTTCCGGTTATTATTCAGAATATTTTTCTATCACAAATATCATTGCAATTCTTTAGCTGGTGCTAAGGAAAGCAACACATTACTTTTATTGGGTCCAAACAACTGACTTTGCAAAAAAAAAATGCAATTTTGAATTGGCCCAATGTATACAGGTCCCCAGGGTGAACATTTTTGGATTTAGAATGTGATATGAAGAAGGATTGTGTGTAATATAAAAGTATGGGGACCTGCGGGATAGCTTGGTTCTGTTAACGTTGCAGGCGCCTGGAGTTGTGCGCTCTCTGACGGGCAACGCCATTGATCTCAGCTTGGAGAGGGAGATGCTAAAGTAGCCAGATGTTATTTGCCACCACAGGCCAGATGTATACTGTTTGAACTGTTTTATGTGATATAAACCCTGGTTTTCTTTTAACATACCTATTTTACTCACTCTGCATGCATTTAATGACTTTTTGAAAGTACAATATTAGGGTCACATGGGGGACTTTTTCACCCAATTTGAGCCTTTGTTAGTTCCTGTGGCTGGAGGGTTATGTATCAAACACGTTGACTTGCAGTACTGTGGTAGCTACACATGGGCCCCTGGGATGACATTGTTGATGCCACTGTTGGGCTTTTTTTTATTTACTGATTGTGAACAGACTTACTTTCCACTAATCGCTTATCTGACAATCTTCATCTTCATATGGAGCAAGGTCAGTCTGGCAGCCTGTGAGCTCCACTGTGATAAAGACTGTAAAGAGGTTATTTACTTAAACTAATTTTGTTTTCTGGTCCGTCTTTTTGGGGCAAAAACTTGAATTTTTGGAGATTTATGATATCCCGATGTTGCAAAAAGCCTGAATCTGAAAATCTGCAATCTCAAACTTGTCGAGGTCATGTATGAGTCAATGGGAGATGTCCCTAGCCCAATTAGAAAATATTGTGGTTTGAGCCAGGTTTAGCCCAATAACCCGAAAGTTTTCAGCAATAACCTGAAAAAATCGAGCAATGCAGGAAAAAAGTTGGAAAAATACGTTCAATTTGGATTTTCGCTCGGTTTTATCAAGTTTTTCCCCAATCAGATTTATTCGAATTAGTTTAATAATAAATAAGGCAAAATCATGGAAGGGAGTTTGGTTGAGCTTTTTTTTATAAAAAAAAATTAGATGAATTTGGATTTTATGAAATAACCCCATAAGTGTAGCTAGTGAGGATCTGCCCTGTAGACTGGAAATTAATTGTCAACATTTATAAAGATTAATCTAATTGGCCACGCTACAATACAGTAACTAATCTTACCCTAACCCAAAACCTGTTTGGAAGCTACAGAGTCAACATGTGAATTTTCTATCATGTTAGAGCCTGCATTTGTGTGTAAAAGCACTTGGCCAGTCACGATGCCTCATTTAGATGCAACAAACCAACGTGAATAGTAGAAATGAAAGGAAGAAATAACACTGGGATGAATACAAAGTTCAACAAGCATATGGTAGAAGAAACATCAGAGAGTAGACAATAGTATTTTTATGTATAACAGAATTCTGATGGGATTTATGCAGCTCTGATGTTATTACATGGGCTGACAAGCTGAGTTAGAGGCAGACATTTAATTCTGAAGCCTGTTTGCATTGAAATAACCTCAGTCTCATCAGAGTCTGACCCATAGAACAAAAACTGAGAATGGTTCTATTTCCTTATGGCTATGAAATGTTAAAGCTATTAGCAACCCAGTGCAGAACTGTGCCTTATAACCAGACATCATGGAGTGGAGGCCATGCCATAGCAAAAATTCTGGAATTTCCATTTTGAATATTGGAGGTACAAGTTTTGGATGGGTTTTTAATTCAGGTATAAAGTGCCGTTACCAAATGTGGTGCCAAAGGAAAGAGGAACAAGAGAGTGTCATAAAATGCATTAGAAGGGCTGATTATTTACTGTATCTGTATTTATTGGCTTGGCCTGGAAAATATTTCAGTAACAGCAGAAGAGGGGTGTTAAAAAAACAGAAGATCATTAGATACAGTGAATATATATGCAAGGGCAGAGACACGCGGAGAGATTGGGGAGATTAGACGCCCGAGACAAATCTCCTCATCTTCGGGCCGATTTTCATTCTAGCCGGCAGGAAAGCAGGGAAATGCAGTTAGGGGAGATTAGTCGCTCCGAAGAAGAGGAGATTTGTCGCCGGGCGACTAATCTCCCGAATCTGAGAGTGTGTCTTTGCCCTACCGGGGAACTATGGTGAAAATAAAAATGTAAAATAGGATTTAACGCATGGCAATCCATCCCTATTGATTCAACATTGTATTGACTCCTACACAAAGCTGCATGTATAGAGACATATTAATGAGAGGGGGATAGTGAGGAGGAGTAACTTGATTATTTCAGAAACTGTACAATATTTATAACTGATTATATATATCAAGATTTGTATTTCCATTGGACAAAGCTTACAGTATATTACATTTTCAAGACTTCCCCTGTAAACAAAATTTCTTACCACACTTTAATACAGTGTCCTTGTGCGTCACCCATCATAGTGAGATGTCACCACACCAGTCTATTATCAGACACATGAAATCCACATCCTGCATTGTTAATACACAATTCATTAAGAAAGACAAATTAATTGCTAAGTAGTCATGCCACATGTGGCTTTAATATGTACTGCATCTTAAGGGGGTGAAGTTGTAACCGTAACTAAAGTACATACTGGAAATCTACTGATGTTCATTCATTCATTCTCTTCATTCCCATAATTTCATGGTTTTGCAATAACATTTGCCCCAGTGCAGCAGCCAATAGACAACCATTTATCGTCACCATGAAAGCAAAGTCTGATTGGTTGTTATACATTACTAGCCTTGGTCCCATTTGATCATATTAAAGCATATTTCCACTACTACCATTGGTAGATGTAAAAGCAACACACCTGTGCATATAGAACTTGAGAAATAAACATTTGGAAATATGATGTCCCAATTACAGGGTTCTTCTCCTGCATCCAAGAACTTTTTGCTGTCTTCTCAGTTAAAGGGGAACTCATTTATAAAAATGTAACCAGATAATCTATATTCTATTAAATGACCTAAACCTATCCCTAAATATTGCCCTTTTACTGGTTACATAACAATACCTCTACTAATTTATTTAAGAAGAAAATACCCCGCTTGTAACCAACAATTTAATTATCGGTAGATCACTTTTATTATAGAAATATGTATAATTAATACTATTAAATTGATCTCTATCTCAAATATTTATAACGATGATTCTGATCTACCAGTGATTAAAGCTAAAGTGCAGTGCAATTAATCCAATGGATCAATATAATTAGCTAATTGAAAACATTCATTGAGTGTTTAAATCTTAATAAAGTGCTGGATGAAGTATAAAATAATGAATTATCTTCATGAGCAATAGACATGAGTTTATCCAACGTTCATACATTAATTTAGATGAAAAAGATTAAAGTGCAGTGCAATGCTCAAATTTGAGTTGGTGGTGGTTAAATAATTTATCCTATTTAATGGTCACATTATAATAGTTTATAGGTATGTAAATTAATTTAACTATTTTGATTCACCATCTATTTAACTAGTTAACCTATTGATATTTATTGCACTGCACTTTAATCTTTTTCATCTAAATTGATGAAGACTCATGTCTTGCTCATAATTAATTATTTTATACTTCATCCAGCAGACATTCAGACCTCGGCAGGAACTAACAGGATAATATTATTTGATTAAGCCAAACAAGGGTATCCATCTAATTTTTCTACTAAATACCTATACTAATGTAACTGTATATCCTAAGATCGCAATGGCGTTTGATATTCTGCTTGTCCAAGAAATCATCTAAGCCACCACAACATCATCCAGCAGGTCATTCCACAACCTCACTGTCCTCACTGTGAAGAACCACCTACACTGCTTCAAATTAAAGTTCTGTTCAAGCCTAAAGTGGTGGCCTCAGGTTCTTTGATCTTTTCTATGGGAAAAAAAGATTCCCTGCTATCTGTCATCTCCTCTTATGCACTTGTAAAGAGTAATCATGTCCCCTCACAAGCACCTTTTATGCAGAGTAAACTCTCCTTATGTAGTTTAACTCTTCTATTTTTTTTTCCACTTTAGTAACGTCTCTTTCACGCCTTTAATTAACAGTAAGGATATTGATCACCTTCTGTCTTAAAGAATCCTTTGATTCAGAGTGAAGTCCACGTCAATGCTTATTGTTTCTGAGTACAGGTATTGGATCCATTATCAAAAAAAAACATTATCCAGAAAGCTCCGAATTATGGGAAGGCCATTTGCATAGACTACACGTTATCCAAATAATTTACATTTTTAAAAATGTGTATAGGTATTGTTAGATTGTCCCTAACTGCTCTGCAGGGGAAAAATCATACTTATTAACAGCAGGGGGAGCCCCCGGCTTACTTCCCAGCCATGCAGAACTCAAGAAGCTTTATTTTTTTTCCCTGGGAAGCAGTCGGCGACTGTGTAGAGTTGGATTTTATTTTGGCTTTACATCCCCTTTACTGTTTCCAACTCCAGCTGCAGGGACAAAGATCATGGAGCCAAATTTAAACAGATAAACTTGGATTATATTTGAAGGATTATTTTACTGCAGCCACTGGTTCTGCAGAGTTGGAGAAAGTTTGTATTAAACAATACAAAAACTATAAAATCCACATTAGATTACATGATAACAGGACCCAGTACAGTCTGCATATTCTGATTATTATTCAGTCTTGCTGTATCGGCTTTTGGCAGATATTATTTAATTTGTGCTGTTAATTTATAACGATCCCTAAACTTAACCTCCCAACTGAAGCCCAGACCACACTGAGCATGTGCACAGTCTTGGTCTTGCAAAGATGTTTAACTAAGTTACAAGATGGTGACTCCATGTGGCCAACTTTGAAAGCATAAATCATTTGTTTGATTAGGCTTGTGGTGCAGTAAGTTCATGTTTATGTTTAGTATACAAAATACAGCATTTCAAGCATTATTCTATTTTTGACTTTACTTCCCCTTTAATCATTATTGAAGGCAAAACAATCCTATTGGGTTTATTTAATGTTTAAATGATTTTTTAGTAGCCATAGCGGGTTATTTATCAATGTCTGAATTTATCTCAATATTTTCTGCTACAAACTCTGATCAAATCCGCTCGGTTTTTTATGCTTATTTATTATTACATTCTCCCAAAAATTTGCTTTGCCGGAAAAAATCTGATTTTCAGGATTTTTTCACCTGATTTTCCTGAATTTCAAGATTTTTCCTGAATTTTCACCCCGAAAACTTCTGGGAATTGCACGAAACCCAGCTCACATCAAAAAATCATTGGGACTTCTCCCATTGACTTAAATGCAACCTCGACAAGTCTGAGATGCCGGATTTTCCCATTCAAACTTTTCCATCCTCAGGGTTTAATAAATTCTGAAAAATTCATGATTTTTTAAAAGTCTGATTTTATATTAAAAAAAAAAATCACAAATTTTTCAGGATTTTTGCATTCGTGATTTTTCAGGATTTTTGCATTCGGGATTTTTCAGAATTTTTGTTATTTTAGTAAATAACCCCCTTAAGGTATGAAGATCCAAATTATGGAAAGATCTGTAAAACCCCAGGTCCTGAGCAATGGATAAGAGGTCCCATATCTGTACACTAATCAATATTTTGTTCAATAAACATGATCTGTGTTCATGGTTTTAATATCTCAGATTTATGCATGTTAATAAATGTCACATTTAGTTTGCATATGGACTTAAAATATTACCCAGTTATGTCTTCTAAATATGTGAGATACAATTTGTGGACTCTTCCACTGATAGAATACTGGCAACTTGTTTGGGACAAATTTAAAAGAAAAACACGGCAATTCACATAACGTTATGAGGAAATGCTGAAAATTGCTCAAATTATTTAAGTCCTGTTTATTTTCACGTACAATTTCCCTTTAAACGGCTAACCATTATTTATCTCTTCACAAAGCAGAATGACTAGTTTCTAAGGGTCTGACCTCTGACGGAACATTGAAATTTACTAGAGACTGTGAAACTCTGGGAATGTTTAAATTGCTTTCAGATGAGCTCCATAATGGCAATCCTGTGGATATGCATTTCCATGGCTTTGGGAAGATACCCTATGGGTTATCATATAACAAGATGAGAAATTAACATTGCTTTTCATTTACTGTGAACCCCGTGTACGCTCTTTCATGTATTACGTCTATCTGCTTCAAACATATGACTCCAGTTTTATAAATTCCATTCGATTTCTGCTGGAGCTAAATTCTGAACAGTAGATTGCGCTGAAGCCTGAAATTAGATCAGATCCCAAGGGAGGGAAAGCGAGACGGCATAATCATTTTCACTAATCTATTAAACTGCCATAATGAATGGAAATACAGTACAAAAATGACAGATTGCGAGGAATTGTGCAAAACTGAGATCATTTCATGTAGAGATAGGCAAATCAGCGACATGCAAGAAAGGAACATGTTCTAGATGTCCTACACTCAGCCTACCATCTACTGCTGAACTGCAGCTCCCCACAACTTCTTAATGTTTTTACATTTTAATGGGGCTATGTTTTCAAAACTATACACGTTTGTATGATGAATATGAACATGATGAATATGATCCATTTTATATCAAAGATGGTACATTTCTCACCAGAGGAGCAGCTGGCCTAGAAGTTAAGTGATCAACCATTTTATGTGGGATCTCATGCTAGAGAACTCCTTGTGACCCTGGACAAGTCACTTAGGGGCAGATTTATCAAAGGTGGAGGTGAATTTTAAAATTGAAAAAATTCAAATTTCGAGCTATTTTTGTGTGCTTGACTAGGGAAAAGTCCAAAATCTGAATTTGCTAAAAACTCGACTATTGAAATTTATCATGTACTGTCTCTTTAAAAATTCGTCTTTGACCATTCGCCATCTTAAACCTGACAAATTGCTGTTTTAGCCTATGGGGGACCTCCTAGAGGCTAAATTGGTGGACTTTTGGGAAAAACTTTGAATCAAATTCGATCTAATGCACTATCCCGTCGATTCGAACTATTCCAATTCGCCTGAATATGGACCTATTCGATTGAAAACGGACCTATTCGACGCAAAAAAACTTTGACTTAATTTCGGTTCATCTTTTTGAATTCGAATTTCGAAGTTTTTTCAATTTGAAATTCAACTGTTGATAAATATGCCCCTAAATCTCTGGGTATCCTTGCTACTTAGAGGCACATTTAGCTAGGTAATAAAGGTAATTCATGTGTGTTTTTAAAACTTCCATGCATTCGAAATTCGACTATTTATTTTATTAATAAAATCTAATTTTTCCAACTCGGATGAATTGAAACGACCAGAAAACTCTCAAATTTGAATTGAATTCGATCAAACTCGATTAGCATTTTTTCTCCGCAACAAACTCGAATGTCAGGAAGGCTGCAAACATCTCACTGAACCTCTCCCATTGACTTAAACAGCAATTCGGCAGGTTTGAGGTGGCGAATAGTCAAATTAGAATTCTTAAAGGGCCAGAGTATGATAAATCTTCAAAATCTAATTTGACTTTTTTTTATAAACTCAAATCGAGTTTGGATAACTACCTAGTCGAATTTGACAGTTTTGACCATAAAAAAAATTTGAAAATTAAATTTTCAATTCGACACTTAATAAATCTTCCCCTTAGTGTTCCTATAAAGGTTGCCTTGCTTGCTGTAAAAGTGCTTTGAATCCCATGGGAGAAAAGAGCTATATATATGATTCCCTTTCATCAGTTGGTCTTTATTATTTTTAGGGATGTACCAAAACCACTATTTTAGGATTCAACCAAATCCTGAATCCTTTGTGAAAGATTTGGCATTTGGCTAAATACTGAACAGAATGAAAACCCTTTTTTTGCAGATGTAGATTAGGAAAACGAGAGGGAAAGGGAACTGGGTTGTGCATGCGATTAAAGATCTTTTTACTTCTTTGTTTGTGTGATGAAAAGCCACATGATTTTATGGATTCAGATTTGGTTTGGCCAGGCCAAATCCAACTCGTGCTGAAAAAGGTGGAATCCTGGCCAAATCCAAAACTAAATCCTGGATTCAGTGCATCCCTAATTATAAAGTTTACTCATTCCAAAAAAAAAAAAAAAAAATACAGATCAACTGTGAAGGTTAATTTGTGTTATTGTTGTATTACTCAGACTTCCAAATTGTTGTTTAGTTGCTATGGTAATTAAGCAATCACATAGCAGTTGGAACTCTAAACCTGAGTAAAAAAGTAAATAACTTAAGATTTGTCTTATAATACTTATACAAAGTGATGGGCGAATTTGCGCCTTTTCGACTCACTGAAAAATCTGCAAATTTCGCAAAACACCGGCGTCCGTTTTTTGACGCTGGCGAATTTTCACCAGCGAATTCTCCCGGGCGTTTTGCGAATTTATTTGCCGGCGGCGAATTGCGCAAATTCGCGCCTGCCGAATAAATTCGCCCATCACTACTTATACATCATATTAAAGGTTAATTTTTAGGTATACTACACTTTAAAGGCACTGGCACACTGAGAGGTTTTGGGTGTTTTGTCCAGTTGCTGCCCATGGGATCTTCTGGCCAAGGCAGCCCCACCCTATATCCCTCCAAAGTGTACAAGATTGGGGAAGGTGTTTTGCCTACTGAGCAGTCCTCCGCTATACAGAAACAACACTGCCATGGATTTTTATTACATTATCAAAACTGGAGGGCTTTGCTTGGTGCCCAAATTCTCATACAGAGCATATGGACTGATAATACCGACCTCCTTTACTGTATGTCTTCCCAGTTGCTGCTTCTATATCTGATACAGCAGTCTAGCTCTACACAAGTTACTAATCAGCTGCTGTCGGTATATGGAACTGTAGAAGTCACATGCTATGTTAATATTCTGGTTCTGTTTATTATTACTAGGGGAATGATTTCTCTTCTATTTGCTTTTATGGCCATTGTTGTTTGTACTACTTTTGTTGTTGGTAGATTAGAACATGGTTCTTCAGTGCAAACACAAGCTGTTGGCAGCAGCTGACAGATTATTTTGGTGCCTCCATAGACAGAAGCTGTATATGTTACCCATGGGGGGTCTGGCTGTTAAAGGAGAACTAAACCCTAAAAATGAATATAGCTAAAAAGTATATATTTTATATACAGAACTTATTGAATCAGCCTAAAGTTTCTGCTTCTCCATAGCAGCATTGATCCAGGACTTCAAACTTGTCACAGGGGGTCACCATCTTGGAAAGTGTCTGTGACACTCACATGCTCAGTGGGCTCTGAGCAGCTGTTGAGAAGCTGAGCTTAGGGGTCGTCACAAATTATCAAGCAGAAAATGAGGTTGGCCTGTAATATACACTGATGCTACAGGGCTGATTATTAAATTCTGATGCTAATTGCACTGACAGCAAAGAACATGTGCAGTGAATCAGCAGAAATGAAGATGGGGAACTACTGGGGCATCTTTGGAGACACAGATCTTTACTGCTAAAGGGCTGTGGTTGCCTGGGGCTAGTACAGAAGCCCAAAACATAATGTACAACATTACTAGCTACTTCTTTAGTTAAGCTTTAATTGTCCTTTAACCCTCTAGAGCAATTAACTCAGTATGAGAGTGCTTTCTCATGTGTGTTTTACAACAGGCCCTTTACTTGCTAAATTTCATGCTATTGCACCCAATGTGAAAGTACAGGGAGCATAGACACAAGGGAACTATGGAATTCATATCTGCCTGGAAGAGGCATTACTACCATTCTTCCTGTAGCGTATTATGCCTACACACAAAACTGACTTGAACCTAGAACATTGGATACTACATTACTGACAGCATGATGGCATTTATGAACCAATTGCCTGAGAAAACATGCATGCAGTTGACCAGTATTGCACGCATTATTAAATCACATGTAAATGGCAGCTCACACTGTTTGCAAGTTCCTACAATGATGCTGGAGTTAGGGCTCTTACTCATGAGCGTTTTTACCTGCGCTCCCCTTCGTTCCGTTTTTCGGCGTTCAGCCGCAGGGGAGCGCAGGAATAGACGCATTTCATTATTTCAAATGGGGCTGTACTCACACAGGCGCGTGTAGGCGCAGAACGCAGGAAAAATGCAGCATGTTGCGTCTCAACCTGCGTTCGGCGCCTACACGCGCCTGTGTGAGTACAGCTCCATTTAAAATAATGAAATACGTCTATTCCTGCGCTCCCCTGCGGCTGAATGCCGAAAAACGGAACGCAGGGGAGCGCAGGTAAAAACGCTCATGAGTAAGAGCCCTTATGCAGTTATGCTGGAGTTATCCCCTATTAACACCTTTTTTTCCCTCTCTTCATTCCCTTCCTTTCCTTTCCTTTAATGAGGAAAAAAATTATTATCGATATGATTATCAAGTTCAGTAAGTTAGAGAGAGAACTCGGCAGTAGCTCTGCTGTAACTTGATCATAGTAGATCAGTGCTGTGGGGAATATTTTACCCGAGGGAATTAGCTGCACGGATCACTTCTTTCATCTAATGACACTAATCAACAGGTCAAAAACAGAAGTGAGAGGGAACTGCAAACTTGGGGCTCATTTATAAACAGTGGGAAAATTTGCACCTGGACAGTAAGCCATGGCAACCAATCAGATGATTGTTTTCAGCGCTCAACCTGCAGCTGTTAATCACTGATTGGTTGTTATTGGTTACTGCTCACGTATACATTTGCCCACTGTTTATAAATGATCCCCAATTGGGTCCAATCTTTTGGCTTAGTATAACTACCCCTTGCCCATCTGCCCAACCAAATCTATGAATGTATGGCCTCCCTAAAACCTGTATATTCAACACGTGGTCTGTCTGTAGTTTTAACATTTCACCAGATGGGAAGCTGACCTCAGTACAGGTATGGAATCCACCATCCGGAAACCCTTTATCCCGAAAGCTTTGAATTACGGGAAGGCCATCTCCCGTAGAATCCATTGTAATCAAATGATTCATATTTTATCAAATGACTTCCTTTTTCTCTGTAATAATAAAACAGTAGCTTGTGCTTGAACCCAACTAAGATATAATTAATTCTTAAGGGCAGCAAATAATCTTATTGGGTTTAATGAATTTTTAGATGATTTTTTTTAGGTATGCTCCAAATTATGGAAATATCCCTGATTTGGAACTATTCCAAGCATTCTGGATATCAGGTCCCATACCAGTATTAGATTTCTAAATCTAAGATAATATGGCATAACCTCATGACAAAACAGCAGATAAATATTGTGGTTTTATTATTGTTGTGGGACATATATATGCTCATGATTTATAACCTTACTTGGTTTCTGCACCCAAATTGTTTCTTCTTCAGAGAAGTATATTTCTGGTATACTGTAGGGCTCTTCCAGTTGAATATACAGAGGTGCCTACTATTTGTTTGCTGGGCTGTCCTGATTGTGTTTGAATAAAATGCATTCAGCACAGGGATCCTATACACATATGCCATTGGTTGTATGTTATTCACTTTGTCTGATTACAACCTTTAGAGATTCCCCACCATCAGAACAGTTTTCCATAACTACAATGTAGCACATTAATGTATGTACGTGCACCTTGAGTTAAAAATTCTAATATTTGTGCTTACATCAGCTTCCCTTAGTACCTTGAATATGCAAGAGACTAAAAAATCTATTTAATAATATTTTTTATGGATATATATCTATATCTGTGTGAGTACAGCCACATTGAAAAAAATTCCGTGCGTCTAGTCCTGCGCTCCCCTGCAGCTGAGCGCATGAAACCGGAACGCAGGGGAGTGCAGGTAAAAATGCTCGTCCGTAAGAGCCCTTACAGTGGTGTGCCCATTAGCCTATGAGTGAGTGCCCCAATAGGCACGAAATGCATTAGGCCTCCATCCACTATGTCCTAATAAATGCCTTTGTACTTTTAATTACGCTAGATTTTTGTTTTCTTTTTGGAGGGACTCTACGCATCCCTGCTTTCTTACATGTTCTGGTAACCTTATGTCAAAAAGAAAACTCCAGAAATGGAGCATCTTTGAAGCATTGCCTCTTATTAATCTGCAGTGTTAGCTATACAGGATATCTCTTTACATACATAGGGTTTATGAGTCCTTTATGAGTTTTAGCAGAATTTTTCTTGTATCTTGAGCTGTAACCTTATATGATAGGTATGCTCCAGGATGCAAGCTGATAAATGTCTGTCCTGGCCCCATAAACAAGAGCAAAGCCAGGGCTACCCTGGATCTCAAGGTATGTGCCCAAGACATCAGTAGTGAATTCTTAATGTGATTGGATGCACATGCATGTAACCTATTGCTCATCTGGACAGTGTACTGTGCTATGGCTATAAAGCACAGGGATCCCTCTGGAGCAGCTTATTCAGTGGGGGAACCCTCCCTGTACTCACTGCGGGGGCCTGCAAGGTATTTTGGTGACTTTCTGCTTGTGATTAAATGCAGTGAGTAAGCCTTCTGTCTCACCCCAGCATGGGAGTAAACCCAAAAAAATACTGAGAACATGGAATTTGCTAGCCTGGAGTTTGCAAATTGTTTTTGGCCCCAATTCTTCTTTAGAATATTCCAAGGAGAAAATTGACTGTTTAATAAATATTAATATCTGCTGTACTTCACTGTGTGTACTTTCCAGTGATTGCAAAGAGAATGTTCTCTGAAGACAACTGGCCAAGACTAAATTTTATTTGTCATTTACACAGTCAGCAAAATCAGTTTTTTTGGCAAATTTATACTTTTGACAACTGTGTTCCTATTCGCACAACCAATGGTTAAAGGCCGCACTTGTTTTTTGCATTTACAGCATTGTCGGGATTGTATGGATTGCCTTGATAGTTTAATTTAAGAACTGTGGGCTATAGATCATGTGGGTCATTTACGAAGGCAGCTGCAAGCGTGGTCTCTTTAAAATGTTGACACTATTTATTAAAGGTACTCACACTCTTTGCAATTCTGTATAGTTGTACCAAGCCTCACTGAGTCTGTCCTGCCTGTTCTGCTGAATAACAAGCAATTACATTTCTATCAATTCATCTGGTGCAAATGCAAAAACATAGGATTATGGGTATGGTGGTTTGATTGTTTGTTTGCTCCTTCAGAGACCCCCTCACAGGAAATAATGCAGCTCTTACTGTAACAGGAAGAAGTGTGCAAAGCGCTGTCCGTTCATTGGTTCATGTAACCTAGCATGTATGTGTGCCCTTGGTTTGTATGTGAGCACTGGGGCTTATTTATAAACACTGGCAAACTTGCACCTGGGCAGTAACCCATACGGGGGTGATCCTGGCCCCTCCGCCACCTGAGGCAGCAGCAGTTGCTCCCCCGTGCGCTTACCTTTTTTGTGCCTGAGGGGGGGGTCAACGAGGGTGGAAGAGAGGGCCAATACGCTAGCGCAGACAGCCTAACTGCGCTCTCTGTGCCAGAAGAGCTGGATTTCTGGTTTAAAAACCGGAAATGCGGCTCTTAAAGTACCAGGAGTGCCATTTTTGCCGCCCCTGACACCTAGTGGGGTGCTGCCGCCTGAGGCGAGAGCCTCAACTAGCCTCATTGGCAAAGCGCCCCTAAACCCATAGCAACCAATCAGTGATTATCTTTTTTCAGTCAGCTGCAGGGTGAACACTGAAAGCAATCATCTGATTGTCCCTTACGGAGAACCAAACCCCGTATTCATAAAAACCCCTACCCCCTATAGTCCCCCCTGTTCCCTCCCAGCCTAGGTGTAAACTCCAGTAATTGCCCCTAAGCCGATAACTAAGCAGATAACTACCCCTCGTTGCAGAGTCAGCGCAGCGGAGCTCACGGGGGCCATGTTCAGTGGAGCAGTAATTTTTTATTCATAAATGTTTTTATGAATAAGGGGTTTCGTTCTCTTTTAAAGGAAAACTATACCCCCGAACAATGTAGGTCTCTTTAAAACTGTATCACGATAAACAGCTCATAAAAACCCTGCATCACCTCAATAAGCCATTTTCATAATAATATACTTTTTAAGTTGCATTTGCCATTGGTTAATCATAAATAGAAAATTGCCATGGAAGGCCGAAGGGTCACCCCCTGTGACCATACGATTAACTGTGCACATAAACATACCAAGGGCACACATACATGTTCTGTCTTTTACTGCCACACTTGTTCCTGTTACAGTTATAGCTGCAGTGTTTCTAGTCAGGTGATCTCTGAGGGAGTACAGATAATATCACAAAATGGTGGCTCAAGGTTAAAGATGTAAAAGAGCAATACTTACTGATATCTATATTCAAGTTTGATAAGATTCTTTAATAGGGCACTTAATATGATATAAACTATCTGTTGGTTAAGTATTCATTCTGAGGGAAGTGTCGGACTGTCCCACTGGGATACCAGGAAAACTCCCGGTGGACTCAGGTGTCAGTGGGCCTCTTGCTTCTGACCATTTGGCCTATTTCATGGTCATTTCCCATTTCTTTATGGGAACAAAGAGAGTTAATAATGAAAGAATAGAGTATAGTATGTAGATAAAAAGACAAGGACAATAAAGAGATTAATTGAGGAGAAGAAGTATAATAGTTTGGAAAGTGGGCCCTCAGCCTAAGGTTTACTGTTGGGCCCCTGGCATCCCAGTCCAACACTGTCTGAGGGTATAGTTTTCCTTTAACTTATCTGTTAGCAATAGTAGATATTACAAGAAAAGTATATTTTTATGATAATGGTTTATTGAGATGACGTAGTGTTTTACATAGGGGCTGTTTTATGAGATTATGTGGTTTTCAGAGAAAACTGATAGTAGACAACATTACATCTGCAGACCACATTAAAGGGCAGATTTATTTTGATTATTTAGAGGTCACCAAAGGAACAATTCACCCACTTTTTATTCATTCCTATAAGATCTATCAAATGGTGAACTCTAACTTTCACCCATAGTAGATAGCAGTGTCTGACTGGGGGCCTGGGGCCCACTGGGGTTTCTGTCTCTGGGCCCCCCCTGCGGACCCTGAGGGCTGCTGCCTCTGGGCCTCCCATCCAGTAACACTCCTCTCTCCCCCTCCTCTCTGTGTGCGCACTTGCAGATGCACGTCAGCGCACGCACTGTCTGGATGCGGCTTAAAACTACGTGCGCCATTGCACATGCTGACACGGGTACACGAGTGGCGGGAGGTTGTCGGAAGGGAGGCCCTGAGGCAGTAGCCCTCAGGGTTCAGAGGTGGGGCCCTGAGACAGAAGAAATCCAGGTTGCGGATCTGAGCTAGCGGGGCCCACTAGAGCTGGGGGCCCACCAGGCTTTTTACCGGTGTCCCGCCGGCCCAGTCCGACCCTGGTACATAGTACACTTTTACAAATCCCATAGGAATGAATAGAAAGCGGGTGAGTTTTTCTTGTGGTGAGCTCACATTTTGATAAATCTGCCCCTTAGGGTAGGACCCACGGGCGATTTCGGCTCAATGCGATGCACTGCGCAAAAATGCAAGCGTCAAGTCAGATGCAACGGAAATAATGTAAGTAATAGTAATGTTGGATGGTGTCGCAGTGTTGATCGGATGAACGATGTGACTTCATCCAACATTTCCATATTTTACCTTATTTCTGTCGCATCCAGACGTGACACCTGCGTTTTTGCGCAGCGCGTTGGATCACGTCGAAATCGTCCGTGGAGTCCTATCCTAATAGATCACACTCTATGGTTTGCTTAAACATTAGTGAACTAACTTGATTGCACCTGGCAATATTCTTCAACCATAGTTACAAAATGTTGGAAAATAATTGCCAAGTACTAAGCATGTCAGTTATGCAGTTATTGTTTTGCATTTCATTTTCAAAAATCCAAATTGATTTAGAGCGGTCCATTAGGATCAGTGCAGCTTCCATTGACTTTTATAGGACCTCAACCACCTGGAAAAGTTTCGTATTGGAGTTTTTTTTGGTTTTTACACTTCATAAATCTCGAATTGAGCTTTTGTTGTTAAAAATGAGAAAACCACAAATTTTTGAGATTTGAAATTCGATTGTTAGTAAATGACCCTTCCCTGTATGTAGTAACAGGCACAAATAGGGGATTTTGAGGAGAAAATGGACACAAAGGGGCAGATGTATTAAGGGTCGAATATCGAGGGTTAATTAACCCTCGATATTCGACTAGGAACTAAAATCCTTCGACTTCGAATATCAAAGTCGGAGGATTTAGCGCAAATGCTGCGATCGAACAATCGAAGGATTATTCCTTCGATCGAACGATTAAATCCTTCGAATCGAACTATTCGAAGGATTTTAATACAACGATCGAAGGAATATCCTTCGATCAAAAAAACTTAGGCAAGCCTATGGGGACCTTCCCCATAGGCTAACATTGACTTCGGTAGCTTTTAGCTGCCGAAGTAGGGGGTCGAAGTTTTTTTTAAAGAGGCAGTACTTCGACTATCGAATGGTCGAATAGTCGAACGATTTTTAGTTCGAATCGTTCGATTCGTAGTCGTAGTCGTAGTCGAAGGTCGAAGTAGCCCATTCGATGGTCGAAGTAGCCCAAAAAACACTTCGAAATTCGAAGTTTTTTTACTTCGAATCCTTCACTCGAGCTTCATGAATCGGCCCCAAAGTGTTTCCTTGCCGCCTTTGTGCAAATATGATTATTTTAATGGCATTTACTACACACACTGAAAGGCATCAGTAGAAGAAATGTTCAATGTGGTCTTCTTCTGTCCCTTTATTCATGCTCCATGCAGCATCTCCAGTTGTTGTTAAACTGCATCTCCCAATGTCCATCAATTGCATTTTAGAGAACAAATGTACATTTTTAAAAATGTTTCCTTTACATAAAAATCTGCTCTGTGTTGGTCAAGAAAGAGTGGGGGTTCAGGGTGGCTGTCACCAGGTGAACCCCACTAATAGTAATTCAGTAGCACCCGCGGGTAGGGATGGGTGAATTTTTATTGCCTTGTTTCACCACGGAAATGACGTCCATAGACTTGTATGGCGTCATGCGTAAAAAAAAAAAAGACGAGCGTCAAAAAAATTGCGCAGCGTGACAAATTTTCTTTGATGCCCATAGACTTTAATGGGCGCCTGCGACATTTCGCCGGCAGCGAATTTTTGGCGAAATGAAACTGGTCAAATTTGCCCATCCCTACCAGTGGGGACACAGGTCCAGCCTCGCTGTTAGGGCTCTTATACACGACCATTTTTGCCTGCGCTCCCCTGCGTTGCGCTTTCTTCCGTTCAGCCACAGGAGAGCGCAGGAGTAGACGCACTCAATTATTCTGAAGGGGGCTGTACTCACACATATGCATGTAAGCGGCAAACGCAGGTGGGACGCAGCATGTTGCATTTCTCCTGCGTTCGGCACATACATGCGTCTGTGTGAGCCCTTACAGACCTGCGTAGGGCTTTCCATCGCTGCACCGAGGGAGTCGTCAGAATTGGGCTCTGCTGAATTCAATGAACAATATGCAGAACTTTATGGGCTGTTAGCAGTGCAGCACTGCCTGGGGCTAGTCACCTAATCAGTCAAGCTACTAACTTGATGCCGCACAGGCTGTTCCCCTGATTACAAGGAGGCTGTATTACAGTGGAAACCAATTTTAATGTTCTCTGCAGGGTACACTGAACTCTCTTATGTAGCCCCACACTGCCAAAAATACCCTTAAAAATAGAGCATATGTATCCTCTTCTTGTTTTAGTCTGACTACTAATACAATTAAGGAGAATTTTTTTTTGTATAAATAATCAGCAGCCCCTGAGTAACTGGGAGCATTTACTATATTCATTATTTATATATATATATATATATATATATATATATATATATATATATATGGGTCCCTCTCTTCAGTTGAATTATCTTTATTCAGCACAGAAATGAATGTCCAACAATTTATCTTCCAACAGTTTATAAGAATCTTAAGATAATATGTTAAATCAATATGTCAATTCTGTATTACAATACCCAAACTGAATTTTATTTACTAGCCAAAAATCAACTTTTAAGGCTGTAATAAATGTTCCACCACAGAATAATCAATATTGATCAACTCAGTACAAGTCTTAGGGCTCTTACAGACGAATGTTTTTACCTGCGCTCCCCTGCGCTCCCCTGCGTTCCGTTTTTCTGCGTTCAGCCGCAGGGGAGCGCAGAAATAGACGCATTACATTTTTTCCAATGGGGCTGTACTCACACAGGCGCGTGTAGGCGCCGAACGCAGGTTGAGACGCAACATGCTGCATTTTTCCTGCGTTCGGCGCCTACATGCGCCTGTGTGAGTACAGCCCCATTGAAAAAAGCTTAATGCCTCTATTCCTGCGCTCCCCTGCGGCTGAACGCAAACGGAAAGCAGGGGAGCGCAGCTTCAACCGCTCGTCAGTAGGAGCCCTAAGTCTACTAGAAAATAATGTAAACATTAAATAAACCCAATAGGCTGGTTTTGCTTCCAATAAGGATAAATTATATCTTAGTTTGGCTCACGTACAAGTTATTGTTTTATTATTACAGAGAAAAAGGTAATCATTTTTAAAAATGTGAATTATTTGGATAAAATGGAGTCTACGGGAGATGGGCATTCCGTAATTCTGAGCTTTCTAGGTAACGGGTTCCGGATAACGGATCCCATACCTGTATATATTTATATAATCAATTTTTTATATAAACCAAATTTTTATACAATTAGGGGCCTATTTACTAACAGAATTTTCATTTTTTTTACGAATCGAATTTTATACTCTAAAAATTTGTGTTTTTTTTAAATAATTAAAAATTTGATGTTTATAAAGTGTAAAAAACCAAGAAAACGCTAATACAAAACTTTGGCAAGTAGAAGCATGTCCTATAGAAGTCAATGGGAGCTGTGTTGATCTTATTGGACATTTTTTTAGCCATTTGGAATTTTAAAAGTTTTACAGATTTTTTTTGCACGCAAAACTAAAAGTAAGTAATTGCCACAAGTAAGTAATTGCCACAAAACTAAAAAAAATTAAAATTTAAGAAGTCTTCGTATTTTTATTCAGATCTCTTATTTTTTGGTTTGTGCCTTTTATATTTGGATCTAATAATAAATTACATGGCATTCGTGATTTTAAAAAAAATGGGGTTTAATCATAATTTTTTAAAAAACTCTAAATCCACTAAAATGAGAATGTTGATATGGTCCTCCCAGAGTTAGTTCTATTGAACAGAAAAATCTTCCTGCTAAAATGCTTAGCAAACAAAATCTCCTTACACCATCAATGATTGATCATTTCGACCAGCCTTCTCAGCATTCTTGCCCCTACCCTCACAATACCTTGAAGCAGATTGCCTTCATAAAGCCACTAGAAGACCTTATGGAGTCTGTGGATGGAGACAGTAGACCAGGCTGCTATGTTTGGATACAGGCTACTACCTAGGCATTGCCTATGGTCCAAAACAACTGGGCCATCCCTAGTTTGATGTCTCTTCAGGAGGTCAAATAGGAATATGACTCATGTTGCTATGCTTTTCTGATTTATGTATGAATGGAAGCTCCCATACATGTGTATTAGTGAAAACAGGGGACATTTTCTTGAAGGCTGGTTGATCAACTTGGGGTAAAATTTCATACAGTATTTTAGGATGTCCTCACTGTTGCCCTGCAGTTGTCAGTGCACTAGAAGACCACTGATAGCTTTGGCCTGTTAGTGGGATGCTAAGCTTTATACAAAATATGGCAATATGGGAATATATAGGAGGTTATTTACTAAACTGTGGTCAGGGTTTTTGGGGCAAAACATTTTTTAGAAACTTAAAGATTTATTAAAGCCTGATGCAGCAAAAAAGCCTGAATACGAAAATCTGTCATCTCAGACCTGCCGAGGTTTTGTATAAGCCAATGGCAGACGTCCCTATGCTATTTTGAAGTTTCAATGGTCTGCACTGGAATTAGCCCGAAAAGCCAACCAAAAAAAAATTGAGCGATTCGGGAAAAACCCATGAAAATATCATATGATTTTACCCAAACCGTTTAAATCAAGCTTTTTTTAATAATAAATAAGGTAAAATCGGGTATGGGAGTTTGGTTGTGATTTTTTTTCATTTAAAAAATGAGATAAATTCAGATTTTAGTAAATAACCCCCTTACCGTGGACAGTATTAGACCAAGAGTGTCCTAAATACATTACATACCCTTCCCTTAAAACATATCTGAGCACTTTGAACCTACAGATATTAGACAAAAATGTCTCTATTTATAAAAATCCTGCCCTTTCATTGACCTAAAGTCTCCATCCCACAACCTCCCAAAACTCAGGAACTACATTGATTGTAAGGAAATCAATACACTGGTTATAGCTATATACATATGGAAAAGCAAACAAATTAAACCTAAGTGACTACACGTTGGTTGTGGAGCTGTTGGTGGTCACCCTCCCCATAAAAGTAATTCCCTAAACTCAGGTCTAAATGGCTTTTTTAGGTGAACATTTTTAGCGCAAACAAACAGACCCTCTCCCACAAAATAAAAAGTATGTGAAATTGTTGTTGGCCTTGCACTCCCAACTCCCTCGCTGCTACCCTCTCCCTCCCCTCCAACATTCATTTAAAATCCCAGGGCACTTTCTTTTGAAGTTCAGCACAGTTATTTTCACTTACAAGGCTGTGCCAGGATTTTTTTTTTACTCTATGAAAGTCTTGTCAATTAAACCCAGCATTTTCCATTATAACAGAAACGGCATCTAAAGGAATTGTGGGAAATAAAATAATGAGGAGGGGAAAAGGTCAGACCCTCTCACCGCCAGGATGGTCCGAAATGTTCTGCTATACAAACCTGAACCAACCCGTCTAGAGAAGAAAGGGTTATCCCTTTAGTCCCAAGGAACATACTGTACAACAATGCACCGTTGTTTCTGCTTTGCCAGAGAAAATCATTTATGTTGTTTTTTTGAAGAGGCAGCAACAGAAACCAGCAACTATCTTCTGACTCATATCCCTTTTATTAGAAATATCTGCCAGTGTATCCATTACTGTGCTCACAATGTATTCAGGCGCTAAGGGGGGAACGCTATAAAGGTCATAAACAGAAAGAAAATTTGCAAAACAAGAATGAAAAGTCACAACCTGCAACATAATATTGTTCCTAGGACAGTGTGTTCCTTTGAAAAACTGTAAGTTCCCCATAGTGCATTTGTTTCAATGGGGAACTGTTTTGGTAAGGATTAGTGATGGGCGAATTTATTCGGCAGGCGCGAATTTGCGGCGAATTTGCGCATTTCGCCACCAGCGAATAAATTCGCGAAACGCCCGCGAAAATTCGCGACAAAAATTCGCTGGCGTCAAAAATTTTTTTAGAAAAAACGGGCGCCGGCGTCAAAAACGGGCGCTGGCGTCAAAAACGGGCGCCAGCGTCAAAAACGAGATGCCGGCGCCGTTGTTGCAGTTTTGACTCATAATAAGTCCCAGAAAAGTCGCGCGTAACTTGATTTTTGGGGTCAAAAAGCCTGACCTGCAAAAGTCGTGGTTAAATAAATAAATCTATTTTGTTTTTAGTGGTTTAGTGGAGATATTAACCGTTTTTGAAGTTTTAGACTGCTAACAGCTGCTGATTGGCTCGACAGCTCTCTTTGAAGGTCAGCAACCCTGTCTATGCATTTTCTGTATTGTCTGTTAATCCTGGGGTTGCTGATTTACAGAGATACTGTAGCTGTTGAGAGGAAAGCCTGGTATTAGCAGTCTAAACCTGCTAGATTTGGGCTTAGATCCCCTTTAAGGTAGCACTGATACATGCATATAAAACCTTCTTTTCCAATCTCTGCAGCAGTCATCCATATCTCTACTGTGTCCCAGCTTGAGAGAAGGATGACCATTACATCAACTGGACACCAAGACACTGCAGAATAAAAACCACAAGAACTGCTTTACAGTTGACCCATAAATGATACCCACTGATTAGTTGCTCTAGACATATAGCAAACCTTGAACCCTTTTATTACTTAACCCCAGTAGAGCCCTTGGCATCTACATAAAAGCACCTGTACAGGAGATCAATATAGTCCTAATCAACTACTATGGTGGGACTCTGCGGTACTTATAGCACCGGCTTAGACTGTGTGTTTTACTTTCCCTTGGCCTCAGACTGGTTAAAGCAGAAAATAGAGGTTATACATTTTGCAGTCTGTTGTGCCTTGTGACTTGAGCTATTGGCAACAATGCCACAAATTATGAGTTGAGTTGGGACAATCAAAAACACTGCTGTTTATAAGAGTAATGATTTTCATGTTTGCAAGCACAGTCTACCCAAATTTCTAAGCTTTTTGAAAGAATGATGATCTAGTATAAAAAAATATGTGCATTTCATTTTTGCATGCAGTGCCAGCAGCTCCCTGGTAAGCCAGCCATACAAACAAACAGCTTTTCTTTCCCATTTTTCCTCAATGAATAATATGATATAATCACACTGGCCTCTCTTGTCACATTTACCAGTTTATTCTGCTCTCTTTACATACCATGTCTCTTTCTCAATATACCATATAATTCTGAATTGACAGCTGAACTGGATCCAAGTATCCGGTCTACCAGACATTTGCAGAAAGCATAATGCAGAATCCATAATAAATAACTGGATCTACTTTTATTCGTATCAATTTCGAGAATGGTTGGAAGTCCCTGTTCGGGCCAAAAATTACTCTAGAGCTGGGCACCTTAGAATAAATGAATGGGGCATGAACATACCTGCAGCATCACATTTAGAAACAGAGGTTCTGTTTATATAATTAAATATAGGCTGATGGGGTAACAAGAGGTTGTATAGAAATCTGAATTCTAGAAAATTAGCCGCCTAGGGACCTGAAGGAACCCTATGGGTACAGAAAACATAAAAATTGCAGTGAGCAGGAAAAGTGCACCATGCCTCTAGCAGGGGATAAGGGATACCCAGATCCACATGCCTCACCTCCAATCACCAATGCTCTTCATGGTAGCACATGTCACTATGCTATTAACAAATCATTTTACATTACTGGGCAGCTTTTTCAGTATCTGATTTCAGGTACCAACCAACCAGAAGTGACAATAACAGTGACCTTTTCTTAGCTTCTATCTTAAGCTTCTGTCTTTCATCCAACTTTGGTGAACATACAGTACATCATTTTGGGGTGGATATTCCAAACCAAGAGACGGCTTCCAAAAAGATCCAATAAATTTGGTTAATCCTACATCCACTAGCAACTCACCTTGAAGCTTTGATGAGGACAACCTCATCACTGTTTGAAGAACACTTCTTCCATTTGTAGGTCATATAAAGAAACCTTATATTTTTAGATTCGTATTGGACATCCATATCCTAAAGTATTATATCTGTTAGGTAACCATTTTTTAACATGTGTCAGGCCCCCGGATGGTTCTCCATGAATGTCATTTATACACAGAAACAGCACCCTACAATAGACAGTAGTAATTACATAATAATACATAAACCAATCAATAGGACTTAAAAGGGTTCCTATATTTGTAAAGCTTCTAAAGCTTCTGCACTCCCAAACCCAACCTGGAATATACTGACCAACGTTTTAGTATGTATCATATTTATTCCTTTGGGTTTTTCATGGAATCTAAATAATGACTGATTTAAGCACCAAGCTAATGAATAAAATGATGAGAATGGCAGTTCAGCAAGAATTGGACTCTACAGAGTGAGACATTTACTATAATTGTGAATGATATATATTTGTATCAATGATCTAAACTCATTCTTCAAATGATTCTGTTTATATCCACCACAATTTGAGGTTTGAGTTTCTTGGTATGGTTACGTAACCATTTCATACTGAACCACAGCATCACAAGCTAGTTGTTCTTATGGGACAGAAACTGGGTGGTCATGGGAAACGAGAGGAGAGGAGTGGAAATTGATTAAATAAGGTACAGAGGTGTCTAGGTTCTACCTTAACATTGGGAACCAAACCTAAGCACTAACCTACTACTGGGATACTCCAGAAATGTTTCATTTTATTTTCAGTCTTGCACCATATTGTACATATTCCTAAAGAAAGTTTTCAGATCCTTAATCAATTCTCTTGTTTTCCCCAAATAACAAATCATTCACTAATGTGACATTGTTTAATGTTTGGGGGAAAAAAAAGGTATTTCCACACTCAATTTTAACATATTGGCACCAGTTCTCAGTTGGATTGAGATCTGGGCTTTGATTTGGTCATTGTAGTAAATTTAGCTTTTTAGCTCTTGAGCCACTCGGATTTTACTTTTACCTTGTGTTTGGGTTCATTGTTCTCTTGCAATGTTTCCATTCTTCCTTAGGATTTATTCTGACAAAATAAATCACAATTAAAAAATATATATATTTTGAGCACTTTGAGATTAAAATATCACAAAGGACAACATTTTACAATAAGATTTGTTATTCAGTAAATGACATGAATTGGTCAAGGGTTTGAATATGTTTGTGTAAGTGTATTTTTAGAGTACTGTATTATTAGACCTAAAGAAACACTTTAGACATGTTTTATAGTAAATTATTTTTTGTATAGCCAGAACAAAATGTTATTGTGCAAAAAGCACAACTGGAATAGTAAAGAAGTCATACAAATATATGTGTGTCATCCAGGTTCGAGTTCCAGTTACTTTAAGGGGGTTACTTATCAAGCTCCGAATTTCCGAACCTCGAATAATTCGTAGTTTTCCGGGCAAAAAAAATATATAATTTTTTTGAGATTTATTAAAGTCCGAATCAGAAATCAGAATTAGAAACCGCGGCATCTAAAAGCTCTCGAGGTCCTGTATAAGTCTATGGGGAAGGTCCCAGTGTGCTCGCTGATGTCCGTATCGATATCCGATGATTTCGGGGTTTCGGCGCAAAAAACTCAGAAAAATCTTAGTTTTTGCAGAAAACTCCGAACAATTCGGTGTTTTCGGGGAAAGCGCAGAAGTTTTCAGAGTTTTGCCCGACCCTATTGTTTCCGGCTTTTTTCTTCATAAATAAGGTCCATTCGGGAATTCGGAGTTGCTTGGAGTTGGATATTAGAATACTGAGAAATTCAGACCTTGATAAATAACCCCCTAAGTTTCATTTTACCCTAATGCTGAGCTAAGCTTTTGCTTTTTAACCACTAAGGATGTGGATTTAATGCAGCTATTGATAATATACGTGTATTTATCGTAAATCTAGCTGATTGAAAATGAATGCAATTTCAATCATAATTCGCTGTAATTCGGACACAAATGCATTGAAAGTTTTTCAAGTTCGGTTGGCATCATGTCCAGTGTTCTGAGTGACGCATTCTGCAGATTCTTTAGCTGCACCTATTGTGAGGCAGCCCTGGAGCTACTACCTGGTGGTCCTTCTCCAGAAACACAGTGGCATGTGAGCAGCCAGAAGTGGAACCCTTGACTGCTGCTAGCAAGGTTGTTTTCATTTTGTGAAACCAGTGCAAAACATAACTATTAAAAGAACTGGAGGAACCTTCCTCCTATCCATTGCAGCTACAATAGAAAATTGTTATTTTTGCACATTATCTATCAAGTTTGGACTTTTAACTGTTATCTGGTTGTGAGGACCCTAATGATCCTAACATCCTAACAATCAGGCTGCAGTTTCAATGGCAATAAAGATGATGGCACATTGGTTTTGAAGGAAGTGTTTTTTCCTTGCCTTGGAAGGCAACTTTGTGTGATTATGTATAAAATTAAATATATCAAATAATTAAATATATATAATAATATGTTTTTCCAGTAAATATTTACATTCATGACAGGGTGAAAGTATTTTCAGGTGCTTTAAGGAGATTTTCTGCTTACAACAAAGCACCCAATTTGCCACCACCATAAAGAGATACTGACACCAGAAATTAAACTTTTTTTTACATCTGTCATAATATTGCCTTTGAAAGCTACTTATAATTCTGCCATAAAGTATTTGCCTGATGCTTTTACATTACCTGTCTGATGTCCCATGTTCCTGTATGAGGGGGCTGCCATATTTCTGCAGCAGGAGTCCGTTAGCATTAGAAACTCTAAGGGGGTTATTTACTAAACTCCGAAAGCAAAAAGCACGAAAAATTTGTGATTTTTTTTCATAAAATCGGAATTTTAAAAAAAATCACAAATTTTTCAGAGTTTACTAAACCCCGAGGATGGAAAAGTCCGAATCTGAAAATCCGGCATCTCAGACCTGTCGAGGTTTTATATAAGTCAATGGTAGAAGTCCCAATGATTTTTTGATGTGCGCTGGGTTTTTTGCCAATACCCTGAAGATTCAGAGTTTTCAGTCAAAATTCGCAGTTTTCGGGTGAAAAATCCAAAAAAAATTGTGAAATCGGATGAAAAATTCGAAAAAAACAAGTTAAAAAAATTAGATTTTCAGAGTTTTTTCCAGATTTTTCCCGCAAACAACATTTTTGGGAAAGTGTATTGACAAATAAGCCCCAAAAAAAAACTGTGCAGATTTGTTTTTTTTCCAGAAAATATTGAGATAAATTCGGACTTTGATAAATAACCCCATAACTGTCAGGCTGAGATGGCAAAACAGTCAAGTTTTGAAACTTCAACTAACAATTACCGTACTTACAAAAACAAAACTCTTAGCAAAAAACGATCAACATGACCTATAGGCCTATAGGTAATTTTAAAAAGTATTTTTTTAGTGTCAGTATCACTTTAAAGAAGAAACATAGAATAGAATAGTTACCATCAAGTAAAAGGCACTGTTTTATTTTTACAGATAAAAAGGAAAGCATTTGCAATTATTTGCTTAAAATGGTCTTTTTGGGAGATGGCCCTCCTATAATTTAGAGCTTTCTGGTTAATGGAGATGCTTCCAGATAAGGGATCCCATACCTCTGTTTATCAGGAGTGCAATCCCTACTTATTATACAGCAGGTATATTTATCTAAGTCATACTAAGACTTAATTTTGAGGTGCACTACATTATAGCTCTGGAAAACTGCCATTTAATTTACTGCATTTTGGTTATCTTCTTATGTTTGTCCAAGCGAGTGTGTTAAAGGATATAAAATAGCCGGCACTGGTTTGGGTCTTGTTATGGGCTTATAAGTGAGTGAGGAATGCCATTCTCCTTCCAGTAATCATGTATCGGTCATAAAGCAGCTTTTAGAAACCCACAATAAAAACATGCATTTTACAGAAGGATTACAGCATGTCTTTACTGAATGAATTTGGATTAAAAATGGGAAACAAAAGGATTATTTACATGGCAGCATTAGCTTTGGACAATGGGTATTTTTTTGTGGGAAATCTAAAAATAAAGTTTTTATTTTTTTCCATTACCTAAATTACCCCTGCATAAGTAAGCTATTTCTGGCTTTAAAATTAGAATTGTGAAAGGAAAGGCAAGAAGACACACGGAGGCACATTTATCAAGGGTCGAATTTCGTATTCATGTGAGTTTTTTTAAACTCCCTCAATTTAAAAATTAGACTGGGGGGTTATTTAAGAAAAAAATACAATATCTTAAACTCATAAACATTTTACCGACTTGAAAACTCGAATCGTATTCGTCCAGGAATTTATATAAACCAGGTTTCAGATATTTGTAACTTTATTATGGGGGGGGGGTGATCAGACCACAAAAGAGAGGTCTGATAATGTCTGAAACTAGTGTTAAGTGTGCAACAAATTACAAATAGGAGAACCAATACAGATATAAGCAAGTACCGCACTCTACAAGATACTAAGGGGTATATTTATCAAAGAGTGAAGTTAAAGGGGACCCGTCACCCAAAAAAATGATTCAAAATCCTATTTTATCACATTAGTCAAGCAAAATGAACTTTAATTACACTATATAAATTATTTGAATCTTGTTTCCTTTAGTCTGGGAATTCATAATTATAACAAGCAGGAAGCAGCCATTTTGTGGACACTGTTATTAAGACAAGTCTTGTATCATCTCAGAATCTTGTTTGTGCACCAAAATTGGGGGCCCGATGTCCATCCCCATGCCCTGGCTACACAATTAAATGATAAAGAGAACAGGGGAATGTGGGGAGAGCAGTGACATGTAGGAAGTGCTGAATGGAAAGTGAAAGTAATTGTCTGCCCCGCCTCTATGCCACGGGCATAGAGGAGGGGCAGACCATATTTGATTGACAGCTGAGATTTTTAAATGAGCTTACAGCAGCTATGAATGCTTTAATAAAAAACAGAAATTGGATTTCATGTTTAATTTGAAAAGGACTTTTATTATACAGATTTTTGTGTCTGGGTGACAGGTCCACTTTAATAGTGAAGTTCCACCACTAGAGTGAAATTCCGCCACTTTACATTCATTTCTATGGGATTTTTAAAGGCGTATTTATCAAAGGGCGAACTTTCACTTTCACCCATTGATAAATATGCCTTTCAAAATCCCATAGAAATGAATTGTGAGCTGCGGAATTTCACTCTAGTGGCGGAACTTTACTCTTTGATAAATTTACCCCTTGGGGAGTCGTTTACCAAAGCTGGCCATATATGGGCTGTTAAAAGCTGGCAACAGACTTAAGATTGGCCTGTGTATGGGGCCTTCCGACGGGCTTCCCCGATCGATATCTGTCCGAAAGGGTTAAAAATCCCGTAGGATCATGACCGAATCTGTTTGTTGATCCAACCGCCCGTTTTCCCTTCTTTATGATCTGATCGTTGGGCCCTAGGGCCCATGATCAAATCAGCCCCGATATTGCCCACCGCAAGGTGGGCATATCTAGGAGAGATCCGCTCGTTTGGCGACATCGCCAAACTAGTGGATCTCTCAGTGTATGGTCCCCTTAACAATCAAATTTCAAATTTTTCCACAAATCTCAAAAAACGTATGGTTTTCTAATTTGTTTTTAAAAAAAGCTCTAAAAATTCAAGAGTCATTAAGAGGGATTTTTATTCAAACTCGAATTTATCTAATTTTGTTATTAAAACAAAGTCGACCTAACGCCCATCCATGAATTGAACTAATTTATCAAAAGTTCTTTTTGAAAAAGTCGGTGCGAAAAAACATTGAGACAATTTCCTGCGTCAGTTCAAATCGTACGACTTTTTTGAATTGATTCTTAAAAAAGTCGACTCACTCGAATTGTTGCTGTGGCAACTCGAATTTATCGAATTATCAGACGGAAACCAGTGCAGATCACGATGTCAAGAAACATCTTCAGGGAAATCTGCCATTGACTTCTGCATGACCTTGACAGGTTTTCAAGTATTTTCGGATATGGATTTTTAGCAGCTTTCTGATATAATACATTTCTTAAAAATTGAGGTTTCTTTTCCTCTAAAAATGTGAGTTTTCCCCTTTAAAAACTCGTCCAGAAAAAATCTGAGCTTTAAAAAAACGGGCCCCTTAGAGTTTGTGAGTTTAAAAAACCACTAAAACCTCAAAATTGAGACTGTTGATAAATAGACCCCCATGTGTCTGTCCAAGTGACTCAATAGGGCATGATGCTCAGCTGGCTAGTTATGAGGCATGACATTGCTGCTATCTGGAAAATCACACTGAGTAAATCAGCTCAACTGAGTAGTCTTCACGTTAAACTACTAGAGCAATGCTGTTTGAGGTCACCGATATAAACTGCATGGTAAATGCTGAGATACTGTACTTGCCTAAGTATTATATTAAATATGCTGACACTATCCCCATAGACTATTGTCCTGATTCATTTAAATAGTATGTTCCAATAAAATGAAACATAGAACAAGCATGTCAGACGATTATGTCGACAAAATGCAGTTGAGCCCCACACCAGTTATTAGACCATACACGCAGCAGACTTAGGGCTCATCCACACTATGGATATTCATGTATACGACCGGAATCTGCAATTAGCTGGAGTCGTCTGCAAGTGGCAAACTCATGGGGCATATTTATTAATGCAACATATTTTGGCAACATCTCAGAGAACTGATAATTTTCAAGTAGTGATGAACGAATTTGTTGCATTTCACTTCACCAAAAAATGTATGAAAATTTATGAAACAGTAAAAAATTTTGCAAAACGTTTTTTCGCGTGCAACATTTTTGATGTGGAGACTTTTTTGGTGCTGCAACTTTTTGTAGTGAAATGCATTGGAGTCTATGGGTTTTTTTTATGTGCAATTTTTTTTTACTCTCGTCTTTTTGTTTTTTGACACACGTCTGTCTTTTTGTTTTTTTGAAGGATGAAAGTAAACACTTTTCGCCAATTGCAGTGGAATTGACCGTGGCAAACTTTTTCGTTCATCACTATTTACAAGGTCAATACATTAGGGGTCATTTGTGATGAAAGTGCTAAAGAACTAAAGAACAAGCTAGATGGTTGCTCTTCTGCTCTTTAGCCTGTAATATGCAGTGCCTATGATTTCCAAAAAGAATTTAGGAATTTCAGATTTTTTGATTCATCATCCCACAGGACCAGTGTCGGACTGGGATGCCTGGGGCCAACCAGAAAACCTTTGGCCCCAGGCCCACTCTTCAAAATATGTTTCATTTTTTTGTCATTCCCTTTCTTTATACTTTTAATCACTTATCCTCAAATATTATCATCAGTCTCTACCTCCATTTCTTCTCTTTATTCTTAAATAGAAATGGGGCAACTGCTGTTTTATAAGCATACAAGGCAAATAGTTGGGTGAGTAGAAGGGCCCACTGACACCTGGGCCCACCGGGAGTTTTCCTGGTATCCCAGTGGGCCAGTCCGACACTGCACTGCACTGGACACTTTTTCACTTAAGTTCATCCTTAAAGTGGTGTTTTGGATCATGTTTATATATGTGGTGTCTTCTTTTCATTGAGTTTTAACTCACAATTTTGGGTGCAGCGGCGGACTGTGTTCATCAGTTTTCTAAATTATTCCTGAGCCCATGCCATGATTTCTACTACAGCATTGTGTTTGTTTTTAATGCAGCGCTGCCGGAGGGCTGAAGATCACAGGCATCCAGTATTGGCTTTAAAGGAGAACTAAAGCTTAACTGAAGAAGTAGGGCAGAAATGTTGTCATTTATGTTTCAGGGTTCTGTACTAGCCCAAGTAAACCACAGCCCTTTAGCAGTAAAGATCTGTGTCTCTAAAGATGCCCCAGTAGCTCCCTATCTCCTTTTCTGCTGATTCACTGCACATGCTCTGTGCTGTTGTCACTTACTGAGCTTAGGGACCCACTCACAATATATAGTACACATAGAATTTAAATATCACAATATAAGGCTGATTAGTAAATTATTCAGATTATTGGTACATGGCAGGTCAGAAACATGCGCAATGAGCATCAAAATCTATTAATCAGCCATGTAGCATCAAATCATATGACATGCAATTCTCATTTTATGATTTGCGATGACCCCATAAGCTTAGCTTCTCAACAGCTGTTTAAAGCCCCCTGAGCATGTGAATGTCGCAGAGACTCCTGATAAAATCCAAGATGGGAAACACCTGTGACAACTTTAAAGGCCTGGATCATTGTTACTATAATGATACTGAACCTAAATGCTGGATAAATAAATTCAGTATATAAAATATGACATTTCCAGTAATATTCATTTTTAGGGTTTAGTTCTCCATTAAGCCTTGTGTACAGAAATTTCTCTGGATTCTCTGAATCTTTTATTGATACCGGTATAGGACCTGTTATCCAGAATGCTTGGGACCTGGGGTTTTCTGGATAATGGATATTTCCATAATTGGATCTTCATACCTTAAGTCTACTAGAAAATTATTTAAACCATAAATAAACCCAATAGGCTGGTTTTGCCTTCAATAAAGATGACTTATATCTTAGTTGTATCAATTACAAGGTACTGTTTTATTATTACATTGAAAACGATTATTTAATTATAATGTAGTCTATGGGTGAGAAACTTCCCTTAATTTGGAGCTTTCTGGTAACGGGTTTTCGGATAACGGATATCATACCTGTAGAAGATGAAATCTCTAAATTCTTTGCAGTTTTATATTTAGGAATCTTATTGTTCATTTGTTGCAATATTTACCCGTTCAGTGTTCCCTGAGCAATCTAAGAGACTCTTTGGAATTCGCTCTTTTCTGCATTTACACAATTTTTTCAGTCTTCTGTACCAAATTTTTTGAAATGTATTGCTGGCATCAAATTTAAAACAAGCATATCTTTTTCAGGAAACAACAACAATTTGTCTAATTTCAATTCAACGCCATTTTTTTTATTTTACATTTTACACAGTATCCAAACATTTTTGAAAACAACGCTATAATGGGCTCTTTTAACCAATGCCCCAGCTTCTGCAGAACAACTAAGGATTATATTATACAGGAAGTTCAACAAGGAGGGAAAACTAATAAAAACCTCTTTGCACCGTTGCTAAACTTGGCCTGACCACTTAAAGGAGAACTAAAATTCTAAAAACGAATGAGGCTAAAAATGCCATATTTTATATACAGAACGTTTTGCACCAGCCTTAAGTTTCAGCTTGTCAATAGCAGAAATGATCCAGGACTTCAAACTTGTCACAGGGGGTCACCATCTTGGAAAGTGACTGTGACTCACATGCTCAGTGGGCTCTGAGTAGCTGTTGAGAAGCTGAGCTTAGGGGTTGTCTCAATTATCAAGCAGAAAATGAGGTTGGCCTGTAATATAAGCTGATGCTACAGGGCTGATTATTAAATTCTGATGCTAGTTACACTGGTTTCTGTGCTGCCAAGTAGTAATTATCTGTATTAATTACTAATCAGCCTTATATTGTGACATTTCTATTCTATGTGTACTGTATATTGTGAGTGGGTCCCTAAGTGACAGCAGCACAGAGCGTGTGCAGTGAATCAGCAGAAAAGAAGATGGGGAGCTACTGGGGCATCTTTGGAGACACACATCTTTACTGTTAAAGGGCTGTGGTGGACTTGGACTGGTACAGAAGCCTAAAATATAATGTATAACATTTCCAGCTACTTCTTAAGTTAGGCTTTAGTTCTCCATGTTCCATTAGTATAAATAATAAAATAAAAAATATAATTTTTATATATTAAAACTGTAGGTATAAGACAATTTTCCAACAAGCTCTATTGGGTGTTAAACACAGCTGTATTTTATTCTTTTAAACTGTGCAAAACATATGTTAGTTTGTAGCATTGACAGTTAGCCCAACAAAGAAAACCTGGTCATCTAGATTTTCATCAAGAAAGAGCTGCTAATAATACTAAAATATAAATTCATGTTAATATAGCCAAACTGGACTTTTTGGACTCAGATCTCAGAACTCAGAGTTGTATACTTATATATTTAATATAGTGTTTTTTTTCTTTTTCTACTAAATTTACTTTCTTTAAAAAAAAACACATTTTCCATTTTTAACACATTCTCATAGGGAAAAAAAAGGCAGAATTACTCATTTCATAAAAATTCAAAGCCAGCAATTCAATTTTTACAAAGCCTCGTGGGGAAAATACTCTTCTGCCTTTCATTAATATGTTCCACATTGAGAGTGTGAATAGGCTCATCTGTGTTCGCAAATTTATCCATTTTCACACGAATCCAGTAATTGTTTGTTCCTCCCTTGTTTTCCCAGATAAAATAGTCGCCTTACTTGGTGTTTTCATTAAAGTAATTACAATGTCAAAGTGTTAAATATTAGTACACAAAGGTGATATTGTTTCTCATGTTGGTTGCACAAAGCTCAGATTTCAGGGTTTCACCTTGGACATCACGTTGTCATTAAACAGCATTTTGCACTTTTCCAAATTGTTTTACTTGTTTTACTTTTCCAAGCTGCAATTTTCTGATCTTTTGCTACACAAACATGCAAACGGGGCCCCTGCCCTCTACCCCCACCAGTGGAACAACCCACTGTCCTCTACTAATGTTATTGACATCTTGCTGTCACTACTGTCTGACCCGTTTTACAGCAGCTTGTTCCTTGTTGTAGTTCCCATAAGACACAGATCATGCAAAGGAAGCAGACTGAAGTCATGGCTCAACCATTTCTGATGGGTATTCCCTGCACACGACGCAAGCAATATCTCCCAATGGGCCCCGTACACTTTCAAGCAACCAGGCAGTAGTTTGCATGAATTCTGGCCCCTTACTATTACAATAGGTATCAATGGAATATTGCCCATATCTCAATTTCTTAATCATTAATACCACTCAAGCCATCAAATAACATACAGCAACACTCTAAAATGTGATAGAGAGAATCCAGCTGAAGCAAGTCAAGGTGGTCACCCTTTCAAGAATGTTTAAAAACTGCAGAAAATCTATTCATTGAGTTCCAATGAAATGGGTTTCCAGTGCAGTGTTAGTCTGGATGACACAGATAAGTCTCATTTTTCTTCTGCATTCACTGACCTGGGACATCAAGGCTAGTGATGGGCGAATCTGTGCCGAATTTACAGCAAAATTCACGAAACGACAAAAAAGCTGCAAAATGCATTGAAGTCAATGGGCGTCAAAATTGACGTGCCTATTTGGTCCAAATGCATCAAAGTCAATGGGCTTACGAATAATTTTGACATGCGACAATTTTTATGCACGCGACTATTTTTTTTTTTTTTTTTGAAACGTGGGAATTTGCCGCAAATTTGTGTCTGGCGAATTTATTCACCTACCACTAATCAAGGCCACTCTCATGAACTACAATGAACATTGGACTAACTGCCATCTTGATATCACTGGCATCATCCAAACAGATCTTGTTGATTAAAATGGACTGGATACAACATTAATAGATGTTTTTTCTATTCTACTATAACAGTTCTGGGGAAACACAGAGGGCTATATTTATAAAAAAAAGGAGAAGGAAAGTAAGCCTTATCAGAAAGGTGCACCTAAATATACCAGTAAACCCTCAACGTAGTGCTGCTCTGAGTCCCCTGTCAAAAGAAACACTGCATTTCTTTCCTTCTAAAACCTGCTGAGTTCATATAGAAGTCAATGGATGTATTCATGTGCAAAACATTTTTTTTTTTTTTAATCTTTAAATTTGAGGTTTTTTTTTTAATTTTTAGACCTGGTAGACCCATTGCAAATGGTGAATAGAATATGAAATCGACGCGTTGAAGTTTTTTTTTTTACGGTTTTATTAGGACAAGTTTTTTTACATTCTGATTTTTTAATAGATTCGAGTTCATTCAAAAACTCAAAAATTCACAAATTAATTTTTTTTTATAAATAGGCCTCCCAGTGGGTATACATACTGTATTCCTTTTCAACTTGCAAGATGCATGATCTGATGAATTACACATATATTAACCCAGGAATTACTATCACACATGATGGGAAGTCCCTTAGTGGGTTGTGTCAATAGCCATAACTGACTCATGGCAAAAGAAATGAACCCTAATGCCATTACTAAAGCTGCCCATAGACGTGTAGATTTCAGCATCATATCCAACGAACGATCGTACTTCGATCATGCAATCTTCTGACCTGCAACTAACCATTCAGATTAATTACAGTAGTAAAAGAACAAGTCAGACGATGTTATGGCCATTACAGCAATCATATGAAAGTTATAACTGACAAATACTAGAGACTGTCGCCCACTGAAATTGACAGATAGGCAATACACGCAAAAATATTATTGTTAGCTGACAGAATTCTTCTAACCTGTCCTGTCAAGTAAACAACCGATCGACATGATACAAAAAAATGTCGGGACGATCCACATACGGTCTGAAAATCATACAAACCTTCTTTTAATACGGTAAATTTATCAAAGAGTGAAGTTCCGCCACTAGAGTGAATTTCTGCAGCTCTCAATTAATTTCTATGGGATTTTGAAAGGCGGATTTATCAATGGGTGAAAATGAAAGTTCACCCTTTGATGAATACACCTTTAAAAATCCCATAGAAATTAATGGGGAGTGGCGGCATTTCAGTCTAGTGGCGGAACTTCACTATTAACTTCACTCTTTGATAAATATACCCCTTTGTGTCTATGGTCAGCTGAACACTACTAGAGGTGAAACACAAATGCAGCAGCGTTACAAATAGATATGTGATTTTACAGCAAAATTAAACACACCTTTTATGTATAAAACCCAGAGATTTCCCATGGACAGTTATATCTACTGAACATGATGGATGAGGTCCTATTTTGGAATCAGTATTCACTACTGTAAAGGAAAAAAAACCTACAACAGTGTCTAGATATATGAGTATACTCTACAGCTGACGGGATCATTTTGAAACACATTCTGACACTGTTACCCTAATTCTGTACCCTGAGAATTGTAAGAGGTACATTATTTTCAGTAGAACACTGTTATCACTCCCCTAAGATCCACCTAATAACCAGACTGAAGAAAGATGGGCTTCCCAGGCCAGTACCATTAACGTTACAGTTGAGGGGAGTTGAGGTTTTATCAGAAACTCTTTACAGTATATCACTGGGGAGCTTGAATAGAGTTGGTGGAATATCTGTTGGCTTTGACTCAACCCCTGCTAATTAAAACCATTAACAAAGTGTCAAGACTTCTACTACTCTGGCCCTGCAGAGGCTTAACAAGGCCGACAGGTTTTGCCACTTTCATGAAAAGCTATATAACTTTTAATTAAAACTCAAGTCCCGTTTAATCACGAACGCTCGTCAGAATTTAAAGCTTTCTTGCGCGGCTATGGTATTGCTTTTACTAAAGAGAAGCAAAGCAACCTTCAGCAGTTTCCAGCGTGTGAAGCTCCCATCAACCTCACTCACTATTTCATCTCTGGGGACAGGATGTTTTGGAAGATGAAAGGGGAGCTAATCTCAGACCTCAATTACTTCCATACTTCTTTTTCTTTATGACCAGAATCCCTTTTAGGAAGAAGAGGAGGAGGAAGGGGGGTTGTTTCTCCGTCCTCTTGGATGGATTCCTTTTTGTGCCATCTGTTTTGAACTAAAATATAATGTGATCAAAACTATAACATTTTAAGCAAATTCAGCTGGCCAAGTCCTACAAAGGAGAGGTGAGAGCAAACTCACAGTTGAAGGAGAATATTATTCAGACTTCTCAAAGCCATTTATTGGTCCCATGTACCTAAATGAACCTCTCAATCCATGTTACGTGCAACATCTTAACTATACATTATGGCAAAAAAGAGTTGAGCTCCTTTTGAAATAGGAAACTCGGTTTCTAATACCAGATTAGAGAATACTATGGGTAAAGAACTAGTTCATGCACCAATATTCCTGCCAAACTTGCAGTGTCTCTAATGATCTTCTATCATTCTCTCAGAGTTGTGCCTTTGCATTTTAATGTTCTTCTATATATAAGTGCTGGCTCTTTGATTATATGATATAATTGGTATAACACGATCTATGGTTTATACTTATTTTGTAATATGTTATAACAGATATTGGCGATTCCTTAATAAAAATATTTGTAGTAATAGTAATGATATTCCTGGTCCTCTCCCACTGTAACTCCTCACTGTAGTGCCTCAGACTCACATATCTGCAATACTTCTGCCTGTTCCTCTCACCAGACATTCTTTCTGCTAAACCAACTCATGACCACAATACATACGTGGACATAATCCTACTAGTCTTTGTCTTTCAGAGTAATATATGGTTATCAAACGCAAGCTCATCTTATTCATATAATATAGTATACACAGTGGTGCTAGTATAGAAGTTACAGAAGTGCAAAAGTGTGCCCCTTAGTGCACCAGGGTCTGGCTGCATTTTATACCTTGTACGTGGGAACCATTATCCAGAAACCCATTATCCAGAAAGCAGAAGGCCATCTCCCATACCAAATAATTCAAAATGTTGAAATATTTATTTTCTGCTGTAACAGCAAAACAGTACCTTCTACTTGATCCCAACTAATAATTCTTCATGGAAGCAAAACAATCTTATTGGGTTTAATTTAATGTTTAAGTGATATTCCGTAGACTTAGGAGCATATTCACTAAAGGGCGAGTTTCTACAGCGACCGCTTCGCCACACTTCGTGTCACTTCGCCAGGTGCAAATCCGTTACCACTAGGCTAATTCACTAAAATTCGAAGTTGTGTCTCCGAACCGAACGCTGGCAAAGTTTCGTTATCATTAATTCATCAGCGCAAGCATTTGTTGGCGCTCTTTCGCCCATCGAAAATTCGTTAGTGATCTTACGCTAAGGCCAATTTGAATAGAGTGGGTACATAAGGGTCGTATATATGACTTTATTAGAAATGTTGGTTAAAATGCTTGAAGTGGCCACTTATTATTACACATATCCAAGGAAGCAAAATAAAGGCAAAAGAGGTCCTCTAATGCCCTAGACATGAGCCCACCCTAAAACTAGGGTTGCCACCTTTTTCTAATTTTGTTACCGGCTGGTGGGGGCGGGAACAAAAAGGGGCAGGTGTGATGGCAAAAGGGGCGGATCTATGATGTAAAAAGAGGCGGGCCACGGTGCAGAGCTGTGTGATGCCAAAAGGGGGCGTGGAAAGGACAAAAGCTACGTTTTACAGAGGAATTGGGGGCGGACCGAGGGGGTCTCTTTAAGGGTATTACAAATTTACCGGCAGCTACATTGCCAGTAAATTTGTAATACCGGCCCCCGCCTTGGCAGGTGTTTTACCGGCTAGGCCGATAAAATACAGGCCGGGTGGCAACCCTGCCTAAAACAAATGTGGCATGCATCTCGACTTGGTTAAAAAAATTGTTAACACAAAAATCTTTAATAGTTAGGACTTTTGAAGGCAATCCCACTTTAAAAAATGAAAAGACACCAGCGTTTCTTACAACTTTTATGAATTTCCGGCATACAGGATATGATGTCACTGACATAAGATTGAGGAAGATGTAGCTTTGTTTTATCAGTTCACCTGGTCTGAGGTGGCGAAGGAAACTCTGGCAAAAGAGGTAACGTTCTGTAAAGGAGAAACATTACTTTTGCCTTGATCTTTGACAGATCGGCTACTAAATGCTTCAGAATTGCACACATGAATGTTATGGTCACTCCACAGGAGCCTGTTGCTTCTTTGCATTTACTTCAACCACAGGTGCAGCTACAAGATCACCATGGGGCATGTTGCATGCATTTTTTTGGACTTTGCACCATCTTTAGTAAATGAGCCCTATTATATATTCTGGACCCTAAGGAAAAGCTCTGCTTTTTCATGTTAAGGCACTGAATTGGGAAATAAGACCTGCATTATATAGAATAAAACTGTAGACTTAGAACCCAATGGTCCCAAGAAGTGGTCTATTAACACTACAATATTATGGAATGCTAGGATTGATTTGGTTAATGTCAAGAACAAAGTCCTGTTGATACCAAGGGAACAAATTCTGAACATTTGTGTATATACAATTAATTTTAATAGTGTAGGATACATTTCATCTATAAATTCAGTATGCACCATCCCCTGAGACTGGAATACAAGCTCTAAATACACACAGAGCATATGGTTCAAAGCCGTATTACAAGACTGTAAATGTTAGCCAAATCTTGAAAGGGTCAGGAACATAGCTTTGGGAACTCAGCAATAAACAGACATTTCTTTTCTTTAAATCTTTTGTGTTTACAAGTCAACGCTCCCACCGGTTTATGCTTTGAACCGATAATTAACTCTCTCTTCTCAGGAGAACTGCAAATATTAATGGAAGATATAAATACAGTATTCACATGTTTAGCAGCAGAAATCCATTAAGAGCTCCGTTATTAGAAGCACATTTTATATTTACGTTCATATATGTAATGACCAAGAATAAAAATATATACTACTTCTACTTAAAGGCTGCCTGTCTTTAGAGAGGAGTTAGTAAATGCCATATTGGCGTTCATGTAAATGACATGTCAAAGTGAGCAGATTAGTGAGGAGGCACAGCAGTTAGGAGGGCACCAACTATATGGATTTAGTATTGACCATGTGTGTGTATGAGTTTCCTCTTACAGTCCAAAAATTATGTATGTAGAAATACTCAGCTATAGAAAATGTAAGGTCCTTTAAGTAAAACTAATAATTAATAGAACAGGAAGGAGTATCTGCAAGGGTGCAGATACAAGTGCTGGAGCAGGCAACATGCTATAGTGAGAGGCACTTCTCTGTGCTCCATTCTGCATCTGCTATTTGAACTGTTTTGAGGCCAATAGGGTATGACTGACTATCCAGCACCCCTGCATATGTTATTCATGTTTGTTCTATTTACAATGACTAAATATATGTGTACTAATCTCCAGGATTATATTCCCATTTGTGATGTCAGAAAACAATTTGGATCAATCACTTCAAAATAAACTTGGAAATGACTACAGTAAAAATGTGTTTGCCTTATTCCTAATGAAAAGAAATGATTTGGCCTGAAAACTGAGCCTGAGAGACAAGCAGAATTCAGATGCGTTTCCACTTGTTTATTCCAATGGCTATTGGTAAGAAGCACGGGCCCAATGTATAACCTATCCTATATACTGTCATTTATCTGGTATTGTACATTGGTCATACCTGCAAATTGTTACAAGAAAGAAAGGGAAGGGGAGGAAAGGTAAAGAAGGAGAAGGAAAGAAAAAGAAGAAAGTAGAAGGAAGGAAGGTGAATGATGGAATGGGATGGAAGGTTAGGAAGGAGAAGGAAGGAAGGAGAAGGAAGGGAGGAGAACGATGGGAAGGGATGGAAGGGAAGAAAAGAGAAGGAAGAATGCATCACAATATTCTTATATGGTGGCCTGTGTCTGCCAGTGCTCCCTAAGTTGCTCAGCTATGTGCTGCCACCTTCATTAATTCAGCACTGCCAAATTCATGGGATAAACGCAGGTCTGATCTGTGTCCATTAATTAATATGTAGGGAAGGGTGCAAAGTGCAGAAAACATGGCAGATTGCAACAGGATTTCTCACTTACAAATTTATTGCAAAATACTCACTCAGGACTTCATGCTGCACTTCACTTGTGAATAACAATCGTCTGCTTGAATGATTTTCTGCAGTTTTTAAACATTCTTGAAAGAGCAACCACTTCAAAGACACATCCTCATTATTTCCTTATGTACCACTTGTTCTCCATCCTTATAGCTTGTATACTTGCTTCAGCTGGATTCTCTCTATCACATTTTAGAGTATTACTGTATGTTATTTGATGGCTTGAGTGGTATTAATGATTAAGAAATTGAGATATGGGCAATATTCAAAATTATACCTATTGTAATAGTCAGGGACCAGAATAGTTTTAGTTTCACATTCATTTGGAATAGGATCTTGGGACTGAGAGGGGCATTTTATATAGTGAATAAAGTACCCCCTCTTGTAAAATATAAGGATATTATAAGTTACTGAGTAGTTTCATGTTTTTATACAGGTCATAGAACTCCGAGGTAACTTCTAATATCCTCATATTTTGGGGTACTTTATTTATTATAATACACAAGTTTCAGTGAGTCACGTGACAGAAGTGACATAAGAACTCACCGTTTATAAGGATATAATTTACAAGATATTCATGGCTTTATTTGGTTCCTGATAAAAGTTCAATCATTCAATAAAATGTACCAAAAGTGGTTCTAAACATTGTGCCATTTTCTCTCCACAGACTTTTCAAGAGTGGATTTCAAAAGGACTGCTAGAAATGGTTAACTTTGTGGCTCCACAGTCTGATGTTCTAACCCAACTGGAAGCAAGATTTTTTATTTCAATGATAAGAAGCTAAAACCATTGTCAGAAGGAATACACCCCATGCCCAGACAACAAAAACAGTTGAAGATTCCTAAGACACAAACTAAGTTTTAGCAAAAATAATGTCTTGACTTTATCAGCTGTGCGAGTCTCATCAAGAGCATGGATATTTAGCCCTGTAATTTGTCTAAAGCCCTGTGGAGATTATTTATTCAAGAAAAGATGAAGACCACGAAGATTATGATTGATTTTTGTTTCTTATTTTTTGGTCTCTCATGACCTTATCCCTTCCAATTTGCTATGCACTTCTAAATCAAGGCACTTTGTTTGTAGGACAAGCTGGCATACCTATTGGCCATTTTCTCCTGCTAATTTTTAATGTGTTCTCAATTTGCAGCTTTCTCAGATATAATTGCTTTCATATCACAGTACCATAAAGTGGGTTGCCAAAGCCAAGTGCAAAATGCATGGTCAGACCCCAGGATGAAATGGCACGTTCTTCTATAGGGAACAGACGTTTTCTTGGTATGCTGTTTCATGCATCACTTTTAAATATGGCACAAGCAGAGTAATTTCTTTTGAACCAAACTTAGTAACACTCTAAAATGAAATCAAAGTCATGCTCACCAATATGTAATTAGTCATATAAGATTATTAGTCATATAAGAATTATCCATAATTCAGGTCTCTTCACAAGATGTGTTATGGGATTGCAAAACAAATACATTAGGTTAGTGTGGCGGTAGCTGAAAATCCAAAGATGTAACGTCTAGGGGGAACCAATTAGTGCACCATGGCACAAGAAGAATACAAGGACTATGGATCAAGTGACAAGCTTGACTGGACCCAGATAAACAGGGAGGAATGGGCGTTCTGCTGTGAAAATCTTTTAAGTACTGTTTCTGGAAGATGTAAATATAAAAAAATATATATTCTGAGCTTAATGACTAGTACTGTCAGGTGTGACTCATTGCATGCAGTGTATTTTATTGGTTGAAGGGATGGAGGTTGGGTTTATAACCCTTTATTATGTGTCTCACTTACAATTAACTTCTAGAGAACATACTGGCAATTCCGCAACGGTATTCCCTTCGCTAATATAGGTCTTTGCCAATGCCGTAGAATGAATAATGCTTCTTTATTAGACTCAATGAATGGTGCAAACAGTTCCTTTTACCTGTTAAACTCTTGTCTGTGGGCCTCTGATCTACAACACATCATTGAGAAAAGTCTCTGCATTGGTCAGATTAGAAACCTTGTTTGGGGATGTAAAAAAATTGAATTCCCTGTAGGTTTCCCCTCAACTCTAGATTTTATTTTTTTACCATAAATTTGCAAACCCATCGTAACTGGGCCATGAACTGGAAAAAGTTCTTCTAATGACCATTGTATGCTAAAGACAGACCCTGAAATGACTTCAGTAAAACTGTGTTTGACTTATTAATAATGAAAAGAAATCATTTGGCAGAAACTGAGCCTGAGAGACAAGCGGAATTCAGATGAGTTTCCACCCCTATTTAATTTATCTGGTATTGTACATTGGTCATACCTGCAAATTGTTACAAGAAAGAAAGGGAAGGGGATGGAAGGTAAAGAAGGAGAAGGAAGGAAGGAAGGAAGAAAAAGAAGGAAGTAGAAGGAAGGAATGGGAATGGTGGAAAGGAATGGAAGGGAATGAAAGGGAAGGAAGGAAAGGGAAGGAAGGAAAAGGAAGGAAATGGAAGGGAGGAGAAATATGGAAGGGAATTAAATGGAAGGAACGATGGATCACCACATTCGGACATGGTGGCCTTTGTCTGCCAATGCTCCCTAACTTGCTCAACTATGTGCTGCCCTATTCATCAATTCAGCAATGCTAAACTCATGGGATGAACACAGCTCTGATCTGCGTACATTTTTTAATATGTAGGGAAGTTTGCAAAGTTCAGAAAACATGGCATATTGCTACAGGATTCATCACTCACAAATCATTACAATACTCACTCAGGACTTCATGCTGCATACTTGTGAATAACAATCGCCGCTTACCTTATTTTCTGCCGTTTTTAAACATTAAAAAGCAACCACTTCAAAGACACATCCTCATTATTTCCTTATGTATGACTCTCCATCCTTATAGCTTGTAAACTTGATTCAGCAGGATTCTCTCTATCAAGTTTTAGTGTTACTGTATGTTATTTGATGGCTTGAGTGATATTAATGATTAAGAAATTGAGATATGTTAAATGTGCAACCCCTTGCACATTCATGGTAACATTCATGAACTGGAAAAAGTTCTTCTAATGACCATTGTATGTAAGAGAGACACACAAAGGGCTCTGTGAAACTCCTAATATGTTCCTTATAATAATATGTTGGAACACTAACAATTAAATAAACCTACCCAAAAGGACCAGTTGTTAACTAACATGAGGCAATAATGGGCTACTATTTAAATCCTTTTTATTCTTTAATGTAAGAGTGGAAATGAAATCACAATCATGCTCACACTTACATTGCTGGAAGGGTAACATGAATTTTGCTTTGTAAATTGAATATTAATTCTTGTATAGTATTTTGTAGTGCATTCCAAAGGAAGCAAAATGGGTTGAAAGGGCAGAGCATTTCACACTATAAACCCATAAGCTTACAACAAACTAATCAATTTCCAGAATTTACCAAGGGTGATCCAAGGAGAGAGAACTCTGTGGCATTTAAGATTTAATGAATGTTAAATATGTTTTGTACTATAGAATAGAGCAAGGGTTTTCCAAAGTCTGAGGGATATTTATTGAGATACTGACACTGGGATGGCTGGTTTGTCATCAATGGAACCTGATATCCAGAGGATGACATTTTTGTCACTACAGCAGCTTAAATTTTGTCAGCCAAAATGTTGGGTTACTGTGTGTTTTCCTAGGTAAAAGTAAGCAGTAAACTCATTTCCAGGATTCTACAGTTATTTGGACCTAGAAGTTCAGGCTGCTGTGCCAAAATAGGTCATGTTGGAAAGAAATGTTCTTCCACATGTTTACTGGTTACACTCAATGACATTATCAAGGATTTTGAAAAAGTGTTGGTATCCCTTTAAAGGGATATTGCTGTCAGACCAAAAGGTTTTTGCTTACAGTATGCCTGAAAACAACTTGTGATAGTAGTGCAAAGTGCAAATGTAGCGTATCCATTTATCATGATAATCATGGGATTTTAACTTTCTGGCAAAGGCGAAGCACCAGAGGCAGTGTCCCACAAAGCAGGATTAATAACGGTTTATCTAAATGGCTCATTAACATGTACTGTGCTGCTACTTGGGATGCCCGTGACTGATTAAACAATGACTGTTAAGAAGGCTTTGCTAAAAGTACACAAAAATGAAACCTGAGCCTATAATACAATTAAAAATTATACATTGTATTGCAATAAAAGGGGGTAACGATTTGATAATATCACTATTAGTATTTCTTTGAAAAGTCAATCAGTTTAGGGACCTATTATAACAGTGCCTTATTTAAAAAAAGAAGCTGTTTAAGACAAACTAGGGCTCAGTGCATAGTAGCTATTAAGCATCCACCTTTAGGCTAAGGCCACACTAGGCGATAGCGCCGCGATTTGACTCGCGGCGACTTTTCGCCGCGACTTTTAAGCCGCAATCGCTGGGGAAACTTTTGCGCTGGCGTCTATGGGGAATCGCGAAAAATCGCCAGCGTAAAAACACACGCGGCGATCTTTTTTCTATTGTCGCTCGAAATCGCCTAGCGAGGCAATTTCGAGCGACAGTAGAGAAAAGATCGCGGCGATCTTTTTTCTATTGTCGCTCGAAATCGCCTAGCGAGGCAATTTCGAGCGACAGTAGAGAAAAGATCGCCGCGTGTGTTTTTACGCTGGCGATTTTTCGCGATTCCCCATAGACGCCAGCGCAAAAGTTTCCCCAGCGATTGCGGCTTAAAAGTCGCGGCGAAAAGTCGCCGCGAGTCAAATCGCGGCGCTATCGCCTAGTGTGGCCTTAGCCTTAGGGGGTTCTATGTTGGTTCACTGCCTTGCATCCCACTCACAATGAGGCCCACAGAACAGTAGTTCTAGGTAGGAAGAGTGAGGGATCTTGGCAAGTGAATTGATACATAAAAGTTCATGTTGTTATGAATGGTTCCAAGCTATAAATGTAAATTCAATTTCAAATGCAGCAACTCTTGGATTCTGAATTTTAACTTGGATTTGCAAATTCATGCTGCCATTCTAAGTGCAACCTCCTCTACAATTACCATGTGCATGTTTGCCTTTATAGTATGAGTTATTTGCCTGATCTCAGCCTATGTATTGACCATCAACTGCAACAAAACCATATCTTCATGGTCACTAGGGAGGGGTGCTGAAGTTTTAGAAGAAAATATAGGTTTGTAAAACAGCACTTTCTGCAGATCTATTTTAATGGAGGAATGGAGTAAAAATTAAGTAGAGCAAAACTTCATATACAGAAGTATGATGGAACTGAGCGAATGCCTGGCCTTGAGAAAATGTGTCACCAAAGGGAAGCTCTAGTAATAAAGCTCACACTGGCTTTGAGTACAAGAGATGTTGCACCTCCATATTGCCAGCTGTTCAGTATTATATATGAAGCAATAGACTGCCTTTGCCCAAACAGGTTCCCAGCTCTACTCTAACCTCATCACTGTCCCCTAGATATAGACTGTAGAATGAAAAAGGATCTCAGAAGGCACAAGTGCAGGGAATTCTTTGGTAAGATAACAATCGTCTCCACCAAACTGATATAATTTGCATCATCCTAGTGCTTAATCTCTTCTAAATCTCATCCACATAGCCCTAAACCTATTCTGAAAATGAGAATATCTACCAGACTACAGTCCCTATGTATCCCGATGGGCATATGTTGTGATGAAAAGTTAAGTACACATCTATCCAGTAAAATTTCTGCACAACCATTGTTACATGTAGGTGCACCCTTTAATTTTGACACCAACTTTAGAAGAGGAAACTTCATATAGAATGTAGCTTAAAAAGACATTAGGGTACATACTGTGGTAGTGAGTGGCATACTTACGTAGAGTTAAAAAGAAACAACATTACACCGCTTTGAGATTTCTTGGCATAAATCCTCCAGCTATAAGGAAAAGAGTAGGGATACAAAGCCTCTAACCCAAAGTACGCTATTGGCTCCCTGTTTAACTGGCCACAGGTATAAAATACAAGGCTCCAGGGTTCCCTTACAGTCAAGAGGCACTTTCAACTCTAGTTTCTAAAAGAGAAAAGCGATGAAGGTTTGGTGCCTATATGCTACAGTCATAACAAGACACAATGCATGTGTGTGTTAGACATGGTTAAAAGTCTTGGATCCTTACTTGTATCATACTATGTAGAATATAGTCATCAAAGATGGCTAAAATAGATTTCAAGTTCTGTGGGGGGAAGTTAGCATATCACCAGATTACTTTTGTATATACTTGTATTTACCCTTTATAGGTTTCTGTTTCACATCTGTTGGGGATTGTATAAAAGTAGGTATTTGTTTGTATTCTTGCTTCAGTTTCCCTGCTTCAGTATTCTTGCTTCAGTTTATCTTCTGCTTCTTGAGGGGCAATATGACTAAATATAGAACCTGCATGTTGGGCATATCTAATTCCAGTCATATGCATAGATTGTCCTAGTAAGGACTACAAGAATCACATCCATTTTGTGAAATACTGGTATATACAAGCTTACATTCTCTATGTTTGCCTTTTGATTTTTTTTCTTCCCTCTTACGGATACACAGTCATCTGAACCACCTAGAGTCCCAGATCATGGTTTCAATAAAGCTGTGTCTTTAGAAAGCAATATCAGTACCTATCTTCAGGTGATGTTAGTTGAGCCACCATGCCATTCATGTTTTAGGGAGGCTCAGGGTGAGAGGCTACATAATATAATTGTTCATTCAGTGGTCATCTGCTTTCCACTTTTGACCATACGCCAGATTTGAGAGTTGATTTTCACTATTTCCATCAGCAACAAGTATGAGGAATTCCACCTCCAACATTCCCCAGTAGGTCTTATAGCTGATACTGACTGCAGCAAAACTCTGCAGGGCATTTTGGGGATTAAAGAAAATCTTCTGACTGGTGCAGAGCTAAAGACTTTCTTACTTGCTGCCTACTTTATTTCCAGGGATAGTGGCCACATTTAACACTGTCCAATGAAATGTTTTCCCCAGTAAAAGCACCAGCATTTAAAACTAGCCAACTGCACAAAAAAAAAACTACAATGCAACTATGAATGACTGTGACTACAAATTCACAGCATCACAGCAAATAATGTGCTAGGCCATGGATATTAAATGGGGACTCAAGAAAGTTTTAAGAAATTTAAATGTAATAAGCAAGTCTATTGCCATGTAATGTGTGGCGGGTGGTATGTATTGTACCCCTTTTTACATACCATTTTTTTAGACGAGGGATCCATAACTGAATTCTAGATCCTGCATAAAACGTTCTGATAAATACAAATACAAATCCATACACCAATTTTTATACACAACAACACAACGGAATCATCTTCAGATCTTATAGTCACTTTTCAAGAGGGATCTGAGTTATTTTGGCTAAACGCTATGGATCGATTGAATGTGGGTTTTGCAAAAATGATGGCTTTTGTCATAATCTCTAATTGACTCCTGGACTTAGTGCATCCCAAGTCAACTTCAGAAATGGTCTCCTAGGCCTCACCAGAGAGCCTGACATTGACAGACTACTTTCACAACTTGAGACAAAAAGGAACACCAAGAGCCCCAATAGTGTAATATGTTTTTACAAGGAGTAATGGTAGAGTAAACAAGTTAATACTCACAAACCAGGGTTACCGATAGGCAACCACTGTATAGGCAGGTGGGGAGATTATCCTGACCCCACTCAGGAATAAAATGTAGCTCTCTGTAGAAGAAGAAAACAGAGGCGCCTGGCGTGTTTATACAAAGACACTGTTGTTTTTGTTCCCGTCCCATATTGCCTGATGAAGCAGGAAATGCCTGCGAAATGCGTTTTGTGAATAAACTATTATTGAAAATTACCACTTTCGTTGGTGTCTGCTTGGAGGAGGTAAGTTCATTACTACCTCCTCTGAATTACCCATTGGGTTTTTAAGTGCTTTTAGCTATTTTTATCCTTTTTGGCGCCTCTGTTTTGTCTTACTGCTTTCACAACTATTAAATGCTAAATGCAGTAGGGATCATGTAAGACTTTTGATGGAAACGAGAAATTGTTCTTAGGTTGGGGCCCACTGGAAGATCATCTGATTCTCTGGCAGGTCAGTTTAACACTGTGTCTATTTGTGTGGCTGGTTCTTTGTTACTGTGTTTATACAGCCTAAAGGCCTCATGGGTAAATTGCACGGAATAATTAAAAAGCTAAAAATAACTGTGAGTGCTATTTTGCCCTGGCAAGACCCAAATACTTCTGCTGTGCCCTTTTTACCCATTATGGGACTGATGCCTTCCATATCCCCCTTTCTGTAAATGTAAATGTCTGATGCCTTTTCAATCTACTGTTTGTATATACAGTAAGTTGTATTGTCATTCTCTGCTATTAAACATGTAAAATGAATGATTCTGTCTGCTGCTTTGTTGTTCTTAATGATCTTGAATTTTTATGTTTACTTTTCTTCTCTTCACACGGTAGGGAACATATTTATTTTGTATCAAGAGTAGTTATACTAATGTTTCCTTTTTTCCCCCCATTTACAGATGCCCACTCTTCAGCAAAACCCTAAATCTGTACATTTTTACTTGCTGAGGCATCATACCAAATCAAGAGTATTATTTCCACTAATGCTTTGATTATCTGATATGATTGAAGACTGTTTTATTACTTAAACTTGGGTTTCAATTCAGCTTGGTGTTTGGCCAAACCATTTGTGGATGATTTGGCTGTGGATCACCTAAAAATATTTGGATGATATATGTTGATAATACTTTTCTTTTGCACAAAACAAACCAATCTGACTACAGATATGTTAATAAGAAATATTCATCTGAAATTCTAAATCATCTCTGCTTTCCTCAATACAACCTGTATTTATCTGAGAGTTGTGTAGTCCAGGGGGTCAGTTTCTTGTTAGCAAGCAAGATTAAGAGTAAATTCACTGAGTAAACCTGTTCCCTGTAATAAGACAAAGTATTTATAATGCTATAACCCAGTCACATTTATGGATATAAACAGCATGGTGTCGCTTTCATTGCCATCCAAATGCTAAACACAGAGGTTTGCAAAAAATCCATTGCCTCTCCAATTCTACAAAATTACTGTATGTGTGATTTATAGCTTTTATATCATATATATCAAGACCTAATGTACCTCTCCATATTAGCCAATCCTCCCCACTGCTAAAGTTTTAGTTTACCAAATTTCGTTTAGAATTTCAACTTGTGTCAAGAAAATGTATAGCTAGGAAAAGGTATGAAGATGAAGCCACAGAGTCAAGGAAACAGGGGATGGTAAGCTCATGAGCTGGGAGAACCAAGGAGATCCGCAAATAGAACTAAATAGAGGATAGCAAATGTACATTGTTAACATAGAGGGGCCAATTTATTCATGTTTGCATTGTTTTTCTTTCCGCAAATCAAACTTTTTAGCTCTAAAAATCATGTATATAAATAATTACTCTTAGGCACAAAAATGTCTGTATTTATTAAGTGTAAGAACCACAATAGTCTAATACAAAATGTTGGCATCTAAAAGCTGGCAAGGTCATGTAGAAGTCAATGGGAGGTGTCCTTAGCAAGTTGTGAAATATTTATTATGTAGAGTTTTTCGGGATTTGTTTTTCTTGTAATTACATGTAAATTCTTATGGAAACAAGGATTTCTAGGCTTTTGTATTTACATTTGTTCCATGTTTTTGTCTGTGCTTTTTATATTTGGATTTTTTAATAAAAAGGGAAACATTTGAGCTTTTTAAAAATGTGAGTTTAGTTGAGGTTGAAAAAAAAACTCTAAAATGACACAACTAAGAATTTTGATAAAAAAAAACCCTATAGTGTCATGCGAGTGGGGACAGAGAAGGGAGAACTTGCAGGGGTAAGCAAAGGGGAGCTGAAAGGAGAAAAGAAGAAGTATGATTTTCCTGGGAAGGCATACATAAAAGACAAAAATAGCATATGATACTAAATACAAATTGAACTTCATCTTGCCAGTTACTATTACAGAGAATTCTAAAGTAAATGAAAATATCAGCTTTGAAACAACACTGTAGATCAGTGTAATACAGTCTATGACTATGACTCAGCCTAGAAGATGTAGTTCCAAAGCTGGGAGCTTTAGGCTGAACACCCCTGCTTTAGATGATAATTAGACAAAAGAGAGTGGAACGCTCTGTCTGGCTGCAGTAACCAGTGTGACTCATCATGTAGTTTGGGAATCAGTGAAGACCTGTACTTTTCCATCAGGCACATTGGCTAAGACTCCACTGTGTTACCCCAGAACAATCCCGGTGGCCTGGCACTGACACCATCTCTCCATCGGCTTTTTAATCTCTGTTATAATATTTACCACTATAATTCAAAGATGAGAAGGAAAAGCAATTCAGTAACAATAAACATCCACATCTTTTGTTTCATCATCCAAATCAAACAGTGTCCTAATTTTAGAATATATTTCATTTGTAATAAACAAAATGGCAGATCAGCAACCAAAACACTAAACAGAGTTTCTGAAACATCACTAAGTATTTGCTTAGACATTCAGATGTTCATGATAAAATGCATCATACCCTCTAATCTCCTGGGAAGGCTTTTCACTGGATCAGTGGTCCCCAACCAGTAGCTCGCGAGCAACATGTTGCTCTCCAACCCCTTGGATGTTGCTCTCAGGGTCCTTAAAGCAGGTGCTTATTTTTGAATTCCAGGCTTGGAAGCAAGTTTTAATTGCATAAAAACTGAGTATAGTGCAAAGTAGAGACTCCTGTAGGCTACCAGTCCACATAGGGGCTACCAAATAGCCAATCACAGCCCTTATTTTGCACCCCAAGGGACTTTTTTATGCTTGTGTTGCTCCCCAACTCTTTTTACATTTGAATGTGGCTCACAGGTAAAAAAGGTTGGGGACCCCTGCACTGGATGTTGGAACATTGCCTGTGGGATTTGCTTCCATTCATACCAAGGAGGTTGAGCACTGATATTGGGGATCAGGTGTGGCATGATTCGTTGGTCTGATTCATCCCACAGGTTGTTCACTTGAGTTGAGGTCAAGGAAGCATAGAGTTGTCACAAATATCTTTGTATAAAATAAATAGTGCAGGGGTCTCCACTCTTTTTTACCCTTGAGCCACATTAAAATGTGAAAATTTCCTGGGGGTGTCAAATAAGGCTATTTTGTAGCCCCTATACAGACTGGCAGCCTACAGGAGACTCTGCTTGACTGTAAACCTGGTTTTTATGCAACCAAAACTTGCCTCCAAGGCTGGAATTGAAAAATAAGCACTTGCTTTGATGCCAACATATTGGTTACAAGTCACTGGTTGGAGACCACTGATGTAGTGGCACTGGTGTTGGGGATTATGGGGGTGGCTTAAATGTCCAGTTAGAAGGGGTGTCCACTTTTTGTTATAATGTGCATTATCAGGCATTTCTTGCTAAGAGAAATTGAAAGATCACCCCGAAATGTTGCATTCCCCAAATCAGCTTTAAAGAATGGGCTAACCACTTTGCACTGCAGTTTCTAGACATATGTTTAATGAGTTATGTTCTATAGACTACTATTTCTATGCAATGTATGTGCCTCAGATTCATTCCAATGTAGGCAGGAGGTTTCTGTCATGAGGTTAGGTCAAGAACCTTGTGGTCTTTCAACAGAGCACCAATAAGCCACATGCAGAAGTCTGTAGTGGTAATTAACAAACATAAGAGTGTAGGGATGTGTAAAATAGCCACCCCTAGTTTTATTGGCAGGCAGTCCCTCAGTGTTATAGACGCCTAACTGGGTCCTAAATTACAGTTGGGAGGGGTACTTTTTGCTCTTCCTGCTCTAAGCTATGCCCCTTGTTGTTTCTCACAGTGACCAGCAGATGGCACTGTGCTCAGCATAAAAGCCACTGAAGCCATGCTTTCAGTGTCCATCTTGTGCTGGCTCTAGCCTGTGCAGGAGGCAGAGCTCGAGTGGAACCTAGACAGGTCAGGTCTAGTAAGAATAGGCTACTCACATTTATAGGTCACTCTAGGAGTGACAGACAGTCAGTATTATTTAGCTGAGCAGCTTGAGGCTCCTACGAGGATTGTAGTGGGATTAAGATCCCAGGGTACTAATTGCCCAGAAGTAGGGACTAAGTGTACAGACCTAGGGTAGATAGATTCCCCTCAGGTTCTACTGGGTGTACCTCCTCAAAGCTGCATGTATTGTTCCTATCTCTGAGGAAAATCATACTGACCAAAGGTGCTGTGAGTATTGCCTATTCAATATACTGTATGATCCTGCAAATGTTCTGATTTATGTACACTCCAATGAGGATTGTATACTGTGCTCAATAAATCTGTTCAATGGTTAAGTGATAAGAACCACTGGCGCCCAATTATTTGCACCCTGAATACAGTTACAGTTGCACAACACCCTGCTTCCACATAGCTGCGAAGGCTCACTCCCTAAGGTTTTAAGGTCTCATCCGGAGCATATGTACTGGGAGTGAAGCTTATAGTAGAGTAAGGTGCACTCAAATTATTATAGCGCTACAAGAGCAATTAGTAATTTATGCAAATCATGTTTTTACCCATAATTCCAACCCCAAGGCATTGAACCAAGCAACCCCTATAGGCGAGCCGCAGAGCAGATGAACTCTGAGAACTTTTACTGCGTGAAAAACCGAACTTGAATTTTTCAGGTTGAATAGAAAACAAGCCAACGTTCTCAAGATGTTGATGGGACTAACATTTTAGTTTAACATTTTTGTTTTTAACATGATAAATAACATTTTTACTCAGTACAAGTTCCTAGTGTTCTGTGAAAATTGGTATAATATTGGTTAGAATGGTTTTAGAATGCATATCTCTATAACACACCTTTTTATGAATTCAGATTTAAAAAAGTGTAATTTCAGCAACGCTGGATGTAATCTAATTGTTATTTCACAGCAAATAAATATTAGACACGAATAAACCTGATCAGTGTATTTAAGTTTCCATATATACCAGTCATGCTGCTCAGACAATGGTGCCTCCAAGCACTGGGAATCATAAAAACCTTGCCCTTAGACACTGGCTTTCTGTACAATGAAAAGCACCATGGCAGTTTCATGAGTTTTCCCTGTGTTACAGACAGAAAAACTTTAGTTCAACCCCCATTTGATTTGTCTTGATGGCTGCAGGCTTTTCAAGCCCTTGTGAATAAACAAAACCAGGCTTGAACACAGCAAAAGTTAATAATAGGGGCTGCTCTGCGTTTCATCTCAGGAAGGAAGTAATTGCCGGTTGGTTTGCTGTTACTTTGGTTGCACAATTTGCAGGCCCCTCCTGTAGGGAATGAGTCGAGGAAAAGAAGAAAGTCGGGCGTTGCGGGTGGGAATACCATGCTGTTAACCCTCACTGCTCATTCATAATTATGAGATGCAAAAAAACATGCTTGGTCAATAGGTCATAATTTATAAGACATAACAAACTGACAAGTAAAACTGAGAATTTTCCATTTTTTAACCCTACAATTATGCCCTGAGACATCAGCATACTTTCCTTGGCTTTTAAATGAACCGGCGGTGCAAATTCCAAAGGGAACAATTACCTGCCCAGTAATAAGGTCAGTCTGTACACATTGCATTTCTTCTTCCTCCTTCTATACCAGCAACTTTTATAACAATCTGCGTGGCTAAATAATGGCTTCACTGCATTTGGGTTTTAAGTGTCTAGTTCAGTGATCCCCAACCAGTGGCTCAGGGACATGTTGCTCACCGACCCCTTGGATGTTGCTCCCAGTGACCTCAAAGCGGAGCTTATTTTTGAATTCCAGGCTTGGAGGCAAGTTTTGGTTGCAGAAAACCAGATGTACTGCCAAACAGAGCCTCCCATAGGCTGACAGTCCACCTAGGGACAACCAATAGCCAATCACAGGCCATAATTGGCACCCCCGGGAACTTTTTGCATGCTTGTGCTGCTCCCCATCTTTTTTTTTGTGGCTCATGAGTAAAATAGGTTGGGAATCCGTGGTCTAGTTTTTAAAGGATTATGGCCATGAGTTTGGTGGCCTGGGCTGGACTCTTATAAAGAAAAGGAGAATTGAGTTTTTAGTTGCTTTGGTGTGGTCTAATACTAGAAGCATTGCTATGGCCTAGGGCTTTTCAAATGTAAGGATTACTGAAGTGCCATGTTTGCCTACCAAAAAATACACTCCTAATGTGATAATTGTGTATACCAATGTGAGTATGAAATTCTGTGTTGTGCAATTATTCAGCATGCCGTTATGTTGTGCATGGGCTGGATTATGTTGATATAATGTTGCCGTACATATATATGGGTATATGGATCCCCTGAATAGTCTGGGAGCTTTAAAAATATATATATATTTACATTTGGCCTGCGTTCCTCTAGCTGGCCAAAAATAAGAAATAGTATAGGGGGAATACTAGAGTGGGTTGACAAAAAATAAAACTCCTAAACTAATCCAGTATACGTTTCATTCTACATTATGAAGAATGGGGTAACCCGTTATCCAGAAAGCTCCAAATTACACAATGACCATCTCCCACAGACTCCATTGTGATGAAATAATTAAATTTTTTCCTTATTCTCTGTAGTAATAAAACAGTACCTTGATACTAATTTAGATACCAGCGCTGCACAATATGTTGTCGCTTTAAAAATACATGTTAATAATAATAATAATAATAATATCATTAATCCTTATTGGTGGCAAAACAATCCTACTGAGTTTATTTATTTTTTATATGATTTTTAAAAAGCAAATTACAGAAAGATCACTTATACAGAAAACGCCAGGCCCCGAACATCCTGCGAATCTCTTGCACCATGTAATGTAAAAGCCCCCTTAGAAATAACTTAACCTAGCAAAAGTCGAGCAAAAGTTTTCGGCAGCCATGGATTTGCTGCAAAATTTCACATTTCTCCATCGCCACAAATATTTCCACCACAAACAAACCGCCCATAGATGGTGGGAAAAGATAGAAAAAGTCGCAGAGGATACAGTTGTTACTGAAAAAGTCACCGTAAAAACAAAAAGGCCCGTTAACTTCAATGCGCTTCAAGAATTTTTTCTGGGACAGAATAATTTATCACTATTAAAAACCTCTTTTTAATTAAGTCACTTCTAAAATCTTACATCATGTTACACACGCTTACGGCAGGAAGGTGGCACACAGAAAGGGTTAAAGTCCTAATTAGCCTCTCTGTAATCAGTGCTTCCTTCCTTAAAAGTTTCAAGATGGATTTTAAGTGCACTTTGTTTATCTTTCGTTACTTTATTACTGTACCGCCCCCACATACTGTAATTATCTATAAAAGAATGCTGTAGTCTCATTGGTACATCAACATATATTCGTAGAGGTGTCAGACTTGAACATTTGGGTGATAAGCAAGTTTTCTGTTTAGATGGTATGGTAACGGTTTCCCCAAAAATTCGACAAACAATATTCAGGTAAGCAACAATATACAGTTAGGACATTTATTGGCTGGAATATTGCATAGTAGTAAGGTTTAATGATATTGCATCTACAATAAAATAAACATGATTTTGAATAGAGATTTACTACAGGCATAATCATTTGAGCTCCATGAATTAATCCGCTGTTTAAAGATTCTTTCTGCTTGAGATTTTTGGAAACGGTTTTGAAACTCGTCAGGCTTATACCATGAAAATGTAGCTAATTACGTTACTAGATTTTATTACATCTGCCTATAGTGATCTGATATAACCCAACATGAATATTTTGCTCTGCTGAGGAAATTTGGATGCAAGGAAACAGGAGGAAAAGCAAGAAACTGATTAAATGTCACCATGTACAGAGCCAAGTAAATGAAGCACACATCATGGGGGGGCAATAACTGCATAGCTTAAGAGGGAAGGGCCTGCCTTGCGAAAGAAGTTGAGTTTTGTATAATTGCGACTGATAATGGCAGGGTAGGACATGGGAGAGAACTTACATGTGTGGGGTGTTATGTCATGGAACTCGAAAGGCACTGAAATTATCCCTGAAAAGAAGCAGATGCATGTCACGGCACTGAAAGAATTATTTCCAAGTAATCCCTGTTCCTTAGAGCTTTCAACAATATAACAATAGACTATTACAAACACAAATATGTCTTGTTATGTAATAGCTTCCATTCTCAACAGAAGACATGGACAAAAGTAAAATCGAAAATCGGCGAAGGTAAAAGTGATGACCTCAAAAATATGTTTGATTAAATTAAAAAAAAAAAAGGAATTTAATTTAGCGTAATTGTTCAAACTACACCTTTGTCTGAGATATAAAGGCTTTGGTGGCACATGGTAGGGGTCATTTACAGCTTCTGGCGAAGGTGTGTGGCGGCAAATTTCACCACAGTCTTTTGTGCGGAAAATCCTATTTAATAAAGACACATCCGTATACTTGTTCTTCTAGCCTCCTGTTCTGAACTGATCGTTGTTGAACCTACTGATGCAGGGAAACTCTAGAGCTACTGTCACCTACAAACCTTTCTGTAGCTCCAGGGTTTCTACAGCAAGCTGTGGCCATGACTACAGCCCAGAATAGGATGCAAACTCTCATAGCAAACCAGACTTTCAGCCCAATGGTGTACCATTTCAACTATTTGTTGGAAAGTACAAGTGCAACTGCATTAATTTCCCCCTTGGTGACCACAACGATACTAGAACCATGGGAAGAAAAACATCACCTACAGCTACGGGTTTCGGCAATGACCTCGGGCCGCTCGTCTACTTTGGTGAGTGCGATTTTTCCCTAAATCTTTATGCACTGAAAAAGTGTGTGCGAGCCCAGAAGCGTGGGACCTGAGGTATGTACACCCAGGTCATCGGGATAAAAGGGTGAGCACGTTTGTGGCTTTAAAGAGGCTATTTGTTGTTTATAAATATATGGACTTCAAGAGTGGCATTGAGATATTCCCTAGAAAACATTTCTATATCTATACATATGCCTCATAAAAATTGGAAGTTGGAATTGAGCTTTATTTTTTGTTTAGTGTAGAAGAAAAACATTGCACTGTGGTTAAAAAAAACATGGCAATTGCTCTTGAAATTGCACTTTGCTTACTGCACTTCTTTTCATAAATGCCTATCTTACATTGATATAATTATACATTGATCTTACTTATTATTACTGTTTCATGACCTCATTTGGACTGGAGGATTTCAGAGGGTATCCCATATTGAAATGAGAATCAGAATGATTCTATTAAAATGGAAGCTCTCTATAGTATCTGGTCAAAAAGATGCTTATTATTTATTATACCAGCATGTCCAAATATGTGACAGATAATACAAGAATCCTTTATTGGTTTTCAGGGAATTATTATAGTGGAGACAATGTGGAAGTCAAGTATGAATGGGACCCTACGAGCATATTAACTTATATACATTGATTGTCGATTTATATATTTTTCTTTTGACTCTGGTCATTCAGGAAAATGTGAGATTCCAGTTACAGAATGCATAACCCTTAACCCTAGTGCTAAGCAAACATAATACCCTAAGAAAACCCAGGATTTGACAAATCTACAATCATAGAATGTTAGAAATATTGTCAGCGTGCATGTTATTACGCACTCTAGAATTTATTTCTATTTCCCGCTGCATCAAACATTTACAGGTATGGCACCTGTTATCCAGAATGTCTGGGATTTTCCAGATAATGGATCTTTCCATAATTTGGATCTCTATACCTTAAGTCTGCTTGAAAATCATGTAAACATTAAATAAACCCAATAGGCTGGTTTTGCTTCCAGTAAGGATTAATTATATCTTAGTTTGGATCAAGTACAAGGTACTGTTTTATTATTACAGAGAAAAAGGAAATCATTTTTAAAAATGTGGATTATTTGGATTAAATGGAGACAGCCTTTCTGTACTTTGGTGCTTTCTGGATAACGGGTTTCCAGATAAGGGATCCCATACCTGTACCATAGGACTACAAACTATATGGGGAAATAAAAGCAACATTAACCATCAATGCAGCTCACTCTCATAGAATGCTTCAAGAATGCATCAGTAGGGCCCACACTAATATTTATACACTATTTACTGACCATTATACTTACTAAAATAACCTTCTTTTCCGAGAGTAGTTAAGAAGTGATGCCTTTGGCAATAACAGGCACACAGACTCCTTTGTTTAGAAGGAAGGACTTGCAAGTTTATAGATTTCTCATATTAAAAGGCAGTTTTGCACTTGGGGATCTTGCTGATATCCATAAGCCCCAGATTTAAAGAGCAAGTATACACCAACATAAAATCTTGCATAATAATAATAATAATAATAATAATAATAATAGAAAACATAATTCTCTGCAACTTTCCAATATGCATTTGTTAAAAATGTTGAATGCTCTTCAAATTATTTGTAAAAACAATTAACATTGAAAGCAGCATTTGCTTAAGGCCTGGCTGTTACTTTTTATACAATGTTGCAAAAGTCTTAGTTCCCCAGCAAAGACAGGTCTGTTAATCAGCTGCCTTGTCTTACATTGTATCAACAGTCTGAGCCATCAGGACAGAGAATAGAAAGGGAAAGACAAACACTGCTTTAAATAACAATAAATATTCAAATAACTCAAAAACCATAGAAAATGTGTAATGAATGCATATTGCAAAGATGCTTAGAATGGTGTTTTTATGTATTAGGCAAAGTTTTTATTTTGGGTTGACTTGTCCTTTAAGAGATTGGAAATTCTTGGCAGCATGCTAAGCATTTATACTCTTTTGATCCATTTAGGTAAAAAATAGAATACTCTTATTCTAAACCTGGCCACTCATGCAGTGTAATTGAATTCCAGATAAATTTATGATGAGTGGGGCCATAAAACAATCAACCGTAAACAGAAAAGAGGACCAAAAGATTTGGAGCTGGGTCATTGGCCGGCCTGGAAATACACAAGCTCCACTTCTAAGCGCTTCCTCTGAGTGATCCAACCAATCAGGCAATGAGCTGCTTGATTGGATGCATGAAATATCTGGTCGTCCCATGGAACTACTAATCAGATATTTATTCACAAAATAAATTGCAATTAAACTGTGGATTTACATAATGGCTACAATCAAAAAAACTTGAATGGACTACAGTAATCGTGATTGCAATTTATTGTGGAAATAAAGTCGATTGCAACTGAAAATGATATTTCCAATGAAATGAGCCTGTATAATCTCTATTATTTTAATAAACATAAAAAAATAACAAATACAAATTTGGCTTGAGTGCTTCACATACACCCTTGACTTCTACAGAAACTCAGTAGTGTTTAGCTGAAACTCTCCGTTTTAATTTCTTCTATTTGATAAATCTCAAAAATTTGAGTTTGAAAAAATCAGGCTTGAATATATTAGAGTTCGCATTTTTTTTCTGGCGTTTTATAAAATCGTTGAAAATACATTATTTTTAATTTTAAAAAATCAGCCCCCTGCATGTGCTATGTATTGTAACATCGGGTGATCCACAACAGACACTTTCTTCTGTTTTAAGGCATCTTAATGACACACAGGGCCTATCTCCGCATAAGAATATAAATCATAAAAAATCTCCTCTCTGGGTGCTACCTTTGCATTTCTGGTGGGTTCCCTCACTACACTGGGCCCAGGGCCACTCCTGAGAACCTTGCCTCAGGCGGCAGCGATCGGCCAGTTACAAAGGGTGGCAAAAAGCCGCCTCTTGTTACTTTAAGAGCCGAACTTCTGGGTTTTAACACGGAAATCCGGCTCCACTATTGCAGAGAGTGATATTGCGCTCAATGCACTAGCGATGCTGCCCCCCTTTGACCCGCTCCGATGCTGATTTTTAAGTGCGGAGTGGGAGGGGGAGGGGGGTGGCATCTGGGCTGCTGCCTCAGGCGCAGGACCGGATTTACATAGTGGGCGCCCCTAGGCCCACTGCTGTTCATCGCCCCTGTCCCCTCCCCTTTATCGGTACAAATTTTCATCATCTGGACTGGAGCAATGTGGATTTAAAAAATGATAGTATCTCCAGCACATCCCCAGTGTTTTTGAACCAATGTGGGTGTGGTTGGGCAGCATGCCTTCCCCCTAAAATCCTGCTGCCCTAGGACCGGGCCTTGGTGGCCTTTCCACAAATCCGGGCCTACTCAGCGGCAGCAGCCCCAGAATCGGCGCTGACTGTGCCCCTTGCGGACTACAAGCAAAAACACACAAAGGTTTGGGGTCACCTCTGTACAATACCTGACAATTATTTGGGAGGATTTTTTAACCTTCTGGCTTTACTCTCAGGATCTTAGTTGCTCCCTGTATCCCTTTCACTGGCAGACAGTACCCCCAGCCCCTCTGGCAGTTCCATTCACAGACAGACAGCTTTCCTACCCTATGTCCTGCTCAGAGACACCTTCCTAAGATTTCCACTTCAAATACCACGATCTCCAACATGTGAGCTGGACTAATGCATACCTCGTAACATTTTGGAAATAGAAGGAGGGAGTAAAAGATTACGTGCAAACATTTTGACCACACCCATTTTATGACCACACATCCTAATTACCATGTTCATTTTGGAAGTCTATTATTTCTGTTTTTTATGTGTTATTACAGTTTTGCTAATGATGGTGAATTTAAGCTGCAAGTCACAGTTTCCCCAAGAGACCTGCTTATCTTAAATTGTTACAATTGTTTCTTTGCTGATCTTAAATGGTTACAAAAGTATCTAAGTGCACCTGCCACGTATTCTGGGTTCTCTACCAAAAGCCAATTGCGTTTTAGAAACTTTGTATCTTTTACTGGCTGTTCAGTGCAGGAGATCAAAAAGAAACTTGGGACATTTCAGTAACAATCTGGGACTGCGGGCTGAACTATTAAAAATTGGGACTGTCCTGCAAAAATAGGACAGTTGGGAGATATGCTGGTCTGCCAGCTCCTTTCAGAACACTCCAGGTTCCAGCACCTGACAACAAAATTCCTTAAACAGAGAAAACATTCTGTATTTAGCAAGCCCTTCTCTGGAGCTTATATTATTATGGAGAAATTAAAGGCAAAACATACTATGATAGCATTAGAGACTCTGACAGAGTGAGAAAGGACAGTCAGCAAAACAATCAGTAACAATTACTTACAAAAACATGTACAGTACATTCATATTTTAAAAAGTAGTGTCAGTATCACTTCATGAATATATATATATATTATTATCATTTTCAGAGAGATTCACCTCAATGCACATATACCCATGAATGAAATACATTTTTTTAGTTAGTTTTCATTTATGATACATAAACAAGGGATGTGCTATGACAGAAATATTGCTTTATTTACATGCCAGCATTTTGGAAATATATTGTTACCGAATATTATAATCATCCAGACAGTTTCTATATTCTCTCTAACAGAAAAGGACAGAAAACAACAAAATCTGATGGCGGCTTGTAACCTAATAGACAGTTTGTTTTTTCCTATTTTTACTTTACTAAAAAAATGAACAAATTATATATTATGTTAGGAATGCCCTTACATAATATATGATACTAAGGAGGTTAATTATCAAAGTCCGAATTTATATCAATATTTTCTGAAACAAAAACTCAGCACGTGTTTTTTGGGCTAATTTATTAAGCTTTCCTGAAAATTTTGTTTGGGGGAAAAAATCTGAAAAAAATAGTGAAAAATCAGATTTTTGGGATTTTTTCAGATTTTTCACCCGAAAACTCAGAATTTCACCCGAAAACTTTGGGGTATTGCCAAAAACCCAGCGCACATCAAAAAAATATTGGAACTTCTCACATTGACTTATATGCAACCTCGACAGGTCTGAGATCCCAGATTTTATGATTCTGACTTTTCCATCCTCGGGGTTTAATAAATTCTGAAAAATTTGTGATTTTTTAAAAGGCAGATTTTATATAAAAAAATCACGAATTCGTGATTTTTGCATTTCGGAGTTTACTAAATAACCCATAAACTATTTAATACTCACTCTGTTCTAGTCTTATGCCAGATTCAAGTGAACTTTTACCCAGGGTCCCCTTACTTGTAACATAGTTATAAACATATATATAAAAAAATCTGTTATTTGGTCCATAGTTCCATGAATATGTAGGGCAGCAAATATTATTCACTCTAAAGGGTAGATTTATCAAAGAGTGAAGTTAGAGATCTTCACAGTCCGCAGAGTGAATACCGCCTCTCTCCATTTATTTCTATGGGATTTTTAAAGGCGTATTTATCAAATGGTGAACATCACTATCACCCTTTGAAAAATACGCCTTTAAAAACCCCATAGAAATGAATGGAGAGAGGCGGTATTTCACTCTGCGGACTGTGGAGATCTCTAAATTCATTCTTTGATAAATTTACCCCATGAGTATCTATGGGAGATAATAGATATTCACAATAATAGTGCATCCTTTTGGGGGGATATTGGTTATATTGTACTAAGTTAATATTTTTGGTTATGTTCAGTATATAAAGCAGGGATGTCTAACTTGGGGCCCTACTTAATTTTGCCTTGTCCCATTTGTTAAAACCTGAAAACTAAATGATAGCCCCATTCATAACGCTGAGAGCCTGCTGCTCCGGGTATCCTGGGATAGAGAATAGACTCTAACACTTTCACTGCTCGCTTACATTACAGACCATGTTAGAAAACAAACAGCATGGAGCTGAGCAGGAAAAGGATACATTTGTTTATATGGTCCATTTATTCCTGTTTACGTTTTTGTCTTTTATTTAAAGAAAATCCATCATCAGTGTATTTAGAGGGAAGTCTCTATTTTGCTTGTTTATTTTATGAGGTTTTCATAAAAAAAAAAAAGTAGGTTCCTAGTTTTCATTTTAAACCACAGCGGCAGTTTAATACTGATTTTAGATTATGGGTTTTCAGTCTCTAACTCTCCAGATATTGAAGCAGCTGGAAAGGGATGCTGGGAGACACATTTTCAAAGCTGATAAAGTGCTGCAGGTTGTCTATATGGGGCAAATTCCCTAACTGGCGAAAATTCGCCATCGACGGTTTCGCAGCCATCACAACACTTCGCCAGGCGTAAATTCGCTAGGACAACGCCAATTCTCTTAAGTGAGAAGTTGCGTCCAGGGCGCCGGACACTGACAAATTTTTGCTAGCGTTACTTCGGCAATCAAATCGAAGATGCGATAGCGTTGCCTAATTTGCATACGGAGGGAAATAATAAAGTTACATGGCCGTATATGTTGCAGAAAATACATTACATTACACAAGTCCAAGGAACCTTAATAAATAAAATAGAGTTGCTGTTATAATGTCCTACACATGTGCCCACTGTATAGTTTATGTTCCATATGTTAGAAAATGGAGGTGGGAACCCGGTTACCCAAAAAAAGTTTAAGGACCTTTGCAGGCTATCACTCAAAAAAGGAAAAGACGTCAGCGTTTTTTGGGACTTATAAAAATTTTGCACTAGAAATTGAGGAAGTCCTATGCACTTCGCCTGGTCTGAGCTGGCGAAGGCAAGTCTGATGAATGAGGTAACGTTCAGTAAAATCCGCATCTTACTGAATTTGCGGAATTATTTGCCAGAGAGAAAATTCGCCTGGCGTTAGAGTGCGAAGCAACCCTAGCGTCTATCTCCTTCGCTAGCAAAGTGTCGTCTGCGCCCATTAGGGAATCGGCGAAGTTCCGGAATTAATTCACACTGGCGAATTTTCGCTAGCGTTAGTCACTTCGCCCTTTAGGGAATCTGCCCCTATTTCTCTTGAATTCTTAATTGTCAAATGGGTATTTATGGTCATGTTCACCTGGAGATCCAAATGCTAAAAATGCAACCTGTGCTGTTGCATAAATCTGTTTGATTTAAAAATTATTACTTATTTTCAAAGAAAGTTTTGCTTTGGTTAAACACACTTCCCTGTTTAAGCATCTTTTAAAATATTTTGCAGGACTCTGCTGCCCTCTTCAGACTTTAGTTATTTATCCATGAAATACAAGTTCCGAGCAATTTGTTTAGGTGGTTCTACTACAAAGGAGTGTTTGATAAGTATCCTCACACTGACACATCCAATCCTGCAAGTTAAATGCATTTAATAATGCAACTTATTAAAATCTGATTTTAAAAACTGCATGAAAGTTTTGCCACCTAAGACAAAACAACAATTGGAAGGGAATGCAGCATGCAGCCTTCACAGTACAGAGATGGATAGACTTCTGTTTCTGAAATACACTGTCTAATGTATACAAATAGAAAGAAGAAAACACATGATTTTATCTAATAAAATCTGAATTTGTAAATGAAAAAAAATTTGATTTTCTCGTGATTTAATATACTCCGAGGATGGAAAAAGTCTGAATGCGAAAATCTGACATCTCAGAACTGCCGAGGTTGTATATAAGTCTCAAATATATTGTCTAATGTATACAAATAGAAAGAAGAAAACACCTGATTTTATCTAATAAAATGACACATTAAGGGGTTTATTTATTAAAGTTCAAGTACCAAAAACTCGAAGAATTCAATTTTTTTTTACTATAAAATCCGAATTTGTAAGTCAAAAAAAAAAACTTGATTTTTTTTCATGATTTATTATACTCCAAGGATGGAAAAAGTCAGAATCCGAAAATCCGGCATCTCAAAACTTCACAGGTTGAATAGAAGTCAATGGGAGACGTCCCAAAGATATCCTGATCTGCACTGGGTTTCGTGCAAAAATCCGAAGATTTCATGGTTTCTAGGCAAAAATCAAAAAAATTCATAAGATTTGAATTTTTTTCCCGAACTGGAATATTTCGGCAAAATGTATTGATAAAGGACATGACTTGTGCAATTTGTTATTAGGATTTTTATAAATAACCCCCCTAAGAAAAAGAAGATGTTGAAGCATCCTATATGATGTCTCATGCAGTTACATGCCTAGATTCTGAGGGACAGTCTAGTCTATCTAACCAGAGTCTCGTGTAGTTTAAGTAAATGTAGATTGCTCAGATAAATTGTCACAGCACTTTAAAACTCAAAAATTAATATAAAAATATATAAATTAATTACTATTGTCTCGAACATCATTCACATATGCAGTATCTCAGGACGTTGTAGACTCTGCTTAGCTGAACTTTAGGAATAACAATTACAGAGACAAAATCAATCACAGATTAAGGGACAGTAATCTTGTATTATATTGCGTAATATCACTGCAGAAAAGGCTAAGAAAGAAGCTGTCCATACACAGTCTGATTTTAGCTGCTGACTTGGCTTATCTAGATCATCTGGCCAGATATCTATTGTAAAGGTTTGGGTATATCCCAGTACAGGTATGGGATCCGTTATCCGGAAACACGTTATCCAGAAAGCTCCAAATTAAGGAAAGCATGTCTCCCATAGACTTCATTTTATATAAATAATTTACATTTTTAAAGATGATTTCCCTTTTCTCTGTAATAATAAAACAGTACCTTGTACTTTATCCAAACTAAGATATAATTAATCCTATTGTGTTTATTTAATTTTTTTCAGAATTTTGTCCCATTTTGAAAAAGTGACCGCATATGCAGAGTGAGCACAGCAGAGCTCATGGGCGCCATCTTCTTTTCGTTAATCCTTGTGAAGTGAGCGGCGTAATGGCGCATATGCAGTAATCTTCCGGTTTGCTACAACTGCGAATGCGCCGAAAGAGATGAAAATTGCCGAAGGGGAGGAAGAAGACACCAAGATTACTGAAGAGAAGAAGATGGCACCCATGAGCTCCGCTATGCTCACTCTGCATGTGCACTCACTATTTCAAGAGGGGACAGAATTCTGTGCAGGGGGAGGCAAGGAGGGGGGAGCTGTGTGGACTTAACATTGTGGGGGGTTTAGTTCTCCTTTAAAGGGCCAGCATATGATAAATCTCGAAAATCAAATTAGAATTTTTTTAAAAACTTGAATTGAGTATGGATCATTCCCTAGTTGAATTTGACAATTTTGACCATAAAAATCGATTCAACCCTTAATAAATCTGCCCCAAAATGTCATTCTGCAAAAATATGTTTGAATGTAATTCCTTAACAAACCTTCAAATAACTTGCCAGCTGCAGATGTCACAATTGCCAGGTTGAGACTGTTATCCATTTTAAATAATTGAATTACATCAGCTTTCATCCAGTTCATTGGTACCATACCTGATGAAAAGGAAAAAAACAGGATACCAAACTAAGCTCCTAAAGTACTTAAGGGTGTAGTCCATAAGACCATGGGGCTTTGTCACATTAACTTTGCTGAAACATTTACATTTCAAATGTGTCAGCCAATTGTTTGAGTTCAGCCATCTGCACTATTATAGAGTGGATCCTGTAACAATGGCTCCCCTTTTGAATATTCTCCACAGATCAAACTATATCTATTTTTCCACTCCCCTACCAAGAGGAATAATGACATTGGCAATAGAAAGTTGTTGACCATCAAAATGACTCTTGATGAGTATAAAGAGTGAAAACTCTTCAGGCTCATTGACTGTTCTTCTTCTCTATGTTCACTTTTGTAAATGCCATTCATCCTGGCTCCAAACATATTAAAGCATCCTCTCTGCCCAGGGGCTTAGCTTCACTGAAATTAGACATTCGCCCACCTCTATCATTCCCCTGGAATACATAATTGATCCTTCCTGCTTGTTTTCTAGTGTCCTGCAAAAAGAATACTGTATGTCCTCCATGAAAAATATTTGTTCAAAAAAGCCTGATTCCTCAAGTTCTGTTATTGGCCCATTACCAGCAACCCTGGTGTCAAGAAACCACAGACCTGCTTCAGTGCTATTGTTGTTTTTTTTGCTGCCGTACAGTCTGTGCCCTTCAGAAGACTTCTCATTATGATATTTCCATGGATTTTACTTATCAACCCTCACAAATCCAGCCATTCTTGTGGAAGTAGATAGATTCTTGAAGATGGCACACTTTGTTACTTTTAATAAACTGCCAAGATAAGACATTTTCAGTTGCAATGGCACACCTCAGTTTGTTGCCAAGTTTTGGAGAGTTTTAATTAATTAAACTGCACTTACCATCTTCCTCTCTGCTACGAGGCAATGGGTTTACTAAATGAATCAATCAGTCCTAGGATCAATTTCTCCACTGTTTCATCTCCCCAAACCAGAAAAATCTACATGTCTACATTTGGTTGATTAATACATTCATATGGATTTTTCTCCAACGGTCTTTATTCTGCTGCCAGGTGCTATATTGCTAAAGTGCAGTTGCCGATAAAAAAAGAAATGATGCTATGGGCCCCAGTCCTTAAGAAGGATATTAATGATCTGAATAGAGTGCTTAGATGTACAACTAAACTAGTAGAATGGAATGCAACAATTCATCTATAAGGAAAGACTGTCAAGGTTGGTGTTGTTTTCTCTGAAGAAAAAGTGCTTGTGAGGGGACATAATTAATCCTTACAAGTACATTAGAGGACATTACAGTCAGAAAGCAGGGGTCTTTTCTTCTCGTACAAAAGAACAAAGAATGATGTATACATTGGATGGCAGATGCTATCAATGCCTTTAAGAGAGACTTGGATGATTTCTTGGACAAACCTAATATCAAAGCCTATCTATGATATATGACCTATGATCTGAAGATTTACAGTTAATTTAGTATAGGTATGCCTGTATAGTTTTGTGCATGTACTGATGCTGCCCACTGTTTCTAACTATGCCAAACTTACACATTGGTGATGTAGCAGCTTGGCAGTGCTTATGCTGGCACTAAGAGCACATACCTGCTTAGCTTTTACTTCTCAAAAGCAGGACAAATTAGGCCATGCCCTGATACACTCTGATCATTCCCAGTTACACCCTAAAAAGCTCCTGATCCACCTAAAACCACACTTATTCTACCAAGCCCAAGACCATGGGGAGTATTAAAGAGCTTTTGACATCACGTGTAGGATCTATGTTAAGAAATGTTAATATGACAAGAGTAAACAACCACCCTAGGTATATATATATATATATATATATATATATATATATAGACCAAAAGTACTATACAAAAAACCGCACTCACAGGACTTTATACTGGTGCAAAAAAAATATTCTATTTATTTCTTACGACGTTTCGGCTTCTATTACTGAAGCCTTTCTCAAGTGGTGTGCACAGTGCAAACAACACACAATATTTAAACACAAAAATGGCGCCAAGACCTGTCCCGTGACGTCACAGCATCCTGTGGGCGTCACAGTGTGGAAGTGTATAAACATAGCATAATGAAAAACGCTTTCCTCCTATGCGGAGGTGCTGTAAGAAACTTATTCAGTGCCTATACAATTGCCTCCAAATGTGTAAAGGAACGTGCTAATCATGGTGCTGAAAGGGACACTCTCAGTGATCCTAGTGCGCTAAAAGCCGGACATCACTTACCCCAGAGACTCGAGAGTAGCAGAGGAAAACCGCTCGATGTCGCCTTACAGGCGAGGAGGCGCCATCCACAGACGCGGCCCGACACCCCATCCCGCCGTCAACCAGACCCGCCAGGTTTACTGCTGTGGGTATTCACCAAACTCCCGTACTGTCTCCATAATGGGATCCGCCTCCTATCCAAGGAGGAGGGCGGCGCCTTCACGCACATCTGTACGCCCTGCAGACACTGTGCAGGCTACGCCATATATTGTCTCTGCTCACCCTGCCTGTGTCGAATGGGTCAAAACTCGGGAGCCAAAGTAAAGTAGAGAATAAACCCCACTTCACCTACCCCCCATAGTATGAACGATCCTTTAGGCAGTCGGGCTCATTCGCAGTTTAGTGTTAAATTCGATACTGATCATCTGTGACCTGGGAGGGGAGCGATGGTGATGCACCCGGTCAATGGCTCTATGGGATTATTGGCTCTGTGGGGTGCCAAGCTGCTGGATGCGTCTTCCCTGCGCCAGGCCTGCTGGTTAAACTGCTACTCGTTTGATGTCTCTAGGGGGTCAAAACCTAGCAACGATGTCCTGAAGTACATGTGCTCAAAACTCTGTGAAAATAAAAACAAAGCAACATTGTAAAATCAGCTTCATTGGTCCAAATGTTACATTATGCTAATTCTTATCTCTACATATATCCACTTAGTGTGTAAAATCTCGGCAAAAATGTTTTACTAATACGCGGATCTGTTGTTAACCGTAACAGCCACAAATCTGATACATAGTCTATTCAAAGCAATTGAGAAGTCCAGAGAGATGTTTCTATAGAACATATTAACCATTTCCCCACATCTAGTAGAAGGGGGAAATGGGAAGAGTCTCATTCAATCCTCTAGGGGCAAGAGTGTCCAAGGTAAAAATCCACATACTCTCCCTCTGTAGCAACAGGAGATCCCTGTTGCCTCCCCTTTTGGGGACCGGCACATGATCAATGATCATATGTCTAAACTGGGGAACAGTGTGTTTCATCCTAAGCCAATGTCTGGGAACAGGTTGTTCAGCTTTTCCAGTGGACAGTGCGCTTCTAATCGCACTGCGATGGTTGTTCATTCGTTCCCTGTAGGTGGTGGAGGCCTTACCAACATAGTACAGACCACAAGGGCACCAAGCCATGTATACAATGTGATCAGACGTGCAGGTTACTCTGTGCTTAATTTTGTACTTTACCCCCGTTCTTGGGTGTGTGAAAAAAGTACCCTGTGACATCCCTCCACAAGTCAAGCAGTTCACACATTTGAAACACCCAGGTTTGAGGCTGTTACGGTTAACAACAGATCCGCGTATTAGTAAAACATTTTTGCCGAGATTTTACACACTAAGTGGATATATGTAGAGATAAGAATTAGCATAATGTAACATTTGGACCAATGAAGCTGATTTTACAATGTTGCTTTGTTTTTATTTTCACAGAGTTTTGAGCACATGTACTTCAGGACATCGTTGCTAGGTTTTGACCCCCTAGAGACATCAAACGAGTAGCAGTTTGACCAGCAGGCCTGGCGCAGGGAAGACGCATCCAGCAGCTTGGCACCCCACAAAGCCAATAATCCCATAGAGCCATTGACCGGGTGCATCACCATCGCTCCCCTCCCAGGTCACAGATGATCAGTATCGAATTTAACACTAAACTGCGAATGAGCCCGACTGCCTAAAGGATCGTTCATACTATGGGGGGTAGGTGAAGTGGGGTTTATTCTCTACTTTACTTTGGCTCCCGAGTTTTGACCCATTCGACACAGGCAGGGTGAGCAGAGACAATATATGGCGTAGCCTGCACAGTGTCTGCAGGGCGTACAGATGTGCGTGAAGGCCCCACCCTCCTCCTTGGATAGGAGGCGGATCCCATTATGGAGACAGTACGGGAGTTTGGTGAATACCCACAGCAGTAAACCTGGCGGGTCTGGTTGACGGCGGGATGGGGTGTCGGGCCGCGTCTGTGGATGGCGCCTCCTCGCCTGTAAGGCGACATCGAGCGGTTTTTCCTCTGCTACTCTCGAGTCTCTGGGGTAAGTGATGTCCGGCTTTTAGCGCACTAGGATCACTGAGAGTGTCCCTTTCAGCACCATGATTAGCACGTTCCTTTACACATTTGGAGGCAATTGTATAGGCACTGAATAGGAGGAATTCTATCATACTTACCGTGATTCCCCTTTCCTGGCCATCCCCCTAGTCAGCATTAACTGACGGGTATCCCCTCCCACTGACAGATGTGTCCCCTAGCAGAGTTTAAAGCCCCACCTACCTACTTCCTCCCTGTCTCTGTAAAAAGCTCTAAGATTCGGGAGGGAATGCTGACTAGGGGGATGGCCAGGAAAGGGGAATCACGGTAAGTATGATAGAATTCCTCCTTTCCCTGGCCATCCCCCGTCAGCATTAACTGACGGGTAATACCCAAGCAATGAAACAAGGGGTGGGAGAATCAAACAGTTTACTTAGAATTCAGTACTGCTTGAATAACTTTACGACCAAAATCAGCTCTTTTGGTTAGCCTGACATCTAAACGATAATGTTTAACAAAAGTATTAGGACTAGCCCAGGTAGCTGCCCTGCAAATGGCATCTGTAGGTGCTCCTGCTTCTGCCGCCCAAGACGTCGCCATACCTCTGGTTGAATGGGGCCTGACCCCCTCAGGTACTTCTTGCCCTTTTAGCGAGTAAGCCTTCTTGATCATAGTAATGATCCATCTACGAATCGTGGAAATCGAAGCCGCTTGACCCTTGTTAGCTCCACAAGGGATAATGAACAGGCTTTCAGACTTCCTAAAGGGTCTTGTAGAGATCAGATACCTCTCCAAACATCTCTTTATATCCAGAACTTCAGGAATATCCTTCTCCTGATCTGAATTTTTGTCAATGGCTGGAAGACATATCGGTTCATTTAGGTGAAATTCAGACACCACCTTCGGCAGAAATGATAAACTTGGTCTGAGTGTCACTCCACTGAAAACTGTGTAAGGAGGGTTAGCCATCAGAGCTTGCAGTTCGGAGACCCTTCGACCTGAAGCTATAGCCACCAAAAATACCGACTTCAGAGTTAAATCCCACATGGATATGTTCTCTTCAGGAATGAAAGGAGATACTGAAAAAGCTTCCAGCACAAGCGGCAAATCCCAAGAGGGAGCAAGCTCCTTAACTGGTGGTCTAATTCTTACTGCAGCCTTGAAAAAGCGAACTATCAAAGGATTGCTGGCAAACTGAACTCCCAAAATTGCTGAAAGTGCCGATACCTGAACTCTAAGGGTACTAGTGCTGAGGCCCTTATCCAAACCCAACTGAAGGAACTCCAACACTTGAATCACCTCTGGGTTTTCAGGATTGAATCCTTCCTTCGTAGCCCAAGAAGAAAAAAACACTCCAAATCCTATCGTATTTTAAAGAAGTGCTATTCTTCCGAGATTTTGACAAAGTATTTATAAGGGATTCCGAACAGCCCTCTTCCCTCAGCCTGTTGAGCTGAGTCTCCATGCCGCTAGCTTTAGTTGTTGAGGAGCAGGATGAAGAAATTGACCCTGGAACAGAAGGTCTGGTTTGTAAGGGAGTCTCATTGGTTTGTCCACCGCCAACCTCCTTAACAACGGATACCAAGGCCTTCTCGGCCAATCCGGTAGGACTGCGACAACTTCGATCCGGGACCTCAAAATCTTCTTCAAAACCTTGAAGATCATTGCGAATGGGGGAAATACGTAAGCCCAAAGGTTGTTCCAACTGTGGGCAAATGCATCCGTCGCCCACGCTTCCCTGCATGGAACTCTGGAGAAGAAGATTGGAAGTTTGTGATTGTTCACAGAGGCCATGAGATCCAGATCGGGTCTCCCCCATCTTCCCAATATCTTCCGAAAAACCTGGCTGTTGAGGCTCCATTCTCCAGGATCTACTTGCTTGCGGCTCAACCAGTCCGCCTTCCAATTCAGATTCCCGGGAATATGAACTGCCGTTATCCCCAAGAGACATGACTGGGCAAATTCCATAATGGGATTCAATTCTTTCATCATTGCCCTGCTCCTGGTGCCTCCCTGACCCCTGATATAAGCTACTGCTGAGACGTTGTCCGATCTTATGCAGACTTCCTCTGCCCAAAGTAGAGGTTCGAAAGCCTGTAGAGCTTTCCAGACTGCCCTTAATTCCAGGATGTTGGACTGCAGATGAGATAGATCTTTCTCCCAACGACCTTGGACTGACCACTGCTGGCAATGTGCTCCCCAACCGGAGCCCGATGCGTCTGTGTAGATGTTTAATGGCCTTTGATCTAGCAGAGGGAATCCTTTCCGAAGATTTGAGGCATTCAGCCACCATAACATCTGATTCCTTGCCTCCACTGAAAAGTAAATCATTTGGTTCCAATCTTTCCTGTGTCGATCCCACTGCATCAGAAATAGCCTTTGAATCTTCCTCATATTCCATCTGGCCCAAAGAACTACTCCAATTGTTGAAGTCAAACTGCTTAAAACCTGCATAAATTGTCTTGCTGGAAGACAGTGTAAAACACCACCGTTGTCATCATTTGCTTTATCTTGAAGATCCTCTCCTGAGACAAGGAAATCATCCCTAGACATGTATCTATCTGAGCTCCCAGATAGACTAATCTCTGAGTTGGTACAAGTTGGCTCTTTTCCAGATTTAACAACCATCCGAACCTCTGTAGCTCTGACATCACTGTGTCTCGATGTCTTTCTAGGATCTCTGGATTTCTGGCTACAACTAATAGGTCGTCCAAATATTGATAAACCTCTATGTTTTGTTTCCTTAACCTTGCAATGACAACTATTAAGACCTTTGAGAATGTTCTGGGTGACGTGGAAAGGCCAAACGGAAGGCAGGTGAATTGTAGATGCTGCCCTAGAAAAAAGAATCTGAGGAAACACTGATGTTCTACCGCGACGGGCACATGCAGATATGCGTCTCTTAGATCGATTGAGATGAGCCAGTCTCCAGGACTTACTGCCCTCTTGATGGTTAAGATGGACTCCATCTTGAAGGAGCGAACCCTCACGCACTTGTTTAGTTTCCTGAGATCCAGGATTGGCCTCATATCGCCTGATTTTTTCTGGACCAGGAACAGGGGAGAATAAAAGCCTTTTCGCTGTTGAGATTTGGGCACTGGAATCACTGCTTGTTTCAGAATTCGTTTCTGGATATACTCCTTTAAAAAAACCTTCTTGTCTTCCTCCCGAGGGACCGGAGTCTGGATGAAATGATTGTATCTGGGTTTCCAAAGAAACTCTATCATATAACCTCGGGTCGCAATAGCTTTTACCCAAACATCCTTCGTCTCCTTTGCCCAGACCCTGCAAATTTTAATAATCTTGCTCCCACAGGAATCTGGACAGGCCTCGTATCATTGTTGCTTGGCTTGCCTTTTGGGGGATCTAGTTTCCTTGGGTCTGAACCCCTTGAACACATTGGACTGCCCTGTCCTCCAAGTGTTGGCACGAAAAAACTCCTTGCCTGGTCTGTAAAATCTTGAGTCATCCCTACGTCTAGGCATGAAACGATCCTGACGTCTAGGAGGGTTCCTAAAACGTCTGGGAGTTTGAGGGAGAAAAGTGCTCTTCCCTCCTGAAGACTTATTAATGATCTCCTCTAAAGCCTTTCCAAAGAGCATCTGCCCCTCAAAAGGAAGTTTACATAGAACATTCTTAGAGGCAGTATCCGCAAACCAAGCTTTAAGCCACAAGGCTCTACGGGCTGCGACCGAAAAAGTCATACTTCTAGCCGCCAATCTGGTTAAATCCACAGCAGCCTCGAGACAAAAATTGCATGCCATCTTGATGTCTTCCAGAACCTGCAAAGACTGCTCGCTTAAAGTCTCCTCATTGGTATCAACAGCCACTGACTCTGTCCAAAGAGACATGGCCTTGATTACTGAAATTAGCGAGACTGAAGGCCTCAACATTGCCCCAGCAACCAAATAGGTTTTCCTCAACTCTGTCTCCATCCTCTTCTCCATAGGATGCTTAAGTGTTGAGAGATCATCAATTGGTAATGCCGTCTTCTTAGAAAGACGTGCTACAGGAGCATCTACTGTAGGGGGAGAGTCCCAAACCTTGGAGACTCCAGCAGGAAAGGGGTAGAACTTCTCCAATCTAGGTTCGACCGGAACTCTTCTTGGTCCCTTCTGCCACTCGGCTGATACTAACTCCTCAACTTCCTTATGCATAGGAAAAGTTTGTCTCACCTTTTTGGAGACAAAAATGGGCGTGGATGTCTGCTCCTCATCCTGCAGAGTAAGGGAATGCCTCACAGCCCTGATCAAGGCTGGAATTAATTTGACATCAAAAGAGGGATCGGATTCATCCTCCGTATCTTCCTCTTCCTCAGACTCTTCATACGGTACTTGTTGTCTAGGATTTGAAGGGCCTGGATTCACCGTTGCTTCCTTAATGCCCTGTGACACAGCTTGAGAAATCCATGACAAGATATCCGCTGGAGACGGATCAGATAAGGCAGACTCAGCCCCCGAAGGGGAAGCTTGACTATCCAGCTCTACGGATCTTGCTTTTTTGCTAGCTGGAGCAGATTGACCAAAGTCCTTGTCAAGCAACTCGAGGATGCATTGTTTGCAGAGCCTCTTCCCCTTAACAGCGGGATTCTTGCAAACTCTGCAGACTATCACAACATCAGATTCAGATCCAGAAGCCAACCTCTTTTTCCCAGATGAATCTTCCATCTGTAAGAAACAATTTACTTTCAGTACAGATAATGCCTCTTTTCGAAGTAAACACTTACCTGAAAGTGACTCACCATAACCTGAGGGGCGGCACAATTCTCGGCAGCCGGCAATCCTAAGGAGCCTAAGCACAGTAAAAACTACCAGGCCAAAGGCAAGGATGCCGAAAACCGGCAAAAGGCGCAGCGTGATGACGCCGGCGCGGGCGTCAGAAGTAACGCGCACGCGCGAAAAACGCGCGAAAAACGCGCGCATGCGCACGCGCGTACGCGCCGGCAAACAAACGCCAAGCGAGTTAGAGTCAACAGACCTGTAATCCCCGGCCGCTAAGAGGGATCCCCAGAGCGAATGCGCTAAGGCGAACGCTAACCTGGAGCTTCAGGCGGAGAGAGGCCAACTGCGCCTGGATTCCAGCCCTAAAAAGGACCGGGTGAGCCACAAAAGAAAAAATATACCTCCTGCAGAGGACACCGCAGAGAGAAAAAGAAGACAGGGAGGAAGTAGGTAGGTGGGGCTTTAAACTCTGCTAGGGGACACATCTGTCAGTGGGAGGGGATACCCGTCAGTTAATGCTGACGGGGGATGGCCAGGGAAAAGTTTCTTACAGCACCTCCGCATAGGAGGAAAGCGTTTTTCATTATGCTATGTTTATACACTTCCACACTGTGACGCCCACAGGATGCTGTGACGTCACGGGACAGGTCTTGGCGCCATTTTTGTGTTTAAATATTGTGTGTTGTTTGCACTGTGCACACCACTTGAGAAAGGCTTCAGTAATAGAAGCCGAAACGTCGTAAGAAATAAATAGAATATTTTTTTTGCACCAGTATAAAGTCCTGTGAGTGCGGTTTTTTGTATAGTACTTTTGGTCTACATAACCTTTGATTACTGCACCCAGGCAGTTGACTCTACATGAACGAGTGCTCCAGCTTTGTAAAAAAAAAAATATATATATATATATATATATATATATATATATATATATATATATATATATATAGACCACAAAGCAGGATGCGGCCACTCACAGGGATTTGATGCAAAACAAAAAATCTTTATTGGACTCACAGCAAAGGGATCTTCGTCAGGAGAAAAACAGCAAACAACCACAAAACCCACCAATCAAAAAAGATTTTTGTTTTTGCATCAAGTCCCTGTGAGTGCCACATCCTGCTTTGTGGTATATATATCCTTAATGCTGGCACCCGGGCAAAAACCTAGTCAACGGTGTGCACCTTGGATTTGGGAATATATATATATATGTGTGTGTGTGTCTACATCTGCTTGTGTGTAAATTTTTGTATGTTTGCGTATGGAAAAGCGTACATTGTGTCTATAGTTTGTATGAGTTTGTATATTTGTGTTTGAATATCAGTATTTTGTGTGTGTGTGTTTGTCTGTATGTATATATATATATATATATATATATATATATATATATATATATATATAAACGTCCTGAAGACAGCTCATGTAGCTGAGCCGAAACGTTGAATAAAACTACCCTTGTTTTTTCACTGAGTGTGGACTGTTTGTTGTTTTGATTATATATATATATATATATATATAGAAAGTCCAAATGTACCCGCACATTCAAAATGGACCAGCACTCCAATAATCTTCAAACAAATGTGTTTATTGAGTCATCACTCGTGTAACCAACGTTTCGGCCCTCATTGGGGCCTTTATGAAGGATGATATATATTTCTATATATTTCACTAAGGACAAGTGGTATATTAACTGTTGCTGCATCTCTCTCTGAGCAATAGTGGCAGCAAAGTGATTCAAAGCTGAATGAACTCTCATGCACTTTTATAAGAATTCCAGGGAGCCACTGGTTCTTAAACAACAGTAATTCTGGGATAGATTCAGCTTCCTTTTAACCATCCGCTTCATCTTAATTGCAACACTTTCCGTAACCTAGAACACGAGGCTGATCACGAATAAAGAAAATAGTAATGAACTTCAATTAAGCGCAAAAACTGCTGCAAAAGTTGTGCTGTTTATTAACCACTACATGTTTCGAGCATAGCTCTTGGTCATGGGTAATCACGTGACTTTGGTTTCTAGGGCTACAGAACGCTGAAGTCCTGTCAGAGCCTCTGTGTGTTCCAAGCCTCTCTTTGGCGCAAGCCCATGATAACAGCTGGGCTATTTCTCTGAAAACCCTAACCTTACCATTCCATATCTCTCGCTACGTGCTTCTCCTTGTTGTCGCTTCTCTACAGCAATCATATTTCACCGGATCTCGTCCTGTCACTGAACGCTACTCCTATTGGGTGGTAATCGCTGTAAACAACGCTCCCATTGGTTGTTGAGAGTTTAGCTGACAGCACAGTCCACCAATCTCATGAGCCCTTACGGTTGGTCTCTGTAAGTGCTGTGTCGGCAGCTCCAGTCTGGGCTCAGCTGGCAAGTTTCACTCATGGCGGTCACCAGGCAGCTTTGGATCCGTATCATTTACGCGGCGGTGGGCACCTTGTTTGGCCTATCAGCCTTCCTGGTATGGAACGTGGCCTTCGTGCAGCCTTGGACCGCGGCCATGGGAGGGCTATCAGGTGAGGGGCCGAAGTAGTGATGTCATGTATCTTCTGTTATGTGATATTTGGGGATTTCCGTGCTGGGTTACCTATGTCAAAAAAGAAAGGCATTGTATTAGCCCCCTGTCTGCAAGTGGATTCTGGTATTTTAGGCCCAAAAAGCTCTGGAGCCACAGGCTGAAGATTAATTTACAGGTGTAAATGGACAGAGGTTTGTGGTGCTGCTCTCCCTGTAGGGACTTGAAGCAGTGGATGGGGGAGGTGAGGGTGGAACAAATCCACTGCCCATGTTGGAGCTATAGTAGGATAAGCCATTGGGACAATGTTTCCTTTATCATTAACTTTGGGGGCCCTGTCCAAATGTTGGACCATAAAGGGGGACTGGAACCCCAAAAATTCCAAAGACCGCTCTTCTATATGACATTGTTTACTTGGTTGTCAACAAAACAAAAACTGTGGTACCGTGTTAGCCAGTAGCAAAAATAACAAATACAAAAACAAACAAATACAAAAAGTATTGTAGAAGTGATACCTTTATTGGCTAACAATAAAAAAAAATACATTGCAAGCTTTCGGACCACCAAGACCGAAGGGGCCTTGGTGCTCTAAAAGCTTGCAATGTATTTTTTTTTATTGTTAGCCAATAAAGGTATCACTTCTACAATACTTTTTGTATTTGTTTTTTTATCTGTTATTTTTACTTGGTTGTCCTGATTCTGCCTTGTGCTTGGTATGTGAACTGCAGCTGGCCATAGATTTTTAAAAGATCTTTTCGTTACCAAGCTTATCTTGAAACCAATGTTTTAAATGTACGACTTGTCCATCAACTAAAAAATCCATTTCAAGCAATGTTGTCGAGTTGAAGGCAGGAAAACTTAGGGGAGCTGCCTGCTTGGCCCTGCAAACAATTGGACTATAGATACATTTCACTGTGACGATGGAAAAAACCCGGCCGATCAATTTTCTGACCAATGTCAGGCGAAAAATCGTTAGATGCACAATTGTTTGATTACCACTAACCACAAGATAATTTGAAGGATTGGTTTAATGGCACTAAAATCGGTCGTTCATCAAATAAAAATCTTTGCGTTTATGGGGTTAGGGCTAATAAAGGGGTTGTGTGTATGAAATACAGGGATACAATCTATTATCTGGAAACCCATTACAGGTATGGGATCTTTCCATAATTTGGATTTTCACATCTTAATTTTAATAGTAAGTCATTTAAACATTAATTAAACCCAGTTGGCTGGTTTTGTTTCCAATTAGGATCAATTATATCTTAGTTTAAATACAGTACAAGCTACTGTTTTATTATTACAGAGAAAAATTTCTAGAAATTTGGATTATTTCGATAAAATTAAATCTTTAGGAGATGGCCTTTCCTTAATTTGGAGCTTTCCGGATAAGGGATCCCATGTCTGTGTTAGAAAGCTCCAAAACAAGAACTGCCATTTCCCATAATGTTCTATAGAAGCAGACGTTCTGTTAATCATTTACTTTTTCTCTGTAATAATAAAACAGTACCTTGTACTAAAGGATAACTAAGTTCAACAAATCTTTATTGGTGGCAAAAACAATCAAACATTGGGTTTAATCTTTAAATGTTTTTAGGGCCTCTGCAATTTATATTCCAGTCTCTTAATCAAATCAGAGCATGGTTGCTAGGTTAATTTGGCCCTAGCAACCAGACTGCTAAGGCTAAGTCCACACTGGGCTTTTTGGGGAGATTTGGTCGCCTGGAAGTTGCAACTTCGGAAAACGAAACACCGTGTGTGATTAGCACCAGCGTTTTTTTTTTATTTTAGCCGGCACAGAGTCAGGGAAGGCGTTTGGAGAGATTGGTCGCCGCAAAAACGAGGCAAAATCTCCCCAAAATGCCCTGTGTGGTCTGACCCTAAAATTACAAAATGGAGAGCTGCTGAATAAAATGATAAATAGTATGAAACCACAAATAAAAAATTAAAACCAAATGCAAAAATTCTCAGAATATCACTGTCTACATCATACTAAAAGTTAACTCAAAGTTGAGCAACCCCTTTCAACACTTTTTTCACTTCAGTTGCTTTCAGATCATTCACCAGAAATATAGACTTCAAATTACTTTCTATTGTCTGTGTGGGACTGTTTTTCTATTATTGAACTGTACATTTAGTTGATACATTTTACGTGAGCAGACGTGAGCAGAATTCCTAGGTTTCAGCTGTTAGAATTGATACAATAGTTGCTGATACTCCACAGATGCTGCTGAGAAATGTATCAAACTAAATGTTGCAAAATTGTAACCGATCTGAATTACTGAGAAACACCAGAGACAGGAACATTAAATTTAGATTTTGGAAAAACAATAAAAAATGGAAAGTAATTGGAAAAAGTCTTAATTTCTGGTGAACTATCTGAAACCAAATGAACTGAAAAAAGGTGTTGGAAGGAGAACAGCCCCTTTAATAGCCATCACAGTAAATGCAGGTTTGATGTTTATGGCCGTGTGTGCTGTCAGGTGTGAGGACAGATCAGTTCGTGACTAGACATGAGTGGATGTTGGTATCTTTTTTGAACAGAAAGATTAGTCAAGCAGAATAAATACAAAAAGCAGGGCCGGAGCTGTTTCGTAAGTCACAATGGTGAAGTAGGATATTGGCAAACAGAAGATGCAGTTGCACATGAAAGGCTTGAAGTCCTTGTCGTCGTGTGGAAAAAAAAAAACCTCAATTCTTGCTCTCGGCTAAGTTTACTTTCCATCAGAGGTAGAATTATAACAAGGCATGCAAGGTTTGTTAATGCAAGCGGCAGCAGCTGCAGGCAAACATATTTTTCTCATATTTTGTAGGTTACGGAGGATGTTCTGCTCCATGAATTGCTGTATAGTCACTTGGCTACTCCCCACTATTGCCAATCTCTATTGTCACAGGGTTGTCAAGTGTCTATAGTAATGGTCCAGCTGTGCAAAGGCCTCCTATCTTCATTTTTATTTTACCATTGTATTTATTTCATAGAAATATTAAGTGATCACTGCCAACATATTCAATTATTACTTGCCAGTTTAGGCCCCTCACACACAAGCACACAATGGTGAACTAAAGGCCTGTCACCACAACTTCTACTACTGAATGAGAAACGTACACTGTGTGGCAGCCAAACTCTGACTGCACTTGTCATTTGCTTGTATAAGGAGTAACGGCAGACGGAGAGGAGTGTGTTCAACTGAGGTGCTCTTCATCTGAGAAGATCAGTGGACAAATGTGTGCTAAAGGCCTTAGGAACCTAAATAAAATTGAAAAATGAAAATAAATGAAGCCTAGCTGATTTAGCATTAGGGATGCACCGGATCCAGGATACGGTTTAGGATTCGGCCTTTTTCAGCAGGAATCGGATTCGGCCGAATCCTTCTGCCAGGCTGAACCAAATCCTAATTTGCATATGCAAATTAGGGGCAGGGAGGGAAACCGTGTGACTTTTTGTCACAAAACAAGGAAGCAAAAAATGGTTTTCCCTTCCCATCCCTAATTTGCATATTTATGGTATTCGGCCTAATCTTTCGCGAAGGATTCAGGGGTTCACCCGAATCCAAAATAGTGGATTTGGTGCATCCCTATTTAGCATAGGTCCATCTATTTTAAAAAGTTAAAGCCACATTCACTGGGTGAATCCAATCCCTATGTTTTTTCTCCAGTCCATTTAGGAAAAAATTGTATCAGTTTGGGGGGAAAAGTAATGCAGTGCTGCCACGTTGCCCCTTGGCAGGCTTAGACTCACATGTGCAGTAGAGTAAAACTTGGGAAAGGTAAGGTGGTGGCCATGTATTTGTTTTTCCCAGGTTGGTGTTTGTTTTTTCTTAAAAGGAACACTGGACCAAGGAAAAAAGTAGCAGTTGGATTTACTGGTGGGGTGCCTAGTATATTGGCACCCCCCATTGACGTGGGATTTCCGTCTCTTTAAAGGTGAAGGACCCCTTTAAGTAAGCATCAAATTGGTTTCCACTGAGCTTTTTAAAATGATAAAGTCCTCATTTACAGGCAATCACGTTAATAAGAACTCCCTGATAATTTCAGAACATGGGAAGTAAAATTCACTAGCTGGGTGCTCTTTTCCTCTGGCCAAAAGCACAAACCCAGGGTATTTTTTTTTTTAACAATTCTGCTTTATTGAAAGTATAACAGAGGCTTGAATGTACAGTGGTAGTTAAAATACGTTTCTGAGTTTACAATCAATATGCAGGAACAACAGCAGTTAACAAAAAGAACAATAAAATTGACATGTTGAAAATTGTTGCTACAATTGTATCTCTGTTATTGCAAGCAGCGAATCTAAGACCATATAACTGCTAGTGTAGTCGTGAGGTCCAACCTATGAACAGGACATGAGACCGTGACCTATTTCAGAAGGGTACACATAAAGAACAGACATATGCTGGATATACAGGTGTAACAGACCCGCGTACGGGGGGATGGGGTTATAGGAGCCACCAAACTACTACTAAGCTGGCAATGTAACTGCACTAGTGTAGGACCGTGATCATCATCCCTCCTCCTCATCCAGCCAGATCCCCCATATTTTATGAAATTTTTCCGGGCAGTTCCTCCTCATGTACGTCAGTTTATACATGGGCATTGCTTTCCTGATGAGGTCCAACCAAAACGAGACAGTTGGGCCAGAGGAATCCTTCCATTTGAGGGCTATAGCTTTTTTTGCAAGCATTAGTAAAATAGAAAGGAGAGTACATTCTGCACTTCTAACAGACACTTCCTCTACCCTGTTCAATAAGATTATTAGTGGATCCACAGGGATTAACCAACCCGTTTTCCCGTGAATGTTCTGCAACACTTGCTGCCAAAAAAGGCGTATCACAGGACAGGTCCACACCATATGATAATAGTTGGCCACCAGTTCAGAACATCTGGGACAGGCCGGTGCTAAAGTGGGATTCATCCTATGCAACCTTTGAGGGGTGATATAAGTCCTATGGAGGTATTTAAGTTGGGTTAGTTTGTCCCTACTACATATCATCCCATCTGAGTAGGACTCCAGAGCATCCTTCCATTTTTCATCATCTAGCGAGGGTATATCTAGTTGCCATTTCAGTTGGATCTTTCTAAGATTAGAGTTACCTATTGACATTAAATGATTATAGAATATTGATAAAGGTTTTCGGAGTTCAGGGTTGTGGATATAGGTCTCCAGCCTCCTGGGAGTGGTGTCCACTTGCCCACCCGGAAATTGCGAGCTTATGGCATGTCTCACTTGAAAAAAGCGAAAAAGCATCACATTAGGCAAAGTAAATTTATCTTTCAGAATTTGGAAGGGGGGGTAATTTGCCATCAATAAGAATATCCATGACATACTTGATGCCAAATCTCGCCCATAACTGGGGGTCTGGGATCATAGCAAGGTGTTTCAGCTTAGGGTTACACCAGAGGGGGGTAAATTTAGAACAGTGTGCAGGGAGGGAGGGTGAAAAATTAAGAGCCACTTGCCAAGCCCCCACTGTAGCCTTCATGAGAGAGGTGATATGCGGAGCATCTGTTATACCCCTATACAGGAGGTTCTTAAGTCCTCAAATGAGCCCACTACTTGCGCCTCCAGCTGTGTGGTGGCATCTTGCGGGGAGGGGGAGGCCCAACGCCAGGCGTTGACCAATTGAGCAGCCAGATAGTACAGGAATAAGTTAGGTGCTGCCAACCCTCCACTTTTAACAGGGAGTTGGAGAGTAGCAAGGGCAATCCTAGGTTGCGATTTGTTCCATAGCATTGAGATTTCGAGGCTCCTTAAGACACGGAACACATCCTTATTGATTTTCAGGGGAGATTGTCGAAATATGTAAGTTAACTTTGGAAGGATAACCATCTTGAAGAGGCAGATTCTGCCGTACAAGGATAATGGTAAGGATGACCATGTTTCAACTTTGGACTCTGTAACGCAGAATCGGGGACAGATTAAGGTCTACAAATTTGGTTAAATCCCTGTGGATCCAGATCCCTAGATATTTAAAAGAGTCTGCCCAAGACAGACCATGAGGGAAAGCGGGTACATCTTGGTGTTTAGGGTCAACGGCAAAAAGAAGGGATTTCGCCCAATTTATTCTCAGGCCAGAGTAAGCCGTGTGGCCATTAATAATGTCTAGTGCAGCGCCAAGCGCCCTGCCGGGGTTAGCTAAATATAACAACGTGTCATCCGCATACATGGACACTGTTTCAGTGACTCGACCCAGTTGAAGTCCAACCACCCTTGGATTATTTCTAATTCGACAGGCCATAGGTTCCATGGCTAGGGAGAAAAGCAAAGGGGAGAGAGGACAACCCTGACGGGTACCTCTCAGAATGGAAAAAGGTTGTGAAATCGTAAAATTCGTTCTGACTCTAGCTATGGGGTTATCATATAGAGCTTGAACCCATCGCATGTAAGCTGCAGGGATGCCCACTCTTCTCATCGTGGACCATAGATAAGGCCACTCCACTGAATCGAAGGCCTTCTTGTTATCAAGTGAAGCGATCACCCTTTCCCCCGAATTATCATGAGTAATAGCCAGATTGGTGTATAGACGCCTAATATTAGCATCCGTTGACCTCCCCTGCATAAAACCGGTCTGATCAGGTGAAATTATCAAACCCAGCAACGGAGCTAGACGGGAAGCCAATACCTTGGCCAAAATTTTCGCATCTGAATTTATCAGAGATATGGGCCGATATGCCGCACAGTCATGCGCAGCCTTGCCTGGCTTCAAAATCAAAACTATTAGAGTTGTTTGCATGGATCGTGGGAGGGGGGAGCCCAAAAGAACAGCATTATATAAGTTAGTGAGAAGGGGGGCCACTTGATCTTTATATAGTTTATACCAATCCATGGGTATCCCATCTAGCCCTGGGGTTTTACTCGCTGGGAAAGAAGTAATAGCTTTCTTAACCTCATCTATCGTTATATCTTCAGCTAGGGACTGGGAGTATTGGTTCTCCAATACCGGGATCTCTGTGTTTCGTAGGTATGCATCTATTTCCAGGGTCCCCTTTTGAATTTTTGAGCAATATAAGTCCCTATAAAAGGCACAGAAAGCATCATTAATCCTGTTAGGGTCTGAGGTGTATTCTGTCGGAGATACTTTTACAGCTGGGATGGTAGATGAGACTTGCTCATTCCTAGACAGGTAGGATAAGAGTTTGCCATTCTTATCCCCATGCTCGAATATATTGGCTTGTTGATAAAGGATATGTTTTTTGGTCAACTCAGCCTGGGCAAGATTAAGAGCTAACTGTGCATCTAACCATGACTGCCTAGTCAGGTCCGTGGGGTTCGCTACATATTCAGACTCTAATGCCTGTACTTCCTGAGTAAGTGTATTTATCTCAGCACCTACAGTTGCATTGATAGCTTTAATGTTTCTAATGTATTCTCCCCTAACATAAGCCTTCAGGGCATCCCAGACCACATCCGTGGACGCAGAATCCTGATTGATCGAAAGATAGGAGGCAATACTGTCTCGGATGGGTTCTTTCAAAGCTGTGTGCTTCACCCAGAAGGGGCTTAAGCGCCAGACTCTATCACTTGGGTCAAAGGACCCCATAATATTGACAATGAGAGGAGAATGATCCGATATGCCCCTTGTAAGGATCTCAGCAGAAGTGACTAATTTGGTCATATCTGATGTACCCATTGCAAGGTCAATTCTAGATAAACACTGATACCCGGGGGAATAACAGGTGAATTGTCTGGCCACTGGGTGTCTGGTACGCCAAATGTCACTGAGGCCATAGGTAGAAACCCATTTGGCGAAATTGGGATGACGGGCCTTCGAAGTAGTCAATCTGTCAAGCTCCGGGTTTGGCGCAACATTGAAATCCCCCATTATTAGTACCGGTGCCAGTGGAAGTGTAAGAATCTTACGCATAATCTCCTGTAGGAGTGCGATGTCAAAGGGAGGAGGGACATATACTCCCGCTATAGTATATAGGCGACCATATAATAGCCCATGCAGAATCACAAACCTACAAAAGTGATCAGTCAGTACTGAATTAGCAGTAAACGGACAGGATCTGGAAACAAGTATGGAAACTCCTCTCGAATAAGTGGAATATGTAGAGTGATAGGAGTGACTTAACCACGGTTTTTTAAGACTTAAGGTTTTCATTCCAACAAGATGCGTTTCTAAAAGTATTATGATTTGGGGTTTTTCCTTCCTAACAAAATCAAAAACCAGCTTACGTTTGATAGCAGATCCCAACCCCCGGACATTCCACTACATTACCTTAACCCTAGACATTTTGTAAACATAGTGATATCGTTCCGTAGAACCCCCCTACACATTACATACACATATCGCTGCCATGTCAAGAAAAATTCCAAACTAAGAACAAAATAGTTCCCCAACAACCCTTCGCACACCCACCCTACCCACACAATCCCCAATATAACTGCAATTTTGTGTGAGTTTACGCCCATAACTACAACCTGTAAGGAAGAAAAGGAGGTTAGTATCTACTCAGCCTGTCCGAGATTGGACGGCGCTTGTGCTCAAAGTTACATTACGTTGTGAAGGCTCATTGTCCATGAGAGGCCCAAAAAAAAAAAAAAAAATAATAAAAAAAAAAAAAGAGGTATTTTTCACCGATATTGACAGGATAGGAGTTACCGGTACCGTCCTGAATCTTGAGTTAGCTGCTCAGCAAATACTCATGCTTCTGGTTGATGCTGATGTTGAGGTGGAGGCGATCTGGGCCTTCCTTCCATCCATGCGATCGTATCCTCCGGAGTGTTGAAGAAATGGGTTTTCCCTCTGTCTGACACCCTAAGTCTCGATGGGAAAAGCATGGCATACGGGATCTGTCTCTGCCGTAACAGTCGTTTTGCTTCAGCAAATTGGGATCGTTGTTTCCTGACAATTGTAGAATAGTCTGGGTACAGAGAAATCTTATTGTTGTCGTGTAGTATTTCACCTGCCAGACGTGCTGCATTTAAGGCTGCATCTCGGTCTTTATAATTAAGCAATCGTGCTATGAGTGGTCGGGGCGGGGCGCCCGGTGCAGGAGGGCGACCTGGTATCCTGTGGGCCCGTTCCACTGCAAAGGCTGGGGAGAAAATGCGCTCGCCAAACTTCGACCGAAGCCAATTTTCCACGAATGCCTCCGTGGTATTTCCTTCTGCCCGCTCGGGTATGCCCAATATGCGTATGTTATTTCTCCTGAGATGGTTCTCCAAATCGTCTGCTTTAGTCTCAAGAAAATTTAATTGTTTGGAGAGAGAATCCATGCGGTTTGGTATGGGAGAGGTTAAATCCTCCAAATCTCCTATTCTCCTTTCCGCTTCACTGGTTCTTTCTCTCACTTTTTGCAGGTCATGCTTTAATATGGCAAAGTCAGTGTGAATTTCATCCACTTTTGTTATCAACGTGGAGTGATTGCTGGTTATAATTTGCAGCACCTCTGCTAGGGTGGGGTCTGTAGGAGAGGCAAGCTGAGTTGGGGTGCCAGGCGTGGAAGGGCCCTCCCTAGCCTCAGGGGTAACGTCTGCGGGAGAGGACATACCTTGTTTTTTCCCCAGAGGTGGCGACTGGCGAGCAAATCGTTCCAGCGTCTTGGCAGCAGCGTCTTTCAGCTTAGGCTGCGAGCCAGGGGAGGGTGCGGCCCGCTGTGTTACAGCCGCGGCGCCATCTTGGATGTGCTTCCCCTCCGTCGTCGCAGCGGTGTGAGACTTGGGCGTCTGCCGGCTTCTTCGCATGGGGAGTCAGGAAAGTATGTGCAGTAACTTCGCACCCCAGAAATTGAAGATATAATCGGTAAAAACCGGATCAATAACAGGATTTTGTAAGGCCCTCAGGCAGAGCTCACACAGCGTGCGTCCTACCCGTTCAGCATGCAGACCACGCCCCCTCAACCCAGGGTATTTTTATAACCCTTCTTCTATACTTAAAATTTCCAGACTTTACTATTCTGCACATGTGAAAGACACAAGGGATCCCTAAGAAATCTGGAGCAACTTTGCATGTTCCTGTGGGAAGGAGAGACGGGGGCGGGCGGATGCTTTTTTCTGCAGTATGGTACAACATAGGTGCATACACAGTATTTTAAGGCTAATGCCACTCAGGGCAGCCATTGGTGATATACAATGTTGGCTGGCCACCAATCAGAACTGCACACTTGAGCATCCTATAAAGCAGGGATGACATTTACTTCCTGTACATTTGTTTAACTGCAGTCCTACTAGGGCTATTGTCTGCACAACATTTCCTTAAAGTGGTTAAAGTATTACATTTCTAAGTGATTGTTGGCTCTAAGGTTTTTATAATATTGCTAGCTTTGTTACATGTTATAGCACCATTATCCTCCTGTCCTGCCTGCATGCAAAACCTTTCTATTGGCTGCAATAAAGCAGCCCCACAGGCTATAATATGAACACCATGATGTTGCTGGGGTGGGAATTCATTCAGTGTTTGCACAAGTACATTTCTATAAAAATAATGGACCCCTTTGTTTTAATCGGATCTTTATATAAAGGTCATTTAAATTGCCATGTGATGTTCTTTACATTTGTCTCCCATCATGTTCCTCTCCAATGTTTAAACACAAACTTAAATGAAGAGGTCTATGTACTCATTTTTGAAGTCAAGGGCATAAAAAAAGTGCACCAAAACTCAGAAGTCAAAACTCGTGCAACTTTTGTAAGAAAAGAAGGCAAAAGAATATATCTGCACATGTTTTCCCACAGGAAAAAAAAAAGTCCTGTGTCAGTGAAAATCACACTGTTCCATTCATTTTCATGTTTTATCGAAGTTGGAAAATAAATGAATGTGTAAAAGTTGATAGAGAAAGTTCCCTTTGACTTCTATTCAACCTCAACAGCTTTTAATTGTTTGAGGTTTTTTCTTTCATAAATACTGACTAATCAAGTTTCCAAAGAATATTCTCTAGTATATTTGCGGGTACACTTTTCCACTGGTTTTTTTTTCTCAAATCATGAAAAAATTAAAATTGCGAATTCTCATAAATCGTCCTCTTATTAGTGTTTTTTTTTTTTATTATATTCTGTCTAGGAACTTCTTTCTCTTCTTACATCAGGCAAATGTATATACTATATGAAATATAACACTCTGGGATTTTCTTGGTTTTAGGAAGAGATGATGGTTCCATTCTGTAATAGTGTGAATGTTGCACAAGAGGCTGGCTTGTAATGTGTGCAGTGTTGGCCAATATTCCTTGCCTCTCAAATGACTGCATTCTTGGGATTAGGAGGGAGAGGGGATTCTCGTAACCAGAACTCTGGGAATCTAAACTTCTTCCAGAAAGCTTTGGGCTCTGACTCCATTCCTGTAAAAGCTGTGTTAGACTCTTATGGAGATTAGTCTCCTGGGCACTCTCGCTGACCGTATGTTTTATGAAATGTGAGTGAAAAAGATCAGTCAGGCAGCTCTGCCCATTTCTCCCTCAGTGTATAAATTTATTGGTTAGATCTACATGCATTGATGTGCTCAACTATTGAATCCTTTGCCTGTTCCCAGTCATCTCCTGGACTAATTAAACCAGGCCACATAGAGAAATTACACAAGAAAGAGAGGAGAAGAGATGCTACAGTGCCAGTGTCGATAACTCACGAGTGTAACTAGTGGTTCAAGTGCACCAGCCCCAGACCCTCAGCTTCGGGGAGCGGCAATCCAAACCAATATTAGCAAAGCAAATTGGGTTATCTGGCAATCAAAGGAATCCACCAGGGCCAATTCAAACAAAGTAAAAATAATATTTATTTGTAATTGGAATTTAAAATTTACACATCTCCATGGGCCCTACACGTTTTGTGCCCTATTAACACTTAGGGGCACATTTAAGATGCAGAATGATTTAGTATCAAGTGTCCCACCTTATGGTCACTATGCATGACATATAGCTATAACATTTAGGTGACAAGTTGCCTTCTGATCTCTCCATTCCGTGTGAGTCCAGGGGCTCAGCCGTGTGAGTCCAGGGGCTCAGCCTTTGGCTTCGCTCAGCCTTTGGCTTCACTCACACTGCAACCCGCCATGTGATTCAGTTGACTTCACTCCAGCGGCTTAAAGGACAAGGAGACTGTCATGCACAGTGAAAGGCCATTAACTGTACACACATTTCCCTGTATTTGTGCTCCAGCCTGCTTGCAGTGCCCTTGGATGGAATACTGGAACCCCAATAAAATAGAGCAGAGTTGTGGAGGTGCTTCATGTAGGGTGATCAGTGTCTAACCATATCTAGTGCACCTTTTATGTAACCGAAAAGGATGTTTGTTTCGGTCACCGTATTTGTGCAAATATCTGTATAGTAAATCAGAGTCTATTTCCCTCTTGCTTTCCAATGCAAATGTATTATCTTCATACATAATAGGATTTCCAAATTCAGAGGCACGAGCCAAAGTAGTGCTGTCAGCAGTTTTCCGGGTCTGAGAGTGACTTTGCACTTTTAATGTTGCTGTGAAAGCACCAACTTGTAGATTTAGCTGGCTTTTGTGGCTTTGTTTTTTTTAGCTGTTTTGGAACAGATGCAGCCGAGGGGGGCTTTGTCCAGAACATGCAGGTCCTCATAAAGCAGTGTAGCCCAAACTGTAATTCTATCATTATCCAATACATAACGGATATCTGGCTATAATATAGGTCCTGCTGGGATTACCTACAAAGCTTTTTTTTTACTAGTTAAATAGTGAGTAGGTAAAACAATAGATAACTATTAAAGGGATACTGTCATGGGAAAACATGTTTTTTTCAAAATGCATCAGTTAATAGTGCTGCTCCAGCAGACGTTTGCAATGAAATCTGTTTTTCAAAAGAGCAAACCGATTTATGTTATCCATGTTTAATTTTTAAATCTGACTTGGGGCTAGACATGTTGTCAGTTTCCCAGGGGCCCCCAGTCATGTGACTTGTGCTCTTATAAACGTCAGTCACTCTTTAGGGCAGGGGCACACGCTCAGATTCGGGGAGATTTAGTCGGCCGGCGATAAATCGCCTCTTTTTCGGGGTTGACTAATCTCCACAAACTGCCTCATGCTGGCTAAAATCTAAATTGACGGCGGGATGACACTCGGATTGCTTCTTTTGCCGAAGTCGCCCGGAGTTTCCTCATGAGACAACTTTGGGCGACTTCGGAAAAAGAAGTGCACCGGCGATTTACATTCTAGCCAGCGGGAGGCATTTGGGGAGATTGGTTGCCACGAAGAAGAGGAGATTTGTCGCCGGGCATCTAATCTCCCCGAATCTGACTGTGTGTCTCTGCCCTTAAAGCTCCCTGGTAGATTTGATAGTAGAACTCAGTAGTAAAAATCATAGTTCCACTTGCAGCACTGGCTCTTACTGAAAGCACATGACCAGGCAAAATGACCAGAGATTGCTGCCTACACACCAATATTACAACGGAAAAAAAAAATACACTACCGGTTCAGAAATTTAATTTTATATTGTAGAATGAATTATTTGCAGTATAAACAGTGGGCAGCCCTGTTAATTCCTGGGTAACCTGACTGCTCCCCGACTGTCTTTTCTGCTCATAATTCTCTAATATACAGCTTTGTTTTATTACTCCTATTGATGGCCATTTGGCCTAGAGAAATTCTCTATTTTCCCCCTAAACGGATGAGCATTAATAATGTTATTCAAGTTGCAGTTATGTACAAGCTGCTAAATGGCTGGACACTTGATTATGTATATGCTGAATTAGCCCTTTTTTAATATTCTACTGGTTACAGAAATAAATATGGGAAAAAGGGAAACAGAGCATGTGGTCACCAGTTTTTGATGTGTCATGGTGTCACTTTTTGCAAATTCAAGGCTCATTTTTGCCACGTGCCTTGGTTTTTGCATGAGTGTGCAACATGACTCTGCACTTTTTGCAACTGGGAAACTTTAAAGGACTAGTAAGCTTTTTTTCTTTATATATTAATTTATTCACGTGATACTTGCACTGACTGGGGAAAGCACACAGAGCAGACAATTATACAATGTATTATATGGAGTTAATGCTGAGCAAAGAAGTCGTGTTTTTCTAACATTGTGCCTGGTATTGTGTTTGGCAGGGGTTCTGGCACTTTGGGCGCTCATCACACACATCATGTACGTGCAAGACTTCTGGAGGACATGGCTGAAAGGACTGCGCTTCTTCCTTTGTATAGGCGTGCTTTTCTTGGTACTGGCGCTGGTAGCCTTCATCACATTCCTTGCAGTAGCCATATCAGAGAAGCAATGTAAGTGCCAGTGCCTGCATCTTTACTGGGAAACCAAACACATTTAATGTAAATTTATCCATAGGCTCCAGTTAGGGATTTATATCTGTGTAATCTGTAGTGATGGGGATTCATTCAGGTTCCAACTTGCTTTGCAGAGTTTGGACAGCTGGGACTGATGTGATTCCAGGAATGCCCTGTAGCGTTTGGTCCTACCCCTGATACATAAATCCCAAAAAAGCTGACCTTTTTATACTAACAAACACTCTGGACTTCTTGTAAACCAGTGAACAGAACAACATTTACTGCAGGCAACAAAATGTCCCTAGTTTTCCTCCCACCAGCAGTAGTGTGATTTACTCAGCAATGTGGCTAGGGAGACGTTTGAGAGGGTGCAGGTACATTAAAGGGCACTTGTCACCTGAATTTGTATCACCCACCTGCACTCTGGTTGTAGGCAGCCTAGCACTGGCGGGGGCTATTTTTCTGGTAGCGGAAGCAATTTCAGGTGATGGGTGCCCTTTAAATGATGGGACATTTTTAAGAAAGACCGTATATATGTGCCAGGTTATGTCTTCTGCAGATATTAATTGCAGATGAGGGGGAAATTGTAAGGGGTGAGTGTTAAAACTGGGGAGAAACGGGAATGAGAGAGAGGGTGAGAGATCATGAAAGATCAAGAAAGGAGAGAATGGAGAACAAAAATCAGTGATTGCAGTAAAGACAAAGGAGGAAGGAATGAGATTGCAGATAATAAGAGGGAGAGAAAAGTTGTGAGGAGATGGTAAGGCAGATAAATAAATAGGGGATTGTTGAGAGAGAAGGGCTGATTTGTAAGCGGGACCTGGCGCACTCCGATCCCCATCCTCTGCCCCCTTTCTGTCCTGCCTACACCCTGCCACGCCCCATCCTGGCTCCGCCCACTCCCGTCCGACTTGCTTCCCCCTTCCTTGCTGATGAGTGAGCGGTTGGGGAGGAAGGTTTTTTTTTTTTTATTCTCTATAGAGGAAGCAGACCCCACATTCCAGCCCCCCTGTTCCCCCGGTCCCTCCAGCGACTGTGGCTCTGCTTCCTCTATAGTTATGCCACTGAGTCCCATATTTATAAAGATCAAACATAACTCATACATTTATTGAAGTAGTAGTGACTAGTTCTCCACAGTTCCGTCTTACCACCATACATTAAAATTTGTATAAGGTACTATCTACTCTCCCATCCTAATGCCAGTAAATGAAACCATTGGCTCATTTATGATACAACCAGAACCAACTATGTCCCACTCAGGGCCAGTGATTCCCCCCATACACACTGTGCAGCAGATACACATCCATATATCTTAACACCCTCCAACACCCAGCAGGTTGCATTACCACCTATATGTAGAGGGCCACTAAAACCGGGTTTCAGTGACCCTTTAAAATATACATTTTGTAGCCATGCTTCCTTAAATATGTCATATAGATGGAAGATGAGTAGAGTCCAGATAAATATGTATTTCTGTTCATCAGCTGATGAATCACAATGACATAGAATTTCTGCATGATACATTTTTACTTCTGCTAGATTGTAAGCTTTTTCCTGTTTTGTTTCCTCCCATGACCTACAGCCATATCCGACCCAAAGAGCTTATACTTGTCCTGTGTATGGAGCTTCATGTCCATGAAGTGGGCCTTCCTGCTCAGCCTGTACTCCCACCGCTACAGGAAAGAGTTTGCTGACATCAGCATCCTCAGTGACTTCTGACACAGACAATTCCTGACAGGGGACTTAAATCCTGGAGTTTTATATGTGTGACGGAGCACTCCAGCTCTCTCTTCTCTGTACTGATTATTTTGGTTGATATCTGCAGAAGGAAGGATGGAAGACCATGAACATTGCTTTCATATTCCTAATTCTTACTGCCACACATCTGCATATCCCATTGCTATTTTGTAATTCATTTGAATCCTTTTTTGGGGTTGAGATCTGCAATCTTGACAGCCTGAGAGCACTGATTGGGTGCTGCTGGGCCCCACACAAACACAGTTGGCTCTGGTCTAAAAAAGAGAATGGGGGGGGGGGATAAATTATTTTTAACTTCCATAAAAAGAGGGCATTTCATTTCACAGCTTCCCTCCTCTTATCCACAAAATGATAATTTTCCCCGTTTTCAATCATATATTCATTTTTTTTTTTTTAACTTTAAAACCTGTTTGTATCTGTATATGTGTGTGTGTGTGTGTTCATGTCTATACCTGTGTGTGCGTGTGCTTGTTTTTGTGAATATACATTATTAATATTCCGATTTAAATTTAATTTACATTATCAAACTGTAAGCTCAAAGGTAGCAGAACAATTGCCTCTGTGCTGCATCTGGGAGAATTTTATTGGTCTACTGTGTAGCCCTTTGGGTGGCAGAAAGCCTAGAGATATGATTAAGGCTCATTAGGAAGTGCAGCACTTAAAGGAAGGAAACACCCTGGGACCCTGCCTGTATCATGTATATTCACATTATTATTTGTCATGTTTTTTCAAAGTAAATCATTATGACATATTATTATTATTATTATTTTTTTTTTTTTTTAAAAATCTATGTACAACAATAAAAAAGAATACACTCTGTAATGGAAAATGACCGCTAATCATTTTGGGAGACTAGCATTAAATAAATGTTCTGGCGAATACAATGTATCCAATACAAGTGCCCTTTCCTTTATTATATCCCAGTTATATACAGTTAGGCCTATACATTTTTGGACAGAGACAACATTTTTCTAATTTTGGTTCTGTACATGACCACAATGAATTTTAAATGAAACAACTCAGATGCAGTTGAACTGCAGACTTTCAGCTTTAATTCAGTGGGTTGAACAAAAAGATTGCATTTCCAAGACTTGGTTCAATGACAGCCTGAAGTCTTGAACTCATGGACATCACCAGATTGTGGGTTTCCTCCTTTTTAATGCTCTGCCAGGCCTTTACTGCAGCGGCTTTCAGTTGCTGTTTGTTTGTGGGCCTTTCTGTCTGAAGTTTAATCTTCAACAAGTGAAATGCAGCTCAATTGGGTTCAGATCAGGTGACTGACTTGGCCATTCAACAATATTCCACTTATTTGCTTTAATAAACTCCTGGGTTGCTTTGGCTGTATGTTTTGGGTCATTGTGAAACACCTCCCAATCAATTTGACTGGATTTAGCTGGATTTGAGCAGCCAAATGAATTCTGAAGTGTTCAGAGACATACGGTCTGTCTCTGAACACATCAGCTGCTTCTGTCCTGTGTCACATGATGGATAAAACACTAGTGTCCCATTGCCACTGGCAGCCATGCACGCCCAAGCCATCACACTGCCTCCACCATGTTTTATAGATGATGTGGGATGCTTTGGATCATGAGCTGTTTCATTTCTTCTCCATACTTTTTTCTTGCCATCATTCTGGTAGAAGTTGATCTTGGTTTCATCTGTCCAAAGAATGTTTTTCCAAAACTGTGCTGGCTTTTCTAGATTTTTTTTTTTTTTTTTTAGCAAAAAATCTAGCCTTTCTGTTCTTGATACTTGTGAGTGGTTTGGACCTTGCAGTGCACCTTCTATATTTACTTTCATGCAGTCTTCTCTTTATGGTAGACTTGGATATTGGTACATGTACCTCCTGGAGAGTGTTGTTCACTTGTTTGGCTGTTGTGAAGGGGTTTCTCTTCACCATGGAAAAGATTCTGCGATCATCCACCACTGTTGTCTTCCGTGGACGTCCAGGTCTTTTTGCGTTGCTGAGTTCACCAGTGCTTTCTTTCTTTCTCAGGATGTACCAAACTGTAGATTTTGCCACTCCTAATAGTGTAGCAATTTCTCGGATGGGTTTTTTCTGTTTTTGCAGCTTAAGGATGGATTGTTTACCTGCATGGAGAGCTCCTTTGATCGCATGTTGTCTGTTCACAGCAACATCTTCCACATACGAGCACCCCCCCCCCAAATCAACTCCTGGCCTTTTATCTGCTTTATTGATAGACATAACAAAGGAATTGCCCAAATCTGCCCATGAAATAGCCTTTGAGTCAATTGTCCAATTACTTTTGAACCCCTGAAATGAAGTGATTGTTTTAAAAAAAGGCTTTAGTTCCTCACATTTTTATGCAATCTTTTTGTTCAACCCACTGAATTAAAGCTGAAAGTCTGCAGTTCAGCTGCATCTGAGTTGTTTCATTTTAAATTCATTGTGGTAACGTACAGAACCAAAATTAGATAAAAAGTTGTCTGTCCAAATAATTATTGACCTAACTGTATTTTCATTACTTTAAAACACTTTCATTTTTAGGTGTTCCTGATACTTTAATCTAATAATGCTTTTAAGCAGTTGTCTGTGTGCACCACATTGACATAGAGAATAGAAACGCTAAGGTGAGACAGAGCATGGAGAAGATCAAGGCTCCATCTCCAGAGATTGTGATGTCCTTTTGTCCCACCCACCTGAGGCCCATATAGCACCGTAGCCTGGACATGGACACAAGAGAAACCTGACATAACAAAGAACAGTAGGTGAAAGATTTTTGATTAACTGTCTGGCAGATTCAAGTGCACTTGGCAAAAGGTACAACAATTTCAACTTACACACACTGTCAGCATACTGCTTGTCTAAGTTACTCTCCTATTTCATGATTCTCATTCAGATAATTTTATGTTAAGGTTACATAAGAAATAGTTGTTTGTTAAATATAGTAATATCAATTCTCACATAAATCAATATAAAAGTAATGGAAGAGAATGCTAATGCTTTAAAGGAAAACTATACCCCCAAAATGAACACTTAAGAAACAGTTCATATCATATTAAGTGGCATATTAAAGAATCTTACCAAACTGGAATATATATTTAAGTAAATATTGCCCTTTTACATCTCTTGCCTTGAGCCACCATTTCGTAATGGTCTGTGTGCTGCCTCAGAGATCACCTGACCAGAAATACTTCAACTGTAACTGTAACAGGAAGAAGTGTGGAAGCAAAAGACACAACTCTGTCTGTTAATTGGCTCATGTGACCTAACAAGTATAGTTTGTAGGTATGTTTGTGAGTACAGTGAATCCTATGATCCCAGGGGGCGGCCCTTATTTTTTAAAATGGCAATTTTCTATTTATGATTACCCAATAGCACATACTACTAGAAAAGTATATTATTATGAAAATGGTTTATTTACACGAAGCAGGGTTTTACATATGAGCTGTTTTATGCAATATCTTTTTATAGAGACCTACATTGTTTGGGAGGTATAGTTTTCCTTTAATGGATGTAGATCATAATGTAGATCATTATGCTAAAAGTAGACCTTGCATAAGTAAAGTATGGGCGCTCCTGCCTTACACCATCCATTGCCATTTCAGTAAAAGGGTTAGGAGACCCAAGAAAGACCCAGCTGCTGACAAATATAGAAAGACTGTCTGGAGTTCACCAAAACATAATGGAGCCATCGAAATTGCTTCTGGGAGAATGTGATGTGGGTCGATGTGATGAGATTAAAGCTCATCCTAATGGGCTGCACATACTGAAAGTTTTCTTACAGTGTAAATAGTGTTTCAGTGAAGCTTATATCAGCCTGGCTACATAGGCTCTACCCAGTGATAAAAGCAGGTTAGTTCTCTCCAGTGACTCCTAGCTGGTAAGTATTATTTTCTGCAAACACAAGGATAAGGCTGATAATGGCACTCACACGGCTCATTGGCCTGCTGGAAACCACTTTTTGTCCTATTAGCTTAATATTCCAAAGAACAAGCTTTAATTATCTTAATTTATTTGTTTATGGGGTAAATATTTTGTTTTGTGGTCTCCTATATACCTATGAAAGGGTCCATAGCTGGATTACTGAGACTGATTAGTAATTACTGAGTGGGCTCATTCGATTTATGTAACAATATAACCAATGTGGTAGTGTGGGTTTTATTTAGGGCCACATGCAGCCTTTCACTGTATTTAATTGTGGCCAGGTTGCCCAGCAGCTTCATATACCCTATATTCAGTCATTTTTATTAGGGTTTTCCCATTTTTATACTGGGAACAACACTGTCCTTAAGTCACTTACAGAAAATTCTTTCTACACAGGCTAATTAGACTTGCACAGGTTTACTCCTGTATATTACAAATGCCTTTAAAACAAATTACTGAGGGCAGTTCTTAATTAAATCTAGGGTGCAAGAGTAAAGGCTCTTATCCAAAAGGAGCATAAAACAATTTACAATATAGAAGTTACACTGCACCCTCCATAATTAATACAGACATATAGGGTATTATAATATGGTTAGGGATGTACAGAATCGAGGATTTGGCCTTTTTCAGCAAGATTCAGCCTTTTTCAGCAGGATTCAGATTCAGCCGAATCCTTGTGCCTGCCTGAAATGAATCTGAACCCTAATTTGCATATGAAGATTAGGGGAGGGAACAGAAATCACGTGACAAAACAATGGACCCTTTTTTGGATTCAGTTGAATCCTTGTGCCTGGCCGAACCCGAACCCTAATTTACATATGCAAATTAGGGGCGGAAAGGGAAATCACGTGACAAAACCAAACCTTTTTTCCCACTTTTTCCTTTCCCACCCCTAATTTTCATATGCAAATTTGGTTCAGTATCCACCAAAATCTTTCATGAAGGATTCGGGGATTCAGTGCATCCCTAAATATGATATTTAAGTCCAAAAATACATAATCACATGGTCATCTGAAAGCATAAATGAATACATACCACACAGAATGTCCCAATATAAATAGCAGCAAGGCGATTGGTTGTTAAGAAGGACAATACCCCAATGTATAGAGGGTTTCCAAAACATTGGGGAAATCTCATATATCATATTAAAGGAAAACTATACCCCCCAAACAATGTAGGTCTCTATTAAAAGATACTGAGTAAAACAGCTCATGTGTAAAACCCTGCTTCATGTAAATGAACCATTATCATAATAATATACTTTTTTAGTAGTATGTGCCATTGGGTAATCATAAATAGAAAATTGCCATTTTAAAAAATAAGGGCCGCCTCCTGAGATCGTAGGATTCACTGTGCACACATACAAACCACATGTAAGGTCACATGAGCCAATTAACAGACAGAGTTCTGCCTTTTGCTTCCTCACTTCTTCCTGTTACAGTTAGTGTTGTAGTATTTCTGGTCAGGTGATCTCTGAGGCAGCACAGATAGAGTCACGAATGGTGGTTCAAGGCAAGAGATGTAAAAGGGCAATATTTATGTAAATATATATTCCAGTTTGGTAAGATTCTTTAATATGTCATTCAATTTGATATAAACTATCTGTTGCTTAAGTATTCATTTTGGGGGTATAGTTGTCCTTTAAATCGTTATTTTTTTTCCTACCCTATGGGGCAGATTTACTAAGCTCGAGTGAATACTTTGAATGAAAAAATAGGGATGCACTGAATCCACTATTTTGGATTCGGCCGAACCCCCAAATCCGTCTTGAAAGATTCGGCCGAACCGAATCCAACCCCTAATTTGCATATGCAAATTAGGGGTGGGAAGGGGAAAACATTTTTTACTTCCTTGTTTTGTGACAAAAGTCATGCAATTTCCCTCCCTGCCCCTAATTTGCATATGCAAATTAGGATTCAGATTCGGTTCGGCCTGGCAGAAGGATTCGGCCGAATCCTGCTATAAAAGGCCGAATCCCAAACCAATTCCTGGATTCGGTACATCCCTATGAAAAAATATTTGAATTTCAAAGTAATTTTTTGTGTACTTCAACCATCGAATTGGTCGAATTCGATCAAATCGAATGATTCGAATGATTCAAAGTAAAAATCGTTCGACCATTCGATAATCAAAGTACTGTCTCTTTAAAAAAAACTTAGACTTCATACTTCAGCCTATGGGGACCTTCCCCAGCACTTTTCTAAGTTTTTTTGGGTCTAATAAAAATCCTTAGATTGATCGCTTAAAATCGTTTGATCTAAGCTTTTGCGCTAAAATCCTTCGAATTCGATATTTGAATTCGAAGGATTTTACTTTGAGGGTTGAATTTCGAATGATTCAAAGTAAAAATCGTTCGACCATTCGATAATCAAAGTACTGTCTCTTTAAAAAAAACTTAGACTTCATACTTCAGCCTATGGGGACCTTCCCCAGCACTTTTCTAAGTTTTTTTGGGTCTAATAAAAATCCTTAGATTGATCGCTTAAAATCGTTTGATCTAAGCTTTTGCGCTAAAATCCTTCGAATTCGATATTTGAATTCGAAGGATTTTACTTTGAGGGTTGAATTTCGAATGATTCAAAGTAAAAATCGTTCGACCATTCGATAATCAAAGTACTGTCTCTTTAAAAAAAACTTAGACTTCATACTTCAGCCTATGGGGACCTTCCCCAGCACTTTTCTAAGTTTTTTTGGGTCTAATAAAAATCCTTAGATCGATCGCTTAAAATCGTTTGATCTAAGCTTTTGCGCTAAAATCCTTTGAATTCGATATTTGAATTCGAAGGATTTTACTTTGAGGGTTGAATTTGAGGGTTTTTTAACCCTCGAAATTCGACCCTTGATAAATCTGCCCCTATGTGTCTTAGTCTTATGTGTATTAATTATGTATTATGTAGAGTAACTTCTATATTGTATTTCAAATGACTTTGCCAGCTCCACTTAGTGCAGCATACTGGTATAAATAATATACATACATATACTAAAGCTTTTACATACAGAACAGTGGGGAAGCTCAACATGTTGATTTTAGCCTGTAGATTCCTCATCAGCCACAAGAGGGTGCTGCACTACAGCAGCTAACAGTTGTGTTGTAGAACCGATAAAACCTGCTTTAAACATATTTTTACCGATTATGATTTAAAATGAATTATTAAAACTTCTGTGTCACTTTTACCACTTCTCTCCCTCTGTTGTCCACTCAGGGAGGTTATGGGAAAAGTGAATGGGGTCACCCACCTTTTTTTATTTGGAACAGGTTTTCCATTAGCCTCCTGCAGCTAAGCAGCACAGGTCAAGTTGTACCAAAGTAGATGGCTCTAAAGCAGTGTAACTGCAGTCAATCCTCCAGCTGTTCTAGATGACAGATGCCAGATCCACTGGCCCCCTTCAGCCATAGATACAAGAGGAAATCTTGCAAAGGTTTTCTACTCTATTTTTATTTTGCCTACAGAATATGTGGTTTTTAGCACCACCCAGGTTCCTAATATACTATATACACTGTATATAAGGAGATGCCTTATTTTGGCTTGTCAGAAAAATAAAAAAAGTACTGGAGTGGTATGATGAATTGTCGACTGTCACTGTGTTTTAAAAGACTACTGTGCACCCATGGGCCTTAAAGGATAACTAACACCCTAAAACTGAATGTGGCTTAAAACGCCATATTTTATATACTGAACTTTTGCACCAGCCTAAAGTTTCAGCTTCTCATTAGCAGCAATGATCTAGAACTTCAAACTTGTCACAGGGGGTCACTATCTTGGAAAGTGTCTGTGACACTCACATGCTCAGTGGGCTCTGAGCAGCTGTTGAGAAGCTAAGCTTAGGGGTCGTTGCAAATTATCAATCAGAAAATGAGGTTGGCCTGTAATATAAGCTGATGCTACAGGGCTGATTATTGAATTCTGATGCTAATTGCACTGGTTTCTGTGCTGCCATGTAATAATTATCTGTATTAAAGTGGACCCGTCACCCAGACATAAAAATCTGTATAATAAAAGTCCTTTTCAAATTAAACATAAAATCCAATTTCTATTTTTTATTAAAGCATTCATGGCCGTTGTAAGCTCATTTAAAAATCTCAGCTGTCAATCAAATATTGTCTGCCCCTCCTCTATGCCATGGGCATAGAGGCGGGGCAGGCAATTACTTTCACTTTCCATTTAGCACTTCCTAGATGTCACTGCTCTCCCCACATTCCCCCGTTCTCTTTAACATTTAATTCTGTAGCTAGTGCATAGAAATGGACATTGGGTCCCCCATTCTGTTGCACAAACAAGATTTTGAGATGATGCAAGGCTTGTCTTAATAACAGTGTCCACAAAATGGCTGCTGCCTGCTTGCTATAATTTTGAATTCCCAGACTGAAGGAAACAAGATTCAAATAATTTATACAGTGTAGTTAAAGTTCATTTTGCTTGACTAATGTGATAAAATAGGAAATTGAATAATTTTTTTGGGTGACGGGTCCCCTTTAATTACTAATCAGCCTTATATTGTGACATTTCTATCTTATGTGTACTGTATATTGTGAGTGGGTCCCTAAGCTCAGTAAGTGACAGCAGCACAGAGCGTTTGCAGTGAATCAACAGAAAAGAAGATGGGGAGCTACTGGGGCATCTTGGGAGACACAGATCTTCCCTGCTAAATGGCTGTGATTGGCTTGGGTTGGTACAGAAACCGAAAACATAATGTACAACATTTCTAGCTACTTCTTTAGTTAGAGAAGAAGTAGCTACCTGTACATTGAAAAGCCCCACATTAACAAAAAAATCAGGCCTTTTCACTTACTTTTCACCTACTTCACACGTGTCTGCCCCAGGATTTTGAAGAAGAGGAAGAAAAGGATCACTCTGTGGTGCTCACAATAAAGAATCCTGGAGCAGTGCAGTTTTCTAACAGGGGTATCAGGTAAGTGAATAAAATCATTGGAGGGTGCCTAATTTTTGGCACCCCAAGCGATTGTGACTTTCCTTCTTCTCTAAGGAGGTGCATCACTGATAAAACATAAAAACTGATCCTGTTATTTTCACATGTCCCCATCTCCTCCTCCCATCCCAGTCCAGCTCCCGGCAGCAGTATAGCTGTGTGTTCCATACTGTATATCTCACGGTGCAACATAAACACAGGGAAGCCCATTTGGCTCCAGTAATGATGACAAAGTATGGGCATGGGAAGTGCTCCTCTCACCATACTAATGCACGTCAAAAAGCAATTTATTCACCAAATCATCAGTCTACAGTGTACAGCAAGATGCCAAAAGCCATTATTTATACCCTGGGCTCATATATTTATGTAAAGTCACATCACAGACACGCCAGTATCAGAGCAGCCCATCACACAATCGCATCACACTGAGCTTTCAGCCCCTTCTCTGCCTGCAAATCCTTCTGCTTCTCCACTATTTTGCCTCTGGATCAAATTACCCATGATGCTTTGGCGCTCTGTCATCTTTGTGGGAAAATAAAGGCCTAAGATCAACAAGTCTCTCCTGGGACACCCACACCCCCTCACTGTGTGCCAATATTCCCAGGGCAGTCCCATGGGAGTTTGCATGTTGGGAGTATAGGCTTGCAGTATATATAGAATGACAGACCATAACTCATCTGTATTTCCCTCTGCTCTGCCCTCACTGCCTTATGTTGTATATCCATTTAGTTCAAAGCAAAAAAAAAGTATATTTGATCTTTTGCACTGATATTCTACACAGAAACACTTCTTACCCTCACAAACAATCCCTTCATTAGCGGACGTAATAGTCGTCATATCAGGAACAGGCCAAATCTTCATCACATGGGTAATTATTCAATCTCTGTGGGAATTTCACCCCTGGCACCAACAGTAAGAAACCTTGGGAACTGCTCCCAGTGCCTAATACTTTCTTCTTAGTGGGAATAGCTGAAATATCTTATGGTGGGAATCAGAGTTCCTGTACATGCAGGAGATATAGCAATGACCTGCACAAGAGCATATGGCTGATTGTCTGTTGAAAAGGCCAGTGCTTACTTAGGGACAGGATTTGTTTTAGGGCTCTGGCATACTATATGCATACTTTGAATTTTGATCATCACTTGGAGAATGCAAACCATTCAAGCACCCCTTACAATTACATATACTTTACGTTATGTGCTGATCATAGTATAACACAGTACCAGCTGGCTATTTATTGTGGGTGAATACTGACTTCCAGGGCCGCTATCAGAAATCATGGGGCCCCGTACATCAAAATTTCCTGGACCCCTCGTCCCCACCCACTCCAGCTCAACACCCAACAGATCCTGCCCACACCACAGAAAAAAGGCAACACAGACAGTGCTAAAAACTGATTTTTGATAACTGGAATATAAATACGATAGGGTCTGGATAGAAACATGAGTAATAAAAAGAAGCAAAAATAATACATTTGCAGCATTATAGAGATTCTATTTTTTAGATGGTGTCAGTGACCCCCATTTCGAAGTTGGAAAGAGTCAGAAGAAGAAGGCAAATAATTCAAAAACTATAACAAATAAACAGTGAAGTCCAATTGAAAGTTGCTTATAATTGGCCCTTCTATAACATACTAAAAGTTAACTGAAAGGTAAACCACCCCTTTAAAAAAAATTGGTGGACAGCCCCCCCCCCCCCAGGGGCCAAACACAAATTTGAGGCTAATTTCCACGTTTTTTGGCAAGCGGATTAATTCACCAAACTGCGGCTACAATCTGGCATGTCAAAATCTGCGGCTTTTGCTGTCGGCAACTCAAGGGGGGCCCAACCGCGCTGCACTTCCTGTATTTGCCAGGCCCGGTACAGTTTTGCCCCCTTGATATTAATCATCATAAATTTCCTTCTTCTTAAGGGTATGGGCACACGGGCAGATTCAGGGAGATTAGTCGCCCTGGTGACAAATCTCCTCTTATTCGTGGTGGCAATATCCCAGAACAGCCTACCCGCCAGCTAGAATGAAAAATTGCCAGCCGGACGGCACTCGCAGCACTTCGTTTTCCGAAGTCGCCTGCAGTTGTCTCACGAGGAAACTTTGGGCGACTTCGGAAAATGAAGCACCGCGAGTGCCGTCCACTGGCGATTTTTCACTCTAGCCGGCAGGAAGGTAGGGGAAGGCAGTTTGGGTATATTGTCGTCTGAAGAAGAGGAGATTTGTCACCAGGGCAACTAATCGAATCTGCCCGTGTGCCCTTACCCTAATGTGGTGAGCGGTACAGGGGCAGCAGGCATTACCTGGTAGGCCATAATTTTAGCAAGGCTAAAAAGATGGGAATATAATTCCTCCAGCCACGGTCTTCAACCTCCTCTGACGCTAAAAATCGCCACCGGTGTCTCCTATAGGACCACTTTACCCTGCATGCATGGAGATCCATGGCTCTTTGTAGCACAGTGCACAATGCCTACCTGGGCTATGTATGGTAATTTTCCTGCTCATTATTAAGAAGGAGCAGCCGGTCTACTAGTCTACTAAAAAAAAATAATTTTAATATACCCAATAGGCTGGTTTTGCCTCCCATAAGGATGGATTAAATGTTCATTTGGATCAAATACTAGGTACTGTTGTATTATTACAGCAAAAAGGGAAATCATTTTTAAATATTTGAATTATTTGGCTGAAATTGAGTCTATGGGATATGGCCTTCCCGTAATTCGAAGTTTTCTGGATAACAGGTTTCCAGATAACTGATCCCCTATCTCCCATTGACTTCACTTTAATCAATGAATTCACATTTTGAAAAATGATTTCCCTTTTCGCTGTCATAATAAATCAATTCAAATTTTTAAAACGTATTTCCTTTTTCTCTGTAATAATGAATCAACTCAAATTAAAAAAACAAAAATCCTTTTTCTCTGTAATAATAAAACAGTAACCTTGTACTTGATAAGATATAATTAATCCTTATTGGAGGCAAAACCAGCTTATTGGGTTTATTTCATGTTTAAATAATTTTTTTAATAGACTTAAGGTATAAGACAAACTACATATAGACCCCATATCCAGAAAACCCCAGATCCTGAGCTGGATAACAGGTCCCATACCTGTATTAAAATACTGTCCAGAAACAGATTTATATATAACCCTGTGTCTTTGTTTCCCCTTTAAATGCACCTTACACCTTGATCCTTCTAAAGTCACTTTCCCCTCTCTGTCTCTGATTTGAAAGATTAATGGATGAAGGTTTAGGCTGTTATTTGTACAAGCAGAAACGCTTCAGGCGCAGGTGGAGTTGATTTGTTGTCACTGAGGTTATTTTGCCACGTTCTAACCCACCCTGGTTATTTTGATTTTGGTTCCATAGTGAACCGCTGCTGGTGTTAATCCCTTGAGACACTTGCAGTGAACTAGAATAATTATGAGCAAGGACACAAAGCTGCAAAGGCTGCCCTTGCTTGTCCTGTAGAACATGATAAACTGTATATCCCCTATCATTTCAGGGACACTAATAGGAACAGATGGGAGTGGGTTTATCATGAAAAGCCCCACAAGCATGATGTAAAATGTACAGTAAAGTGTGTCATGATAGTCCCTGTACAAACCTTCATTAAAATCCATTCAGACGTGACCAACTATGACAGAGAAGCATAAATCCAAAAACATATATTCTCCGAATTATATTATTAAAGGCTAATTTCCGTGAAGGAGCTCTGTAGGATCAATGACAAATGGCTAATCCAATAATTGAAGCCCTTGTACTGAAACACCAGCTGGAAAAGTAGAACGACTGCACCACTGACTCTCAAAATCCCTTTCGGGGAGTGGCTAAGCCGTGATACATGAAGAAAGTAATGTTTTTCTTCAATTATTTACACAGCATGACAAATAAGCCCCTAAGCTGCTTTGGAACTACTGAAAACTGCATAAGGCAACCAAGTTGGCATGTTAAAGTTACTATTTCCCCAATAGTCTTGAATGGTAATACAAAGCCTCAAATAGTGCCTAAAACTGCAATCTCGTATCAAGAAGACTCTCGCACACCATATTTGGATAATGTTGTTATCTTGTTGCTCAGTATTAAAGGATATGGCAACCTCCCAATGTATCTACAATTAAAGCACACTGGCACATAAGGCATATAGGTGTAGGGCGACCCCTTACAAATTTTTAATGTGGAAGTATGTTTCAGAGCTCTGTGCCTTTGTCAAGCATAGTGGATCAAGGTGCATGGTACATTGAAAGGGGAAAAAATTAAGGTGCAAGGTACATTTTAAAGGGGAAACAATTTAGGTGACAGGAAACAGGGATAGGTATCTATGTTCCACTTCCTTTCCCCTTATGAGTAGGGTAAGAGTATCTTTTCATTGTGTATCTTTGCAACTAAAATATTATTTCACATGTGCCTTTAAAGTATTTTCTATATTGTATCCATTTCTAAATGAACTTCTTTGAATATAACTATGGACTTTTTCACTGAATGCACTTTAAATGGACTAATCTTTTTAGGTACTCGTATATTGAAATCCTGAAACTTTTCCACCTGGATTTGGACTTTTGTAATTGCTGAACTACACTTTTCATTTAACACTGTGTTAGGGCTTAAGCACACAGGCAGATTCACAAGGAAACTTCAGGGCGACTTCGGAAAACGAAGCGCCGCAAGTTTAGCAGCCGGAAAGAGCAGGGGAAAGGCAGTTCAGGGGGAAGAAGAGGCGATTAGTCGCCAGGCAACTAAATCGTCCCGAATCTGCCTGTGTGCTTAAGCCCTTATATGTAAATAGGTTTTCCCTAAATCACTTTAATTGTTTCCCTTTAAATGTACCGTGCACCTTGATCCGCTATGCTGAACAAAGGGGTGGAGCCCTGAAACGTTGCACTTCTGCATTAAAATTTGTGCCCTACACCTATATGCCTGTTGTGCCAGCGTGCTTCTTTTGTAGCCTAAAACTGCAAACCATATCTTGCCATATGATGCATCTACCATAAAGCAAGCAACTAGCTGCATGCATTCCAACGTTTCACTGTGTAGAATATGTACCATCATAAACCCAGACAGGGTCGGCCAGTACCAGAGGATCTTCTGGTGGGTCCAGGCCTTGGACAACTGACAACCCCTTTTTTCATTTTCACCATAGGTTCATTACACCTATAATATGTATCACTGTTTATATCTAATTGTTGTGAGAGTGGGCTCCGGATTTCAGGTTCTCTGGCGGGCCCTAACAGACACTGAGTTCCATACAAATTCAGCAGAAGTTAGTGAACATGGTTTGTACATAGTAAAAGCAGGCAGATAACAATCTCCATTTAAGCATTAACTGCGACTACTTGGAAAACAGTGATGTGCCTTTGGCCTAAGGCAGAGCAAATGGAAAAACACTACTAAACGCAATTTAACCTTTTAGCAGTCAACATGCTGTAACTAGCTATATTGTATTACGCCACTTTGTGTTTTTATTGGGCAGCTGACATCATGGTAACCAACACAACAACAAAATAATAATAAAGTATCTTAAATGAACACTGTAACCATATGTACTGCTCTAATGACTCTTAGTTCTGCTACTTGAGTGTTCTACTCGCATGGGCATGGGATTCCAGGCATGATCTGCATTCCACTGATAAATAAGTGACACAGGATGTAGCAAAGTGAATGGCAGCCTCGATATTAGCTGCAAAAAGTACTTTTTTCTGGAGAGAAATAATTTACATTTGGAAACATGTTATGCTGATATTTCGAATTGTAGCCAAGTTGCCTTATTTTCTCCCACAAATCTCTAACTTGAGGCTAATGTAACACAAGGTATTCTGACCTCCTGTCACCCCCTCGTGGGCGGATTTACATAGCGGGCACCCCTAGGCCTGCTGTCATTCATCGCCCCCTCCCCTTTATTCACACACATTTTTGGAGCAATGGGGATTGGTGCATGGCAAGTTTAAAAACCTATTGGATCTCCTGTGCATCACCAGTGTTTCTGAACCAATGTGAGTGTGGTTGGGTAACATGCCGCCCTCTAAAATCCTGCCACCCTAGGCCCGGGCCTTGGTGGACTTTCCACAAACCCAGGCCTGCTCGTGGGCTTCGGGCACCATAATTCCCATGTCTTATTACTGGAAGTGGAGAAGTGCATTTTAACCACTGCTGTTTTCACTACTAAAGGCAGCATTGGTCAAAATGACCCTTGAAATTCGAGCTGTATGGTGAGAGATCCAGTGTGAAAAAATCTATTGGAACTAGGTCAACTTGGTGATGATCCAGCCTAGAATATTGTTATTATGTAGGCAATGAGTTACATTAACATAGCTATAGAATACATATTTATATTATTTATATTAAGATTATATCAATCTTGCATGAGCTTGAATATGAGTTCCATTAGACCCAGTAGTCAGTGTTACATGGTTGCTTTTTTTTTTTAATCACATTAAAGTATTTCTCCATGGCCAATATAATGAGTCACTGTGGGCAATACAATGATCCATGCTCTGCTGATTCTGTTCTGAAAAACCTGTCTGCTTTGCAGCCTATTAAAGCGCTCACCCTTGTAATCTGACAAAACCATTAAAACACAAAGCATTGTTGCTGGTAAAGTAAAGACAGTTTGGACAATCCTACATGTAGGATAAGGTTAAATGGAGCTGAAATGTCATTAATAAAGGTATAATCAAAGGCACAAAACAGTTTTTTCCCCATTAGTCTTGATTCCAAGCATTGGATTACTCTGTCCCTTGTTTAATATATGTCCCTGATCTGTAAGACACTTGTCTTATGTCCCCTTTGGTAAAATCACAGCAGAAAGGAAAGAACCAGCCAATAAATGACTGCTAATCCAGTATGGGTTTGACACAACTATGGCTCTAACTTGAATACAGTGTAAGAATTCTGCCGCACACCTGTATTCCACTTCCACTGCAATGGTGGAGCTGATCATCCGTGGGCCCGGCCGGGTCCCCTAGCAACAGCGATTGTTTAGAAACAGATCCGCAAACACTCAATTAAATGCAGTTGGGGAATATACCCCTTTTCCAACCCCTTTTTGAACTACTGGTGGTATAATAAAAGGGGGTTATTCCCCGACTGTGCGGATCTGTTTCCAAACAATCACAACTATGGCTCTGATATTATTTCTATCTTCATGAACATAGAACCAACAATTGTAACCCTGTGATCAGTGCATTCATTTACTCTGTACACTGTAAGCAAAAGTTACAACCCTTCCCTTGACCCCATTTAACCAAACTAACTACAGTAAGCCTGTCCTTGGCAAAGAGATATATGGAGCAATGGAGTTTCTTTATTTTCCCTATACAACCTGTTCCCTCTGTCAGGGGCGATCCTGGCCCCTCCGCCGCCTGAGGCAGCAGCAGTTGCTGCTGCCCCCCTCCCCCGGAAATTCGCTCTTAAAGTACCAGGAGCAGCATTTTTGCTGCCCCTGGTACCTAGTGGGGCGCTGCCGCCTGAGGCGACAGCCTCAACTCGCCTCATTGGTGAAGCACCCCTGCCCTCTGTGACCCCACAGTTTTCCATTCTTCTAAAGTTGTCAGTTTTCGGTAACAGTTTCAGAAAGTACTCAGGACAGAATAATACAATACAATTTATTTTGGTGGTTCATACGTGCTAGCAATGTGTAAATGTCATGTGGCTTGTATTGTAGCAATGTGAAATACTTGCACCAGTATGAATAATATGAATAATGATACAATAATTACTACAACGTTATCATTATGCAATTAAAGAGCAATTAATCCCATCATGGTGCTGTAGAATATGTAAATGATGTATGGTTTCTCCTTTACAGCGGTACTGTATGATTTTCCCTTCATAATTAGTTTTCTCCTGACCAACTCCCTAGTTTTGAAGGCAAAGCCTTGGTATGTACCTAATAAACATGGGTTTGTGCTGCACCAATTAAGACCAGGCTGGTCCTGCCACATTTCATGCAATCTTAATGACATACCTTCCTATGTACCTAATTAAATATACAGCCAAAGGAGAAACAAATGTATTTTTGTAGGGCTTGCAAATGTATAGTTACCATTAAAGGGGTTTATTTGGGATGGTATAAGCCTAGGGTATTTCCCACATATGTCTATCATTTCAAGTGGACTTTTATCTGCAGTGATTGGGAACGAAGTGAAAAGCTTAAATTGAAGGAACAGTATCATCAAAAAAGTGTTTTAAAGTAATAAAAATATAATACAGTTTTGCCCTGCACTGGTAAAGCTGTTGTGTTTGCTTCAGAAACAATACTATTGTTTATATAAATAGGTTTCTGTGTATGAATGGGGGCAGCCATTCAAAAGAGAAAAGACTCAGGTTACACAGCAGATAGCTGAGAGAGAGAGAGAGAGAGAGGTCCTCTGCACTCAACCCATTATCAATATATTTAAGACAGCGACATTTTGTGCATACTGCTACTGAAAAATGCCTTACCCTTTAAACAAAACAGGGATTGTTTGTCCATATATTGCAATATATTTAAGCTGGCCAACTACGTAAAAGTCATCCCATATCTGGCCAGTCCTATGCTCAATTTTCATCTGATTCATTAAGAATTCTATTGCTTCATTATACATTTTACAAAGGGACTAAGTTTTACCTGCAACTTACTAGCTGCTTTCAGTAACTAGTAAAACTCCTAAACTTGGCTGCCCTTTTATTAGACACCAGTGGGATCACCTGACTATAGATGCAGGTGAGTGTAATAAAGAAAAAAAGAACTTTCAAATATGTGGTGGCTTAACAGAGCATTCTAATGAGGTAAGATAACCAGGAACTGTCTTTCCACCATGAGAAACAAATTAACCCACTCAATGAAAAAAAAAAAGATTTATTATATCCCAATGGAAGAAATAGCTCGAATCCGAAAATAAACCATCTAAAACCTGTTGAGCTCATGTTGGAGTCAATGGCAGAGGTCCCTTGAACCATTTAAAGAACACAGCCTTCATGATGTTCAAGTATTTTTCAGAGAGTTTCGCCTGAAAACTCGATCAATTTGAGTTTTCAGGTTGTTAACTCCGAACTCGCTCCTTCACGTTTTTCCCATTCAAGTTTTTTTTTTTTTTTTAGAAAAACCATTCCAGTTGTGAGTTCATTCAAGGTATATAAATCTCTAAAATTTGACCTTTGATAAATAACTCCCTTTATATCATAAAGTATGAGGTGTTATTAGAACTCCTTTGCCCCAGTCATGCTCTGTATTGAGTAACAGAACAATATTAAGGTGGCCATAGACACACTGATAGTATCGTACGAAACTAATGTTCAGTGCGTGTCCAGTGGGAGCCCAGTTGATCGATATTGGCTGAAAAAGTTTGTTTGGGCGCCTTTGAAGGCACCTGAACATCGGCTACTGTTATTGGTGAATTATTAGAAACAGGTAGAATTCTATTGATTCTACCGGTATATCAGCTCGAACAAGTCTCTACTGGAAACGACCATTGGTCGCACGAAAAATCGTAATTGTTAAGGTGGCCATAGATGTAACTATTGCGATCTTTCTTGGAAAAGATCTTTCCAAGAAAGATTGTTCATTTCAATACACACGTGTAGAGCTGAATCGTCCGATATACAGGTAGAAACAATAGAATTCTACCTGTATCTGATGATTCAACACTAACAATGGCCGATGTTTGGGTCCCTTAAAAGGCACCAGATCAAAATGTTTCTTCCATCCCGATCGACGAGCCGGTCGGCTCTTTTCCCACCATACACGCACCAAATATCTTACAAATATTTGTTTTGTACGATATTATCTGTGCGTCGATGGCCACCTTAACATCTATGGCCATCTTTAGTGATTTATGACCACTAGTGGCATCGGACTGTACAAAAAATATCTCAGCTGAGACATGCACTATGGCTCCCACATATATATGCAATGTATATACAAAAAAGTACTGCACTCAACAGGCTGTTACAGCAACTGATTTTAAAAAACAAACAAAGAATTTCTTTGTCTATTAAAATCAGTTACTATAAATGAGACTGTTGAGTGTGGTACTTTTTTTTTGCTTTGTACACATTTTACCTGCACACAAACAAGTTGTGTTTTTGTTTGGTGAGTGCTCCTTCTCTCTCTCTGGATTCCTAGTTCCACAGCCCATATAGGTAGTTTTTCTCTGTCTTTTTTCCTTGACAGTTTTAATATGGCAAGTCATGATACAAGTGTGTGTTTCATGTTTAACTCCTGAGCAACATTCTCCTGATGTAAGCTTTGTTAAATACAAAAAAAATAAAGGGTAATTAAAGCAAGTGAAAGGTGAATTAACCTAAGATGTGTCCATGTCCCTGTATAAAATGGCACTATGAATTTACAAGTATAGTTACACTGTGCAATATGAAACATGCTCTCCAGAGTCTGTTCAATTCTCAGTGCCATTCTGTATGCCTCCACTGTCATTATGCACATGCTCAGTTTAGCACTGGCAGCACAGTATGGAGCCAAATCAAAACTTAAGGCCTGCAGGAATGTAAGCAGTAACACAGTGAAACATGTATTTCATTTCATATATTTCACTACTATTGTACTTTGTTTAGAGTTTAGGAACACTATTCACCCAAATATGAACACTCCAGTAGTCCCACAGTTGTAGATCCATAGCTGAATGAATGAAAGTACTACAGTCTCTCCCACCCTAGCTGAGTATTTCACAAAACCCACTTAGCACATCTCAGAATAGCACATCCAGCTCAGGTATGCTGCCATGCCTCTCCTCACCTATGTGTCATCCACCAATCATCTGAAATTTTAATCTTAGAAAGAAAACTATGCATATATGCATATTATACAGAAAGCCTGAAGTATTCAGTACTACACCTTAAAATTAATCTCCATAAATATCCTCCAGGCAGCCATCTGTCAACTAGACTAGGTGCAGAGGCAACAGCCATTGTTACGTGATTGTATGTAAACACACGATAAAACACTGGCTGCATTTTATGTAAAACAGAGTGAAAAGTATCCAAAGCAAAAGCTATATTTACTATAATAAACTTTACGATGGGCTGAAGAGCACACAATTATAAATTAAAGGGATACTAACAAATTAAGGGATGCCAACAGTAGGGGTAATTTATTAAAGCCCCTGGCACAAATGCTAGAGCAATAAGGGGAACAAAATCGTGCCATTTTGGTGCTTTGCACCATGCTCCAAGAAACAGCACAGCCCTATACAATACGTAAGCTTAAAGGAACAGGAACATCAAAAAATTAAAGTGTTTTAAACTAATAAAAATATAATGCAGTGTTGCCCTGCACTGGTTAAACTGCTGTGTTTGCTTCAGAAACACTACTATTGTTTATATAAATAAGCTGCTGCGTAGCAATGGGGGCAGTCATTCAGAGGAGAAAAGGCTCAGGCAGATAAGCTCTGTAGAACATAATTGTGTTATCTGGTATCCACTATTTAACCTGTGCTATATACCATTTTTTTTCCATTGCTACACAGCAGCTTGTTTATATGAACTATAGTAGTGTTTCTGAAGCAAACAGATCAGTTTTACCAGTGCAGGGAAACAGTACATGATATTTTCAGTTTATACGACATATCTTCCCAGAGCACACTGAGGTTGTGCAGTGTCACTGACACTGATTGATGTGTAAGTGAGGGGTTGGGACGCCTATGTGCCATGCCCAGCTGTCTCTCAATAGTACAGCGCTGCCACATGCATTATTGTCAGGTTGCAACTCTGGGCATTAAGCACGAGTCAGGATAGTACATTTTGCACATTTTTTATTGCACTTTATAATCCTAGCACTGGTAAATTAGCCCTTAACTATATTATCATTTGATCTGGGGATGGTGTTTTTAAAATATTTTTATGGCAGTACAGGAAGATGAGATTCTGCATTCCCCCATAAAAGCATGTAGAAACCCTAATTCTGTCGCATCCTAAGCAAGCTGGGCATTGGAAATTCAAGCACCAACCTGTACCAAAAAAAAGTAGGGATGCACCGAATCCAGGATTCAGTTCGGGATTCAGCCTTTTTCAGCAGTATTCGACCGAATCTTTCTGCCCGGCCAAACCGTATCTGAATTTGCATATGCAAATTAGGGACAGGGACGGAATCGTGTGACTTTTTGTCACAAAACAAGGAAGTAAAAAATGTTTCCCCTTCCCATATGCAAATTAGGATTCGGTTCTGTATTCGGCTGAATCTTTCGTGAAGGATTCGGGGGTTTGGCCGAATTCAAAATAGTGGATTCGGTGTATCCCTAAAAAAAAGTACAAAACAGTTCATGATTTTGGGAAAAATGTGTCATACCCAGGATAATGGGTGCAGGGGTGCATCGCTAACAGTAGGGGTAATTTATTAAAGCCCCTGGCACAAATGCTAGAGCACTAAGGGGAACAAAATCATGCCGTTTTGGTGTGTCATGACATAAGTCTGATCTATGTTTTTAAAGCCTTGAAAATGCAGCATGTGTGACCATATCTGGTTTAAATGGATGAGTTGGTGGACCCAGTTTGGTCTAAACAATAATGAAGATTAGTAAATGATCATACATGGGACCAGCGAATCGGTGCATGAAGAAGACGAGGGGGGGGGTGGTAAGGGTGGACAGAGGGGGATTTGCCCCAGGGTGGGGGGGCCCTGGAAGTAGCAGAAGGGGGGGCAGTGGGCCCTTGGGGGGGGTTGCAGGCCCCTGATGTGGCAGCCCGGTGGACCCACACCCAGGCCCGGACTGGCAATCTGTGGGTTCTGGCAAATGCCAGAGGGGCTGCTGTAAGGTCCCATAGACAGTCACTATTTAGTGGGCTGGTGGAGGACTATTTGGGCCTCCTCTGTGTACTTGGAATTCCAAGGCCTATTTTGACTCCTAGTCCAGACCTGACCACACCCCTTTAGTCGGACACTGGTCAGAGGGAAGGAAGAGTGGTGCATGGGGATTAGGAAAAAAAGTAGGAAGGGAAGACATACAAAAATCTATGGTGAGACTTTAAAGTGGAAGAACTTTAGCACAGTGTTTTTTTAGGCCATCAACATAACCTTGGTCATAGCAGGCAGAATCTTGCAATGGGATCCTTTAAACGTATAACGTCAATTATATTTAAACACTAAAATGAATTCCTAAATGCTTAAATGTATTTTCAAAGTAACCAGCACCAGCAATTTAATAGCACATCTCAGCCTACAAAGAGTGTTTGCTTACATTTGGCCATGGCAGCTGATAGAAATATAAGATTATAAAAATAATGAACTAATGTGGGGTAATGTAATCAAAAGTGCCTAGCCAGCAATGTGTCTTCAACCAATAGGCAGCTGGCATTTATTTGTCATCTTTTGAAGTAAAGCATTTGATTGGTGCTGTAGGTTGCTAGACCTGGTGTGCCCTTTATGACATTAAAGGGGTGGTAAACCTTTAAGTTAACTTTCAGTAAGTTATAGAATGGCAAATTTTAGCAACTTTTTAATCGTTCTTATTTGTTATCTATAGTTTTTTATTTATTTGCCTAACTAAAAAAAACACAAATAATGAAAAATTCAAGACAATTGCAAATAGTCCCAGAATATCACTCTCCACATCATACTAAAAGGCAAAGAACTTCTTTAAATTAACTTTTAGTATCATGTAGAGATTGATATTCTGAGACAATTTGCAATTGATCTTCATTTTCTATTATTTGTGGTTTTTCAGTGATTTAGATTTTTATTCAGCAGCTCTCCAGTTTGCAATTTCATCAATCTGGTTGCTAGGGTTTAAATTACCCTAACAACCATGCATTGATTTGAATAAGAGACTAGAAAATGAATAGGAGAGGGTCTGAAAAGAAAGATGAGTTAAAAAAGTAGTAAAAATTTGTAGCCTTGCAGAGCATTTGTTTTTTAGACTTAGACAGTAACCCCCAGCTGTAAAGAGTCAGAAGAAGGCAAATAATTAAAAAAATACAAAAAAAATAAATAAATAAGACCAACTGAAAAGTTGCGTAGAACTGGTCATTCTATAACATACTAAAATTTTACTTAAATGTGAACCACCTATATATATATATATATATATATATATATATATATATATATATATATATATATATATATATATATATATATATATATATATAGAGCTTTAAGGGTGGTGAGCACCACGGTCTAAGGCCTAAGGCATATTTGCAACCATATAATCTAAATGATCACAGGTCATGCTGTGCAGGTTAAGTGTTTCCGAAGAACATTGGACAATATCAAGTTTCCTTCATTTTATCAGGATCTGCAAACATTTATATATGTATCTGAATGTCACAGAATGCCCTTTGATTTGGGAACAGTGTGTAACAGTGAAGTCATATAAAGAATGCATGCAATTCCAAATAAGAAAGACTAGTTCTGTTCATCAGAAATTACATTAAAGGAAAACTATACCCCTCAAACAATGTAGGTCTCTATAAAAAGATTTTGCATAAAACAGCTCATATGTAAAACCCTGCTTCATGTACATTAACCATTTTCATAATAATATACTTTTTTAATATTAGTGCCATTGGGTAATCATAAATAGTAATCATAAATAGAAAACTGCCATTTAAAAAAAAAAATAAGGGATCGCATGATTCAAGGTGCACAAAAACATACTAAACAAACGTTACTTGTTAGGTCACATGAGCCAATTAACAGACAGAGTTGTGTCTTTTACATATATATATATATATATATATATATATATATATATATATATATATATATATATATATATCCAGTTTGGTAAGATTATTTAATATGCCACTTAATTTAATATAAAATATCTGGTGCTCAAGAATTTATTTTGGGGTATAGTTTTCCTTTAAGGGGTGTCCTACTCACCAGAGATAACGTCACAAACTGCCTACTTCGTCAGATTAAAAGTTTTTGATTGAATAAAAAGGCATTCGATCGAATGAAAATCCTTCGATCGAATATTAGATCGTGTGACTATTCGCCGGGCGAATATTCGCCCATTCGCCAGCGCGTAAATTCGCCCGAATTCCCTATTCTATTCCCCAGTCGAATTTCGAGGGATTTAACCCCTCGAAATTCGACCCTTGATACATCTGCCCCTTACTGTTAAATGCCAGACCAATACAACAATTTTATTGCAAGAGAAATATTTAAAAGAATATTACATTTTTAAAAAGTGTTTGTATTTTGAATATTAACCCAGCATGCGTGGACCATCATTTCACATTCAGCTGTTAAGCTCTGATATGGACATCATTCTGACAGTTTATTTATCTCCAGGTCAGTTTCCTCTCTGACAGGCAACTGAATCTTCATTTCTGCTCATCTCACGGGCTTTAGAACACAACTATTTCATTCACATTGACGGCAATAAGAATGTTAGAGCCATGGGATGTGCTATTATAAATTTATTGTGAAGGATTAGTAAATGTGTTTTTAAGTAGTGAAAGAGACCATAAGGTTCAGTGTAATACTTGTAAATTTGTGGGGGAGACGTTCCTCATAAGTGGTAAAGTATTACAAGAGTACAGCTATGGGATCCGTTATCCGGAAAGTTCCGATTTACAGGAAGACCATCTCCCATAGACTCCATATTAATTATTCCAATTGTAAAAAATGATTTCCTTTTTCTCTGTAGTAATGAAACACAACCTTGTACTTTATCTTATAATTAATGATTATTAAAAGCAAAACAATCCCAGTGGTTTTATTTAATGTTTACATGATTATTTAGTAGACAAGGTATTGAGATCCCCATTCTGGAAACACCCCTTATCCAGAAAGCCCCAGGTCCCAAGTATCCTAGATAACAAGTCCCATGTCCCTGTACGGTTTATCAAATACCGTAAAAATAAAGACAGAAACAAAAGAGATTGTCAGCCTCAAAACATGCATTACGGTTACAGGGGAGAAGGACTGAGCTGTGAGCCTCCCAAAGGTGATTTCTTCGATACTCTAACCACACCTTGTTATGCCCGACCACACCCATGGCTCGACTCTCACCCAGTAAATAAATATGGGTGAATCCCAGAAAATGCAGGTGTTTTTTTTTTATGCAAATACAAGATCAGGATTTTTTGTTATGATTTCAGTTTGGAAGACTGCACAATGTTGTGACTGGAGCCACAGAAGAGGTTCGCACCGTTCAAAGTTGTTTTTTTTTATTTGTTGACAAATATCTGCAGTAGAGATGGCTGTTAAGACCATAAACATGGATGTGTGTACTGCCAGGTGTATTGTGTAAATAAAACAATTGCATTGTAAGCAGTGCTGGAATTATGGATAAAGAGGCACCTGGGAATTGCAGCAAGGCTAGGGGAAAAATAAAAATAGTGAAGCTTAAGGCACACATACATGGGCCGATATAAGCTCTGACGGGCTTCCCAGATCAATATATGGCTGAAAGTTAGCCAGATGTCGATTGGCTGGGCTTAAAAAAAAAGGATGAGGACTGTATCAGTTCGTTGATGCAGTCCTCGATTCGACTGCCTGTTTTCTCCTCGTAATGATCCGATTGTTGGGCCCTAGGGCCCATGATCAGATCAGCCTGATATTGACCACCGCAAGGTTGGCATACTGGGGAGAGATCCTCTTGTTTGGCAACTCTCCATATGTATGGCCAGCTTTAGGCATCTACTACCTGTGACCCCCCAGAGGTTGTTTAAAGTGTTTGAAAGGGTTGAGTTGTAAGGGGGTGTAAATGGAAAAGTATATTGGCAGTACTGACATACAGGTCCCATATAGGTCTTCCTTGGCCCCATTATTATCTGATTTATTTATCTGGTTTGGCCTAGCATGTCTGTGCTCAAATCAGGAAAAGATTAGCAGGTTAGCAAATGAGTGATTCTTACAATATATGCCCAGCATGATTCCCAAAATTCAGAAGGATCCTACTGTACATTTAATGAAATGCAGGGTCCAGTAACTCTAGTTACATCACTCTGTAGTGACATACCTATAAAGGGGCAGGCTCCCCCGGGGGGGGGGGCCCACTATGGCTGAGGTAGATGGGGAGAGGGACTACCATACAACAGATCTGTGCCCCCATCACTGTAGTGGCGTAACTACTCACCAGTGGACCCTGGTACAGGATGGGCACTCCCGGTCAGGCCCTCTCCCCTATAAATTGCACACTGGAGTGCTGCTGGATGTGTGCTATGTTATTATTATATAATACACAAAAGCTATGAATATCTTGTAAATGATATCCTTATAAACAGTGAATTCTGATGTCATCAGTTATAAACGGTGAGTTCTGATGTAATTTCTGTCACATGACACATTTATTATAATTTATTATAATATATTATAATGTATTATAATAAATAAAGTGCCCTTTGTTGGAAAATATAAGGATATTAGAAGTCACCTCTGAGTTCCATGAGCTGTATAGCCTCGTGCTTTTATATGGTCATGAAACTCCTCAGTGACTTATAATATCCTTATATTTTACAAAATACCTGAGTGTAACCACGCCCCTGCCTTTCCTGATTGGCTGGGTCTCTACTATACATTTAAAATGCGCCTTATGAAGTCAGAATTAAAGTTGCACCCAAGCTGAGTTCAACTGTGAAACAAGCAGCTCGGTATTAACAGATACAGTTAAAAAGAACTAGCGCTTCTGCATTCAGACACTGCGCACCTGTCCCACGTTCGGCCAGTGAGGAGAGAGAGATGGAGTTTGTTTTCCTGTCAGGAGTTGGTTCCTCCCCGGAGCTGCTGCTGCTGTGGGGAATCCTGCGCACTTCCCATTGGCTGAGGCGCTGGCACTGACACAGCTACAACCTGCCTGACTGCTTTTCTCTCTTGTGCCTCGGGCTTGTTTTACTATTTGTTCCTAGAAACGTCCTGATACACAGACAACAGTGAGGATACCACGTGCGTCAGTAATGTGTATTGTGTACCCCCATCTTTGCCACTGAACACATCACTGCTGTTTATAATCTGCGTTTGATTTATCACCGGTCTCTTTCACTGCCCCTCGGCAGGGGGCGCCAGCGCGCGCCTTTACATTAATACACTAAACAGGGAACTCCTCTGGATTAAGGAAGGAGGAGACTTGCCTCAGGACTGGGCACAAACACTGACTGACTGGCAAACGCACCCTCTGCTCCAGCATGCAGCCTCTCTGCCAAGGAATATGCTCGCCACCAGGCAACCTGCCCAGCCTGGCAATCTGCTGGACTCCCCAATTGGGTGCAGCACAATAACTCCTGACTGTGAGCACTGCACTTCTTCTGTACTCCTGCTCTGCTCTCACTGTATTTAAGTGACATTTCACAATGGCAATCCCTTCAAGCAGCAGCAGCAGATGTATATTCTCTTGTACCCCCTTGTTCTTTTACATGAAGGTGCCAATATAGTGTGACCTGGAGTTCATATCATCATTTCTGCAGTAGGAGAGTGACTGGGCACTGCTGGGCACGATTCTTTTCCATGCTGTGTTCTTTCTCTGCCCGTGGGATCTGTGAATGAGAATAACAATAGGACAGCAGCTGCGGAATCCCTCTGGTATGAGGCACAGGAACAAGATGCACTTCTTCAGGAGCTACTCCTATGAGATTCAGGTGGAGCACAGAGTCGATATTCACAGCCACATCCAAGGCATCAGATGGGTAATTATATCTTATTGCTTGTGCCGCTAGCACTGTATGCTTATTACATGAGCTGAGGGTTTGAATTAAAGGGGTTGTTTACCTTTAAATTCACTTTTAGGGCAGAGACGCACGGCAGATTCGGGGAGATTAGTCACCCCGCGACAAATATTCTCTTCTTCGGGGTGACTTATCTCCCCAAACTGCCTTCCTGCTGGCTTCCGTTACCTGAAGTTTCCTCGTGAAGCAACTTCTGAAAACGAAGCCATTGCGCCGGCGATTTACATTCTAGCCGGCGGGAAGGCAGTTCGGTGAGATTAGTGGCCCCGAAGTAGAGGAGATTTGTCGCCGGGCGACTAATCTCCCCCCAAATCTGACCGTGTGTCTCTGCCCTTAGTATGATGCAATTGGTATTCATTTTTTATTATTGGTAGTTTTTGGGTTATTTAGCTTTTTATTCAGCAGCTCTCCAGTTTGCAGTTTAAGGGTCTGGCCACACGGGCAGATTCGGGGAGATTGGACGCCAGGCGTTTTTTTTAGTTATTTAGCTTTTATTCAGCAACTCTGCAGTTTGCAATTTCAGCAATCTGGTTGCTAGGGTGCAAATTACCCTAGCATTCATGCATGCATTGGAACAAGAGAATTGGAATAGAAAGATGAGTAATAAATTGTAGCAATAGAAATACATTTGTAGCATTACAGAGCATTTGTTTTTTAGATGTGGTTAGTGACCCCCATTCGAAAGAGTCAGAAGAAAATTCAAAAACTATAAAAAAGAAAAAATGGATTCCAATTGAGAAGTTGCTTAGAATCCACTATTCCATAACATACTGAAAGTTAATGTAAAAGTGAACCTAAAGACTTATTTATTATCTTAATACCAAATAAAGTTGAAAAGAAAGTTCTATAAGAAGCTGATGCAAAAGACACACGACAGTCCTAAGGGCATCGCACTAATTAATTACACTACATGGAAATGAAAGGGGATTGTTTGTCCCAAGAAAGGCTGCTGCTTCTATTTAGAAAAGGGTTTGCGAGAATGAAAAGTATAAGAACTACAGAAAAAAAAGGACAGGCTCCTTAAATGTAACATTTTGTCTGAACAGGAAACTTAACACCAAGAAAAGTATAATAATACGTAAAGTAAATCACTTTCTAATTGTTATTTTTAAAGGTGTTGTCTCCTTTTCATCTTGTGTGCAGATAATTTCCTGGTAATCATATGACTTGTTTACATCCTTCATTCAACACAGCTGTCCCAGACACTAGAGGGTTATTTATCAAAGTCTGAATTCATCTCAATATTTTCTGAAAAAAACTCCGCACGGGGTTTTTTGGCGTATTTATTAAAACACTTTCCAGAAAATGGATTTTCAAGATTTATTTGGATTTTTCACCAAAACTCAGAAAACTTTGGGGTATTTCCAAAAACCCAGCGCACATTAAAAATTCATTGGGACTTCTCCCATTGACTTATATGATTTATTTCAACGTTTCGGCACACCGAAGACCTGAAGACGGCCTGAGTTGGTGTGCCGAAACATTGAAATAAAATCTTCCACTTTTTTCACTATTTCCAGACCTTGGAGTGCGATTACAGATATTATTGCTACTACATTTGTCCTGGCATGCATTCTGGGGTACAGGTATGGGACCTGTTATCCAGAATGTTTGGGACCTGGGTTTTTGGATAACTGATCTTTCTGTAAATTAGATCTTCATACATACTAGAAAATCATGTAAACATTAAATAAACCCAATAGGCTGTTTTTGATTCCAGCAAGGATTAATTATATTGTAGTTTAGATCAAATGCAAGTTACTGTTTTATATTACAGAGAATTTTTTTTAAAAACATTTGGATTATTTGGATAAACCTGGAATCTATGGGAGATGGCCGTAATTTGGAGCTTTCTGGATACTGGGTTTCCAGATATCGGGTCCTATACCTGTATTATATACCATACTAGGATACAATGAAGTGTCCATGTCTAAAATGTCTTTAATTAGCCTCCCTAATAATTGCAGGTAAATGATTATAGCACTATTATGATAATGTGGTTACAACATGATGCATAGGAATTAATTGACCTATGTGTAATTTTGAAGATGAAAGGTTGGGGTAAAATTACACAATTGTAAAAGAGGAAAGTATATAACTCTGTTTGACATTTTTATGTTTAGAATAAGTCCAGGGCACTGGGCAACTATATTGCCCACCATGGATCTATCTGTTGATCTGCTCTGGTCGGAATCTTGCTAGAGATAACCGGATCAGTACAGCAATAGAGAGACTAGGGACACTTAGTTTGATAAGAACCTGGGCTAATAGGGCTAGACTCATTCATTTTTATCATTTATTTATATAGCGCCAGAAAGTTATTTAGCACTTTACAGATTTTTCAAGGGTCAGATTTTGAATTCATGTGAGTCATTTTAAACTCCCTCAAACTCTCATCAAGATCGTAAATCGAAATTTATTTAAAAAATGGAATTTTGTAAACTCGGATGAATGAAGTCGGCCTGAAATCGCGAGTCGAATTTAAAACAAATTTGATTCGAATTTTAAAAACCCGATTCGAGTTTTGGAAGGCTGCAAAAAACTCCAAATTGATCCCTAAACCTCTCCCATTGATTTAAACAGGAATTTGGCAGGTTTTAGGTGGCAAATAGTCAAATTTGAGTTCTTAAAGGGCCAGAGTATTGATAAATCTCGAAAATCTAATTAGATTTTTTTGAAAAACTCGAATATGAATAACTCCCTAGTCGAATTTGACAGTTTTGATCATAAAAAAACCACGAAAATTCTAAATTTGAATTCGAATTTTCTATTCAACCCTTGATAAATCTGCCCCTTAATGTATAACAAAATAATATATATAATTTAACAAATAAGGGTAACAGTACTAAAATAATGTTTACAAGAGTTTACAATCTAAAGGATGATAGACTGCACCTAGCTATTGCTGGCTCTGGCCAATTTCTAGTGCAGTGGTGAGTGTCCCTGTTACCATTTTTTGCTGCAATTTTGCTGCAGCCCATGACAACTTAGCTTTGACTTTAAGGGCAAATATACCTTCATTTTTTTTGGGTTTGCCTAAGGACATTTTTAAAAGATGAATATATATTTTTTCAAGTCAGTATTACTTTCAGTTGAAAAAGGAAACATTTTATGTAAGAATCAAGAATGTACCAGTGCATTAAACTCTTTTATATATAGAATGAATGTGCTTTAAAAAGTTGTGTTTCTGCAAAAACCCTACTGTTCCACTTCCTGCTGCCTCCTTTCCCAGCCTGTGCAGGGGAATCAGCGGCATTCAGCACACTGCACTGTACTATTGGAACCAATCAGCAGCTAGGCTGACCTGATAGGGAACTGAAGCCTGTCTTTGCTTGTGTGAGTGCAGGGCTGTGATTGGCTGTTGCCCTACTACTCTGCTTCTGGCAGGGACCGTTAGGACATGCCCACACCTCATCTGAAACACGAACAGGGATCAGAGAACGTCTGTCTCTAATAAAGGGGCTATTTTTGAAGATAATATACATTTTTAGCACACTGTGAAATAAGCACCATCTAGCATACACAATTACGTTCAAAATTAGGTGTGTTTCATTTATCCTATATGTATCCTTTAAGCCTTGCCTAAACATCCATTATCCGACCGCAGCCCGGCCAGAGCTCTTTATTGACTCTTACAGTGCTTTTGTTGTGTTGATACTGTATTACCATTGCAAGAAGCCTAGAGGGGGCATGGCATGTGGTATGGAGTCATTTATGATGTGGCCATCTGAACCAGGCTGTGTATAGCAGTCATAATTGTGAGGAAAAAAACACTTGTTTTTGGGGGTACAGTGGTTCAGTAAGAGTGGAGTGAAGGTAGTTGAACCCAACTACATCTTTGTAGATGGTGCATAACTAATGGCAAAAATGTAGAAATATACACGCACACATTCCAACTACATCTTTATTGATGGTACATATAGTATAATATAATAGTGACAAAAATTCAAAAAATAGTACTCAAAAATACAGTTAAAAACACACACACACACACACACACATGTTTTACCATTTAAGGGCAGATTTATCAAGGGTCGAATATGAATTCGAATTTCCAAATGTCTTCAAACATTCAAATTTGAATATTATGTACAAGTCAATGGCAGAGTTCCGTTGAGCCATTTGGAGATGTTAATAGCCTTCCTGACATTCAAGGTTTTTTTGGGGGGGAAAAACTCGATTTGTACGAATCGGATACGATTCGAATTTCCGGGTCGGAACCATTGGATTGAATATTAGACATTCAAATGCTTTCTTAAATAACCTCCCAGTTGAATTTTATTTTTATTTGATTCATATTTTTATATCAATTTGATTTCATTTAATAAATGGGCCTCTTAAAAGGAGAATTCAACCCTAAACTTAAAAAACCCCTAACCCCCTACTCTACATAGACCCTCCACCCAGCGTGTTACCCCAGGCAAATGCCCCTAACGTTTTACTTACTCCCAGCCTGTTTCCCCGGGTAAATGCCTCTCATGTTTTACTTACCCCTCGGTGGAGATTCAGGCATCGGAGTTCACGGGCGCCATCTTCAGCCGCTTTGATAGTCTTCGTAATGAGACAGGCACTTCTGCACTTTTCATGAGTTTTGCCGCATGCCCAGTTGTTGCGAAACAGAAAATAGATCCAACTGCGCATGCACCGACATGCCGGTCTCATTCCGAAGAGAAGAAGATGGCACCCGTGAACTCCAATGCCCGAACCTGCACCGCGGGGTAAGTAAAACGTGAGAGGCATTTACCCCGGGTAATACTTAGGCTGGGGGGGGAGGAGGGAGTATGTAGGGTAGGGGTTTTTTAAGTTTAGGGTTGAATTCCCCTTTAATGTCAATTTTGCATCTGTACAGTCAATGAAAACACTCCATCCTCCATTAAGAAAAGGATATGCTTAATTAGCCCCTCATACCAGTATCTTAAAATATGTAGGAGTTAGATACAGGATTAACTAGGCAAATTTCACTTATACAAATGTTTTATCATGGTACTTATGGTTATTTTTTCAACCTTATCTACTATGAAAATACTAGGTTACAGTATATCATTGAATAGGGGAGAATTTTTTCCTGAGTAAAATAATATCAGCTCCATTAACTATGTGCAAACTGAAAGAATTGATCTTTACTATATGAAATGGGTTGCCTGCTCTGACACCAGGGGCTACGCTCTAATTGGAATGTCATGGTTTCTACGAGTCTGTCACACTGATAAAAACAATTATTGCTTTTCTTCTGCTACACAAGGGATTTACACTGCAGTACGGTAGTTACTTTGTTGGGATGAAACATTTTTATGTAAAAAAATTACATACCATTTTCATGAAATAGGATATTGGTTTTTTTTGTTAATTTGAAGGTGAACAACCCCTTTAAGGCAGCAACTGATGAAAAATGGCGTTGGCAGCCAAATCCCCCCACCCAGTCATAGACAGACCCAAAACATAACCATAGAAAATGTCATGGATGAGATTGAAGGAAAGACCCCAGTTTTACAAGGAAACTAAACACAGTGCCATCTTTGTATGTCACTTGAAGAGGTTACTGATATTATTATAGTAGTAGTAGTATATGGTAGCTGGGAATAAATGAACCAGCTTTGAGATTCCTTGTAAGGCAACTTTTTGGGAGATTTGTTGACCGCACTAGGACAGATTTATTTGTGGGCAATGAATCTGTCTGCCATCACCCTTAGAAGTAAAGCAGCAGTACTTTAAATCTACATTTAAAAATGGTGGTGCAAATATTATAATGTAAGGATGTTTCATCTTTTCTGTAGCTGGTGGCTTGATCATGCAGATTCATGCTATCCAGAAATGATGGATTTGGTGCATCTGTAGTAGGAAGTATTGCTTGCATGGCTTCCCCTCAACAGCCATGGTGATGGTCACCCCCACTAATGGTCTTTGGGTTCATTTGAAAGCAAAAACACATATAGTACTACAAAACATTCTTAGATATTCTAAAATAGTGCTGGAATAGTATGGATTCTCAGATTTTGTATACAGAGTCCTAAATTTTGCAAGGACCAGTTGATTATTAAGTCAAATTGTAAGCATGCTAAAGATCTATTTTGACACTTTCAATACTTTTTATTGACTTGTTATCTCTCACAACCCGAATGCCTTTCTTGTGGTTCCACTTCCCTGGAACCTAATATGCTGATTATAAAACCCCCTACTTCATTGATTCATTGCCCTGGTATTATACTGTATATATACTGATTAGAAAACCTATACCGCATTGATGAACCCCAGTAAGGGCGAAACTGGTCAGTTTTTTGGAATCTGATCAGCATATTGCTCTAGCTGTGATTTAAAATCTAGTGGGTGAACCCAGCCTAGGAAATGGAAATCTTAAAAACTATTCTTGGCCTTTTCCCCTATAATTCCTTCTGCTATATTAATTAGCAGCACAAATGTTTCACAGATTTAAATAACCAAATATCCAAATAAATCAGAGAGAAAGTCAGACTATGAAAAAACCATACATCTGTTGTTAAAGCGGAGAAGCAAGGGCCAAGGAGAAAATTTCGGATTTCTGATAAGAGTGTAACCCAACATTTTTTCAGGTGATTTCTAACTCCCCTTTGTAGGCCCCCCTCTCCCACAGGCCCCATTTTGTGTATTATATTTATGCCACTGGTTTTAAAATTGGTTTTCCAGAATAACCCCCAAACCATTCTTAATCAAAGAGACCTGCTTCCAGTCCTACCAAATCCTGCCTCACGTGTGTAGTAACAGTCACTGTGCACATGGGGCAGATTTAGGCTAGAAGACACTCAATTGTGCATTTTCTGAAATCTAGGGCGGCATTAAAATTAAAAACCAATGGCCAAAGGACAGACCCTGAGGTACTCTACTAACATTGGTTCCGCAGCAAAATGTTCCATTTATTACCACTCTTTGTATTATATCCGCAGTCAGTTCTCTATCCAAGTTCAAACAAAAATGCTCAAGGCTAACATTGCTTCATTTTATAAGTAACTTTCTGTGTGGTACTGCACCATCTGAGTTAATCACATTCACTGCTACCCTAAGGTTTATGTTTCTGCTTACCTCCTCATAGAAGCAAGAACAGATTGGTGGCACATACTTTTGGGATATTATTATAACATAGCATTCTAATGCAACTCTTTTTTCAAATTTCAAATTTTTAAGCACCCCTTTTGAAACAAGCTGCCAACCTATTGCAACGGGTTGTCTCTTCCATGAAAAACGTACCAACCCTGGGTTTTACGCTAGGGACAGCATCACCACAGTTTTTATTCTGCTGTTGTGTGTTCCTCTGGTGGGCAAAGTATGCTATGACACCCCAGAGTATCAGAAATTTAAACCAGAACACGTTTTTTACCAGTGAGATATTCTCCTCACCATCTTAGTGTAAGATATTCAGCATATCAGTAATTTAAAAGGGAAGTATCTCAGAGTCAACGGCTTTATATCTCCCTCCTTCCCACTAACTAGAGGAACAAGGCAAGGGTGCCCCCTCTCTCCGGTGCTATTTGCCTTGGCAATTGAGCCATTGGCGATCATAATTAGACAATCCCCCCAAATCAAAGGTTTAACCCTATCCACCCTACAAGAAAAGATTTCTCTGTATGCTGATGATATCTTAGTATATTTGGCTGATCCTAACAATTCCCTCTCCGAGCTGCTTCATCTAGTCAACCAATTTGGCCTTTTTTCAGGCTTGCGGATCAACTGGGAGAAATCTGTTCTATTCCAGATAGACCCTAAACAACCTCAACATCTACCATCTGGAATTCCCTTGAAGTGGGCCAATCAGTTCACATATTTAGGGGTCACTATCCATGCGGATATCACTAAATATTTAACATTAAACCTGGACCCAATACTTACCAAATTATCACAAACCCTAATCCACTGGACTAAATTACCCTTAACCCTTTGGGGAAGGGTTAACATTGTCAAAATGATTATTCTCCCCAAGCTATTATATGTATTTCATCATGCCCCGGTCCACATTCCGAAAATGTTTTTCAAAAAATTGAATCAACTTCTAATCCCGTTCCTATGGAACAATAAAACACCTAGAATAGCCTGGGCCAAATTATGTGCTCCACGGGAGGAGGGAGGACTGTCCTTCCCAAACTTCTATCTATATTACCTAGCTTCGCAGATATACTACCTCCACTGGTGCTTTAATCCAGACCCCTATAACCCTAACTCGCAACTCCAGGCGCTTTTGATATCCTCTTGGGAGGGACTGCGCAACTTCCCATATCGCTCCTTAAAAGATTCAGCACCACTACCTACAACCCTTACTACACCACATAAAACCTGGTTGTTGGCCCTTAAACTCCTAAGGTACTCCCCTCCCATTTTATCCAGATACCTCCCCTTGTGGGGGAATTCGTTCCTGCCGCATTTGCGGGACTTGCAAGACTTTATCTTTTGGCCTAATCAGACCATCAAATGCCTGGGGGATCTTTTGGATAATTTGACTTTTCCCACTTATCTCACACTCCAGCAAAAATGCCAATCAGGTCATGTTCCATTTTTTAAATATTTGGAACTCAGATATGCCTTCCGCTCTCAATTTGACACTTTTAATCCCCAACTCACTTCCCTCGGCATAGAAGAAATTCTCCACGACTCCAATTCCTCCAAGATGGTATCCCGACTGTACCAAAACCTGCTTCTGACAGGCCCCAAACCTTCCGAGCAGCACAGGAATGGTGGTCTGGTAAGATTCCAGACCTTGAACAAGACGACTGGGATGAGGCGACAAGCAGTGCATATTCCTGTCTCATATCACTTAAAGATAGGCTAATACAATATAAGACAATACACCATCTTTATGTAACTCCCACCCGACTTAGACAAATGGGGCGAACCCCTGATGACTTTTGCCCAAGATGTCGGGGACCAGCAGCTGACTTTTTCCATATGATATGGGAATGTCCACAAATTTTTACCTTCTGGTCCCAAGTTGTAACTTACCTGGCAGATAATTTAGATTTCCCAAGGGTAATAACACCAGCTATCTGTCTCCTCGGGGTTGTAGAAGCTATAATTCCTTCCAAACATGCCAGGCTACGGTCACGTATCCTATTATTCTATGCAAAGAAAACAGTGGCAATGCACTGGATGGGTAGTTCCACCCTCCCTCAGAGTATGGAAGCAGTTGGTCAACAATGCTGTCACACTTTTCAAACTTACAAATGAAATTAGAGGTTCACCCACCAAATTTGACAAGGTCTGGGGGCCGTGGTGTGATATCGATCCGATCCCTGAATTAGGGTAACCTAGGTGTACCCCTACATAAGACAATTAAGCAACTTCACAATTTAGTTTGGAGCAAATGGTGGCTCAAAAATAATTCATAAAGAATACTTCTAAGAGTGTCCAACTGACCCCAATACAGGGTTCTTACTGTTACAATACTCTATCGACTGGTAATTCATGTCTGATTTCATGTAATGCATACGAGATGTGCTGTTATGTCTTGTTTTACGTGTTTAAAACAATAAAACTTACCTTTTAAAAAAAAAGGGAAGTATCTGTCTTACTGTACTTGCACTGCTATATAAAGGAGACCATACATTGTGTTGTAAAAGGCAGTGTCATACAGCAGCAAGAAGTGTTCAACCTAGTATAAGTATATGAATGAAATTATAGCTCATGTGGTTTCATGAACACTCATCGGTGAAATCTTGTACCTTACAGCTGTTAGGGTACTTCTATGGAGCATTGATTGGAGGGCAATGAATGAAGGCCAGATCTCTGAAAATTCAATTATTCAAGGACACTCGAGCACGTTGACACTGCAAGTTACTCTGCTTCTTTATTTTAGCCCTCTAAGCTACTAAACACTGACCCTGTTTTGGTTGCGGTTGAAGGGCTTTAAGCAAAACATATGTAAATTCCAGGCAACGTAATTGTGCACCGGCCCTTCACCAACACCTACTACTGACCTGCAAGGTGTGTATACATTATACACCTTGAGAATCAGGTGCAGTGCTTTTGTATCTGGGTGAACAGTTATATCAGAAATTTGACCAAAAGTTTGACCAAAAATCACATTTATATACGAAGCCTCTCAGTCTTGTTTCAGCTTATATAGGGGTTATCATAACTTAGGAACACTCAAGTGGTGCACTATAAAGCTCCAGGCAGACTGGTATTTCTGCTTTAAAATATATATTTATAACAACCGTCCAGCCTGGAGATGCTGACCTTCCAATTACTAAATGCTTGTAAGCTTCTGATAACTAGGAATTGAAAAAAACAGGACACTTCAAGTATTACTCAAGTACAAAAAGAGGTGACTAATAATTTGGAATATGAAAAAGCAGTTCCAAGAAGTTGGAGAGGTAAAAGAATAATATAGGAAGCTTATCAACTTTGGTTGTCTAAGATCAAAACATAGTGCATGCATTATTTATAGGTCATTCATTTCGAATATGAATAGTTACTACCCTGGGAGATATATTGTTGTTAAATATTTATTTACATTTTTTATTTTTTTTTATATTATGACAGCTTTATAGTTTATATTGGACCTTCATCCTAAGAGAAGTATATGGAGATATAATGTATGTACTTGTTGAAAACATTCAATAAAAAAGAAATAAAAAAAAAATATATATATATATATATATTTAGTCAGAACTTGTGGTGACACCACTTTAGTCAGAAAGCCACATGCGCAACAAATGTTTTCTCTTGAACCGCGGATCTTCTCTTGATCCCTGGTTCAAAATCCAGAATGTTCTGGACCTGGGGTTTTCCGTATAAGGGATCTTTCTGTAATTTGGATCTCCATACGTTGTCCATAATCATTGAGTAAACATCCAATAAGGATTAATTATATCTTAGTTGGGATCAAGTACAAGGTACTTGTTATTACAGAGAAAAAATAAATAATTTTTAAAAAATGTGAATTCTTTGATTAAAATGGGGTCTATGGGAGATGGCCTTCCTGTAATTCAGAGCTTTCTCAATAACGGGTTTCCCGATAATATATACCATACCTGTAGTAGACTCCTATACGTTCCTTCACCAGTACCTACCTAGTCTGCCTACTTGGTACATGTGTTTTTGTATATTGCTCACTATTAGAAGGCTTATACTTTCTGTACAAGCTTTAAGGACAACTGTTACCTGGAACAGATTCTTTGTTTTATGAATCATCATAGTTATATGCATTAAGTTACTGGGTTCTTAGAATTTTCAGTGTCTTCTTTTGCAGTACATGATCTTTTGGCAGAGATGTGTGTGATTAGGCAATGAGAACATTGTGTAGTTCTCTTGGTATACATCTAGTAAGAATCTTATACACAGTATTCTTGTACAGTTGTTCCTGCATTATCATGTAACTCTCTGCAAATCCACTTAAAAGGGCGTTTCACCATTATGTTAACTTTTAATGTGTTATAGAATGAATCATTCTAAGCACCTTTTCAATTGGGCTTTATTTAGTTTTTGAATTATTTGACTTCTACTTCTGACTTTTTTCAGCTTTCAAATGGGGGTCCCCATCTAAAAAACAAATGCTCTGTAAGGCATACATTTAATTATTTTTGCTACTGCTATTCCAGTCTCTTATTTTGCATTAATATGAATAAGATTGCTGAAATTGGCAATTATAGAGTTGAAAAATAACTAAAAAAAATACAAATACAAATTTTTAAAACTAATTGCAAACTGTCTCAGAACATCACTCTATACATCATATTAAAAGTTAATTTGAAGGGGAAAAATTCCTTTAAGGTTTGCTTGAAGACTCCCAAACATTCCCGCTGCACTTGGCCTTAAAGCTGGCCATACATACAGAGTTCTGCTCGTATGATGCCCACCTTGAGGTGGACGATATCGGGCTGATCTAATTGTGACTTCTAGGGCCCAATGATTGGATCACAACCATGAGCATACGGGTGGTCAGATCAAGGACCACATCAACGAACCGATGTGGTCCCGCATCTGATGGGATTTTTAACCCCGCCCAATCTACAGTTGTGACTTACAGCCACATATGAATCAAGGAAGCCCGTCGGAGGGCCCCATATACTGAGCAATTAGCTGACGACTTAATCTGTCTCTGTGTGGGGACCTTAAAGGGGACCCGTCACCCAAACAAAATTATCCAAATCCTATTTTATCATGTTAGTCAAGCAAAATGAACTTTAATTACACTGTATAAATTATTTGAATATTGTTTCCTTCAGTCTGGGAACTCATAATTATAGCAAGCAGGCAGGAGCCATTTTATGGACACTGTTATTAAGGCAAGCCTTGCATCATCTCAGAATCTTGTTTGTACACCAGGGGACAGGGACCCAATGTCCATCCCCATGCACTGGTTACACAATTAAATCGTTAAGAGAGCTGGGGGAATGTAGGGAGAGCGGTGACATCTAGGAAGTGCTGAATGGAAAGTGAAAGTAATTGCTTGCCCCGCCTCTATGCCTAGGCATAGAGGCGGGGTAGGCAATACTTGATTGACAGCTGATATTTTTAAATGAGTTTACAACAGCTATGAATGCTTTAATAAAAAAAAGAAATTGGATTTCATATTTAATTTAAGAAGGACTTTTATTATACAGATTTTTATGTCTGGGTGACGGGTCCACTTTAAAACTGCTCTCTACAAGGGTATATACATATATAATGTCCACTGCTGGAAGTCTGCTTACATTTCCCACCATGTTTATGTTACTGTATTAACAGGAAAATATATATGGTGTCTATTATATTTGGGTAATTTTCTCATCATTTCATTATGTATCTAAATAAAGCATAATAATAATATTAATACAAAGAACCTTTGTTCATACTCACTTTTTAAAAAAATAAATGTTTAGTAAAATATTACTAATATTATTAAGATGTATTAAAAAGTTCCACCATATTCTGCTGTCCTTTCCAATAAATGAGTGTATTGAACATACCGTACAGATAACATACAAAATAACCAACACATGAGGTAAAGAGGGCCCTGCCCAAAGGAGCTTTCAGTCAAACATATTGCCATTGGTTGTCTTCTACACATATCCTATTTATATCAATATTTCTGATTGGTGGTTGAATGCTGCCATATTGTTCTTACACCAACAAGTTAATTTAATTCATAGCTTTCAGTGGCCATTATGGTCAAGCTTGTAATAACCTTGGCATGCAGCACCTCTTAAACACGAGCCCAACCTTGTTTTACTTGCCAAGGGAATCTATAAATATTTAATAATCTATGTTTACAATTCATTATAGAAAAGTACTACACCATTAAATTGGAAGTTTTTTTACAGCCCTGTATCAGACCTGGTAGGTCTATTCAAGCCGCACTGATTTCTTATGTAAGGCACTCTCAAACAATAAACTGGCAGAGACGGAGCAGCGTGGTAAACACAAATATCTGTAAGTGCTTAGAGGCGATAGAAGTGGAAGGTAGAATGGAAGGAACTGCCTGTGTGGAAATATTTGTTCAGGGAATTGATGACGTTAATAGGGAAAGGGACCGTAACATGAAGCACCAAGTAGAAACTGAACTTACAATGCTTTCCTTACAATATGCAACCGTTCATCCAGGAACGTCTGTGCAATTTTCAACTCTATGTCAACAAATGGGCACTAATGATAAGTGAAGTTGATTTTACATTTAGCTTTTGTTGTTATCAAGTTGTAAAACTAGCAAACATGCAAAAATGTAGACTATTAGTGCTTGCCCATTAAAGGGGTTGTTCACCTTTAAATTAACTTTTAGTAGTAGCTCGTGGGAAACATGTTGCTCTCCAACCCCTTGGATGTTGCTCCCAGTGGCCTCAAAATAGCTGCTTATTTTGAAATTCCAGGCTTGGAGGCAAGTTTTGGTTGTATAAAAACCAGATGTACTGCCAAACAGAACCTGAATGTAGGTTGACAATCCACATAGGGGCTACCAAATGGCCAATCACAGCACTTATTTGGCACTACAAGAAATTTTTTTTCATGCTAGTGTTGCGCCCCAACTTTATTCTTACTTCTGAATGTTGCTTACGGGTTTAAATGGTTGGAGATCCCTGATGTATAGAGTGATATTCTGAGACAATTTGCAATTGGTCTTCATGTTTTATTGTTTGTGGTTTTTTTTAATTATTTAGCTTTTTTCAGCGGCTCTCCAGTTTGGTATTTTAGCAGCTATCTAGTTACTAGGGTCTAATTTAGCCTAGAAACCAGGCAGTGGTTTGAAAGAGAAACATGAATATAATGAGGGCCTAACTAGAAAGATAAATATCTTATAGAGAATAGATTTTTTCACCAATCTAGTGAATACTCGACAATTTATAGAGAATGAACTGACATTATAAAAATATAGCAGCCACTTTTGCGTCTCATTATTTACGTCACCCCCTCTATGCTAATATCCCACACCAGTCATTTCTTCATGGCTTAAATTCTCTATAAATGTTTTACCCCTGCAATTGCATGGCGAAAATACGCTAGTGATTTTTCACAGACAATTGCCAATAACACCTTTCTCTCACAACAGAGTAATTATGATTTTTAGTAAATATGAGATGTGTTTTGAAAATATACCTGACAAACTGAGGCGAACTTTCGCCAGTCAGGCTAGGAGAAATGTCCCACTTTACTACATTTGCCCCATTGTGCTGTTTATGTGACTGGGGCTATTTATTAAAAATTAAAAAAGTGTACTAAGGCGGTAAAAGCAGGTATGTTGCCCCTGTGATTGGTATTTGCTACCTTGGGTAACATATTTATCCAATGGTGAAACTATATATCCCTTGCATCAATAGACATACTTGCACACAATTCAGGAGGTGGGACAGATACACTCATAGTAAAATGAATTCCTCATTACTGTGGGTTTCCAGTAAAAATTGAGATTGCCTATTTCTCACAAAACATTACGTCACTGTCTACAGGACTGGAAATTCAACGCACACTCAGATGTGGTTTATGGCTATATAATTCTAGAAAAAGTGTGCTTCAGTGTGTAGCAAAGACACCAATGGCAGAGGGTTGTAGATACCACAGGAAGTTCTCTGAAGCTGCTACCTGCCACAGTATTCTTGTAATTTAATTTTTAAACCCATTGTTACAAAGCTGTGAGACAGGCCAGAAGAGACAGCCGCTGAGATGAGCTTGCATGAAGAGGATAAATGTGTAAGTGTCCTACATATATCTAACTGTTAAAAGTACTACAATACTGTATATTTAACAGAATGTTTGGATACACTTTGAGTTATATAGGGCAAGCGTTCCTCAAACTGTCATTGAGTTCTGCAACAACTGGAGAAAACAAGTGTACATCATACATTTTATTAAGGTTTCATATGATTATATCTATGTATCACTTATTATTTATATTGTATTCCAACAATTTCTGATTTAATACGTACAGTATCTCCTGGCAGACTGGACAGTACCAATTGGATTTTTAAAGTTTAGGGTGAAGGAATAGCTCTGTGTTTAAGTAGCATAACAGAGGGGGTCAGGGGTTCTATTTTTCCAAATCAGATTCACCTTAATTGCTTGATGTGCACAGTCCAGGCATATCTAATAATACATTCTGATGGAATCAGACAATTACTATTAAGATTTAGTTTGCACGAGGTCTAGTAATCTATAACAACCAATCACCAGCATAGTGGGTTTTTAGACCTGCCATGATCTTTGCATCTCCAAATGTTTTACCACCCCCAGCAGCGGCTTAGAACTAGTTTTACAACTCTGCATTTGGCCTTCCTGGTTCTTTATTAGGCTTTAGTGGGTCTGGTCATGGACATAGATTCATTAATCCCTGGTAGATTTCTGTTCAAGATGCTGTGTAAGCATGTGTTCATGTATACTTGGGGCTGATACCATAAAATAAATCTGAAAAGCAGAAGAGCTTTGTTTTGGTGAATACACATAAGTATTGGCAACACAATCTACCGTCAGATCAGTACATAGTTGGTATGTAAAGGGGTGAAAGGATGGAGCTGTCTTTATATGAGCATGGCTAAGTGACATATGGAGAAAAGATACCAGATTATTCTTTTGAAATGTTACTTTTCTTTGCCAGCAGTTGGTTGCAGGTCTTTATTTTATGATGTCATGTCCCCTATGTTTATGGGAGGCAAGGAGATAGTTGAGGACTTTTCTTGACTACGGTAGAGGCAGTGTAACAGGCAGAGTTACTTTTCCTCTAGGTATGCTATAGGCCCCTTTGATGGTTTTTGATTTCTTTTTCTGGAACCCCAGCAGTCACAGATTCTGCTTCCTCTATAGTTACTCTCCTGCCCCAAACCTTTTGATTAGGGCTACTACCTTTTGACCCAAACAATCTGGTTTTTCTTAGGGGCATTTCGGCCTTGTGATCTGGCCAATAACCACCTCTGATGTCAAACCAAACCCACACAAAGCACAAACATGCCCTCAAATGTTATAACCCCACCCCCATATGTCATTGCTCCACCCCCAATAACATCATCCTACCCTCTTGTTCGTTCTTGCGGAAGTCAAAGATGGCAACACTACTTTAGATTGTAATATATATGATGGTGTTATGTGTCAATACAGTTTATAAAAATAATACCGTATGGGATCTGTTATCTGGAAACCCTCCAGAAAGCTCCAAATTACAGAAAATAAAAATCCAAATAATCCAAGTTTTTAAATACGATTTCCTTTTTCTCTGTAATAATGAAACAATACCTTGTACTTCCCAACTAAGATATAATTAACCCTTATTGGATGCAAAACCAGCTAACTGGGTTTATTTCATATTTACATGATTTTCTAAGTAGACTTAAGGTATGAAGATCCAAATTATGGAAAGATTGGCTATATGGAAAACACAAGGTCCTGAGCTTTCTGGATAACAGGTCCCATACCTGTAATAACCTGGGCCAATGAAATGAGTAAATCCAGGTAACCTGATCTTGCCTATAAACTACTAAAGCCAACCAGGCTACTGGGGACTAAAGCCAACCAGGCTAGAGGGGACAGATTGGTTCCATTATTTACTTGAATACATTTTTAGAATTCAGCTCAGTTGTGACTTTATCATCAAAAAATGTTCTCCGGTTTTGAGCAGATAAATCCCATGTGCTTTAAATTTGGTGGTCTCTTAAGGGTTCCGAACATTGGCCGCTGGAAAGTGCTGAATCATCAGATACAGGTAAAATTCTATTGTTTCTACCTCTATATCTGACGATTCATCTCTACATTTGTGAGTATAATAGAATTTTATTTCTTGCAAAGATCTTTTCCAGGAAAGATAGTAATTGTTACATCTATGGCCACCTTTAGCAATCAGTCGCCCGTGGTGAATATGCTAGAAAAATGATGAATTCGAGAAAAAACATTTGTTTTTTGCAGACTGCTCACATTTTTCACTACCAAAAAAAGTATTTTTTCATGACCATTAATATAAATATGCACTAACACTTGGAAGGTTATTCTGTATTTTTCATGTTGCAGCAATTGTCATACTGTTCTTCATACATAAGTGTAAGAGTTACAGACCAAGGCCTACAAATGTGCATTCCTTTAGCCCTCTCATTGCTGACAACCATGTTAAGAGGCTGTTCTAACCCACATAGTTCAAATGCCATCAAATATAACACCTCTGTTAGCAGCAGAGATTCAGGATCCTTGCTCTGTTCTTCAGCCTTACTGTCCATTGTTTTGTCACTCTCTCCCCCCTTTTCCACTGAGATATCTTCATTGAGCAGCTTTGCTTTCGAACGCAGCTAAATATATGTGTTGAGGGGGGTATCCTGTGGTGAAAAGAACAGCTTGAGATCTTTCTGGGCAAATCGTTAATTTCAAATGTCAGTACCTAACATGATATATAATGGGAAATGCTTTGTAAACATTGCCTCTGAGTTGAGGGCAAGGCAGGGTGCCCTATAGCATACTGTGGGTCTCTATAGCAACACCAAACTTCTGCCAAATACACTTGGGATCTGAGCTTGGAGACTGGAAAGCGGCCAGACTCCTGCCGGATGTCTCCAGTAATTCAGGATTTCTGGATCGGTCCATGGCAGGAAGCCTTGCGAGAGGAGGGAGGAGGAAAGGAGGGGTGTGCTCCTATTGTATCAAAGGAGGAAATTAACATAAACCTCTACAGGAACAATGTGTCTTATTTTTGACTGTACCAAAACATTGTCGGTAAGAGTGAGAGAAGTCTTTTTTCCACTCTGACCCTTTCACAAGGGAACACTTTAATAGATCTTTGGCTAAAAATATTTTTCAGTTACCTGATATGGGAGAATAAACATGGTCCTGTTGGAAGTCTTCCAGTTCCATGACTTCCATAAATTTATGCTGCCAGGGCATGTCATGTTCCTATTACTCTAACTGCTGTGAGCTAAAAATAACATTTTCCCCCAAGCCTTAGGTATGTAAATATGCAGAACTTAGGGGGTAACACTTTGAAATATAGTTATCTAAATGATATACACTAAGCGTATACTACTGGGCTTAATTACTGCGGGCAGGGGTGCAGGGACTGAAACACTAAGGAGTGTAAATTTGCTCCTAACCTACACACTTGTACCCCTGCCTATGGTTGGTTAGTGTTAGTAGTAGTTCATTCACCTTTAAGTTAACCTTTCACATGTTGCAGAATTGTGTATTCTTAACAATTTTGCAATTGGTCTTTATTTTATTTTTAATAGTTTTATCAGTTTTAATTATATATCTTCTGTCTCTTTCCAGCTTTCAAACATGGGTCAGTGACCCTAGCAGCCATAAAATATATGTTGCTCTATATAACTTCACTATCATCATTCTAGCTTCTATTCATCTGCTAGTCTCTCATTCAAACCACTGACTAGCTGTTGGGTAATCTGGTCCCTTGTAACCAGGTAATTGCTAAACAAAAGATAAATAATCCAACAAAAACCATAAAAATTAAAGATTTGTAAGATAACTCAGAACATCACTGTCAACATCATATTAAAAGATAATACTTAAAAGCGAACTATCCCTTTAACACCTGTCTTGAACAGGTGTGAAGTACAGAGCCCCTTTATACCATGCATATGTCATTGCTGACTTGTGTCCTGAATACCAAGTATGGGATGGCTATATACAGCTCAAGGCTAAGGCTCTCTTATCTGTATTCTTCTGCTATTGAAGACTTAATCTGATGAAGACCAAAAAATCTATGCATAAGCATTGTACAGGTTACTGTAGATTATATAGAATAAACTGAATTCTGGAAAGATTGATTCTCTTGTAAGGATTTTTGTTTTTTTTATCTCTGCTAGTTTTCAGTAGATACTCTACCTGGCTATGGTTGCTTTAAACCTGGGGTCCCCAATTTTTTTTACCCGTGAGCCACATTCAGATGTAAAAACAGTTGGGGAGTGACACAAGCATGAAAAATGTTCCTGGCTGGTGCAAAATGAGTGCTGTGATTGGCTATTTGTTAGCCCCTATGTGGACTGACATCCTACAGGAGGCTCAGTTTAGCATCCAAGCCAGAAATTCAAACGTAAGCACCTGCTTTGAGGCCACTGGGAGCAACATCCAAGGGGCTGGTGAGCAATATGTTGTGCACAAGCCCCTGGTTGGGGATAACTGCTTTATACTATATTAATGAATATAAGTTGCCCTGTTCTCACTGCCTTTTATATTAAGGTAAAATGGCATGCATAAAGGTTGATTAACACCAATATGCATAGTGTAGTTATGAAGAAGCTGCTCGGATGAGTAGTGAAATGTCTTCAATAATTACTCAGCAAGTCCAGTTGTTGTTTTGAATTACTTATATTAGATATACCATATATCTGAACTTTTTCAGTGCTGACTGAAGCAAATCAGATGTATAAAATAGCCATTATTTTCATACACATACATTTGTTAAATTAGATTCACCTTTTTATTTTTCATTTTTTTGATCCTACAAGAGATCACCATTTTCCCCCAGAAAATCCAGACAGTCCTGAATCAGTAAAAAAAAAAATCTTATGGAAGAACAAAGCTAACCTAAAGTTTTTCTTACTAACAAAAGTCTGTTGTATAAACAAAAGGGAAAAAACTTATTTTCCACACTTAGCTTTTGTTTTAAAAACACAGAATAAGCCTATCACTGGTTTGACGCAGAATACAGAACTGGCTCTGGCTCTACCTGTGTAAAACAGCTTTCTGGGACATATATTCATAACTCACAGCTGCAAAAGTTTGGGAAATCCAGGTTATCCTTAAGTCAGTATGGCTTGGATAACTACCATATGGGAAAGACTCATCCACAAGAAACAGGTAATTCAGGTGACGTAAGCTACATTTTAGTTGTACGCATTGTCTATTCACTGTATTTCCACCATAGCCAGATTTTTTAAAGTGCATTTGCCACAATTACATATTATGCTTCATGTTAGTGCTGCAGTTTGTATTGTTATTTTTCAGTGCCTTGGTGTCTTCTCACTTGAGCTTCTATCTTATCCCTTACCTCTCTATATGTTTCATATGTAGAGTGCTGGCTTATAAAGGCAATACAGTTCAGGGTATACATATACAATGAGAAGTAAGAGTTAGAAAAGCTTAGCAGTAGCCTCAAGCCTCGAGAAGGATTTAAAAGTTAGATCTGCAAAAGCTGTTACTGTGGCTGTAAAGCCAATAGAAGGCCAGCCAAACAGAAATGACAGTTGGACTGTCTGCCAGTTGATGTTGGCCAAAAATAATGGGCCATCTTAGAAATCTTAGATCTAAGATTTCGGTAATTCATAACGGGGGCTTAAGAGAAAAATAAAGAAGTTTTTACACTATCTGCGCTTTTTTTAAACTTCCCCTAACAAGAAGGATCAACAAAAAGTTTTGCAATCTACAAAGTCTGATAAGCACAAAATAATTTGAACGTTTGTAAGTACCCATTTTTAAACAAACGCACGTGGTGGAGTATAAGAGTTAATTGCACTAAAGGTTAAGTAAAACCATATGGTGTAGTGAGACTACAACTCTCTAACTACACTATATTATACTTTTTTCTCTTTTTCTTCATATTTTCCCCTGAGCTTTGATTAGCGCTGACCTATTTGAATTTTGGATTGCTACATATTTAAGCACAAGTCTTTTATTAAGGGCTTCAACCCTTGCCCTTACCCACTGCTGACCACTAGTGCCTGGCTTGCATGTCATCTTCTTGAGCAGCCAGTGTTTTGGGTAGCCTGCATTTTTGCTCACAACTTTCAAAAAATGAAATTAGAATTAACTGTGCTTCTAAACTAGTGAATTTTAAAGGACAAGGAAAGTTTAAAATAGAATAAGGCTAGAAATGCTGTATTCTGTATACTAAACATAAGCATGAGCTTACTGCACCACAAAGCCTAATCAAACAAATGATTTATGCTTTCAAAGTTGGCCACAGGGGGCTGTCATCTTGTAACTTTGTTAAACATCTTTGTCTGACCCTGACCCTGCACATGCTCAGTGTGGTCTGGGCTGCTTAGGGATTGTCATAAACAAAGCTGCTTGAATTCTGCATGGCTGGTAAGTAAGGCAGGGGCTCCCCCTACTGTTCATAAGTATGATTGTTTCTCTGCTCAGCAGTTAGGGACTATCTGACAATTCCTATCCACTGCAGTAAATGAAAGAGAATTTCACTGCGTACAGTCAGGTTTCTTATAAAAACGGTACACATTTTTTAATTGAGGTATATTGGAGATAGGTTTCTTTTTCATTAAAGAAAGTAAAAATTGGATTGTATTTGTTTGCCTTTCCTTGTCCTTTAAGGGGATTTTGCCATCAACATTTTGAATTCTCTGTCCTTTAAACAACCCAGCAGCAGAACTCTGCAATCAAAGAGACTGGCACTTAAAACACTGCAAGGCTTCATAACTGATATTTATACAGGCTGGGATGTGATATCTGAAAACCCATCATATAGAAGGCTCCGAATTACTCTATGATCTGCCATAGAGTGCATTTTAAACAAATGATTCTGTTCTTTTAAATTATATTTTTTTCTCTATAAAAATAAAACAATACCTTGTACTTGATGGTAACTAAGCCTTATAAATCCATATTGGTGGCAATCCAATCCTATTGGGTTTATTTAATCTTAAATGTTATTTAGCAGAATTCAGGTATAGAGATCCAAATTATGAAAAGATTCCTTATCTGGAAATTCCCAGGTCACAAAACATTCTGGATAATAGATCCTTTTCTACATCAACATTTTATTTGTTTCTTTTAAAACACATCTAAATAGATGCACAAATTAACCGACAAATATTATTGATTGAAGCTAACTCAGCCATTCTAGTGAAGGTGACATAGTCCAGTTATAGAAGAGAAGCAGGGCGTCTTCTCAAATACCTGAAATCATATTTGCATTACTTTTTCTTGATAGTGCTACAGCTTGATTACAGCATTGCCTGCCCTTTCCAAACATCTGCCATGAAAGATCAGCCGGTGCTGCACTACTATATAACAATGACTAACTGGGACTAACTTCTCCGCAGCTTTTGGAACTCTACCACTGCTAGGGTGGCGTGGTGGTTTCACTAAATTGTAATAAACGTTGTGTTGAAAAATGGTGTAAACATTGGCATAGAGTGACTTTCCTGTAAGCAACAGAATCAACAGGAGTAGCATACCATACTATAATCATAAAGGAACAGTAAAACCAAAAAATTTAAGTCTTTTAAAGTATTGAAAATATAATGTAATGTTGTGCTTCACTGTTATGTTTGATTCAGAAAAACAACTATAGCTTAAATAAACAAGCTGCTGTGTAGCCATGGGGGAAGCCATTCAAAGCTGAAAAAGGAGAAAAGGCACAGGACACACAGCAAATAACATATAAGCTCTGCAGTATGCAATGGGATTCTTCAGAACTTATTTGTATCGACTGTGTATCCTGTGCTTGCATGGCTTTCCCCATGGGTACACAGTAGCTTGTTTATATAAACTATACTGTATATACTCGAGTATAAGCCGAGTTTTTCAGCCTACAAAATATGTTGAAAAACTCTACCTCGGCTTATACTCGGGTCAAGCGCAAAAACGGTCGCGGGCGTCTAAGAATAGTCGCTGGCGCCTAAGAATAGTCGCCGGTGTCCAAGAATAGTGGCCGGCGTCCAAGAAAAGTCTCCAAGAATATTCGCCAGCGTCCAAGAATGTTCGCGGCATCCAAAAACGAGACGCCGGCACCTCCAATGGGAGCAGAAACCCTCAATTTTTTGATTGAAACTTACCAGAAGCTGCTGCATTTCTCACCCTAGGCTTATACTCGAGTCAATAAGCTTTCCCAGTTTTTGGAGGTAAAATTAGGTACTTCGGCTTATACTCGGGATGGCTTATACTCGAGTATATACGGTAGTTGTTTTTCTAAAGCAAACACACCAGTTTCTCCAGTGCAGGAAAGCAGTACATTATATTGTATTTCCTTTAATATACTTTCTATTTGTGATGTTACTGTTCCTCTAAAAAGTCTAAAAAAATGGCTGCAAAAATGCTGGTGTCAGATGGGTGTCACTAAGAGCCTCGCTGCAAGTGATGTTTGTCCAGATATACTGCCGAATAAATGTGTAAACACTGAGCATTGCTCAGCTTCTTGTGCATTGCTCACCTTGATGGTGACATCAAAAAAGCTTGCCTTGTGGTATGGCCTGTCTGCCTGTCCAGTTAAGACTCTAAACTGGACTCTGCCAAACATAGGGCCACAATGTGTAAGTAATTCTCCCATGGGGCACTATTACACTAAGGGAGTGTAGCTCCTTCTGCAGCTTGTCCTGGGTCTAAGTTTCTCTACCCACTTTTTAGGTGTACTTCCATATAGAAATGAAAAAAAAGTACATCCAATTTCAGATTTTTTTCACATGGTCTTGGACAATTGTTGCACAAATGTGGAGATGAAATTTGCATTGGTTTCACATTAGCGACAGCCAGGTGAAGGAGTGTAACTGGTGATACATAGTCAAGACATTACCTTATGTAGAATCTACAGCCCAATGTAACACCCATATGGCTCTGTTCTTTCAGACTGTTGCACATATAGTTTAGCAGGAAGTCTCTGTAGAGGTTTTAGGATGATTCTTGGAACTATGTTGTTTTGCACATGTGGCATATTTCATTTTATTTTATTGGTAATATTTTCTAAATCAGCTTAATGACTGTAGCTCATGCCTACAGCAGTGGCAGAAAATTCTAAATAACCGTAACCATGGACAGCTGGTTTGTGAAATGTGGAAAATCCCAGTAGTTTCCCAGTATAGTGGCTGTTTACATGACCATTGGGTGGGGAGGAAATTACCATTGTCTGTGAATCCGTGGGGATTCTGGCCACAGGCTCTGCGTGTGCATCTAGTTAGTGGCCCACAGTCCATACCCATGTTCAGGCAATGAATGTCACAATATTTATGGTCATCAGTTTAAATTATTAGTAAAACAATACTTCTATCCATTAAGCTCTAGTTGTGGGACTACAGCTCCCAGTATCCCATTAACAGCTAGTGGCACTCGGCATTCAGCAACCCTGGAGCTCAACAGCAGTATCTGCACTTGTGCAGGTTTAATGTCATTGACCTGAACTTATTTGATTTTAATGCATATTAAGGATAAAGCGCATAGAGACAGACTCACAGCATGTTTGTTTAGTAGCCACTTTCTGTTATTGCAGGGCACTTGGCATGTTTGCTGTGCAAACATATTCACCCAGGCAGAAAGCAGTGTACAGGTGACAGCTGCAGGGAGGGAGCTTATTAAGTCACCTTGCACGTGAAGGGAATACGAGGAATAAGTACTGATATCTGTGTCCTCAAAAGAAGGAACTGTGAAATTTAACAAACACTTGAAATGTATTGTTCCAATATTACTTAATTTATTTATCACTCAGTCATACAGTTCTTGGGCAAGTCAATGTTGAAAGTGTCATTGGGAGAAAAAACCTTAACAGATTATAGCTGGAGGAGGGTGACCCCAACCAATCAGAACAGCAGTAAGCAAGACCCCTTTCTTACAGGGTACACAGTACGCAGGGTATACTTCTGCCACTCACATTATCAGCCTCATTGCACATGCCTTAGAGACCCTGCAGTTCTATAAATACAGCCCAGTTTTAACTGCTGTGTCTGCTTCACGCTAAGACAGATCTAACGCATGCCTGTGATTGTATTTTATTTTTTGCCAAGTAACAATGACCATTTAGTTACAAAACAAATGGCTGCTTGTTGGTATCTAGCTCTGCCCTACGCTCTCTCGCATGGAGTTTGTTGAGTGGGGCTTGACAATTTCAAATTTAATAGGAGAAATAAAATCAGTGAGCGGCAGGGTATTTTGGACCCAGCAACCATATTACTGTAATTGGAAACTGGAGAGCTGCTGAATAAAAAGATAAAGAACTCGAAAATCACAAATAATAAAATATTAGCTAGTCGTAAATCATCTCAGAATATCACTCTCTATATCATACTAACAGTTAACTTAGAGGGGAACAACCCCTTTAATACTCTGGCATTATTTGTTTAATAATCTTCCCTTAACAAATCTAAAAAGGGGATTTTGATGACGTGTATTTCTAAAGCAGCATTTAGGCCAATATTTATGGTGCTTTGATTACTATGTGTTGGTGTTCTGTTTTCTCTTTTTTGATAACGTGGTTTCTCTTACTCTTTTCCAGACGCCGTTACCTAATATCGAATCTCAGGAAGAATACAGCCAGACTGTAAAACAGGTAACAGAGGAATCTTTTAGACTCCAGCTTAAATGTGGTGAATGAGCCCTCTGTCTGTGTTATCCAATCTGCTGGGGTGTAGCAAAGCTTATCTCCTCTCATACTGCACAAGTACCCTAAGAATTTATGCTCGTGCAGCTTTGCTAAATGGGCACAGAGCTGCAGATAGATTTTATTTCAATCACAGATTCCCTGCTCCTTAGCATTTTCAATAGAATTTCTGTACCTGGCACAGGGAAATGGTGATAAGCAGCTGGAACTTAACCCATGACTCCCTTAATAAGGCTGTAGTATAATAGTCGATTGATATAACAACTGAACCGCTCACTATTTCTCTCTAAATGGCCTATTTGCTTAATGGACAAAGGGGGACAACGAATTACTTCCTTCTTGCTTTATTTGCACTAATGTACATGAGTATGTTAGTGACACAGATTGTAGTTTCATCCCTGTGTAACTCACCATTGTTCTTAAAATTGTATCTACTGCATTCCATATTTCCTTCCATAGGTCACTGATGTGTCATAATCTCAGTAAAGAATATGTGGAGTTGATGTGGCTTAGAGGGACAGGGCAGTCTTTATTATTTATATAGCAGCCACAAGAACAATCCCCTAAAATTGTTAATAGCCTAAGAAGAGAAATATAAACTATAGAACTTGTTTCAATAGCAGGACCCAAAGCAGGGGTCCAACATTGGGCCAGTTAGGGGAATAGATGACTATGATTGCTTATTTACTGTCGTTGATATTCCTCAATCTGCAACAGACTATACTGCAAAATTTTAGTTGTTTGTTTAAAGCCAAAACTACACCAAAAGGATATTGAGTACTAAAGCACAATGGAAATATTATGTATAGCTATTCTTATAGAATTTTTGTATATAAATTAAAAATGCTAAGCCAGCACTTCAGTTTGTCATTGACTGTGGCCAGTTCAGTTGTGCTGTATATGGAAACCAGGCAGCATTTACCTGGTCTAATGCAGTTTGACTTATGAAAGCCAATGAATGGGTTATAGTTTCTTGTCCAACTGGAAGTGTGGCTTGATTAAATAATTGAGGGCTAGGGCACCCTGGTTATGCCTTGCATGTATGCTATCCCTATTTGCTAAATAGAACGTTTTCAATAATTTTAATTGGAGTTTTTTCTTTTTAAAACATATATCTAAGCAGGCATTAAGTGGCATATAAGTATGAGAAATTTATAATAATAATAATAATAATATGACAAAATAAAAAAAAAGGACAAATGATACAAAATTGCATAAATTTACCTCTTATAGTGGTTACAGGAATCAAAATAAAACATTTCAAAACTTCTATTCCCATCAAATTTCAATTTAGGAATAATCAGCTGTTGTTTCTTTTTAATTTTCTTTAAATTTACTCTTAAAAGTCAGAGTATTCCACTTTAAAGGAGAAGGAAAGCTACAGAGGCATTTTATTGCCAATAGATTAGCTGCAATAGTGCAATCTAGAATGCTATATTTATTCTGTAGAATGTGTTACCATACCTGAGTAAAAAGCTCTAGAAACTCTCTGTTTGTTTAGGATAGGAGCTGCAGTATTAATGTGGTGTGACATCACTTCCTGCCTGAGTCTCTCCCTGCTCTGGGCTCAGATTACAGTAGAAAAGGGAGGGGGTGGGGGGAGAGGAGCAAACTGAGCATGCTTTTGCCCAGGGCAATGAGGTTTAAGCTGAAGGCAGGAAGTCTGATACAGAAGCCCATGTGTACACAATAGAAGGAAAGAAATGCAGTGTTTCTTTTGACAGGGGACTCAGAGCAACATTACTTTGGGGGTTTACTGGTATATTTAGATGGACCTTTCTGATAAGGCTTACTTAGTTTTAACCTTTCCTTCTCCTTTAATGCTATAGTGACTATGAAGTATAAGTAAAATTAAGAAGTTTAAGTATTTGCTAAATAGAACACGCCTGTAAATGCATAGTTAATAAATAATGTATACAGCATTCATAGGAAGAGAAGTAACCCCAATATTAATATTAAAGAAACAAGCATTTAAGAAAGGAACTCTTACATTCTTTCAACATTTTTTTTTTACATATTGGGACATAACTAGGTATCATATAGTCTTAAATTAAAGGGATTCTGTCATGATTTTTATGATATACTTTTTATGTCTAAGTTACACTGTTTACATTAAAAATAATTCTTTGTACCATTTAAAATGTTATTCTTAAACCAACAAATGTATTTTTTGTAACTGTAATATTGGTGTGGGGGAAGCCATCTCAGTGCATTGTGCCTGATTCAGAGCTTTGAGAAGAAGCCAGCACTTAGTTTTCATGGAATCATTAAGGTTAAAACAATGTGCTAAACCTCATGGTCAGGGACAACATGATTACACTGTAACATCTTCTCCACACAAACAATCAATAACAACACACATACTCTCCATACACACATACCTATAAACCAGGGCTGGAACTATTGTAGGCAGAAGAGGCACATGCCTAGAGCGCAATGGTTGGGGGGCGATAGAAACGTACACCTTCTGCGTGTGCTCTCCTAGTTCAGACCCTGGAGGATCTCAAATGCCAGCAACGATTCTCTGCACTCTCAGGGCCCTCCACCTCCTGTTCGTCAGTTTGAGGACTATTTGCCTAGGGCTCTCATCTAAACATACTTATACCAATAACATCTTTGGATGTACCACCTTGTTTACACAATTAGTGCACCATTTGAACCAACAAATGTATTTTTTTAGCTGTAATATTGGTGTGGAGGCAGCCATCAGGCATTGTGCCTGATTCAGAGCTTTGAGATGAAGCTAGCACTTCAGGATTGAACTGGTTTCAGACAGCTATTGTTTCTCACCTTCTCATTTTACCTCAATACAACTTGATGTGTTACAGTAAAGAGTGACTGAAGTTTATCAGAGCACAAGTCACATAGTTGGGGGCACCTGGGAAATAGACATCATGTCTAGCACCATGCCACATTTCTACTAAGAGATATAACAGGTTTTACGTTTCAATAATTTTTTTAACAAAACAATTAGACAGTATGATGAAGAGATAAAAATGTAAGTTTTAAGCTTTGTGGGTTCTGAAATCTGGACACTTTAATTTGAGCCTACTGCATTGTCTGTGGCTTTTGTTGTTTATCTCCAGCCCATAGCAACCCACTTATCGAAGCTAGCAGAAATATTTTTGTTTTTGGATTTATATATTTTATTGCTGTCTTCTTTGTTGACATTCTTGCTGTATTGAGGTTCCTTTTTTTAGTCTATACAATTAATTAAGCATTCTCATTTTCATGTGTTCTTCTTTAGGTGGTAACATTTAAAGTCTGGAGGGCAGCAAAGGTTTTGCACACTTACCTGCTTACCATGTCTCCAGCCATGATGCGTGACAGGAAACACCATTTCCGCAGCCATCGGTACAACTATTAGTTATTGGTCCTTATATTGGCCCTATATATATATATGAATCATTAATACTGTGTGGCATCTTAATTAGATGTGCTATGTGCATGCATGATGATATATCTGAATAGGTTTCATTGAATCATTAAGGCTAAAAGAGTGTGTTAAACCTCAGTTTTGTTGATCCATGGTCATGGACAACATGATTACACTGTAACATCTTCTCCACACAAACAGCCAATAACAACACACATACTCTACATATACACATACCTATAAACCAGGGCCGGAACTAGGAGTAGGCAGCAGAGGCCTAGAGCGCAATGATTATGGGGTACTAGCCATGTACACCATCTTCTTTTGCTCCCCTAGTTCAGACCCTTGAGGATCTCAAATGCCGGCAACAATTCTCTGCACTCTCAGGGCTCTCCACCTCCTGCTCATCAGCAGGAGGTGGGGGGGCACACAGCTGAGGACAGGTTGCTTAGGGCTCTTGTCTAAACACACTTATGCCAATAACATCTTTGGACACACCACCCTATTTACACACTTATGGCAAGGTGAATTGCGTTATTCACTCTAGCTCTTTACATGTAATTTCTATAGAATTTCCTACGCCAGGTCACACCACATCTTGCTAAGTATGGTTCAGTTCTCTTGTAATGCTACCTATTATGGAAGTCCATAAAAGATTACACCCTTCCTTAGGTGTAAATTCATAATTGGTGAACAACGCAGAGCATCCTTCACAGACAATCCTAGGAAAAGTTTACCACATTTAAGGTGATGTAGCTCTACAAGACCATGACCATGTTGTAGTCCACTTTGAACTCCTCTTTTCTGAATGTTCCTGCACTAAACCACACAAGATAGAAATACTATAATAACAACCATTAACTACACATGGAAATAAACAATAATAGTGAAGTACAATTTTTGATACTACGCTATAAGCTAATTCTCAACTACATAAGACCAGGCAAAAAATGGTGGAACACTTTCTTGGCTACAACCTTTGAAATCGTTATACCTCTGGTATGGGACAACCCTTGCCTCTTTGGTAGGAAATGCCGTACAAAACATGCCGTGTTTTCTAAATCTGTAATTGATTCCTTTTAAATGGGTCCTTTGTCTTCAGACAAGATGTTTAGCAAGATAAAGGAACATATTGCCATTCCATTCAATAAGTAATTTCAACACATTGTGTTATGGTCTTCTTACAAACAAAGCATATTCATTTTATTTTTGGAAGGGTGATGCACATACTGTAGGAATATAATTGAAAGTCTTAATGATTTAAAATAGGCTTTATTTTTTATGTATTTTCAAGGCGTATGATAAGCACAAAGAGTTCATTTACATATAAATATAAAAAAAGGAATTGCCATATTGCCTGTCATTGCCTGTTCAGTTCTACATTGAATGTCTTTGCTGATACAAGTAACATTTGAATGTTGTTTAATTGATAGTAGGTTCATTCTAAAGGCATTTACCTTTAGACCTCCCCAAGCACAGCCAAAATGCAGTGATGGATTCATTATAGACTTTCCAAATATTGTGGTTGCCTTCAGCTCGTGCCTGAATTTAAACCTACAGCTGTTGTAAACTCATTTGAAAATTTCAGCTGTCTATCAAATATTGCCTCCCCTCCTCTATGCTGTAGGCCTTAGTCATTGAGGCGGGGCAGGCAATTACTTTCACTTTCCATTCACTACTTACTAGATGTCACTGCACTCCCTGCATTCCCCCTCTGGATATGAAAAAGAGCGATAAGGGATCATAAGGCGATGCCTTAAAATATTAATGAGAAATGGAGGTAACAAGTGTGGCATTTGTATGTACATGAAACATGTATGTACACTATTGATTGTATTAGTTTATTGTGTACATTTGAAAGTGGGTGTTTCTGCTCATAATACAGTATGTAGAGTGATTGGATGACTGGAAGAAAAATGAACCTTAAAGTATTTTGAGTTGTTCTCAGTCATACAGGAGATTGCACACTCTAAAGTGTAGCCAAAAGATAAGTTGCATTGGAAGAACGTATCTACAATGGTTTTCATTCATCAAAATGACACATGCAATGTCATCTTGTGAGATTTACCTCAACCACTTTCTATTCATTCCTAAGGGATTTTTAAAAGTGTATTTATCAAATGGTGAACTCTAACTTTCATTTAGTCAAAAGAGGACCTTAATATAAACTTGTTATAAACATTATTTACACATTTCAGATGTGTAAAAAATGGCTAAATATAGTTTTTGCACACTCTAAAGTGTAGCCAAAAGATAAGTTGCATTGGAAGAACGTATCTACAATGGTTTTCATTCATCAAAATGACACATGCAATGTCATCTTGTGAGATTTACCTCAACCACTTTCTATTCATTCCTAAGGGATTTTTAAAAGTGTATTTATCAAATGGTGAACTCTAACTTTCATTTAGTCAAAAGAGGACCTTAATATAAACTTGTTATAAACATTATTTACACATTTCAGATGTGTAAAAAATGGCTAAATATAGTTAAATTAGGTTGTTTTAGAATATTGCCAATTAATTCATCTATTTTTTTTGTGTTTTATGTATCTTCTCCAGCGTAAGATGGTGTTTACTAATGAATACTCATCTGGCCTTTTTCATAGACAATGCTGCTCAGGTAAAGAGCTTGTTGACTGGTTACTGGGCATCAGCCATGGCCTGCAGTCCCGAAGTCAAGCCTTGGGAATATGGCAAGTGCTGGTGGATGAAGGAGCTCTTGTTCATGGTAAGCAACAATAGAGTATATGCTGATTATTATTCTCCTCTTAGGAAACTCCAGCAGGTTTGCTCTGAAAATGCTATCAAATTCAATATTTTCAGTTGTTCCGGGTTTGATCATCCAGTGCACACTAACTGAACATTCTAGACAAGGCTCTTTCATTTTTAATGGTTTGTCATATTCATTGCTATTCTTTAAAACAGTGCTGTTCTATTTGTTGTTGTTGTGGACCAAATGTTTTTTGTACTGCTGGGGTTGCCACCTGACCTAGCTAGTAAGATATCAGCCAAGACCAGGCAACCCTACTTAATGCTACCCTACTTAATGTTTGAGAGCAGGATTCTATAAAAATTATGATATCATACAAAGATTTCTGGGCAGCACTTGAGCACACTGGGGACCTTAAATTAACTTGGAAGGCCTCAAGTTGAACAGCCTTGGTCTAAAGAAAAGGAGAGTAGCTGTTAAGTGAAAAAGATGTTCAACAGCTGAATAAGCTATTGGTACACAGCCTTCCCATGAGGTCCTTCTTTATGCAGAGAAGGACACCAGGAAGGACGTCAGCCAAAGGTCTGGTTGAAATACTGTGGGAGGTTCAATTCTGAAGGACTGAATGCTGAAAATATAGGCATGTATCACAGAGCCTTAGATGTTTGTTAAAAAGATCCTGACACCACAAATTAAACCTTTTTATACAACTATTATAACTGTTGTTGCACATGTTTTATAATTTTGCTGTAAAAGTATTTGCTTGATGCTTTTATATTATCTATCCAATTCCTCACATTTCTGTATGAGGGGGCTTCCATATTTGTGCAGCAGTAATCCATTAGCATTAGAGCTGTTACGGACAGGTTGAGAGAGTACAATCAGGTTTCCAATACAATCAGGTTTAGGAACGTCAAGTAACAATTACTTACAAAAAACAGACCTATCCGCAACATTGCATGAACTTTTAGGGGTTGATTTACTAAAACTCTAATTAATCTCAATTCTTTATGAAAACCTATGAAAAGTCGACCAAACTTCCTTCCACGAATTGAAGTAATTTATCAATAATTTTACTTAAAAAAAAAAAACGGAGAGACAAAATGTTGCAACAAAACCAAGCATCAATTCGTATTGTACAATTGACACTCAGAGAACTCAACTTTATCAAATTTTTGCTGTGAAAACTTGACTTTTTCGGATTATCGGACAAAAACCCAGACATTCTCAGATTATCCAGTGCATATCACAATGTCAAGAAACAATTTGAGGGACATCTGCCATTTACTTCTACATGACCTCAACAGGTTTGAGGTGGAGTATTTTCAGATTTGGATTTTTAGCAGCTTTGGGTTATAATAAAACTCTAAAAATTTTAGTTTTTTTCCCATGAATAAGAAATTGGCCCATAAAGTAATTTAATATTTTGTAACATAGTTGTTTTTAATGTCATTATCTGCAAACTGCATATGCCATTTAAATCTGCATCAAACCAAATACTTTCAACCCTTGTTTTATACAGTTTTAGGATTAGGATTGGCAAAATTCCTACAGATATGACTAAATTATGAGTAAAAATTAAGGATAAACGGTGCAATCTGTATGAGTGAAATCAGGTAGCATAATGGATAGCGGTTCCTATATCCAGTAAGTGAGTTTCTCCAAACATTTGTTTATTCCCTAATTTATTTGTTTCCCTCATTACAGTGATAAATTTTTTTACATTTCAATAATTGTTGTCATTTCAGTAATTGTTGTAATTTTTGTGCAGTGACAAACTACAGCTGTAAACTCCAAGGTTCCCCATTTGATTGCTACCATATGAATAACATAATATATGCATCATACCTGTTTGCTGCTCAAAGAAAATGTCACATTCAGCAGCGTTTGCTTTACTAAGCTAATATTTACACATTGCTTACTAGACAGCACTTTAACTATAAAAATGAACATAATCTGAAAGGGGCAAGTAATAAAACCTCCCATCTCACCTGGTCGGCTGTTGAACTTTAAATCTTTAATATCTGGTTCTTTCATGCATCACTTTGCGTTTACTATAAAACTCTCCATGTGTCTGTGCCTGCTTTGGAACATTCCACCATGCCGGCATTTAGCCTTACATCTGGTCAGATAACTTTCTTTTTTGAGTCTTAGGCACTAGTGCCCTTTTTCCAATTTATGGCCAATTAATGCAACAGTTATGCTAAAAAAGACTTAAGATGTGTCTCACTCTTTATATGAATCCAGTTGTTACTATGCCCAATCCAGCGACCAATCATAATATTAATGGATTGATGATCTTTGTTGCAGTCAGACAAGAACCCAATTTCCAGGATAAAGACTCTCAGTTTTATCGATTCACGAGAGCGGAACCATATGTTGACCCCCTGCTGAGTGACAGAGATACAGAAGAAGAAATGCAAGAGTCTCTGGTATTCCTTTCACAGTTGGGACCAGCTGCGCTGCTAACCATGATTCTACGCAAGCCGTAAGGACAATAGCCTTTACATGAGCTACAACATATTCTTGCATCTTCACTATTAAATTTCTTTCTTTCACATTGCATGGCAGAATCAACATCATACTCTGCTTTTGGGGTAGGGGACTCTACTACTTTTGGGGTTACTTATATTGCATGGAAGAACCAACATGATAATCAGCTTCTGTTGGGGACTGTACTACTCTTAGGGATACTTTTTATATTGCATGGTAGAATCCACAACATACAAACAAGGGAAAGTTGTGCTCACCACTATTTTTTAAAACCATTAGGCGGGGGTGCAATGAGGCTGTGACCATAAAATACATATAGTCAAATACAAGAGTCCTCTGCACTCAACCCATTATCAATATATTTAAGACATTGAGACATTTTGTGCATACTGCTTCTAAAAAATGCCTTACCCTTTAAACAAAACAGGGATTGTTTGTCCATATATTGCAATATATTTAAGCTGGCCAACTATGTCAAAGTCATCCCATATCTGGCCAGTCCTATGCAGAATCCACAACATATGTTGCTTCTGGGAAGCAGAACTAGGGGCAGATTTGCTAAAGGGCGAAGTAACTATCTAGCGGACGCAGGCGTAACTTTGCTAGCGAAAGAGACAGACACTAGCTGTCATTCACACTCTATCGCCAGGCGAATGGATGTTAGTCCGCAAATTCACTAAGATGTGGATTTTACTGAACGATACCTCTTTCGCCAGACTTGCCTTCACCAGCTCAGACCAGGCGAAGTGCACTGGAGTGCATAGATCTTCCTCAATCTTACATCATATTTGTGGTGGAAAAGGTTTCTAAGTCCCAAAAAACGCTGGTGTCTTTTCCTTTTTCAGAGTGATAGCCTGCAAAAGTCCTTAAAATTTTTTTTGGGTTACCAGGTTCCCCCATACATTTTCTAACATATGGAACATTAACTATACAGTGGGCTCATGTGAAGGGGATTATAACAACTCTATTTTTTTTTTTTATTAAGGTTCCCTGGACTTGTGTAATGTAATGTATTTGCTGCAACATATACGTCCATTCAACGTTATAATTTCCTGCCGTATGCAAATTAGCCTGAGTGACAACCTCTAACAAAGTTGCGCTAGGCATAATTGAATGCTAGCGCATCTTCGCTTTGATTGCTGAAGTAACGCTATCGACAATTCGGCATCATTCGCAACTTCGTATTTTAGTAAATTAGTGTTGTCTGAGCGAATTTTCACCTGGCGAAGTGTTGCAATGGCTGCGAAGCCGTCGCTGGCAAATTTTCGCCGCTTAGTAAATTTACCCCCTAGTCTTGGGGGTAATATAATAATCTCCAAGCATAACTTTGGCTATATTGGGATTCTAAAGTTGGGAAAAAAAATCATTTAGAAATGTTGAATATTGGGTAGACCATGCATCTGGTATCTGTGATGTTTTTTTAGAGAATTCTTCCCTTTTTATTTTGATACTTGTCACTCTTTTAATTTAAAAGTAGAACTAAATGTATAAAACCTTTTGATTCTGTTACCAGGTTACAAGGGCAGCGTTACAATGAAGTCTAGTTTTTGTATAACAAAAATGCATGTTTTTACAAGCTATAATTTATCTGATTGGATGTTAGAGGTTTCTTGAGTGTAACTTTTACATTTTACCTTGTGTTTGTGCCTTTGGTAAAAAAAGACTCCATGTTTACCTTAATTTTCTTCATACTGAGTGATTTTTCAAAGTTTGCTGGTTCAGTACAATCATGGGAACTGCTCAATTCCAGCTGTAAGCAAATATGTACTTCGCCTCCCTGCATTTGTCACACCACCCTTTTAATGCGTATGGGTGTGTAGATGGATGGATAGGAATCCACAATGGCATGTGACACCAGTCTGGAATAGCACTGATAATGAGTATGTCACACATTTAGGGGGTTATTTACTAAACTCTGAATGCAAAAATCAAGAAAAACTTGTGAATTTTTTTCTTTATAAAATTTGACTTTTTTTCAGAATTTATTAAACCCAGAGGATGGAAAAGTCAGAATCGGAAAATCCGGCATCTCAGACCTGTCGAGGTTGCATATAAGTGAATGGGAGAAGTCCCAATGATTTTTTGATGTGCGCGGGGTTTCAGGGGTTTTCGGGTGAAAATTCTGAAAAAATCATGAAAAAAATGAAAAAATCATGAAATTCGGTTGAGAAATCCAAAAAAAATTTGGAAAATCGGATGAAAAATCCGAAAAAAAACGTGAAGATCAGATGAAAAATCCGAAAAAAACGTAAAAATCAGATTTTTTTCACACAAAGCAAATTTTCGGGAAAATTTAACATTAAATAAGCATAAAAAACCAGAGCGGATTTGATCAGAGTTTGTAGTAGAAAATATTGAGATAAATTCAGACTTTGATAAAGAATCCCCTTAGGGTCAGGCCACACTGGGCGTTTTGGGGAGATTTGGTCGACTGCCGAACTTCGACTTCAGCGTTTTTTCATTTTACCTGGCGCAGAGTGAGGGAAGGCGTTTAGGAAGATTGGTCGCCGTAAAAACGAGGCAATTAGTCGCCAGGTGACCAAATCTCCCCAAAACGCCCAGTGTGGCCTGACCCTTAGACTTCCTTCTCTGTACTCTACTTGCTATCTCTAAAAGGGAATTTACCTTAAAGCAATATGTTTCAGATGTAATTACAATTACATGCTCCAGACAGAAAGTAAACTAACTGAAAATAGTAAGAATGTTCTATCTGTAGTCACTCTCAACCTGGTAATTTAAAAGCCTGATTCAGGTAAAAAGTGGATTTTGGTTGTTAAAGTAGATGGAAAGAATTATAGTTTTAGTCTAAACTTACAGTGAATGATGCACTTCCTTGCTTTTGTACCCAGTGTCATGTTAACAAAGATGAAAGATTTGGTTCATCAGTTGTGCTAAATATTTGTTTTCATGATATTTAGTCCTTGCCAGCGCACTGAAGAAGAGCTGGAAGTGATATTTGAGGAGCTACTGCACATCAAGGCGGTGTCCCATCTTTCCAACTCGGTCAGTACATCTTATTCCCATTACAAAGGGACAGGCTTTTTGTTTTACATAGGGCAAGATATAATGAAAAAAGAGGGAAATGGAAGCATGTAGCTGCTGTGCTTTAATATAGATGTAATACAGCATATTATTGTCAATGAAAATAATAATAATGATACACTAATGTACTGCAATTTGTGTCCACTTTACAGGTGAAAAAGGAATTGGCTTCTGTTTTGATATTTGAGTCTCATGCGAAAGCTGGTGCAGTGTGTAAGTAAATTATTACAAAGTGCTTCATCCCTTGTTCTGTAGTTCAGATTAACACTTATCTATGGGTCTTAGGTTTGTTACAAATCGGACCCTTCTTACTCATTATAGTTAAAGCTGAAAATATATTTAGCAAATGAGAAGATACAAAACTACTGTTATTTATATTGTTATTACTAGGGATACTCCGAATCCACTATTTTAGGATTCAATCGAATTCCAAATCCTTTGAGAAAGATTTGGCCGAATATGAAACCGATACTGAACCCTAATATGCATATGTAAATTGGGGAAAGTGAGTCAAAAAGAATAAAATATTTTTTACTTCCTTGTTTGTGTGGCAAAAATGATTACAATGATTTTTTTGGATTCAGATTCTGTTTGGCCAGGCACTTAGATACGTCTGAATCTGAATTCTGCTGAAAAAGGCCGAATCCTGAACCAAATTCGGATTTGGTGCATCTCTAGTTATTACATAGATAAATTAGGTATTGAAAGATTGCTTTTTTGGCATCAAGAAGGATTTTTCCCCCTTTTACATCAAGCATTTGTGCCATAACAATATTTCATTATTATTGCTAAAAAAAAGTTTTTATGCATTGCTTTGATTGTCAATCCTTTTGTGTTTGCAGTGTTCAACCAAGGAGATAAAGGCACCTCCTGGTATATTATATGGAAAGGTTCTGTCAATGTAATTACACATGGGAAGGTTGGTTAAACACAACTTTGCTTTTATTGAGTTTATTTTGTTACAAAACTTTACTTTCTGCTCCATATTATTCAAAGAATATAGACATAAAGGGAATAGGTTGCTCTTCCATTAATTCTACATTATATGCACTTAATAGTAAAAGAGATGAACTTAGTTTACTTTGTTTACTAAGTTACTTATTTCATAGAAATCTAATAGAGAGACTAAGGGGATAATTATACAGGTCTTACTGTGGCATTGCACCTCTAAATAAAGGCAAACATGTTTTAAGTTTTATTTTAAATATATTTTTCTATTACACCTGAATATTTGTTAAATAAAAAAAATAATAGAAAATGGGATGCTAAACTGAATTGTGAACTGAATACATTGGTGTTGATATGACAAAGTCTTCAAGACCATAGAGCTGTTATTTGCTGGCATTCTCATAGTTCCTAGCCTAACACCTTATGAATTCCATAAATTAGGGTTTGGTTGCTACACTTCACGAGGGAGATGATTTTGGGCAATTGGCTCTTGTGAATGATGCCCCCCGAGCTGCTACCATAGTTTTGCGAGAAGACAACTGCCATTTTCTACGTGTGGACAAACATGATTTCAATCGGATTCTTCGGGTTTGTATCTTAATATTCTAACTATATCAAATAATTGATTGCATAATATATTGGTCCATTTATAGTTATGCGCATGTTTGTATTTTGGACTCTTTGCTAAATACCCAAATCTAACTAAATTGCATTGTCCTAACGAAAGGATGTAGAAGCTAACACAGTGCGACTAAAAGAACATGAGAAGGTGGTATTAGTTCTGGAGAAAAATCCACAGATATCAACTGGAAACAACCTACAACATGCAGCAGCCTCCAACCTAAAGTAAGTGCATTGGATTTTTGCCTCTCTAGTATCCTTAATATCTATTTACTAAAAAATATTTATTACTAGATTTTCAGATTTTATAAACATATGTGTTAATATGTAATGACATAATGTTATGTAATGAAATATATCAACATTAAAAGTCACCTCAGTTACTTTGACCTGTATAGCTTGGCCTGCAATCATGAAACTATATGAGGTACAGGAGGCAGTGCTATTAATTCCTCCTTATGTGCACTTCCATGTAGCAAATAAAGCAGCAGCACTCCGGTATTTTTGAAAAATTTGCAAAACTTTACTCAAATGCCATAGGCAACATTTCGGGCTACACAGGCCCTTTGTCAAGCCCTTCTATTAATTCCTCCTTATGTGTACTTCCAATGACTTGCATATCTCTCTCTCTCTCTCTCTCTCTCTCTCTCTCTCTCTCTCTCTCTCACTTGTACTTGGATCAAGTACAAGGTACTGTTTAATTATTACAGAGATAAAGGAAATAATTTAAAAAATCTGGATTACAGGTATTTGGATAAAATGGAATCTATGAGGGACAGCCTTCCCTTAATTTGGAACTTTCTGGATAATGGGTTTCTGGATAACGGATCCCATACCTGTATTTAAATACTAAATATAACCATATAACCATATTAATAACGCTGTACAAACACAAATCATTAAGTCCTTATGAGAAGGGTTGTCTGCAACCGTTTTGTCTATAACCATAGGCCTTTTCCTTTAATGCTCTAGGTACACTGTCATGTCTGGGACATCTGATAAAATCCTGGAACACTTACTAGAGACTATGAAGCTTGATTCATACTCAGGAGGTATGTTAATCTGTTTATCTGTAGAGCTGTCAATGGGTAAACATAATGGGTAAAGTTTCCAGTGATGAAAATGAATAATTAAAGCATTGCTCCTCATTGCGACACTCTGGATTTTTGTTTTTGCAGAGCAAATTTCCAATCTTCATTTTTTTAAATAATACTGTTTTATGGATGAAACCTTTGCCACTCATGATATTGATTCAAGTGTCAGAATAACCTTTTTTTTCTTTTGTTTTCTTTTAATTTCTCACAGACTCCTTTGCAGGTGATTTCCTCTTAACTCACAGTATATTCATGCCAACAACACAGCTGTGCCAAGCTTTGCTTCACCAATATCCTTTCACTAATACCCCTCACTGAGACACACAGACACACTCTCAGTGCAGATGTTTACTGTAGATAAATTGCCGATTTTTGCATCTTTCTTTATAGGAAAAAAATCCCTACACTTTTTTTACCTTAAAGTCAAAAATCATAAGACCGTACACGCTTTTTAATGACTTTAGCTTAAATGTCCAAAGCAAGCCTGTATGACATTAGTCTATATAAACCATTTCATGCACAGGAAAAATATGTTTTATCATGGAATCAAATGGCCCTTAACAGCCACTTAGGTTCAACATGGAGCCATCAGAAGTGAATGAACCAGAAAAGGCAACCTATTCTCTTCATAAGCAGCAGAACATCTTGCACCTTGTTAGCCTGTGGGTAGCTCTGTATGGGAGGTTACTGGAGGCTGAATCAAGTGCCAAGAGCTTCCTAGAGGTGAGGGATCAGTGTGACCTATTACACTGGGGAAGATCAATTCTTCTTCTTCTATAACATTTCTATTGTATGCAAGAGCAGAAATGTTACACATTCATCTGGTTACTAAGCTTATTGTAGTAGTATTATTATTATTATTAACATGTATTTATATAGCGCCAACATATTGCGTAGCACTGTAAAGTAAATGTGATTATACAACTACATCACATGAATTACATACATAGAACATATGGAGTAACAAACATCACAATCAATACAGGTACAAAGAGGTGAGAAAGGCCCTATGCATAGGCTTACAGTCTAAAGGGAAGGGAATAATACACAAGGTGTGGGAGTGGGCAAGATCGAATTAAGTGGGTGAGAAATGTGGTACTGTATGTGGTGTTGCGTTTGGTAGTTAAGCAGAGTGAGGGTAGGCTTCTCGAAAGAAGTGCTTTTTAAGAGATTTCTTGAAAGCAGAAAGGTTGGGAGAAAGTCGGACAGACCGTGGGAGAGCGTTCCAGAGGAGGGGTGCAGCCCTTGCAAAGTCTTGAATGCGAGCATGTGAGGAGGTAATGAGAGAAGAGTTGAGTAGCAGGTCAGTAGAGGAGTGTAGTAAGCGATTGGGTGAGTATATAGAGATGAGTTCAGAGATGTAGGGTGGGGCAGAGTTATGAAGTGCTTTATGAGCACTTTAGCTTAAGTTGATGTATTTTTGTCTATGACAAAGTAACAATGGATGTGCTGTCCTATGAAAAGCATTAAATGCAATTGTCTTGAAGCAGTCAGTGGGAATGTCCAAGGTAACCTCCTTTATTTTTAAAATCTATACATAAGAGACAGCCTAAACAATAAAGGTGGCCATATATATGCACAGATGTGTGTATATGGTGGGAGACGAGGCGACCGATATCAACAATAGCCTTGGATATCAGTCGTCTCTTCGATCAGCCAAGATGGAAAATCTTTATCTGGCTCCTTTGAAGGCACATCGACAAAGGGATACTGCTGAATTGTCAGAAAGATGTAAAATTCTGTTGTCTCTACCAGCATATCTGAAGATTCAGATTCTTAACACATGTAGTGAAAATGAACAATCATAATTGTGTATGGCCACCTTTAGTGAGATCACTTTTCTTTAAAACAGCAGACCAACAATAATGGGCAGATTAAACCTTTCTTAAATGATTTTACTTCTGCTTTCATGTTGTTTAACAGTCAAAACTAGCTTTGTGTACTGAAGCCCTCTAGTGGATTCTTATTTTGTGATTCCCTGAGCATGGTTTATAATCACAATCCCATACAAATTATTACCTATTATTTATGTTAAAGGGGTTCTTCACCTTTAAATCAACTTTTAGTATGATATAGAGAACGATATTCAGCAGCTCTCCAGTCTGTAATATTAGCAATCTGGCTGCTAGGGTCAAAATTATCCCGTTAACCATGCATTGATTTGAATAAGAGACTGGAATATGAATAGGAGAGGACCTGAATAGAAAGTTGAGTATTAAAAATAAGAACTAACAATAATTTTGTAGCCTTACAAAGCATTTGATTTTAGATGGGGTCAGTGACCCCCATTTGAAAGCTGAAAAGAGTCAGAAGAAGAAGAAGATGAATCATTCAAAAACTATAAAAAAGAAAAAATGAAGACCAATTGAAAAGTTGTTTAGAACTAGCCATTCTATAACATGCTCAAAGTTATTTAAAGGTGAACCACCACTTTAAGCAACATCATGAAATAACCCAACTGTCCTTTTTTTCACAGAAACTTTCAGAACATGTTAGCAGAGATCCACGTCTCCTTGCCTTTTGGAGAGAGAATCTTCAGGATAGGCGGAAAATCAGAACGTAAGTGACACACAGCTGTGTTTTTAAATATGATTCCATCCAGTCTATAAAATGGTAGCATGGCTAAATGCTTCATATATGCCTACTGATATGTCTACAAACAGTGCTGTAAAATCTCACCCTAGTGGTCTAGCAGGCCGGTGGGGACGTCCGCCATATGGTACATCTTCTTTGTATACTACCTGTACCTATTGCGCGTGTGGCATGCATTTCTGGCTTTTACATGCCGTACGCGTGATGTCATCATGTTCGTTTGGCGTGAAATTCTAATATTTAAAGGGGCTTTAAATCCAAACTCGTTGCCGTTGTTAGGTCTAACTTTAGTATCTGGGTGCGATTCCTGTCTGTTTTGATTCCAGTTTTGATCCTTGCCTGCTTGACTATTCTGAAATATACCGGTATTGACCCTTGCCTGCCTGACTATGCTTTGAACGCTGCCTGTACCGACCCCAGCCTGTTTGACCTTGCATGAACTCTGCCTGTACCGACCACTGCCTATCTGACTCTGCTTGAACTCTGCCTGTACCGTCCCCTACCTGCCTGACTACGCTTTTCGTCTATTCCCTGAACTGTTCCCTTACGTCCAAAACCTTGGAAACGCACGTGTCCCTTTACTCATTCAGAACATCTCCTTTGCTCCTCTCAACGTAAGACCTTGTGCCATCTGAGTAGCTGAGGGCTGCTACAGGCCGGAAGATTGAGGCGTGACCAGGGAGCCTAGCACTTATTCTGAATTTAGGGAGCCGTACGTGACAAGTGCCTTGGAAAATCAGAGAATTTCTCGCATACCCTTAGATGTACAAGCAGATTTTCACTTAGATAACCTTCTTCTGACATTTTGGAATAAGTTCCAGGATATGATTCTAGAATAATTAAGTGGACACAAACCTAGAGCTTAGAGCTTTACTGTGCAAGCTGTGCAAGCAAGTGTTGAGATGTATCTGCCCATTGACCTTAATTTGCTTATATGAACCAGTAAGACAGGCATGTAGCATCAGACTTTATTTTGATTTCAAAGGGCTAGCACCAATAGTTGAAAGTTCAAAGTGGCTTTTTTGTAATAACGTGGCAATAACCATGTTCTCACCAGCTATGTGGTCCTAATTAACGTTGGACAGTTAAAGGGTGTCCTTAGCCCTAGAAGTTAAGTAAGCTCTTGTTTCCTGGGTTGAAGTATAACCCCTAGTTGTCTATAATTTGGCCATTAAGCTGAGAACACTTGCTTAGGGCCAATTTTGCCAGTCCCCTTAGCTGAGCAGACAGGAAGTGTTTGCAGTGGAACCTAGACAGGCCAGGTCTAAATAGTGATAGGCTACTCACATTAATAGATCACTCTTAGGATAAAGCCTAAAATCTGGGAGTGCCTCTGTCAAGCTGTTGCGTCTCTCTCTTACTCTGTTGGGATATACAGTATACTGAGCATTGGTGCTGTGAGTAAATTTCTATCCACAAATGTTCTATGTTCCTGTTTTATCTTGATAAATTGCTATGTGAATTTTGTTATCAATAAATGAGTTCTGTGGTTAAGTTATAAGAACCACTGGTACCCATTTATTGTGTACTGTAAGATAATTGTAGTTCAACAACAACCTGTTGCAAGGACTCACTCTTGAGTGTAAAGAGTGTCATCCAGAACACTTATATGATAAAGCTCCTAGCTCTGGAAAATGGTGCTGCTCCAATTTACAGCCTTACATATACAACATAAATCAGAGATGTTGCTGCCAGAGGAATGGCATGTTTAGTAAGGTAAACCAATACTGTATATGGCCCAGTGTAGACATTGACTGGCCCAACAGTACTAGTTTGCATAAGAATTTTGACTGTATTCTGAGTGCACCTGGTCTAGCTACCCATAGCAACCAGACAGAAAATGTTGCTGTGGTGTAGTAGCCCTTGTGCAAATTTTGTGACTCATAACGCATCACTCTCTTTCTCGGTTAATTCAGATATGGATATAATTTGTGCCTACAGACACTTTTTTTCTTTGCTCTGTTCATTACCCAACCTGTTTAAAGGGACTATGTATACAGTACCTACAATGTAAATATGCCTTTGCTAAACACAATATACAGGACCTACATTGAAAATATATACTTATCATCATTATTATAATTTCAAATAAATCAATTTTTTTTTTTTGCTGTAGTAAAGCACTAATGGAGAAGTATTTTGTCTTTCCATGAACCACCCCCTCCCTCTCTAAACAGGGTAATTTCTTTAAATGTAGATAATGAGCTCTGTGTAAACAAACCCTTCCTTTCTCTGAACCACAGCCTTTGTTAGGGTTTGAGATAAGGAACAACTCAATATATATAGAAGACTTATCTGTAATTTGTTTTACTACCTACGTTTCTGCAAACAGTGATTTGGCAGAACCAGGACATACTACAGGACATTGGTGCTTATTCATTGTATCTTGCTAGTAAGTGTATGGGTATATTTTACTGATTTTTCCTTTGTTAATACTTTACTTGCAGATTGGAGGTGAGCAGTTGGAATCACTCTCCCCAAATAAAGGTATGCTACTTGTAAAAACGGAGCAAGGGGGGATATGTTAGAACTATATAAATAAAGTATAATAATAATAGTGCTGCCATTCATCAAGCCACATACTGCATGCCACTAGGAATGTTACTATGCCTTCTTTAGACCCCACAGGCATACACCCTAACACCTTATATTAACATACAGTATGTCTCAAGTATCAGCACAAGATATAGTCTCCTTAGTGTCTGGCACCAATACATATTCTGGTTTCATAGTCCGTTTGCTATTTTTCTATGACACTACATTTGTTTTACCAGATCAACAGCTATGGGAACCTTTTTTCCAATATGGAGGAGGATGCATCCAGTAACACATATACTATTCAAGCCAGTGACAAAGGTAGGGCAAAAACGAATCTCATTGTTTGAGAGCAAACTACAGTATTTTGTTTCAGCTTTAAAGGAAAGCATTGTTCTTCAGAGCACTTTTGCAATTTGCATTACTTTTCAAGTTTTCAAGATATTAACTGTTTTACACTGTTAATGTAACAGAACTGAAATATCAGGGTAAACAGTTCATAGACTGAGAAGTAGGTTGTGCAGTTGGTTACGTTGCTTTATACTATCAGTGTAAAACCTGAAAAAGGCCTTATTTTTTATTTTAAAGGAATTCAGTCATGCATTTTGTGGTAAAGTTTTTATTACTAAATTACACTGTTAACAGTGCACATAATTCATACTACCATTTAAAATGTTATTCTTGAACCAATACATTTATATTTTTTAGTTGTAGTATTGTTTTTAGAATGAGCCAGCACTTTAGATAGGCTATTGTTTCGTCTACTTAATGTAACTGGAGGAGTCATGGCCAGACTTGGATTTTATTATTGATTGATATCCTCATGTCTACCAATAGCTGGGGCATGGGAGCATTTTTATAAATGCAGGGAACTGTTATCTTCTTACCTTCCTATTGTTCTGTTAATGGGCTGCTGGGGGAAGGCAGTGTTGGACTGAGGCATTGGGGCCCACCAGGGCTGCGATACCAAGGGCCCTCCCTGCAACCAACAGGGCTCCTTCCCAACACCCACCTCTGCTTGCACCACATTGCGTTAACGTTGTGTCATGTACCACCACCCACCGGGTTTTTTCCCTGTGACCCACCAGCCTAGTCCAATCATGGGGGAAAGGAGGGATTGATATCACTCTAACTTGCTGTGCAGCACTAAAGAGTGGCTGAAGATTAATAGAGCACATGGCTGAGGGCAAGTGGGAAACTAAGAACATGTTAGGGTTGCCACCTGTCCAGTTTTGACCCAGACAACCTGGTTTTTGGTGAAGTGAAGTCTTGCTCAGAGTTCCAAAAGGAGAAAGGTGGCAATCCTGGTCTATTAAATAATCTTGCTCTTTTTAAAAATAGATGTCAATGCAGGATTCTGCTGGAGGAGCGCTATTAACTGATGCATTTTGTAAAAAAACATGTTTTCCCGAGACACAATCCCTTTTAGAGCAATGATATGGAATTGTTTTGCATTGATACTTATTAGCTCGCCTGTAATTAGAGTTGATTTAAAAAGACAAAATGAATACTCAGTACAATTATTTTGCCATCAGCATGGATCTATGCTTGGTTAAGTACCATCAGTTATAAGGAATGGTCTGAATATTACAGTATAACAAATAGAAGTGCTTATGTTATTTATTAGTATTTATGCAAGGCTGGTTATTAGATGCTTCTTGTTCCAGTGCCTTATGATATTTACCGACTGGACCACTCATGTATCACCACAATGCTGCCTGTGAATGCCTCTGTGCAAGAGGTGATATCGTCATTAGCATCAAAGAATGGATATAACAGAGATCAGATTGTAGTCAAAGTAAACTCAAGCGGAGGTAAGTATGGAGATGTTCTGTTTGAGGCTGGATTACATTATCAGTGCCCTGGTTGGGTTACTTGGAGTGAGATTCAACTGATGAAACCAACAAGGCTAAAGGTCCCCATAGACGCAAAGATTTTTCTTTGGCGAACGACCGATTTTAGTGAAATCCGACCAATCTGTCAAATTATAGTGAAGTTAGTGGGAATCGAACGACTCCCATCTTACGATTTTTCGTCGACATCTGTGAATTGATCGACCAGGCTAAAACGTTTTTATCTGTCCCAGTGCAATCTATCTATGTTTGCAGGGCTAAGCAGGCAGCTACCCTCAGTTTTCCTGGCAGTATAGCCTATATCGTCTGAAATGGTATTTTTACTTGATGGAAAAATCGTACATTTAAATGATCGTTTTGAGATAATCGTGGTCTCACGATAACTAAAAGATCTTTTAAAAATCTTTACATCTATGGGCAGCTTAAGACAGCTTTCATTTTGCCATAGCATAGTGGAGAAATCACGTTCCATGTTTCAATATCAAACTAATTCTAATTAATGTGAGGCTATTCAGCAGATAGAAGAATACACAGAGCTATCTTGGAATTGCCAGAGCTGGCCTGTAGCACTTGATTGCTCTTCTAGCACACATACACTTAACTGCTATTCTAGCACACATACATGGAAAATGAAAGCTCTTGAAAACATTTTGATTAGCACAACTTCAAGTTAACCTGTAAGAGACTAGTATTATCTTTTGTTAGTCCTGTGACAGTAACTTATTTCTTTTCAGTACCTCTGAATGACTAGGACCCACTTACCAATGTCAAAATTATGGGACCTGGTAAAGACATAGAGCAAGTGTAATCTCTGTATCTGTCTGTTCTTCTTTCTCTGGCAGAGAGGGTCTGTCTGAAACAGGAGGAGACTGGTGTATTCACTTCTTTGGGGCTCAATGAAAGGCTTTTCATCTGCTATACTCATGAACTGAACACTGTGGTGAGTGACTTATCAAAATTTTGCCACTGGGCAATCAAACATAAAAAAATCTGCTGCAATTAAACAATTAAAGTGCCACTAGCACTGATAAATAAAAATGCATTGTATGTATTTACATGACACACACACCGGGGCCTGTTCATGAACTGTAAACCATGATTTACTACAGAAACCAGTGTAAAAACTGCATTGCATCCCTGAAATCATTCATTAAAAAGTGGCATTTTTTTTACGTAACATGAACACAGTGATTTCCATCTTCGTAGACCTGGAATAACCCACCCAAGTCAACGGAAAGAAATTCAGGTGGTAAGAAAATTTAGGCAAACGCCACAGCATTTTTGAAGTAACACTGCTGTCTATTTACAACTGCTTTATAAATATGCCTAATTTTATGTAGCAGTAGGTGGCATATTGTATGCCATTTTTGTACACAGCTTTATAAATAGGCCCTTTTGCTTGCATCACTTTTTTTATTCAAACATACATTTAAAAAAAAAAAAAATGTGTGACAGATCTACATTTTGGGGCAGATTATCAGCTTTATAAAATGCATTTTTTCACCCTTTGTTACCTGGGGAAAACACTATATTGCTTATTTCAATTTTCAAGCATTTTCCATAAATAGCAACAGTTTTTTATTGTGTAAAAGAACTTAATGGATGAGCAAAAGTTGCCTAGATGAATCTGTTGTGAACATTTTTCAAGCAAAGGACCACTATTTTATTTTCAGCTCAATTCACAAAGAAATTTGAAACAAGCTTGCAATCGTTTGACCTATGGAATATATATATATATATATATATATATATATATATATATATATATATATATATATATCCAACCAGATCGCACTCCGAAGTTTAAAACATAGCATTTATTAGCTTGTTAAAATGTAACAAAAATGTAGCGTCATTTGTAGCATAACACTTATCTGTCGGAAGTCCAGTAGTAACGCTAAATTCATCCACACTCACGCGACGTTTCAGGAAACATCAATTCCCTTTCTCAAGCGTTTGTATCGTGTAGTAGCGTGTAGGACTCCATTGCACAAACAGATTGCTTCCTTGTCAGGCGGAGCATACGTGGTCAGTAACTGTGATGACGCGTCCTCATAATAGGGACGATCTGCACGTCAGTGGCCACATCTCTCCACCCTCCCGTTGCTATCCAGAGTCCATAGTTACAACCCAGAAAAAATATCGATAGCAGCAGATTACATGGACATTTTTCACTATATCCTGACCAGTTTGAATTACTTAAATACATTGAACTATTGATAAGACAGATAAGTGATATGCTACAAATGACACTACATTTTTGTTACATTCTAACAAGCTAATAAATGCTATGTTTTAAACTACGGAGTGCGATCTGGTTGGATAGATATAGTACGAAGAGCGGAATTACTCACCGCCATTCAGATCAGCACCCTATATATACACACAACATACTCCCAGTGTGCAAATGAATGCATATAATCACAGAATGTACTTTTCTTACAGACCCCCCTTCCTGAACAACTGGGACCAAACACCAGCAGCTTTGATATTCTGGAACTGATCAGCTCCAAGGACCTGGCACATCAGATGACAGATAATGATTGGAACCTGTTTACGAGCATTCACCAGGTACATTCGAGGATTTTGAGACCTGACTTAGACTCCGAAAATGCAGGTTTTCTGCATAATGTATCAGTACAGTAACAGGTGGCTCATTAACTGCATATGTGATTCTGATGCATCCGCCTGACTGATACAACTGCGCCTCTGTGTGGTTATTCAGAAAACATGCACTGCTAGGATTGGGGGATCATTCTGTAAAGGTAAAATCAGCTATAACTGGCAAGTAAGCAATGCCTCCAAATTGTCATTTATCATTACAACTGGTAGAATATTGTCTTGGATTAATTAAACCATTACTGTTCTTTTACTCCGCTAGAAAAGCCCTGCAGCCAGGTGCAATTCTATTCTGTCCATGGCAGCAGACCCAATGCAATGCAGTGCAGAGGGTGCAATTTTCTAGCAATTCCATTTTATGGAAGTAAAAAAGGTTTCAACATATTAAAGCAATATTTTATGCTATGTGGGGCTGTATATATTTCAACACCATACATTTTTCATTAAGTGTTAAGTAGCTGAATAAACATTCAACATGTGGGTTTAGCATGAATCTGGTTTTAAAGGGGAAGATCTGGCAATTCTCCAAACTGCATATATTCTAACAATCCCTTATATGAAGAATGGATTGTGCAGGAGTATGTAACGGTAGAATCCCTTATCCATATCTCAGGTGGAATTGATCTATCACACCTTTGGGAAGCAGAGGTTCCGTAATGAGACTACTGCTAACCTTGAGAGGTTCATGAGGCGCTTCAATGAAGTACAGTTCTGGGTGGCTACTGAGGTGTGTCTGTGCCAGGAGGAAGAGCGGAGAGCACAACTTCTGAAAAAGTTCATCAAACTGGCGGCCTAGTAAGTAACTGTGCCATGTAAATCAGTTTACTAAGGACTCTCTCACACCAGAAGGCTCATATTTAAAAATGCATCAGTTTTTCCCAAAGGTTCCACCATTACTTTGGCCACACACTGAATTATGTCCAGCACAATGGAGTTCAGCAAACCAAAACAGGCGCTAATTGCTTTGCATGATTCTGTGTATAGTGTACAGTTTGCAGCTAGCATTTGTGTAATATAGATGGCATCACTTCCAGTCAGTAGAGTCTATTCATGTAACTATCACCACGTCCAGGCTGTGGTAATTCCAGGGTTGTGTCAGTGACCATTCTTGGGCAGAATATTGGGCTGGTTAGGTGCTGTGGTGTCACAACTACTTGAAAGTGGAGGGGGCGCTTACAGCCACAGGTAGGAATAATGATAATGACTGAGGTTAATGTGCTTAAGGTGCACGGTACCTTGCAAAATTTTGCAAATGACTTCATGCAAATGCTAAGAATGGGGGGGGGGGCATTGTATGGAAAAAAAACCAGGTTTTACACTTTATCATGCCAAGGCTTTGATTTATATTATACTTGTTAATAAAGTGCAGTAGTCATTGAATTCATATATTTCTCCCAGTGTTCAGATACAGGTATGGGATGCGTTATCCGGAAACCTATTATCCAGAGAGCTCCGAATTATGGAAAGGCTGTCTCCAATAGACTCTATTTTATTCAAATAATCCAAATTTTTAAAAATGATTTCCTTTTTCTCTGTAATAATAAAACAGACAGTACCTTGTACTTGGAATAAAACAGTACCTTGTGCTTAGATTGCCAATCTAAGATATAATTAATCCTTATTGGAGGCAAAACAATCCTACTGTGTTTAATACATGTTTATTAGTAGACTTAAGGTATTAAGATCCAAATTACTGAAAGAGACATTATCCTGAAAACCACAGGTTCAAAGCATTCTGTATAACAGGTCCCATACCTGTACTTTAATATGCACTTTGGTACTGATGTTTGCGTAAAGTTTCTAGCTGTTTCTGTTAATTTTACATTTTAGCTTTCATAGGATTTCTGGGAGTTTTGGTTTAGCAGCAGCTGAAACATCAGTTTTTGTCATAATTATCGTATAATCTTACTCAGTGAACTGGCATATTTATGTCTGTCATTCTGATCCAGCCTCAAGGAACAGAAAAATCTGAACTCCTTCTATGCGGTGATGTTCGGTCTCAGTAACACAGCCGTCAGCCGCTTATCTAGAACTTGGCAAGTAAGTAGTCACAAAATTCTATGTATTTTCCATATCACTGTAACATTTTATTTACTCTACTCATCAACATTTTTTAAAACACACAAATGTGCTTGATGTGACTACTCTTAATACTAAACACCTATAACCCCGAATATATATGTTTATTAGAAATGAAGCCATTAGGTGAGAGATTTGTGACTTCATTGATCTTTTTTTATACTTGTAGAAACTGCCAAACAAAATAAGAAAACTCTATTCAATATTTGAGAGGCTCATGGTAAGTACATTTGGAATCTTTATTTATACCCCATAACATTTAGTAAATACGTAATTATTATTCTTCAGATGCCAGCCGATTCAGATGGGTTAGAACTTGAAACATAAGCAGCCAATCACTTTATTTAAATATGCACACCTTATAGATGCTTGGTCTCTAGTGGTTACATACGTAGTAACATATTCATTGCTTTGTTTCTCTTCATATAATACATATAGGAATAGATTTGTGACTTTGTTGCAGCTCAGCATGGATATATTTAATTAAATAATATTAATAAATTAATTTTAATTAAATAAATAATATTTTGTCTTTCATAGGACCCCTCATGGAACCACCGATCTTACAGACTTGCTGTAGCAAAACTAAGTGCCCCCCTGATCCCATTTCTCCCACTCATCCTTAAAGGTAAAACATGTTGTATAACTCTCTATAGTAGGCATATTCACAGATGTTGGACTGCAACTCAGCTGCAATTGCCAGCATTGACTGGCAGATGAACAATATGTAAGGCTCTTATATTGGTGCTAGGCGTATATATGTATATTTTTTATTTATAGTGCACACAGTAGAACAATACATTAATAGAACAAACAGGGGTCAATATAGTGATAAAGTAACAGATAGATACATAATATAATTATATCCAACTGTAAGTGCAGAGTACAGACAAGAACAGGGATGCCCCTTCCCAGTAGAGCTTACAATCTAAGTTTGGTAGCTGCAGTTGACACTTCTTCTCAAGTGCAGTTGGATGTTGCCCCAGCCTTTATCAAAGGCAGAGACATTAGTTTTTTGTGTGTAATAAATAAATTTTCATTATCTTAAGCCCTGCGAGAGCAACTTCTGTAATGATATATATATATTTCTCCGTGCTTTACATTGTGTTTAAACTGTATTGGTAATGTGCAAAGCAGGACAGATAAGAATATTAGTGTAATATAGGAGGGGAGTTCAATCTTAAATGAAATGATTGTTACCTTTTTACGGTTGTTTACCTAATTGCATGTGTGGCTGACTGTGATACACACACCCTACTCCAGGTTTAAGTGGTAAGTAGTACCAGTCCTCCAGCATTACCCTTAAGCAGCACAACTTTAATTTTTAATTTAATTGGCAAGAATGTATTCTAGGAGACTAAAGTAAAGTGGAAGGATATAAGCTTCAAAGGGTTAAAGGCATAAGCTTATAAAGGGATTAAAATTCAGCTCTTGAATCCACATGTGGTCAATAGTTTTTGAACAAGTAAAGCCCTAACCCTAAATAGGCACTGGCAAATACTGAAGAGGAACAAGGGAATCAGGCTTAAATAGAAGGAACGTGCCTTTCTCAAATCCTTAACTGACGGCCATTAAAAATGCTCAATACAAAATTAAAATGCCCAGTTGTCCTTTAAAGTTGTACTTTTTCTCTAGCAGTGAGCAGCATTGAACTTTGTATGTTGTTTCTTGGAAATTTCTAATGTTCTTCACAAATGAGGCATGTTTTATATTCATTGAAAATGATTGTTTTACAGACCTCACTTTCTTACATGAAGGAAATAGAAGCATGTTGGACAACCTTGTCAATTTTGAGAAAATGGTTAGTAACATAATAAAAAATTCTTACACTCATTTTCTTTTTGTTTATCAGTCCAGTATCCCCGTAATGTGAAAATATTTTCTTAGGCTGATAACACATGCAGCAGTTTCTCTACCAAACCTCAAGTTTTAGATTCAGCCGCCTTTCAGACCATATTTGTGTTCATTATCAGGACTGGAATCTACCTGTCCTTGCACTACTGTTCAGCCCAGAAATGCTCAAGTGTACAATTTGTCTAAAGCTGGCCACAGACGCAAAGATCCAATGGTACGAATCAATGTACGATCGGACTTCCCCATCTCCCGACCTGCCACTAACCGTTCCGATCAAATAAAGTAGTAAAAGAACAGATCAGCCGATGTTCTGCCCCTGACAGCAATCGTACGAAAGTTATGTCCGACCAAAGCTAGTGACAGTCTACCACTGAAAATCGTACGATCGGCAATACATGCAGAGATATTATCGGCAGCCGAAATCTTTTAACCTGTCCGATCGACCAAATGACCGTTCTCGCCGTACGAAAAATGTCGGGACTCTCCACACACGGTCCGAAAATCGTACCAATCAAGCATTCGTACGATCAGATCTTTGCGTCTATGGCCAGCTTAAGGGTTTTTTTTTTTTTGGAGAAAATGCATTTTGGAGAAAATGCATTGTGTGTACCTTTTGCTGCACACTTTTGATGGTCCCAGCTGCCACCTGTTTTTTTCTGTAAGTCTAGGCAGGGTAGGTGATGTGGGGAAGAGTGGATATCAGGGGGTTGGATGGGTTTGTGATGGCAGGAGTTCAGGCTATGACACGGTGATCGGTGATTGACTGACCACCACGTCATCATACCTCCCAACCGTCCCGTTTTCATTGGGACAGTCCCACTTTTTTTACAGCTCAACTCGCAGTCCCTCGTTTGTACTGGAAAGTCCCTACTTTCTTTGCACTAAACACCCAGAAAAAGAAGTTTCTAACTTAATTGGCTTTTAGCAGAGAGCCCAGAACAGCTAACAGGTGCATATAAGATACTTTGTAACAATTTTGAGATAAGCAAATAAGTAATTGTAACATTTTAGATAAGGAGGTCCCTTGGGAAAAGTTAGACTCACAGCTTAAAGGGCAATTTACCTCCATTAGCAAAAATGTAACAACTGAAAAAAAACAGACTTTTTTTTTGTCCTTTTTATTTCCAAAATGTTGGGTGGTATGCGTCATTCATGGAGCGGACTCTTCTGATTTGGAGAACTGGACAGGCAATTTTTGCCCTGGGCAGCCCTTGAGAAAACTGGGCTATCCAGGTCCAAACTGGAGAGGTGCCTACATCCGCCAGTCTTAAATAGTAGCTGGGTGATTAGATTTGTGGGGTGGGGATAAAACACATTTGAGGTGAAAAGTGATCAGGTTGTAGGCAGTTTTTCGGAGAATGTTGCTTTATTATGAGGCACTAGCTATGGGGTTAATTCTGGGCAATCCAGAGGCAAATTGGGGGTGGAAGAAAGGGTATTACAATTACCAGCCAACAGTAAATTTGTAATAAAGGCCCTGTCCTCAGCTGGTGAATTACAGGCAGGGCAGTAACTCTATTCATGTGTCCAATAGCCACCCATCCGATATGTGTGTAAAGAGCCATTCAATACCTGTTTGTCTCCCCTTACCTAGTTAAACTATTTAGTTAGCCAATCTGCTATACGTGGATTTAAGATGAATAAAATTAGGGATATGACAAGAATTTTGGTAAAAATATCAAAACTAAAGGATATCGCATACAAAATATCTGCTCTTCGATGTCAATAGCTTTCAGTGGAAAGTGTTGTAAACAGTGACCAGTAATTTATAACTTCCTAAGGATTTGCACATTCGGGGGCCAAAGGCAATGTTCAGTTCTTCCCAAAATGATTTAGTCTCATATGTTATTGGCAAAAGAACTCTAATAATTAAACAAACATTGACATTCATATGGGTAACTGTACTTATGTGTTTTTTCTCCTTAGCGCATGATTGCAAAGACAGTGCAGATGTTCCACAGCTGCCGCAGCCAGGCTTATAGTGAGTCCATTTATCTTAACTTAAACATTAAAGGTCCCTACTCTAAAAAGGTTGCCTTACTCTGCCCTGAATGTATCAGAATAAAGGGGCTTATTTTATTGTGTGCACAGAGCTTTTTTTGTCTTTCACAGGTTTTTATATGTAGGTGTTGGAGTTACTGCTTGCCATGGTATTTTTTTTTCATAGGCACAGATAGAAATATGGATTCCAGGCAGGTTGCTGCCTTACTGAATTCTTTGGAGAATGCTTCTGCTGGCATAATTATAGGATAAGTAAACCTTAAAAATAAGTGAATGTAAAATTAATGAGGGTGCTATTCTAAGCACATTTGCAATGTACATTTATTTTTATTTTAATTCCAAAATATTTAAGGATACATATACTGTTAACATGAATGAATTTTGTTATAACAGCTCCACCTGCTGGCTATTTTACGACCAGTCGGACCACCAAGTAGTCAAGGAAGTTATCTGGAAAAAGAAAGAGGGCTGCTCAGTTGTTCTTCTGGTTGGGAAAGATTTGAGAAAGATTTCTATTTTTTTCCTAACCAGAAGAACATCAGAAAAGCCTGACAACTTCTTGACAACTTGTATCCTTTATTTATTTCTTTTTAATTTCAAGATAATAATGAATGTACATTGCAAAAGTGCTTAGAATAGCACCCTCATCAATTTTACATTAACTTATTTTTAAGGTTTACTTATATTTTAAAGGGGTTGTTCGCCTTTAAGATATTCTGAGAAAATTTGCAATTTATATAATTTTTTATTATTTGAGGTTTTTGAGTTATTAAGCTTTTATTTAGCAGCTCGCAGTTTGCAGTTTCAGTAATCGGGTTGTTAGGGTCTAAATTACCCTAGCAACCATGCATTGATTTGAATAAGACACTAGAATATGAATAGGAAAGGTTCAATGTAGACAGGAACAGCACCTTCTTAATGTAATAAAAGGCCTTTATTTAGACATGGCACAGACCAATAGTAGCTACTATGCTACTATTGCTCTGTGCCATGTCTAAATAAAGGCCTTTTATTACATTAAGAAGGTGCTGTTCCTGTCTACATTGAATCTTCTATGGTGTGGGGTGGCCACCATTGAACGTGCACCAGAAACAGTGGAGGAGTTGTGTGCTGACACAGAATCACTATATGAATAGGAAAGGGCCTGAATAGAAAGATGAGTAATAAAAAGTAACAATAACATTACATTTGTAGCCTTACAGAGCATTTTATTTTTAGATGGAGTCAGTGACCCCCACTTGAAAGCTCGAAAGTCAGAATAAAAAAGGCAAATAAAAAAAACACATAATGAAGACCAATTGAAATGTTGCTTAGAACGGTCCATTCTATAACATAACACATGTTAACTTAAAGGTTTAAACAAATCATATGGCAGCTTAGAGTTGAGCAGTGAGGTTTTTTATTTTTGTCAAGTTCTGTGATTAGTGATGGGCAAATCTGTGGTGTTTACCGAAATTCCCGAAACGACGAAACATTCGAAGTCAATGGGCGTAAACATTTTTTTGACACACGCCAATTTTGTTGCGAGCGACAATTTTTATACACGGGACTATTTGGTCCAACTGCATGCAAAGTCAGTGGGTGTCCGAATAATTTTGACGCGAGACAATTTTTATGCGCCCATCAATTTTGATGCGCAAATTAATTTTTTTAACGCAAATTGTTGCCACAATTTTGCAAATTAAGTCGCCTGCGGCGAAATGCAGAAATTCGCAAATTTGTGTCTGGCAAATTTATTCGCCCATCACGATTAGTGATGGCAAATTCTGTTAATTATCTTAGCCCAGTTTTAGCTAAGGACAGTTTATAACGATGTATTGCTTTCTCCCAGTTCCTCTGTCACCTTTGAGAACCCGACCTGTACACATCCTTGAGGATCCTAGTGCTGCCCGGATATCTACATGTAAGAGCAACGTGTTCCTAACTGCTTTTGTCACAACATTTCATGAAATGGGAGATTTTTATCAGATTTTGTAGACTTTTTCTAGCTCCTCCAGTAAAAAAAAAAAGTGAAGCTGTCCCCAAAAGGGGAAATCCTATATTATTTCAAGTCCATGAAGCAACATGTAGTAGTAGTAGTATTAATAGTAGAGCAAAAAATAAAAAAAAACTATTTTCTTGTCATCTCCAGGGATGTCCTTGTGACTCCTGGAACGATCTATTAGTGAATAGGACAGCAGAGAATTTATTGAAGGGTCTTCTATTATATTTATATAGTGTGGTAATCCCCATCTGTAAGTACCTCTTCTCCATTGTAACCAATACCTTGTTAGCCAGCCTTTCTTCATATCCGAGACCTTCCCTGCCCTTTTTGAACTTAATCACCCTTCTCATGTTATATCCACATATACCTGTACATATGAAGATGCTTGTACACTGCACCATTCAGTTACTGCCGCCCCTAAACTCATATCATTAGTTGCAGATTAATTAGCATAAGCAAATTTAGGGAGGCCACTAATAATCTGATCAGTTTAAGGCATAAAACAAATGTATCTGTGCTGTATGGTCACTCTGTTTTGTTTTGCATTTAATAGGCAATATATAATATCTTTTATAACATGCTTTTCTTGGTTTTTACAGGTTCAGAACACTCTATGACGCTAAGAAGCCCAGCTACAACATGGGCTTATATTCAGCATATGAAAGTGATTGATAATCAGAAGAAACTGATGGAATTGTCCCGTAGCCTGGAGCCTGCATCTTCTGCATGATCATTATTTAAGAGAAAGACAGATTTGAAATAAGATAAACTGCAACCCAGTCCCTGTATCAGGGTAAAGATTAGCAGGACACCATTGTATTGGCACTCCAGCTCTTGGATTGTAATATCTCCATTTTTCCCAGCAGTATTTTTTATGTTTTTTCTCTGACATTGGAGATGTTTATTCTAAGGAATACAGACTGCCAAGAAACCATCAACATCAGACAACGAATTAACTGAAATGTTTGTTGCTGCTTAAAGCACCTCCAGATAGAACCTGAGCTACGTCTTCCATTTCATTAACCGTGTTCTATGGTGGGACAATGAATATTGCCCAAATCTACATGAAGTAATCCAGATCTTTCAGGGAGGACTTTGCTAAGGAACAAACAACCTAAACAGTGATACAGTTGAAGAGCTACAGAACAGCCAAGGAATGTGCCCTGATTTTAAAAACATAAGAAAATGATACCCCCACTTGGTTGGACAAAAACTTGATAAACAAGAATTACCCTTTACCCTAATTAACTGTTATGTAGACTGTAAATATTTTGTCAACAGAAGGTATATATTTTTTTTAAAAATAGCCAGTAACCATGAACTTCACATTAACCAGGAAGACATTTGGGCTCATGCAGAAGATGTAATCAACCTGGATATAGCCATTATTTAGTATGCATACTCTAAAATATAAGAATGCTTCCTCCAGACTTTGTGCAGCAGTATCACCTACCAGCAGGGATACTTGAAAGGTTCTCGATCAGCTAAAGTTCCTAAAGCTATAGTAAACCTTTAAGGGCCGAAAAAGACCTAGTGCTGGTCAATGGGAGGTGGAAGGAGGTAGTTTTAGGTGATTTTCAGCAAGCTGAAAAGGCCCTTTTGTAGCATCAGCCTAAAAAAATATTTATTTCAACCAACTGAACTGAAAAGAGTGTTGTAAGGTGAACAACCGATTTAAGAGTGATGGATGATAGGGAGATTTGTCACCTGCACTAAAATAGCATGACTGCAGGCAACAAGTTTCCCAAAAATGCTTCTCCACCTGCTATAATAGAAAATCACTGTTGGTAAAACCTATGAGATAAGTCGCCCCAAGTCAACTCCCGCCGACTTCGGAACAATGAATCGATGCGTAGGTGTTACCATTTGTGTTTTCAGTTAAAGCTGGCAGAGAAGCATTTTCGGGATGTTTGTTGTCTCCAGTCGTGCATTTTTTATTGCAGGCATACAAATCTCACTGTCAGCCATGGCCCTAAAACTACGTTGAACAGATATAATCCTCATTTCCCAATAGGATTTACATGCCGTACCTGTAGTTCTTCGTAAAGTGCCAACTTTGGTTCAGCATTCAGAACAAACCCAAAATGCTAATTCCTTGGAATCGATAGTATAAACTTAGATCCATAATGATGAACAATTTCTTGCCTTGGTGCAGTGATTTACAGATGATTACATTTTGGGGAATTTTGCTCAAATGTGAATATCTGCATTAGGGAGTAGATTTGGTTTCTAATCTTTTGCTTTGGGATTCCACATTCATCAGAATCCAAAAAGTGTGCATTCTTTACATTCCTGTGCTGTACCAATCCTAGATACTGGGCCAGAATTAAACTTGATTAGAACATTTTCTCTCATGTAAACAGTTCTTTAGTCTGTGCAATACAATGCACATATGCTTAAAATGAATAATCTACTGAAAAAAAACAGTGCAGCTTTAACTATAGGTCTGAGGCACTATTCCCCATTAAAGCCTTACCTGCATGATATAACTCATCTGCCTCCTAGAAACTAGGGATACACCGAATCCAGGATTCAGCCTTTTTCAGCAACGATTTGGATTCAGCCCGAATCCTTGTCGAATCTGAGTCCTACTTTGCATATGCAAATGAGGACCAGGAAGGGAAATCACTTTCACTGTCACAAAACAAGGAAGTAAAAAATGTTATTCTACTTTTTCCCTTCCCTAATTTGCATATGCAAATTATGAATCGTTCGGTATTTGGCCGAATCCCAAATAGTGGATTCAGTCCATCCCTACTAAAAACAGCAATGATGTTCCTTTCCGCTGCTTGGTGTTTCTTTTACTGCTCATACTTTTTAAATGATAGGGTATCGAGATGCCAGTTGTTACATGTGTCAAGGTGTAGAACTATAGATTTTTGGAAACTTTTCTACAGCAGCAACAGTTATGCCTACTTGTTTGTTTTTATGCATTTCTGTAAGTGTAAAATATGTTTGATACTCTCACTCAGTTTAATGCATTATTGGGCTTTATATAGAACTGATGGAGTACTAAATGCTACTCTGTAGCATTCGGCTAATACCATGAGAAAGTTGCACATGCAACGCTGGAAAGTGACGTGCCAGCCAGTCCATTCCCTTCATATAATGGAATTCACCGAAATACTGGAAATCTACTGGGATTTCTACAGTCTCCACCATGACAGGTGTGGGAAACAAACAAAATGCGAGATATGTCAGTTAAAAATTTATTTATAAACAACATACAAAGCATACTAGACAAGTATTTGTAAAACATTTAAGTGCGTTGGTTAAAGCAATTTCTTTGAACCAAACTGTTTAATAATACAAAATCATAATAATGGAATACTTCACTGAATGCCAATACTATAAGGATGGTTGTGTGTTATATTTAGTCCTATACCAGTGAGGATTCTGTTAAAGCTTTGACCATTTGTTTATTGGTGAACTATTCAATGGGTCAACATGTACGTCTTGTTATCTTTGGGTTTAATCCACCGATGTTAAGGATACCTTGCCTATACACCCTGTCACTGGACAAACTGATAGTTTTATTGTATACAGAGCACAGGTCGTGGATTGTACAAATATATAAAATACTCAGAATGGTTGAAGGTGGCCTGTAAAAAATCCCATACCTCAAATATAAATAAATATTCAAATAAAATTCATGCAGAAGCATTTTTATAGGTACTCCAAACTTAGTTGATTCCAATTAAGGGTCGGTCTTCCCTCTTTTGCCACGGACTTTTGCCGCTGTATTCCCAGTTGAGCTTCCTAGCAGCTTCTTGATGAGAAATGTGAACTTCTTTGTCTCCTAGAGGATCATTGATATGTATATTTACTTCTCTATTGTCATCTTGTGGTTTTTGCCTCACTGTACAGCTAGCCACTCTGCCTGAACTTTTAAACAGTCCATCACGTTCCTGCTTCACTGGTATTTCAATGATATCCACCCCAGAATCCAAGCTTGTCACGTTATTTATGTCTACCTTCTCAACTTGAAATCCTCCGGAAAAAGGTCTATTTGAAAAAGACACAAACCAAGCCATCGGTTGAATAGGAAAAGGTTTTCGTAGCTGAAGAAAGTCTTGCTTCTTAGAGTCATCAGACCCATTCCTTTCTAAAGTGCCTGGCACAGAAAAGGATTCTTTGTGTCCTGCAGGATGACTAACATTGGAGAGCCCAAGGGTATCCCATGTAAACTGCTGGTTAGCAGAATTGTCACACAGAAGTGTACTGCGGTCCAAGTCTTTGGGGAGACTAAGTGCCCTAAACTGACCAGTACATGATGAGGAGGTTTCCTTGACTGGTGACTCCAGGGGAATCATTAAAGTTTCTGGGTCTAGTCCACTTTTTAAAGAAGAACTTCTTCTTTTGGTCTTGAGGAGAAACAAGGAGTTATCTAGTAAGCTACTAAGCACTGATGCTCCTGATGACATGGCACAGTGAAAAACTGGTGATCGTTGGGTGGCCTCCCTTTTTTCTCCTGCTGTAGGGTCTGAAATGTTCAAACAAAAGTCTTCATTCACAGCCAGTGATTGGCCATCTAGGGACAAAATGGAGGACATGGGGGAGGGTTTTTGACAGCTGTGGTCCACCATATGAGGAAAGGATTTTTCCTGGCCATGACAAATGAGAGGCGTTGGGTCTGTCACGTGCAAGGTAAAACTTGTCATGGAAGTTGCTTGATCTCTGACAAGTCTTTGGGGTTTCTTTAGTTTGTTTCTAAAGCATTTCCTCCTGTCAATATAAAGTGGATGGATGGAGTTAAAAGATGAATTAGTAAACAGTAAAGATTACTGGAATCTCAGGTATATGAATAACAAAATAAGCAAAGAGGCAAAAGCAGAGAGTAAAATAGATGGATAAACGTAGAGAATGCACTGGAAGAGAGAGTGGCCACAGTGGATTTATATCAAGTAAACAACAGAGAGAAACTAGTAACAGTGATGGAACTTTTTAGAGAAGCACACATTTAGGGATGTGCCCACACTGGAGCATAGTGTGCCTTGTACTTCTTACAGCTACAATGAAATGCTTCTGTATGGATTGCAAAGGCAATGCAGAGTCAAAAATAGGGTCTTTGGAAACTAAGCATGGTAACTTAAATGATGCAGTATAGAAAGGGGGCAATTGTTGAGAAGCTGTATATACACTGTAGATCTGTGAACGTTACTGGCGTAGTCTGCATTTTAGGCTTAGTGACACTTTATCAAAATAACCTGAAGGTAATCAAGGTTAGATTCTATATCCTAACAAGACACAAGTGATATTGTCTTTAACGGAGAACTAAAACTTAACTAAAGAAGTAGCTAGAAATATTGTACATTGTGTTTTGGGCTTCTGTACCAGCCCAAGGAAACCACAACCATTTAGCAGTAAAGATCTGTGTTTCCAAAGATACCCCAGTAGCTCCCCATCTTCTTTTCTGTTGATTCACTGCACATGCTCTGTGCTGCTGTCTTTTACTGAGCTTAGGGACCCACTCACAATATACAGTACACATAGAATATAAATGTCACAATATAAGGCTGATTAGTAATTAATACAGATAATTACTAAATGGCAGCACAGAAACCAGTGCAATTAGCATCAGTATTTAATCAGTCCTGTAGCATCAACTTATATTACAGACAAACCTCATTTCCTTCAATTTGTGACGACCGCTAAACTTAGCTTCTCAACAGCTGCTCAGAGCCCACTGAGCATGTGAGTGTCACAGATACTTTCCAAGATGGTGACCCCCTGTGACAAGTTTGAAGTCCTGGATCATTGCTGCTATTGACAAGCTGAAACTTTAAAATTTAGGCTGGTGCAATAAGTTCAGTGTATAAAACATTGCATTTTTAGGGTTTAGTTCTCCTTTAACATTACCTCCAGTAGCAGACGAGCAGGGTAGACAATGCCCCGAGCAGCAGAAGTATGAAGATAAGAATGGCCAGGAGATATTGAGTGTGATGACCTGGATCCATAGTGAAACTGCTGCAAGATAAAAACAAAATAATTTTATTATCCATCTGCACCTAGTGAGTAGCGAGTCAAGTCAGTTCTAGATGGACGAAAACAAATTAATAGGAATATTTAAATCCATAATTGCCAGGCTGCTGAGATTCATTCAATTTTCAAGAGCTTGGTAAAATAATTTCAGTTGTGTCCAGGTTAATATACTTCATGGCTAATGTAATCTAGCATGTATGTGTGGCCTTGGATTGTGTGTGAGCACAGTGAACTTTATGGCCCCTAGTATTTAACATGGCAGCTTTTCTATTTTGCAATATCCAATGGCACATTAGTAGTGAGGTCTATTTTTATTAAAATAAAAATAAAAATCTGTTTGCTCTTTTGAGAAATGGATTTCAGTGCAGAATTCTGCTGGAGTAGCACTATTAACTGATGCATTTTGAAAAAAAAACATTTTCCGATGACAGCATCCCTAGTGGTTGAAGTATGGTGCATTTGTAGATTTACCACCAAATAGCTACACAAGTTCATTATTCTCAATGGCTCTGTATCCTCCAGAACCAACACCAAAACTGAATGCAGAAAGAATGCTGCCTTGATGTCTTTCTGTATCAGTTGAATGATAGAAGGCATAAAGCTTGCACTCCTTGCACATGCTGTTTGTAACTATTGGTAATAGACACTATATTGGATTGTAGGGAAGAGATTATGGGTTCACAACCTTCAGCAGCATACCTTTGGGGACCGTATATAAACGTATGTGTTCTAGCTAACTTTTCTTGGATCAGTTATATTTTACAGGTGTACAGATAGTGAGGAAGCTAGTATTTTTTTTTTATTTTTTATTCTGGGACAACAGCACTTATTGGTCATCTGTAATTAGATAATGGCATGGGTTACTTTTCCACAATGCAATTTACACCTTGGTAATGTCTGTGCATTTTTTTTTTTTAAAATATTCATCAACTTCAATATAGAGATTAAAATCCAGACTAGTAAATAGCAGTGCATCAGTTTGGATTAATAACAATGTTTCACAGGTTTTCAGTACATTACTCTTGCTTTGTAAATAACCCCCCACTAATATATCTATATACGAATACAAACCTGCAAAGAAAGCGTGTTCTCTGTATATAATAACTTATACACCAGCAATGTCTGTACAATACAAGCCCGGGGAAGTTCAAATAATTGAATAGGGCACCATTCTGTTGTAGAGCAATTACATTTCAGATGTGTCATTAAGGGCTCTTACTCACTGGCGTTCTGACCTGCGCTCCCCTGCGTTCCGTTTTTTGGCATTCAGCCGCAGGGGAGCGCAGGAATAGACGCATGTCATTATTTCAAATGGGGCTGTACTCACTCAGGCGCATGTAGGCACCGAACGCAGGTTGAGACGCAACATGCTGCATTTTTCCTGCGTTCGGCGCCTACACGCGCCTGAGTGAGTACAGCCCCATTTGAAATAATGACATGCGTCTATTCCTGCGCTCCCCGGCGGCTGAACGCCAAAAAACGGATTGCAGGGGAGCGCAGGTCAGAACGCCAGTGAGTAAGAGCCCTTAAGCAACACATTATGCACCACAAACCTGAATTTCCTTAAAAGCAATCAAACTGTTTTGGGTTAAATAATAAATATACTGGAGCCAGAAAATTGCAATTTCTAACAAAGCTTTTTTTTATTTACCTTTTCCAGTAGTCGGATCGATAAATTCCAGTAAACCCCAGCTAATGCTAGTTTAGAGTATATCTCAGTTTTATATGTTACAAGGTGATGATGAGCCTGAAAGAAGTTCTCCCCATAAGGTCTAAGGTGAAGATATGCCTTGAATGCAGATTGCTATTGCCTGTTGAGCAGCAGCTGCAAGACTTGTAATTAGCTCCTCCCTATGTTGCATTTTTTTTTTCAGATTCTCCCATGTGAACACAGGTGAAATACTCAGCAGCCCACCAGCTCACCTGTAAGGGCTCTTACACACGACCGTTTTTACCTGCGCTCCCCTGCATTTCGCTTTCTTCCGTTCAGCCGCAGGGGAACGCAGGAGTAGCGCAATGCAGGGGAGCGCAGGTAAATCTGCCGTGTGTAAGAGCCCTAACTGCATCCCAAAGTTGCTCCCAGTCTGGGGCTGTGTCAAGACTTATAGCATTTAATAGCCCATGTGCTTTAACTTTTAGTATGATGTAGAGAGTGATATTCTAAGATAATTTGCAATCTGGTTGCTAGGGTCCAAATTACCCTAGCAACCCTGCATTGTTTTGAATGAGAGACTTGAATATGTATAGGGGAGGGTGTCAATAGATATATGAATAATAAATAGTAGCAATAACAAGATTTGTAGCCTTACAGAGCATTTGTTTTTTAAATGGGGTCAGTGACCCCCATTTGAAATTCTGAAAGAGTCAGAAGAAGAAGGTAAATAATTAAAAAAAACTATAAAATAATAAATAATGGAGACCGATTGAAAAGTTGCTCAGAATTAGCCGTTTTATAACATACCAAAAGATAACTTAAAGGTGAACCACCCCTTTAAAACTAAACAAATAAATAGGATAAGGATTTCGTATGTGTTCAGTTTTAAAGCAAACACATCCCTAGGGATGAACAGCAGTCCTGCAGAAATAAACTAGGGATATTCTCTATCAAGTGGGCTATAGGACTTAGGGCTCTTACACACGGCCGTTCCGACCTGCGCTCCCCTGCGTTCCGTTTTTTGGCGTTCAGCCGCAGGGGAGCGCAGGAATAGACGCAAGTAATGATTTGAAATGGGGCTGTACTCACGAAGGCGCGTGTAGGCGCCGAACGCACGAAAAATGCAGCATGTTGCGTCTGAACCTGCGTTCGGCGCCTACACGCGCCTTCGTGAGTACAGCCCCATTTCAAATCATTACTTGCGTCTATTCCTGCGCTCCCCTGCGGCTGAACGCCAAAAAACGGAACGCAGGGGAGCGCAGGTCGGAACGGCCGTGTGTAAGAGCCCTTAGATGGTTGCTCAGATTGGCACAGTGGATTGCAAATAATGTTGTGGCATATAAATCAATGGATGAAAAAGCCTCCAGATGCTGTTAACCGATGCCACCTTATTTAAATTAGGCAATGGCCGACTGATGGTTCTGAAAGTGGAACCTCTATATTGGAGGAGGGGGATTATGGAGCACACCTCAAAAGAAAACAATCAGTCCAACTTTAAACCACAGTTTCAAGTACCCAGGCAATGTTTGGTCTTATTGGAAGAATCAGAGTAACAATTCAATAGTGATCTATCAGTGAGGGGTTCAAACTATTATGCTGATTCAAGAAATCAACCAAGCCTTTTGGGGTCTTATGTTGCACAGTTAGTATGTGGTGGTATATAGAGTTTATACATGTGAGTGTACTGATGGGTCTGTATAAGTATGTGTATAGATGAGCAGTGGGGTTCATTTTGAGCGGTTGAACTTAATTGACTTTGTCTTTTTTCAACCCGAATTAACTATGTAACCCGCAGTGCCAAAATGCATGTTTCCCATCATTCAACTCTGGTTCAGTTTCAGTATCAAGCTGGAGACGTATGAAAAGTTAATGTTGGATGGATGCTTAATGCTTTCAACATTCAATATTGATTTCTGTGCATCTGTTTGGCATATGGCTGAACTAATCAGTCATATGTCCTGTGTATTTAATACACAATAAGGTAACCCAAGTGTTGGGACTCCCTCAAGGTTGGTCCATGGTCCACAAGGCATGTTACTTGCTTGGTGAGTGATATGCAACTTTAATGTACTTACCTAAGATTGTTTAGTGCTGTGGTGTGTTCCATTATGCTCTGTCATACAGGACCATATACAATGACTGTTTTTTTCCCTACAACTGAATATTCACAAAAATCCATATCTATCCATGCAAGACAATAAAGTAGCCCACCACCTTCTACCTGGCACATTACCATACATTGAAAAATGACACAAGCCCATTGAGTTCAACATTTTTATGGTAAGCGAATCCTGCCTAACTGCTAGATGATCTAGATCAAAAGTCCCCAACCTTTTTTACCGGTGAGCAGGGTCGGACTGGGGGGCTTGGGGCACACCGGGGCTACTGCCCCAGGGTCTTTGTGCGCATGGGCAGGTCTTCTATTCTACCACAACCCCCAACAAAGTGGTGTTGCGCCGCCCCACTAAGTAGCTTATCTGGGCCGGCGGGGCCCACAAGAGCCCGGGGCCCACCGAGTTTTTTCACGGTCCGACAATGCCCGTGAGCCTCATTTAGAAAATAAGGGCCGTGATTGGCTATTTGGAAGCCCCTATGTGGACTGGCAGCCTACATGAGGCTCTGTTTGGCAGTATACTTGTTTTTATGGAACCAAAACTTGCCTCCAAACCAGGAATTCAAAAATAAGCACCTGCTTTGAGGCCACTGGAATCAACATCCAGAGGGTTGGTGAGTAACATGTTGCACACAAGCCACTGGTTGGGGAGCCCTGTTCTAGATGAATGCAAAAAAATCTGAAGCTTCTGGAAGAAAATACTCCAAGATGGCAGTTGGACCAGTCAGGCAATGGGAGGGAACATATATATAAAAACATATATATTTCGTTTATCTGTCTATCTAGAACCAAAATGGGCATGTATACATGTAATACATGTATGAGACCTGTTATTCAGATTGCTTGGGACCTAGGGTTTTCTGGATAAGGGATCTTTCTATAATTTAAACCTTCATTACTTGAGTCTGCTAGGAAAATCATGTAAACATTAAATAAACCCAATAGGCTGGTTTTGCTTCCACGAAGAATTAATTATATCTTCGTTTGGATCAAGTACAACATACTGTTTTATTATTTCAGAGGAAAAGGAAATCATTTTTAAAAAACAGAACTATTTAATTAAAATGGAGTCTACAGGAGAAGGCCTTCCCATAATTCAGAGCTTTCTGGATTATGGGTTTGCATATAACGAATCCCATACCTGTATATTGTACCGTACACAATAGGCCATATTGTAGTATCTGCCTGTAGTTTCTGCCTATAGAGATGAATTTCCCTTCAAGTTAAACACGGTTGCTCCTTTTGAAGTGGATCAAGATCAGTAGTTAATTTACAGCATTATACAGTATTAATTTTTCTTAGAGGTCCCACGTGGTTTTGTCTCACAAAATACAGGTGCAAAGTCTTTTAAAAAGAAAATTATATATATATATATATATATATATATATATATATATATATATATATATATATATATATACACACAGACTCAGGGTATTACTTACATTTCAAATGCAGATGTCTTAATTGTTGTTGCTGATCCTTCATGAAGTCAGTACCTAGATCGGGTGAATAGTTCTGCTCATCGGGATGTAACTCCTTGTCTTTCCATTAGGCTCACACAATAGAGACACAAACTCTTCTGGAAGTGTTCTGTTTTTGTGCATCAAGGAACTGGATCCTTCTGCAAACAGGACAGTAAAAGTAGGTAACAGAAGGTCTACAAGTGAAGTGGCGTGTGCTCATTTAGCCCCACAGGAACTGAGGAATATGGGAGTAGGGACCATTAGCCCTAGGGGCTTCCCAATGCTCCAGATGGTCCATTGTAAGATCAGGTTTCCCTTCTTCTGCCCGTATAAGATTGTTAAAAACGGCCTGATTTTAAGCCACATGAATTAATGGTTTGTACATGATTCTCAGCACAGACTGCAAAGTATAATAATTAAGTGCTAGGTAAACTGATACCAGCCCAAAACGAATAGCTTGAGTTATAGACTACGCACTAGCACTAGAGCTCATATTGTACCATCCGCAATAGTTGAGCAGGTCACAGCTCAACATTCTCAACAATTCAAAATTATACTGGATGTGTATTGTGTGTATCACACAATTCCAGTCTTCAGTCCACACTGCACTTCTGCCCACGTTTATAATTGGGTGCATGTCATGTAGCCTGTTCACAAGGGCTGCATCAAGATACACATATTTTGTGCTGTCTACTGGAAGAAAATATTTGTATATTTTGTAATCCAGATGTGATCAAGGTATGTGATCCAATATACGGAAACCCATTATCCAGAAAGCTCTAAATTACGGTAAGGTCATCTCCTACAGACTTCATTTTATTTTAATAATCCTAATTTTTAAAAATGATTTTCTTTTTCTCTATAGTAATAGAACATTACCTTGTACTTGATACCAACAAATGTTTAATAAATCCTTATTGGAAGCAAAATCAGCCCATTGAGTTTATTTAAAGGGGGGGTTCAGCTTTAAGGTAACTTTTATTATGTTATAGAACGGCCAATTCTTTTTATTACTGATCCTTCTATTCAGGCCTCTCCTATTCATATTCCAGTCTCTTATTCAAATCAATGCAAGGTTGCTAGGGTAATTTGGACCCTAGTTACCTGATGCAAATTGAAGAGCTGCTGATTAAAAAGCTAAATAACTCAAAAACCTTCAATAATAAAAAATGAAAACCAGTTGCAAATTTTTTTTAGAATATCACTCTCTACATCATACTAAAAGTTATCTCAAAGGTGAACAACCCCCTTTAATGTTTATATGACTTTCTAGTAGACTTAAGATCCGAATTACAGAATAATCCATTATCTGGAAAACCCCAGGTCCCGAGCATTCTGGATAACAGGTCCCATACCTGTAATACTTGTACTTGATCCCAATTAAGATATAATTAATCCTTATTAGAAGCAGAACAATCATATTGGGCTCGATGTTCCCAATGAAAGGCAGAAGCTTAAACTTCTATTTAATATGTGATATGCTGAGACAATTTGCAATTAGTTTTAATTGTTTCTTATTTGTGTTTTTTGAGTTAGGGCTCTTACACATGAGCGTTTTTACCTGCGCTCCCCTGCGTTCCGTTTTTCGGCGTTCAGCCGCAGGGGAGAGCAGGAATAGACGCATTTCATTATTTCAAATGGGGCTGTACTCACACAGGCGCATGTAGGCGCTGAATGCAGGTTGAGACGCAACATGCTGCATTTTTCCTGCGTTCGGCTCCTACACGCGCCTGAGTGAGTACAGCCCCATTTGAAATAATGAAATGCGTCTATTCCTGCGCTCCCCTGCGGCTGAACGCCGAAAAACGGAACGCAGGGGAGCGCAGGTAAAAACGCTCATGTGTAAGAGCCCTTAGGGCTCTTACTGACGAGTGGTTGTAGCTGCGATCCCCTGCGTTCCGTTTTTCTACGTTCAGCCGCAGGGGAGCGCAGGAATAGACTCATTACGTTTGTTCCAATGGGGCTGTACTCACACAGGCGCGTTTAGGAGCCGAACGCAGGAAAAATGCAGCATGTTGCGTCTCAGCCTGCGTTCACGCGCCTGTGTGAGTACAGCCCCATTGAAAAAAACATAATGCATCTATTCCTGCGCTCCCCTGCGGCTGAACGCAGAAAAACGGAACACAGGGGAGCGCAGCTACAACCGCTCGTCAGTAAGAGCCCTTATTTAGCTTTTTATTCAGAAGCTCTCCAGTTTGCAATTTCAGCAATCTTGTTGCTGGGGTCCAAATTCCTGTAGCAACCATGCATCGATTTAAATAAGAGACTGGAATATGAATAGGAGAGGGCCTGACTAAACAGATGAGTAATTAAAAGTAGCAATAACAATAAATTTGTATTCTTACAGAGCATTTGTTTTTTACATGGGACCCAATTTGAAAGCTGGAAAGAGTCAGAAAAAAGCAAATAAATACAAATATAAAATAATAATAATTAAATGAAAAAAAAAAAATGAAGACCAATTGAAAAGTTGCTTAGAATTGGCCATTCTGTAACATACTAAAAGTTAACTTAAAGGTGAACCACCCCTAGAAGGATGCAGACCAGGTACATTTACAGTACACAATTAACAAAACACAGAGGCAACTTGTAATGTCCTCATATCTTAAAGCAAGAAGAATACTTTTATATAACATGCAAGTTACAATGAGACGTAACATCACTAAGCAGCAATTACATCTGACTCTATATGAGATAATATTTTTCGAGGTTCTTCATTATATTCTTGCGGATATATTTCATTTTATATATCTGAAGAGCTTGCTGGTCTATAACTTCCAGGGATCTGATTTCTAACAGCCTGTAGCCGTGTAAGCGCTCTTACAGACGAGCATTTTTAGCTGCGCTCCCCTGCGTTCCGGTTTCATGTGTTCAGCCACAGGGGAGCGCAGGAGTAGATGCACTGAATTCTTTTCAATGTACTCACACAGACGCATGTAAGCGCCAAACACAGGTTGGGACGCAGCATGTTGCATTTTTCCTGCATTCCCGCAGCTAAAAACGCTCTTCTGTAAGAGCCCTAAAGATGTGCGTGCTTGTGCAGCAATGTTTGCAGTGATTTCAGATATCACAGTGGTTGCTGGTGCTATAAGGCAATATAGCTATGGTAGAGGTTCTATGGGGTCATTACATCAGAGGAGCAGATTAGTTTAAGCAGCCAAAGATAGGTTTAACTGTTTTCTGTGGGGCATGCCACATGTTCCCACTGATAATAATGGAATCATTGCCTTAAGGCAGATATTGTAGTCAATTATTCCCAGTGAACATGTCCCTTTTGTTATGCCAATAGTTTTTTCTGTAGGAAAACAGTTTTTAAGACCATTGCATTTCACAAGAACACAAAAATCAGATATGGGACAATAAGCCGCTTCCTTACCCCGAGTCTTACAGATATTAATAGTTGTTTCTCTTCATTATGAGACTGTCTGGCTCAAGCTCAGCCCTGCATTTCCTCAGCCATAAACCAGTGCACAAGAAGTTGGCATGACATCAGAGTCTTTATCAAGAATATACATGCTGATGAAATCATTTGTCTCTCATTGTCGACACTCGCTTTCCGAACACACATCTAGCAGATAAATGATTACCCGGTAACTCGGGACTTAAAGATAATTAAGGAGAAACTGAACAGGGCCTGGTAAAATGCCACACTGCCCAATCCAGCGTCTGCCATCAAGCTATGAATGGGGAGTGCCTTAATTATGAATAAGAGCATAGTAAAACTGGCATACATTGTAAGTTGGCCTTTAAGTTTTGTATTCAGGGCTCTTATTACTGACAGTATTATCCTCAATAAGGGCTCTTACTGACGAGCGTTTTTACCTGCGCTCCCCTGCGTTCCGTTTTTATGCGTTCAGCCGCAGGGGAGCGCAGGGATAGACGCATTACATTTGTTCCAATGGGGCTGTACTCACACAGGTGCGTGTAGGCGCCGAACGCAGGTTGAGATGCAACATGCTGCATTTTTCTAGGAACGCAGGGGAGCGCAGGTAAAAACGCTCGTCAGTAAGAGCCCTAAACATGACCAATGGCAAACACCTGGGGGGGAAGGCGTTCATGGGATTGAATCAGTACAGTCCCACAGTCCCATAGAGAAGACTGGGGTCAATTAAAGAGGTTGTTCACCTTTAAATTAACTTTTAGGGCCCTTACAGAGGAGCACTTTTAGCTGTGTTCCGGTTTCATGCGTTCAACCGCAGAGGAGTAGACACACTGAATTCTTTTCAATGGGGCTGTACTCACACAGACGCATGTAACATGCTGCGTCTCAACCTGCGTTCAGCACTTACATGCGCTTACATGTGCACAGCCCCATTGAAAAGAATTCAGTGTTTGTATTCCTCTGCTCCCCTGCGGCTGAACGCATGAAACTGGAATGCAGGGGAGCACAGATAAAAACGCTCGTCTGTAAGAGCCCAAAGTGTGATGCAGATCCCCTCCCTTTTATTTGCTCAAATTTCCATCATCATTCATCGTTTTCACCATAGAAATGGAGATTGGCACACAAGAAATTAAAAAAAACTCTTGTATCTGATGCGCATCCCCAGTGTTTCTGAACCAATGTGGGTGTGATTGGGCAGCATGCCGCCCCCTAAAATCCTGCCGCCCTAGGCCCGGTGGCCTTTCCACAAATCCAGGCCTGGTGTGATGCAGAGAGCGATATTCTGAGACAATTTGCACTTGGTCTTTGTTTTGTATTATCTGTTGTTTTTGAGTTATTTAGCTTCATATTCAGCAGCTCTCCAGTTTGAAATTTCAGCAGCTACCTAGTTGCTAGGGTCCAAATTACCTGAGCAACCAAGCAGACACTTGAATATCAATAGGAGTGGGTCTGAATAGAAAGAAATGTATTATAAAGTAACAAAAACAATGAAATTGTATCATCAAAGAGCAGTAGTGTTTAGGCTGGGGCAGTGACCTTGTGAAAGATGGAAGTCAGAAGAGGAAAGCAAATAAACCATAAAATAAAAAATAAAAAAATGAAGACCAATTGAAAGTTGCTAAGAACTGGCCATTCTATAACACACTAAAAGTTAACCCCTTTAAATATATCTATATTGCCACAGTTAAGAGGGGAAGGGGTTAATACGCCCTCCTGTTAGTGATTTAGGTGTGGCTAGTTAACGTCTCATTCCTGTGCAGTGATATATCTGTAGTTGAAGGAAGGAGCTGCACATTCTCTGGGGGGTAATATATATATTTATTTATTTTTAAATTATTTATTACAAATGTATTCTGCCAAGAACAGGTTTGTGCAATCAGTGCAGCGCCTGCAGGACTTTAGGAATATGTATGATTATGAAGCTCGCCTTGCAACATTCGCAGACTGGCCCTTTACTGAAAACTGCAAGTGCACCCCAGAAAATGTGAGTAGGAACTATCCATGAGACTGGCTTCCCTGCCTGATCTCTCAATGGCATGCCCCTAAACTCCTCATTTGTCTCCTTATTACACCCTAGATGGCCAAGGCTGGCTTTGTACACTGCCCCACTGAGAATGAGCCCGATGTTGCTTGTTGTTTTTTCTGCTTGAAGGAGCTGGAGGGCTGGGAGCCAGATGATGACCCTTGGTGAGTATATCTTAGAAATAAAGTCCACAAAGGCCCATTTATGAGTAGAGGATTTCTAATGCTCCAATAGAACATTATATAAGGCCAATACAGATCCTGCTGTCTGACTTCCTGATGTAAAGACTGATAGACTTCAGGGAATTTCTTTGGTAAGTGCCCCAATGCCTGTTCCTCCCAGTTACAGTTTCTTTCTAGAACCCACTAAGCAATTTAATTTACTGATTTGGGTCCTGTACCCAAAGGATAGTTAAAGGAATGGCGAATGTGTTTATGTAAACTGTTTGTAATTTTTCCCCTCTCCCCTTGAAGGAATGAACATTCCAAGCGTTCCGTCAACTGCGGTTTCCTTTCCCTGACAAAGTGTGTCAATGACCTCACAATGGAAGGGTTCCTGCGGCTGGAGGGTGATAGGATCAAAAGTTTCTATGTAAGTAATGGCTACTGTGAACTAAAGGGGGGCCTTTAAAATAATTAAAATAAATAAACCAGATGATAACAGAACTTTGGAGAAGCATGCAAGTATTGGAGTTAGTCCTGGCTGAAGTTACTTTCTGCTAAATTGTTTCATGAGTCAAAACCAACAGTAGAAAAAAAAAAATGGGATGACATACGATGCTAATTTGAATAGCATTTACACCTACAAATAACTTTGACATCAATCATTTGTAATGGGGACGTTGCTTAGAATTATGCTTTTTTTTTTTTTGGGTTTTTATTCCCTGTTATTTTCAGTGCTGTTTTCAATTTTATATAGAAGTCATTTCACCTATTAAATCATGGCATACAATCCCAACAGCAGCCCTCAAAATAGACGTGTTTTTAAGTTCCAGGATCAGACCTTGGGGCCACAAGGGTCCTAGAGGAGAAGGGGGCCTGGGCAGTCACTGGGTCTATTGTATGTATCCCCCTCCCCACACAAGCTGTAGAGGGGCAGCAGTGAATGAGGGTCCCCTGCCTGGAGGCACATCAACCTTTTGTTTTGGTGGCACCCTAATCGTTATATCATTGTGTGGACAGGGACATTAGGGGGCATATTTATCTAGGGTTGAAGTGAAAATTCAAAGTAAAACAACTTGAATTTCAAGCTATTTTTGTGTACTTTGACTAGTCGAAAATTGAAATTTATCATGCACTGTCTCTTTAAAACTTTGACTTCAACCATTTGCCATCTAAAACCTGCCGAATTGCTGTTTTAGCCAATGGGGGACCTCCTAGAACTCCCATTACTTTGAAATTCAACCCTTGAGGGTCACATTTTGGCAGCATTATGTAGAATTTGTATCCCTGCTTTGATCAATGCTTTCCCCAAGGATTCTATGGCCCAGGACAAATATCCTTCATCCTATCCTAAAAACCATTTAATAACTTAGAATATACATATAATGACCTGAAATATTTTTTCATTCCGTCAGCGCAAATTTTCCACTGTTGTCCTCCAGTATGTCGAGGAAGAAATGACTGCAGCTACAAAGCGCCTGCTGGAATACTTCTCCAACCAACACCAGTGCTCCATAGATCTCGACCACTAAATGCGAGCAAAGACCAATAGCATGGGTGGCAAGCAAATTCATTTATGTAAACCCTAATGCATCAGATGTCTGGTAACATGGATGCTGACCCTTCTCCTTTGCTGAAATTCTTTTTAAAGTCCAATTTGTACTTATTATTTTTTAGAAACGTTGGAAGTGTGCTGAGGTTTTAACATTCTCCTAATTTTTAAATCAAATAAAATAATTTTATTATTGCAATTTTGGTCCTGCTAATTGTGTTGCAGTCATTCTCACCATGTCTGGGGCACTCATAAGTTGGACTGTACTTTCTTACTTTGAACACTAGATGTCACAATTCCATCACTTAGCACTGTATACTAGTACTGTATGTATAACTTTATTCATGGCTCTTGTGTATCACACATGTACGTCATGTTTGAGGTGACTAGCTTGCTACCTGTTGATTGGTGCTAAAGGAGCAAGGTCATTGTGCCTTTTTTAAATTTCCCCAATAAGGAAGGCCTGGGGATAGAGAGCAATTGAATAATACACACAAGCTTAAGTGCAGTGTGGGCACCAATATACAATGTTGCTAATGTATATGGGGGCAAATGGGCTGGTGTGTCCACCAGCAAATTCTTAGTGTATGTATGTGTGTGTGTATATATTTGCTCAATTATAAATAAATGCTCCTAGATGTGAAATAAAAGGCAATATTTATTCAACACTATGCCAATATCAAAATTAAAACCAATTAAAATAAAACTAAGCAGCGCTGCATGTGCAAAAGGGATCCCTTGCTATAGTCTATATGCAAACAACAATATGGATGACCATTATATGCTGTAGTATGAGATACCGTATTTAGGATTAGACCAGAACGCTCCAATAATGAACAGTAATCTCAGTTTTTTGAGTAAGTAGGTGGTCTCAGACAATCCGGTGTTAATATTCAATCAATTGTAGCAAAAGCGTGATGTTAGTACATCCCCAGGTCTGAGGCATGCCAAGTTCGCCAATTTGTATGAGGCACCCCCTGTGGAACAAGTCTCCTCGAGATGTAGGTGTACTACACCATTAAATGTTAAGGGGGATACACCTTCAGTGTAAGCCAAAACCTCATTTGGATTTGCTAAAGAGGCGGGCAGGCCATCCCCTAGGTAGCGTGTCAATAGAGTATTGGTTTCTCCCAACGTGGCCCGCTCAATTCAAATGTAAAAATATTACCGACCAAGCGAACGTCCATGAGCGGCCCCACTGTGACTCCGTGTGGTGGCGTCTCCACTGCGGCTCCGTATGGATTACCCGCGACAGTCCTTGCACTTCAGACCTGCAGGAGGGGATCCCCACATTCACTGCATACGCTGCTCCTCGACCGCTGTTTCGCCACAAGCGTGGCTTTGTCAAGAGGCTCCTCTTGACAAAGCCACGCTTGTGGCAAAACGTGTGCATCTTAGGGCTAGTCCACACGGGGAGATAGCGACGCGTTTGCGGCGACAAAGCGCCGCGACAGTCGCCGCGACCGGCGCAGGCGACAGTTTTGTATGGGCGCCTATGTAAAAACGCCTGTGCTAACCACACGAGGCGATGCGCTTTTCAACAGTCGCCTGAAAAAGCCTGGCGAGGCATTTTCAGGCGACTGTTGAAAAGCGCATTGCCTCGTGTGGTTAGCACAGGCGTTTTTACATAGGCGCCCATACAAAACTGTCGCCTGCGCCGGTCGCGGCGACTGTCGCGGCGCTTTGTCGCCGCAAACACGTCGCTATCTCCCCGTGTGGAATAGCCCTTATAGTGTACAGTTGCTTAAAAAGAGTTCCAGCCTGTACAAGTCTGCCCAGTAAAACCAGCTTAGTCTTTAGGGAACATCTTTGCTGTCTGTAAAGCCTAATGGCAGGCTCTTGCTGTATGTGAGATTTGGCAGCATTTACTATGATTTTTCCGCCAGTGGAAGTAGTATTACTCCTAGTTCTATGTACTGAATCCCATGGTTGCAGGCATGTACATAGGATAAGAGCGTAGCATCCCCCAACTCAGGGATGTATAGAATAAAACCATTGCCCAGTGTAGGGCAATTCATAAATGTTAACCTAAGACAAAGAAAATATTTGGAACTCAACATCCCTTCTGATACAAGTGAAGACAAATGAACCAATAGTTAGCATTTATAGCAGCTAGATGGGTGGAAACATTGAGAATGGGATTCTCTAATGTCCACTTTAAAAAGCACAATTTATTTTCTTTGACACAGTACAGTTTTCATTATATTCCATATTTTAGAACAACAGTGTTTTTAAACCACTCTTAAGCTTCCTTATGTCAACAAATGGATCAAATGACTTATTTGAGTGCTGTATTATAATATGCCTATGGATTCTCTTTGGGTTCATCTATTGCATATCTCTACTGTCTGTCCATATGAAGGTTTTATTACTACTGAACTTATGAAAAACAGGTATGGGATCGGTTATTTGTAAACCTGTTATCCAGAAAGCCCTGAATTGCAGAAAGGCCGTCTCCCGTAGACTCATTTTTTCCCAAACAATCCAAATTTTTAAAAACGACTTCCTTTTTTTCTGTAATAATAAAACAGTACCTTGTACTTGAGCCCAACTAATATATAATTAATTATTATGGGAAGCAAAACCAGCCTATTGGGTTTTTTTTTATGTTTATTAGAAGCAATATCAACCCATTGGGTTTATTTAATATTTACATGATTTTCTAGTAGACTTAAGGTAAAAAGATCCAAATTACATTGATATCCATCATCTGTAAAACCCCAGGTCCCGAGCATTCTGGATAACAGGTCCCATACCTGTATTGTAATAACAGATACATAATTTGCTCCAGAAAATAAAAATATGCATATTCCTGTATAAGAAATCTTCCTAGATAACACCTAGGCTAATAAGGGCATAGACCTTCAGTGTAATGGTGCTTGACATGCATTCAAAAGACAATGGAATAATAGGTTTCATTTGGAACACACAAAAGTGCAGGTAATTGTGTTAAAAACACATATAAACACAATATATAGGCTGAATGCAGCATTTGCTTTGGGATTTGGCTAAACATCTGGGCAACTAAAGGCAGCAACTATTTTTGTTTACAGATTTTCAAATTTTAATATGTTGATTAGGGTTTTAATTCGGTCCAACACTTGGCCACATCCTTCAGGCTGCATGAAAAAGATTTTTTCTGATTTCCATGCGGCTCGAAAGAGATGAATGGGGATAAGATCGGCAGTCCCAGTATGTTGCAGCTTATCCTGACATTGTCAGCGTTATCCAATGTAATTGTATAATGTGATCAGATCATCCAACTCTTATAGATTTAATAGGACAGGACTGTGGTTCATCACACCGGACTCAACTATGCACAATCCCTCTTGCACTAAATTCTGTTGTATTTGTTTTTTATTTTTTTGCTCTTATACTTTTTATTAGTTTAAAATAAACATGCAATTTACAACATATATATGCCTTCTACTCTCCCCTTTTACCATATCTTCTTCACATTCCCATTTCTCTTTCCACAAGTGTTCAGTGAATAGTTTATTATTGCTAGAAGTTCAAGGGGTGGTTCGCCTTGAAGTTAACTTTTAGTATGTTATATAGTGATGGGCGAATTTCTCCCGTTTTGGTTCGCCGAAAAAAATTGCAAATTTCCCCTAAAATTCGGGAAAAACCGTGAAATCGGAAAGCCCCCGAAAAAATCGTGAAATTCGAACGTTTTCACTAAAACATTGTGAAAATTGAAGGATTTCCCTCATAAATCGGGAAATTTGAATGATTTCACTCAAAAATCGTGAAAGTTGAAGGATTTCACTCAAAAATTGAGAAAATTGAAGGTTTTCACTTAAAAATATTGAAAATCTGACATTTTCACGAAAAAATCGTGAAAATCGGAAATTGACGCGGCTAATTTTCACGGCAGATTCGCAAATTTATTCGCTGGCGGCGAAATGCGGAAATTCGCCGCGAATTTGTGCCAAGCTAATTTATTTGCCCATCACTAATGTTATAGAATCCCTGATTCTAAGCAACTTTTCAATTTCATTTTTTAAAATTTATTTATTGTTTCTGAATAATTTGCTTTTTTCTGACTGTTCCAGCGTTTAAATGATGGTCACTGACCCCCATCTAAAAAAACAAAAGCTCTGTAAGGCTACACATGTATTGTTATTGCTACTTTTTATTACACATCTTTCTATTTAGGCCTCTCCTATTCACCTATTCATATTCCAGTCTCTTATTTTGCATTGATATGAATAAGAATGCTGAAATTGGAAACGACAGAGCTGAAAAAATAACCACAAATCAATGGAGGGCCCTCCAAAGTAGCAAAAAATAGCACATTTAATTGGTCCTCTCCTAGTCATATTCCAGTCTCTAATTCAAATCAATGCTTGGTTGCTAGGGTAATTTGAACCCTAGCAACAGATAACTGAAATTGCAAACTAGAGCTAAAAAGCTAAATCACTTAAAAGAGACAAATATGGGTAGAACTACATGGGCTACAGTGACACTTGGATACCTTTTTTCTGTTTTTAGAACTACATGGGCGACTATGGTGCGTTTCCGGTGGATCTGACGCACTGCGCCAAAACGCAGGCATCAAATCGGATGCGACGGAGAATAAGGTAAGCAATAGCAATGTCAGATGGTGTCGCAGCATTCATCCGACACGACTGTCTGCATCCGACAGTCGTGTCAGATCAACTCTGCGACAAGATCCGACATTTGTATCTCTTACCTTATTTTCCGTCGCATCTGACTTGATGCCTGCATTTTGGCGCAGTGCGTCAGATCCACCGGAAACGCACCATAGTCGCCCATGTAGTTCTACCCTAAAAGCCAATTGCAAATTATCACTCTTTACATTATACTGACAGCTATCATCATTCTTTTAAGGGAAAACTTGTGATTCTGCATTTTTGTAAAAGCTCCTTATGGCTAAGGATTCTGTTCCATATATCTGATTATGACATCCTCAAATGATTGTTTTAAGTTGGCCTTTAATAAGTGCCTGACCTGTGGTGCAGCGCAGTGGTTCCACGCTGAACAAGATCTATATGTGTGACTCTTTAATTCAAGAGAGGTCATGGGCACCCTGCAATTAGCTGTACAACATTCATTCTATAACAAAATCAAGTGCTTGGGAGGTTTCTTTCATATTTTGAAGGCTTCTGGCAATCAGTGTTATTCACACAGATGTCCTGCTGGGTGGTTCTTTGTATGGTGCAGCTTTATCTTTGACTGATTGTTTTTGTACTCATTAATATGTGATTTGGTAGTGATTTAAACCCTATGGGCGCAAATGGGAGAGCCATTGTATGTGGAGGAGAATCCTTAATCCACTGCATCCCCCCAAGCTTTATATGGGTTTAGGGGTCTAAACATGAACACTTTGGGGCAGATTTATTAAGGGTTGATTTGTGTTTTCCACAAAATATTCAAGTTTTCAAGGTTATTTGGAGTCAAAAATCAATTTTTTTGGGTTAAAACAAAAACTCAAATGTTTAGAGATTAAGAGGCGCATTTATCAATTGTCGAATTTCAAATTCCTGTGAGTTTTTCAAACTCTCATTATTCCGAAATTCGGCTTGCAGAAATAAATTGATAAAATCAAATTATATAAACTCTAATTAAAAGGACCTGAAAATTCGGAGAAAAAAACTCAAATGTCAGGAAGGCTGTAAACATCTCCAAATTGATCCCTGGATCTCCAGTTGACTTAAATAGAAATTTGCCGGTTTTAGGTGCCAAATTTGAATTCTTAAAGGGCCAGAGTATTATAAATCTATTTTTTTTTTTTTTAAAAAAAACTCAAATTGAATTTGGATAATTCCCTAGTTGAATTTGACAGTTTTGACCATAAAAAAAATTCGAACATTCAAATTCGAATTTTCATTTTGACCCTTAATAAATCCGCCCCTTATTATACCCCGACCCTGGAAAAAGATTGAATCCGAAAATACACCATCTAAAACCTGTCGAGGTCATGTAGGAGTTAATAGCAGAGGTTCCCTTGAACCATTTGAAGATGTTAAGGGCTCTTACTCACGCGCGTTTTTACCTGCGCTCCCCTGCGTTCCGTTTTTCGGCGTTCAGCTGCAGGGGAGCACAGGAATAGACGCATTTCATTATTTCAAATGGGGCTGTACTCACACAGGCGCATGTAGGCGCTGCAGGAAAAATGCAGCATGTTGCGTCTCAACCTGCGTTCCGCGCCTACATGCGCCTGAGTAAGAGTCCTAATAGCCTTCACGATGTTTGAGGTTTTTTCGGTGGGTGTTGCTTGAAAACTCGATCAGTTAGAACGATTAGAGGTTTTTTTTTGCCGAAAACTTGATCGGTTTGAGGTTTCGGGTTGTTAACCCTGAACTTGCTGATTCAAGCTTTTTCCATTCAAATTGTTTTCTTGAATTAGAAACCATTCGAGTTGCGAGTTCATTCGAGGTCTAAAAAAGCTCTAAAAGCTCTAAAATTCAATCTTTGATAAATAATCCCCTTTATGTGCAGCTCTTACAATACTTTGCCCTTGGTGTCAGGATTTGCTGTGAGCTGTAGTTCAATACCAGTTTGGAAGTTGCACAAAGGTTGTTTTGCCCTGGATTCCTATATGTGTATCTCTGCCTCAGAAAGCAAGAATGCAAGCAGTTGGTGGGCCATTAGCCGGCTGCATTTAGTAGTCATTTCCATTCACATTTATTTTCACTGCACAAAGCACTTGTGTTGGCTGAATTAGGTCATTAAAGTTTATGGGTTGTTCTCTTTAGGACTATGGGAGCCATTTAAGATGCAAACAGAGAGGCGGCCATCAAAGGGTCAACCGGGAAACATATTTTCCTGTGCTGAAATAAAATCAACTTCTGGCATTTGAACTAAAAGTTTCCTCTGCCCTGAACCTAGCCCCCAGTCACCTGTGCCTCTTCCCCGACAGATGGCAGAGATCCCAGCCCCCTCGGCAAACTGTTGCAGTCAGGCCATCTGTTGTGTGTGTCCCGTTAGGCCTGCCGGGCTATGTCATTGCAAGCAGGGGGGGGGGGGCGGAATGGGGGGGGGGGAGTTTGCTGGGCAGAAGGTGCACAAACTAATATTTAGCCTCTTTGCCTGACACTTACAGATATTATTATTACAGGCTCCTAAGGGTCCGTTCTGATTGTTGTCCATTCTCAGGGAACATTAGTAGGAAGAGTGCTGATTAGAAATGGTTTACTCTATAGTAGTACAGTGACCCCTGCCATAGACGGCTCACAGGGGACCGGGGCACAAGTCAGAGACATGCCATACCAAAAATGGGGCTGCTTTTTAGGCTTTGCTTATACCAGAGATTTGACCTCATTCAATTCAAACATAAATGTGGATAAAGACATGCATGGGTGTTAGCAATACAGAATGCTCAGGACTGGCAATTTGTGGGTTCTGGCAAATGCCAGAGGGGCTGCTATAAGGTCCCATAGAAAGTCAGTATTTAGTGGGCTGGTGGGGGCAGTTTGGGCCTCTGTGTGGACCGATTGGGCCTCTGTGTGCCTGAAATGCCAGGGCCTATTTTAATTCTCAGTCCGGACCTGCTCAGGACCTGGGTTTTCCAGATAAGGGATCTTTCATTATTTTGGATCTCTTTAACTTAATCGACTAAACAATAATAGAAACATTAAATAAACCCAACAGGCTGATTTTGCCTCCAGTAAGGATTAATTATATCTTAGTTGGGATCAAGTACAAGCTACTGTTTTATTATTACAGAGAAAAAAAGAAATCATTTTTCAAACATTTTAATTATTTGATTAAAATGGGAGCCATCTAAGGTTTCTGGATAACGGCTTTCCGGATAATGGAGCAGATAATCAGGACAAGACTGTGGATCTTCTGTTTATTTATAAGAGTGTTTCCTTGTTTAGTTCTGCGCTGTTGAAAAAATATGAGTAACGGTGTCCTCACCTCTTCTTGCTGAAATGAATGTTCTACCATGGGATCTGTATGAGCAGGCTGAAAGAAAGAAAGCACCATTTGTACATTTTACTGTAAGTGGGAATTGACCTGCTAAAAAGGAACACTACACAACAGAATTGTGAACCAACAGAGATCCTTGGAACTGCAACATTGTAAAGCAGCTCTATGGGCTGGGCAATTACAATGACCTGATGCATCAGCTCTTTAGCCACACGGGGTGTTTGTAAGACACAGATACAGTAAGTACTGTGTGTAAGTTCCCGCTGAGTTGGGATGTTTTTATTTGCAACTGGGAGTGTATTAAAAGGGGGCCATGCTTTGGGCGTCTTATTAACCTTATTAACATGCATTTTCTTTAACAATACCTCCCGCTGTGTTTTTTTTTTTTAATGTATGGGATGTCTTATCCAGAAACTTGATATCAAGAAATCTCCAAATTACAGGGAGGCCATCTGCCATAGAGTTTATTTTAAGCAAATCATTCTTTTTGTTTTGTAAGGATCTTCTTTCTCCTTTGTAGCTTGTACAGGTACGGGAACTGGGGTTTTCTGGATAAGGGATCTTTCCCTAATTTGGATCTCCATACCTTATGTCTATTAAAAATCATTTAAGTATAAATTAAACCCAATAGGATTGTTTTGACTGCTATAAGGATTAATTATATCTTAGCTGGGATCCTGCTGAAAAAGGCCAGAACCTGGCTGAATCCCGAACCGAATCCTGGATTCGGTGCATCCCTACTCTTTGTATGTTATACAATGAACAATTCTAAAGAACTTTTCAGTTGGTCTTCATTATTCATTTTCAGTTTTTAAATTATTTGCCTCCTTCTCCTGATTCTTTTCCGCTTTTAAATGGGGGTCACTGACCCCATCTAAAAAAACAAATTCTCTGTAAGGCTGCAAACTTATTGTTATTGTTACTTTTTATTACACATATTGCTATTCAGACCCTCTCTTATTTGCATTCCAGTCTCTTATTCAAATCAATGCATGGTTGCTAGGGTATTTCAAACCCTAGCAACCAGATTGCGGACATTGCAAACTGGAGGGCTGCTGAATAAAAAGCTAAATAACACAAAAACCACAAATAATAAAAAATGAAAACCAGTTGCAAATTGTGTCAGAATATCACCCCCTACATCTAAAAGTGAATTCAAAGGTGAACAACCCCTTTGATAGTTATGAAAGGAAACCCAACGAAACTAGGAAAATTGAGAAATTAGTACTGGATATTGTGGAAAGGCAACCAGCAACCACCATCTTGCTGTAAGTTGCAGATATGGGTTTGTGGTACGGAACAGAATAAGTCCTTGTGTGGAGAGTCCAGGTGCAGTGGGGAGCCTACAATTACAAAAACGACTGATGGAATGAAAGGGAAAACAGGGTTTTAAACCTGTACATGTGCTTGAATATAAGAAGATATAAGATGCTTTAACATGAATGCGATGGGACTAATTTATGAACATAGAAATGAATGGTCAGTTCTGAAGTGACACTTGCAGTGGGAGGTAGTCCTACTGTTAAACCAAAGCTCCGTGGATGCTTGTCATCAATATTATCAGATTGCCATTCCTTTATGAGGTTCAGGCTTGAGGAGGCATATTGGCATCCCACCCCCTACCTGCACCCTAACTTGCACAGCATTCTGACATGCAAGTTAGGGAGCGCAGGCTCTGCACCTTGTGCCAGAGTTTTCATCCGGCACAAGGTGCAGGTGTTTTATATCCCAGACACAGTTGCTTGTTGAATGAGCACTAAGGGGTGCAATTTTTCACTTGTAACTATGACTATAATAACCCAGCTCATACGCAGTTATCTTGTATAACTCAGTATAAAATAATTCATATCTGCATCCAGCAATTTGATTTTGATTTAAAGTAATTCCAGTGTAGCCTTAAAACTTTATTCATCTAACTCGAGTGCTTTGCCGTCATGCCTGCAGGATAACAAAGGCATTTGCAACTAATATTTCTAAAAATGAGAATGTAGCCTAGTTGAGAGGTGTCTGTGTGGAATTGAGCAATGCGTGGTTGTGTGTCAAAGCATGTGCATTGAGGGAAAAGGGAGTAAAAGGAGGGGTCAGGTGGAACCAAGCTGATTCTTTGCCATCTGTCTAGTGCTCTGAAAGCCATTGGAGATCTCCAGACCTATGGTTGCATTCACACGGGGGAGAGATTTAGACCTCACAGGGACTGTCCCATTGCAGGCCACACCTGAGCACCGATTTTGCACCCCCGAGAGAAAAAAAGAATGGGGTCTCTGGTTTCCTTTTCCAGATTTGATTTGGGACATGAGCCATCACAGCAGCTGGGGGCACATTATTGTTGGTTCTCTATGTTTTACTTATGGGGGTTCAAACTAATCCTTGCTTGCATGCTAATAATAGTGCTATTAATATCTAATAAGAACATTTATATATATATATTAACTTGTGTCAGTTTTGACACATTGGCCGCAATTGCATCAGGGGCAACTGCCCTTGGCCACTGCAATGACACTGACATTATGACAAGTAACTCTGCATTGTGGGTAACAAACATAGCAATGGCATCATAAATTGCACTAAACAGACTGCCGTATGTAAACGACCCCAAGAGTTTCATCAGCACAGAAGTCCCTGCACCCAAAGATCTTACAGTACATAATTTCCTTTTCATTGGCACAATATAATTAAGATAAGAGGTCATTTAAGAGGTCATTTACAGATGCAAGTGCTCTGTGCAAAGTACAAGTTTAGATATAATTCAGATATATAATGCAATGTCATGGCCGCTGGGTTCAGCATTTCTATTTGCTATTTTAATTATGGGTGCGACCTTGACAAAACCAAAGTTTGGGGAGTGGGGATTGTCTGCTGCGCCCATGAATGCAGACTTGCACACAATACAGAAGGGAAGGGGGCAGGCAAAGGAACGCAGTTTTAGGGATGTGCAAGGAGAGGCTTTGGACACAAGAACCATGAAAGTCATATGTGTGCAATAGTTGCCAATGAAGTTGTAAGTCAACCCTGTACACTATGGGTTTAATCTCATCAGAAGCCGATATGCCTAGCAGTAATTTTATGATTTGGAAAAGTAACTACAACGCCTAAAGGGAGCTCACACAAACAGAGGAGGAACATCTAAACTCTAAACTCTGCAGATATACTGTATAATAAGGTATGTACAAAAATGGTCCATAACAAACAACCTTATACATGGTAATTCGGATTTTTGAAAATTTACATATATATATATGTAAGGGATAATGTTATTTCAGTTGTAAAGGTATGCCATCAAATGTGACATCACTAGGCACCAGTGATAACTGATGACATCACAAAGTATGGTTAATAAAGATATATTTTACAACTTATTCATGGTTGGTTTGTATTATATTGGGAATCAAGTAACCCCAGTGGTAAAATTAAGGAATAGAGGTCACCAAGGAGTTCAGTGACCAATAATGGCACAAGACCATAAGCAGAATCCTTGGAGATGACTTCTAATATCCTTATATTTTACAAGAGGGGGAACATTATTTGTTATAATGCACAAGTTTCAATAATTGTTCAATTTAATATTTTGAGACAAGTGAAGTGAATAAGTAATAACTGTGTATATTGCTAGGCAATGTTTATGAGGATATGTTTTTCAGGTTAAAGCGTGGCTTTTTGAATTATAAGGATATACAGTATTTCAGGACAGGAATGCCCCATCTTTGCTGAGGACACCTGAACAAACCTCACTCTCATAACTACATGGCATCAGGTCCCCATAAAAAAATCTGTTGAGGGCCCCAGTTCTCACCTAAACCATTACCAGCCCCTCTGCTCCTGGCCCACCCACTCGCATCCCCTGCTCCCCACCACTCACCCTCAGGTAGGAGCTACAGAGGAAGAACCACAGTCCAGAACCCCCTGCAACCTGGGCTCTTCTTTGTCTATATTTATGCCACTGCTCAGTCTCATTGACAGATCAGTCAAGGAATAAAGTGTCTGCCTTGTCTAGTGATGTCACACATTCCACCCATGGAGTTCCGACTGGAACACAGGACTAGTTCAATTAAACAATAAATGGTATGGGGTATATACAGTGTTCCATGTTCATTGTTATTATTATATTTGTCAGTACTGTGTACAACTGAAGGGTGTGTGCACAAAATGACATGCAAAAAAATACACATGCAGCTAGCCCCTTCGACTAAGTGGAATGTACCTGCATCACATACACAAAATAATCAAGATACATGGAGATTCTTTTGCAGCTTAATTCTGAGTAACTTTGGAAATATAACACATGCTGTTCACCAGCTTCAGTTACTCACTTGAATATACAGTGTCTAGTGATGAGCAACATTTTTCTACAAGCTGTGGAGCAAAAATGACACACTAAGGGGCAAATTCACTAAATTCGCCAGCGATGGCTTCACCCACATCGCAACACTTTACCAGGCATAGATTTGCCAGGACAATGCTAATTCACTAAAATCTGAAGTTGCGTCCAGGGCGCTGAACGCTTGCGAAGTTGCGCCAGCGTTACTGCCCCAAGCGAAGCAAAGTTGCGCTAGTGTTGCCTAATTTGCATATGGCGGGTTGTTATATTGCCCTACACATGAGCTCAGTGTATAGTTTATGTGACATATGTTAGGAAATGTAGGGAAGCCAGTTGGCACAAAAATTCGCCAGGCGTTAGGGAGCGAAGTACTGCTAGAATCTCCTTTGCTAGTGAAGTTACGCTGATGACTGTTAGTAGTACCGAAATGACGTCACGCTGGTGAATTTTCGCCCGCCTTAGTCACTTCGTCCTTTAGTAAATTTGCCCCATAGACTCAAATTGGTGAAAAAAATTGTTGCACGTCATAAGAAAAAATTGTCACGCGTCAATAAAATGTTGTCGCCCATAGTCTTCAATGCATTTCGGCAAATTTTTGCTGTTTCGTGAATTTTCGGTGAAGCGAAACGGGTCAGATTCGCAGCGACACAATGTAATTTGTAACCTACTAATTCCTTGTTGGCTACGTGCCCTGCATGCTGTGTTTAGCCGTGGGTACAAGTGCTGAAATTACCCATTTAAAATTTCTGTGCCCTCCACAATTTATTGTGTGCACTGTTATCACAGGATGGAGTAACTGAATATACAACCTGGGGAAATCCAATACACATATGGGACCTGTTATCAGGAATATTCGGGACCTGGGGTTTTCCAGATGAGGGATATTTCCATAATTTGGATCTCCATACTTTAAATCAATTTAAGAATAATTTAAACAGTAAGTAAACCCAGTAGGAATGTTTTGTCTCTAATAAGGAATAATTATATCTTAGTTTGGAACAAATACAAGGTACTATCTTATTATCTCAGAGAAAAAGGTAATGCATTTTGAAAATTAGAATTATTTGATTATAATGAAGTCTATTGGAGATGGCCTTCCTGTAATTTGGAGCTTTCTGGATAATGGGTTTCCAGATACCGGATCTCATACCTGTAGTACCTGTACAAATATCAAGGGATGAACTTTTATATATTATAGTGTAAGTCATTTCCCTTCCTGCTGCATGTTTTTTTTTAACAGATTTTTTGTGCTCCTATATTAGCTATTTATGCAACAAAAGAAAAGCCAGTGCTTCACTTTCTCCTATTAAAATTCTGCCGTGTTTTCAAAAGCAGATGCCAACAGGTTTTCCTTCACTGAATGCACTCTTCAACACTTGTCATCTACGTCATTCCAACAAAAGGAGCAGCTTGCCTTGCTCAGCACTAGCACACACATAGCTGTTGTACAAGTAGGAGACAGAATGATTGGCCAGGTATTATAAGGCAGATGAACAAAAAATAGTACGTTTATAAATAATTGCAGAACAGAGGGTTTGTTTTTGCAGAAGGAATACAGTATACGTGCAACAAATGCTCTATACAAATGTATTGCTATTGCTACTTTTTTATTACTAATACTCATACCCAATCCTATTCATAGCCCAGCCTCTTATTCAAATCAGTACATGTTACTAGGGTATGTTGAACCCTAGCAACGAGATTTCCGAAATCTGGAGAGCTGCTGAATAAAAAGCGAAATCACAAATCCATTTTAGTCTACCTGTGCTTGCAGCTCCATTTGTCCCTTTGAATGATTTTATCTAATTCAGAACGCTGATATATACAGACATAACAGAATAATATAATAAATATATACAGTTATATAATAAACTTTAATGAGTGTTGGTAACAGTAAAAGAATGGCAAGTGTCAGGCAAGAATTAGACCTGGGTTTTTAATATGCAGATTTTACTGACAAAACAAAATAACTTGACACTTGTCTCCGCATACAGGGAACACGGCTATTTATGGCAGACAATAGTAACTCCCAGTAAGGCTCTGCCTCCTTAGTGGGTGTCAGGAATGTTAACCCATTCTGTACAGAACATTATCTCGGCACATGGTCACCTCTTACTTACATGTGAGAACAGGTCCCATCTCACATTTCTTCTCCCTTATTCGTTATTAATTGAAGTAAGTGGCACAGATTGTTTGTTTTGTAAGAGGCTGGTGGGAACCATTTCTTCCTCCCCTACTGTTCTGTGTAATGGCTCTTTAATTGGTGCCCACAGGCTGTGGTTGTGTCCCAGAGGGAGGGGGGGGGTGTGATTTCGGAGCTGGGCTTTCATGTGAAGTCTGGGATTCAAACAGCCCATCCCCATAATCAAACAAATGCCCTACGACTTGCACCTGCGCTGCGTGAAATTCTAGTACAGGGCTGAAATCTGGAATCAAAAGAAAGTAAGGGAAAGCCTTTAGAATAAGACTTGAGGTGATAATATGTTATTATTTTTCTCCTTTACCTTCTTTCTCATTTTGTTCCTCTCTGCGCTGACATTACATGTGCCAAATGCAGGCCAGAGTCCAGTTTTCACCTGGACAACCCGGTTTTAGGAGGGGCTATTCACTTCCAGATTTCCAAATTAGAAAATCCGACTTAAAGTGAATGATCTGGGGGTCAGCCAGTCACATATTGCAGTGGCATAGCCCAACCCTCTGATGGCACTGACCTGCCCACAGACTGCCACCTGCCCCTATTGTCATATACCCACCCCCCTTACATCAGTGACCTGCTCCTCCTCTGGACTTCAAGGAGCCAGAAGGTGGCAAACCTAATGGCACTATGATAACCTGGCTGCACACAAGAGGATTTCGGAATGGAAATGCATACCCACGACACAAACCGTTCCATGAGCAGACACTGGGGCTGACTGACAAGAGCAGTTCATTTGTAGGCCTACATTTAAGGGTCAGGGCACACAGGCAGATTCGGGGAGATCGCCCATCTACAAATCTCCTCTTCTTCGGGGCGACTAATCTCCCTGAACTGCCTTCCCGCAGGCTAAAATGTAAATTGGCGACTTTGGAAAACGAATAGCTCCGAGTGCCATTCCACTGGCGATTTACATTTTAGCTGGCGGGAAGGCAGGGGAGGCAATTCAGGGAGATTAGTCGCCATCAGAAGAAGAGAAGATTTGTTGCCGGGCGACTAATCTCTCCGAATCTGCCTGTGTGCCCTGACCCTAAAGACTATAGCCTAAGGGCCTAGAGTGACATATGACAAGTCCAGGAATGTGCTGAGGTTACTCATAGTGGTCCCATCTTGTTAGGGTTATGATAGACCAATAAACAAGGTTGCATTATATCACCAGTAATTGGTGGCTCTGCCACGTAATTGTAACACCTGCCAGTACTCACCTGTTAACTGTCCACTTGAGTCATAGGTCAGATCATAGGATCCATTATACGGAAACTCATTATCCAGAAAGATCAGAATTACAGGAAGGTTGTCTCCCATAGACACCATTTTAATGAAATAATTCAACATTTTAAAATGTATTTCCATTTTCTCTGTAATAATAAAACAGTACCTTGTACTTGATCCAATCTAAGATATAATAAATCCATAATGGTGGTAAAACAATCCTTTTGGGTTTCTTTCATTCTTAAAAGATTTTTAGAAGAAGGTATAAAGTTCCAGATTACAGAAAGACCACTTATCCGGAACACCCCAGGTCCCGAGCATTCTGAATAACATGGCCCATACCTGCATATATATATATATATATATATATATATTGCAGCTCAGACTAAGGGGCTAATATGTCAACAGTTGTCCCACAGTATTTCTTGAGTTTTTTCCCTTGTTTTCCCAACTAAAACCTGCCAAGGTACATTGAAGCAAACAGGCACATCATCATTTGTTTGATTGAATACAACTCCACTTGGTCAAATTGTTTTACTGACTGACCTGTAGGTTGAGTCTCCCCTTCCATTCCATTTGTGCTAAGTATTGGTCGAGAGGAAGGATTTCATAGGGCAGGGGTGTCCAAGCTGCAGCTCAACAACTATTTGTTAAATTGCCACAAAGTTACAGTTTTTTTTTTGTTAATATTACAGCTACAAAAAATGTTCATAATCTCAAAAGGAAAAGTCCAAACCAGAGCTATCTGAATGTTATAAACACTTGCTTCTTTCCTCAGCCTCTACTGCATATCCATCAGCTTCTTTGTCTCCCCCAAATACACCAGTCTCTTTACCTTCCTTTCCAAATAGAGTGTCTATCTGTCTCTTCAAACCAAAAATATCATTATTCAATCTCTCCATTACCTTTGATCATGTGCCTCACCCCACAGCCCATATAAAAGGTATCAATGCTTAGTAATATATCAGGCTCAGTATCTCAAGCTCCATGTATTAAGGAATGGCCCAGAAGCTTTACCATGGCCTGGACTTCCCTCCCTTGTGCTGCCTGGTGTCCTGTAACCAAAGCTCCTGACTCTGATGATACATTCAAAATGAAAGTGACACTGACAATCTGTATGGGAATGCAATTCTGAGTTCCACTAATTAGTGCTGCTGATCAAAGCATCTGTGATGTGACCAACAAAGTCTGCATGAATCCCACTCCAAACAACCTAAGGCACTAGAGGGTCTCATTTGTGATTTCATTATTGTGTATGGTATGAGGAGTTAGGACATGATTCAGCTGATTGAGTGGCTCTTATGATGCTGGTCTTACCATTCTATAAATGTACTTTTTAAAGAAAATGTAGCGTATTAATAAATAGGGATGGGCAATTTTTTTCGCCTTGTTTCGCCACGGAATTGACACCCATAGACTTGTATGGCATTGTGCGACAAAGAAAAAGACGCACGTCGAAAGAAATTGTTTTGACGCAAATAGACTTGAATGGGCATGGGCAATATTTTGCCGGCGGCAAATTTTTGGCGAAACGGGCCAAATTTGCCCATCCCTATTAATAAATGTGAATTTGCCACCTTCATGTTTTTTTAAGCAATGTTTAAATTTTTGCACCCTAAATAAAGCAGGCAATTGGTACGAAGCCCAGGTTGAGCGTCTGCTACAGGGCCCCTTGGTGCATTGGCACTGCACTTGTTCTGCATGTAAACCTATACAATAGTTTTGTGTGCAGGACAAATTATATTGCAAAAGTAAAAACAATATTGTGTAATATTCATCTGGCTGTGGCCTTTAAACTGCAATCCCCAATACCCCACTGACATTTGGGATTATAGTATAATTATAGTACAAATGGTATTTGAATGACCATAATTTGTTATTTTATCAAGTAATATTGGGGTGCAGCATTCTTGCATTGTCTAGGACCACACTTGTCTAATCTGTACTCAGATGCACAAATAAAAACAAATAAATACGTATCAGGTCACAGACAAATCCATCAGGGGCCCCTATCCGCACCCATTCTTTGTGAGCTCAGGAAAACCTCTCGTTTGCAGATAACTTATTTAAATCACTTAAATACATTTCCTTAGTAATGAATGAGATTTGTCAATAATCAGATTGAATTAGTGGGCTTTTGACATGTTTCAGCCAACTATTACTGTCATTTGATATAATATTATATTTGCCATACGGGGCTGCACAAGGGAACGGGAATGCAGAGTGGTTTTACCCCCACCTTGCACCTCAGGTGTGGCTTTAACCTTGTTATGTAGGTGCCAGGGAGAGGAGGGGTGGGAGGGGAGTGGGTGCGATGTCAGTCCCTCCTGTTCCTCGGTAGGAAACAAAAGCAACTGTCACTGTGGCTGCAGCAAGACAGATGGCGAGCTCAATGTTCAGCCTGTCAATTTATTCACAGGCCACAGCTCGAGTTTTCCCAGGCCTCTCCTGATATGCACCCCCTGCACTGTCTCTGCTTTTTAATAATTATTTTATATATAGATTACTGCCAATGTGCCCAATGTGCCCCTCGAGGCTGCACAGTCCAACAGACTCATGTGTCAGCAGAACATATAACATGTGTATTCACCTTTAGTCTTTTATAGTAAGTTGCCTATTTTTGCCAGAGGAAGTTTTTGTTGCTGCCAAACAATATTATAATTTTCTATACTTTGTTTAATTTATGACAAGGGCTCATTTGCACAAGTGTAAGTGCAAAGGGTTAAAGTGGCCTGAACATAGTGCTTGCTGTAATGCTATTTACAAACATATTATGATTGTGCCTATACACTCTCCTAGCCACTGCCATCGCTTAGTTTGCTCTGATTAACTGGATACTAATCTCCCCAAAATGCCTTCCCGCTGGCGATTTGCATTCTTGCTGGCAGGAAGGCATTTCTGGAAGATTAGTTGCCCGCATTAGTGAAGTTGTATAGCAGGCGACTAAATCTCCCCGTCAGGGTGCCCCTTGGCATAAGCGAGTCAACTTCGGGCGACTTCGGAAACCGAACGATACTTATGCCATTCCGCTAGCGATTCGTATTCTTGCCAGTGGGAAGGCATTTCAGGGAGATTAGTCGCCCGCAGTAGTGAAGATTTATCGCAGATAAATAAATCTCCCATTTTCTCACAATACAGCTTTTTGCACAATATTACGGGGGTTCTGTGACTCAAGAAAAGTTTTCCAAGAAAAAGAAATTTATTCAGAAAATGAATAAATCTGCTTCCAACAGTATCGGGTCACTTGCAGATCTAAGCATATCCTCTCAGGAGCACATACAGTATATCAACAAATCAGATACTCACTGGTTCATATTCAAGGGTAACGTGTATCCCGTGCTGTTTTATTGGTCTGAAAGGGGTGGTTTACCTTTAAGTTAACTTTAAGTATGTTATAGAATGGCCAGTTCTAAGCAATTTTTTTTAAATTAGTCTTCATTATTTATTTTTTTATAGTTTTTAAATTATTTTCTTCTGACTCTTTCCAGCTTTCAAATGGAGATCACTGACCCCATCTAAAAACAAATGCTCTGTAAGGCTACAAATGTATTGTTATTGCGACTTTTTATTACTCCTTTTTCTATTCAGGCTTCTCCTATTCATATTCCAGTCTCTTATTCAAATAAATGCATGGTTGCTAGGGGAATTTGAACTCTAGCAACCTGATTGCTGAAAATGCAAACTGGAGAACTGCTGAATAAAAACCTTAAAACATTAAAAACATTAAAAAACCAAACATTAAAACCAATTGCAGATTTTCTTAAATTAACACTCTGTGCATTATACTAAGAGTTAACTCAAAGAGAAAAAAAACCCTTAGAAGGGGTTGTTCACCTTTAAATGAACTTTTAATATGATGTAGAAAATGTTATTCTGAGACAATTTGCAGTTGGTTTTCATTTTTTATTCTTCATGGCTTTTGAATTATTTAGCTTTTCATTCAGCAGCTCTCCACTATGCAGTTTCATCAGTCTGGTTGCTAGGGTCCAAATTACCCTAGCAACCACGCATTGATTTGAATAAGAGACTGGAATGTGAATAGGAGATGATCTGAATAGAAAGATGAGTAATAAAAAGCTGTCATAACAATACATTTGAAGCCTTACAGATCATTTGTTTTGCAGATGGAGTGAATGATCCCTATTTGAAAGCTGGAAAGGGTCAGAAGAAGGCAAATTATTAGGAATGAAGGCCAACTGAAATGTTGCTTAGAATTGACCAGATTAAGGAACTAAGGTAGGAAGAGCTGGCTGATAGCGATGGGCGAATTTGTCCCATTTCGGAAAAAAGTTCGCAAATTTACCGCAAAATTTGTGAAATGGAGAAAAATTCGTGAAACGCATTGAAATCAATGGGCGTCAAAAATTATTTTGTCGCGCGTTAATTTTAATTTTAATGCCCGCGGCAATTTTTATACACGCGCCTATTTTGTCAAAATCCATTAAAGTCAATGGGTGTCAGAATAATGTTGATGTGCGACAATTTTTATGCGCACGAATATTCAGATGCGGGAAAAAGATTTTTCGCTGCAGTTTTGCAGATTTATTCACTGGAGGAGAAACGCGGAAATTCGCCACAAATTCGCAACTTGTGAATTTATTCGCTCATCACTACTGCCCGGTATCTAAGTTACAGTAGTTGAGCTAAGAAGAAGCATAGGGGCTTTCATTATAATATTTAATCAAACCAACTTGGCACAGTTGACAATAGCTGTGTTCTGCCCCCTTTATTCTACACACTCATTCAGATTTTGTTTGATAAAGGTTTTTAGTCTCTAGTAAATGAACACGTGCTGTCAGGATACATATGGTTATTAGTTATAGTTACTAGTTATAGTAGTGCGGCATCTGGGGAGAAAGTGAAGATGACTGGGTGTCCAAATGATTTAACAGCATGGGGACTATGTGTGACTGGGAGTTTATATGTGCAGGTCTGACACTATGGAAATAGTGATAATAAAAAACAGACGGCATAGATGACTGAGCAATCACATACTATTGAGAAGAAAGGATGAAAATAGGTACAAATACTTTTGGGATAGAAATAATAAAAATGCATGTAGAGAACAAGGCAGCATTGGAGGGAATTTAGAATTTGTATCTGCTGAATTGTTTTTTTTCTCCTGTATATGGAGCTGTGTGGTGTTCATCGGAGAGCAGACAATCCTTCCTACCTTCAAGCTGGCAGCTGTTGGGTTAGGCTGCCACTCAGATGAGACACAGCCTGTAGAGCCTCCAGCATTAATTAACATTGTGTGTCACAACGTGATCTATTTATCCAGTTAGGGTTTGCTCCTCACTAACATTACATTCCTGAGCACTCTACTGGCCAGATGGTATTTCCAATGTCAGGGCAAAATATATATATATATGGGAATCACTTAGTCACGCACTTAAAGATAAGTGGCAGATGAAGGCAAAATTCCATGCCTTGAAGGCGTTGGTTTCCTTTTAAATGTAGAATATGAATGAATGAAAAGAATCAGAATCCCGATTACGTTTTGGTAATTTTTTTTATGATGAATTCTAGAATTCCCTTTGACCAATCTTGGTAAATCTTTAGTGGGTAGTGATGGCGCGAATTTGCGGCGAATTCCCACAATTCACAAAACTGCCGCGAAAATTGGCAGGCATCAAAAAAAATGGATGCCAGTGTCTAAAAACGAGACGAGATTTGCAAATTTTTCGGCGAAGCGAAACGCCCCAAATTCGCCCATCACTATTAGTGGGGATAAAATGTTCGCAACATTTTCACCTGTTAAATAAAGGTACAGTATCTTTATAAATAGTATGAAATTAGAGTGAGATGGATGATTTTCTACATATAGTTCATCATTAGGTTCTGCTTATGTTGCCAATGTATTGCATTTTAATTTTAGGTGAAAATATATTATACAGTATTTGACATGTGGCACCAGGTAAACATGCTCAATTTAGTCCATTTTAATAAAATTAATTACATTTATTAACACTATTTCCTTTGACTCTCTAAAGTCTCATGTACTTGATCCCAGCTAAGTTATCACAATCCATATTGGTGGCAGACCAATCCTATTGGGTTTATTTAAAGTTTAAATGCCTTTTAGTAGACTTAAGGTGTTCCAAATAGTGATGGGCGAATTTATTTGCCAGGCGCGAATTCGTGCGTTTCGCCGCCAGCGAATAAATTCGCGAAACGCCCGCGAAAATTCGCGGCAAAAATTCGCAGGCGTCAAAAAAAGTTTTTTTCTCGAAAAAACGGACGCCGCCGTTTCGCGTGAAATTCGCGAATTTTTCGGCGAAGCGAAACGGCACAAATTCGCCCATCACTAGTTCCAAATAACAGAAAGATCGCTTATCCAGAAAACTCCAGGTCCCAAGCATTCCAGATAATAGATTCCATACCTATATTTAAAAGCCCATCAAAAGTAGTTATTATCATTGCTTCTTATAATTACAGTAAAAAAAATAAAAAGCTGTTTTGTAAAAGAGGACTCTATGGGAATAGCATTGTTGGATTTCATAACTTTCCATATATCAATTTATCAATATCATATATCAATTTAGATAACAGAATCTCTGCAACTAGAATTGCTGCAAAGGTATAAATATATGGAAAATTCTATCCTACTTACCGTAATTTTCCTTTCCTGGACTGAAGCATGGCAGTAGTTACTAATGGGTTAACTCCCTCGCGCAGCGGAAGGACAGGAACCAATAAAACAAGTTTCCCAACCCCCTTACCTCATCTCTTCTTACCTGTCCGAGCTGAGGCACTGAAAAGGGGGGGTCGTACCTACTGCCATGCTTCAGTCCAGGAAAGGAAAATTACGGTAAGTAGGATAGAATTTTCCATATTTCCTGTCCTTCCGCATGGCAGTAGTTACTAATGGGAATTACCCTAGTAGTAACGAAACCTTTTTTGGGTGGGAAAATCATTTATTAAATTGAACTAAGGAAAGGACTCTTTGTCCAAAAGAAGCCTTGTTTGCTGAAACCACATCCAGCTTATAACAATGAACAAAAGTAGATAATGATGACCACACTGCTGCATTGCAAATTTCTTCTGGTGTATAGTGATGGGTGAATTTATTCACCAGGCGCGAATTCGTGGCGAATTTGCGCGATTCGCCGCCAGCGAATAAATTCGCGAAACGCCCGCGAAAATTCGCGGAAAAAATTCGGCGTCAAAAACGGGCATCGGCATCAAAAACGAGACGCCGGCGCCGTTTCGCGAATTTTTCGCCGTTTCGTGAATTTCGCGCGAAATTCGCGAATTTTTCGGCGAAACAGCGCAAATTCGCCCATCACTACTGGTGTAGCTTGAGCTTCGACCGCCCAAGAAGCAGCAACTGCCCTAGTGGAGTGAGCCTTAATATGGGGAGCCTGTACAGACTTGAGCGAGTACGCCTTTTTGATACACGCTTTAATCCAGCTTGCAATCACACGCTTCGAAGCTTGATGCCCCATAGAAGAGCCTTTGAACAACAAAAGGAGGCTATCACATTTCTTGAATGCCTCAGTCCTCTGTAAGTATACCGACAGGCATCTCACCAAATCCAAATTATGCCATCTCTTTTCTTCTTCCATAGAAGGATTAGGAAAGAAAGCCGGCAAAACCATTTCTTTACTGGCATGATACGAGGAAACTACTTTCGGAAGAAATTTTTCTGGTAACCTCAATACAACCTTATCTTGTAACACTTTAAGATATGGTTCCTTCCTAAGTAGAGCTTGGATTTCCACCACTCTACGCGCTGAAGTTACTGCTATTAAAAAAGCTGTCTTCATTGACAACAAATCCAGTCTAATTGACTCCAAAGGCTCAAATGGTTCATCCATGAGAGCTTGAAGGACCAAATTTAAGTCCCATGATGGCAGGACTGGTCTCACTTGTGGTCTTAGATGTTTAACCCCTTGAATGAACCGTACTACTAAAGGGCACTCTGCCCATTTAACTTTAGTCAATGCTGACAAAGCTGACACTTGTACCTTCAGGGTGGCTAAGCTGAGGTTCTTCTCCAAGCCCAACTGCAGAAAATTCACTACTGCCGACTCGGCTGGTGACGTAAAAGAATTTCCTGACAGTGTGCACCACTCCCTGAATCGTTCCCAGACTCTGTGATACGTGCTTTCTGTTGATGGTTTTCTAGCTGCCAATAGTGTATCAACAGCCATGTCCACGAGCCCTAGCTCCGTCAATTCCTGCCACTCAAAAGCCACCCCGTCAAAGCCCATTTTTGTGGGTTCGGGTGGAATATCTTGCCTTGGCAAAGCAATCCCTGTCGACAAGGTAGCCTGACTGGATTGTCCACCGACATTGCCAACAGTCGGGCAAACCAAGGCCTTCTTGGCCACCATGGCAACACTGCTATCATTTTCACCTTGTCCTTCTGAATTTTGTTCAGTACCCTTGATATAATCGGGATTGGTGGAAAAATATAAGCCAGTTCGAACTTCCACTTCAGACTGAAAGCATCCTGACACAATGCTTGCTTCTCTGGGCACCAGGAACAGAACATTCTCACTTTCCTGTTCCTGGAGGTCGCCATGAGATCTATTTGAGGCATACCCCAACAATCTGTTAACATCTGGAAAACCTCTTGTGACAATTCCCATTCTCCTGGATGAAGTGTCTTTCGACTCAATGAATCTGCCAGGATATTCAGATGGCCAGGGATAAAGGTTGCCGACAGGTCCAGGAGATTGTTCTCCGCCCAGGCGAAAATCTCCAAAGTCAGACTCAACAATTTTTTGCTGCGAGTCCCTCCTTGTTTTTTTATATATTTCACTGTCGTTATATTGTCGGACTGAATGAGGACCGCTGCCTTGCCAAGTCGGCTCCTGAAGCTTACTGGTGCTTGGAACACAGCTTTCAGCTCCCTGAAATTCGAGGACCACGTCACCGCCTCGGGTGGCCATAGCCCTTGGGCTGACATAAATGGGGTATGTGCTCCCCATCCCCGGCTGCTGGCATCCGTCGTAATTAATTGCCACGATGGGCAGTCTATTGGCTTGCCCTGGGAAAGATTATTTGGATTTAACCACCACTCCAAGCTCTTCACTGTTTGCTCTGATAGAAGTATGAGCTGGGACTGCACACTTCTCTCCCACTGTTGCAGAAACTCGAACTGGAGCTGTCGAAGATGAATCATCGCCCACCTGACAGCCTCCTTCGTAGCCACTAATTTCCCTAAGACTTCTTGACAGATTAAAGCCGTGGTATAAGGGAACTTTATGAGGTGCTGCACCCTTCGAATAATGTCTTCCACCTTTGCTGGAGGAAGATAAAGTCGCAACTCCTGGGTATCCACCAGAACCCCTAAAAACTCCATCTGTTGTGACGGGGTCAGATGTGACTTCTGCCAATTCACCAGCCATCCATGCTCCGCCAGCACTGTCAGGGTCGTCTGTACATGCTGATCCAAAACCTGTTTGCTTGCTGCCTTTAGTAGGAGATCGTCCAGATAACTGAATATCTGTATGCCTTGCAGACGTAAGGCAGCTATTACTGGCGCTAAAACTTTTGAAAAAGTTCTCGGTGAAGATGCTAGCCCAAAGGGAAGTGCCCGATACTGAAAATGTTTCCCCATCACTGAAAATCTTAGAAATCTTTGATGATCCTCGAAAATTGGGACATGAAGATATGCATCTCTCAAATCTATCTTTGCGAGCCAGTCGCCTAATTGTAGGTTTTGTGAAATAACACTTAATGTTTCCATCTTGAAAGAGATTACTCTTAGGAACGCATTTAGTCGTCTGAGATCTAATATGGCTCGGAACTCTCCGGACGACTTCCTCGTCAGGAAAATTGGAGAATACATGCCCTGTCGTCTTTGGCTTTCTGGTACTACCAGAATAACCTCTTTCTTCAATAGGTCTAATAAAATATGCTCCGTTGCCTGATGAGCTTCTCTCGTCTTTGGAACTTTTGACTCCACAAAAACATCCTTGGTAGGTTTCTTTGAAAACTCTAAGTGGTAACCCATGGAAATGACCTCTAGAACCCACATGTCCATCGTAGTCCTTGCCCAGACTGCCTGAAATTTAAGTAGTCTTGCACCTACTGGAGGCAGCTGGGCCAAGACACCATCAGAAAGGTTTAACCTTCTCCTGCTTAGACTCTCTTTTAGTTTGAACCTGCATCCGATTTCTCCAAAAGGGTTGCCTATTAAACTGTCTTCCAGGTCTATAGGTCTTAGCATCTTTGTAAGGCATCCTGTCTGACCAACGTCCGCGAACCGGCTGACGTCTCTCTCGCCTCTCCTGTGGCAGAAAAGAGCTCTTGCCTGCTGAAGCTTTAGAAATAATAATATCGAGCTTAGGCCCGAACAGCAACTCCCCCTCAAAAGGGAGTGCGCACAAGTTAAACTTGGAAGGGGTGTCTGCTTGCCAGTGTTTTAACCACAGCATTTTCCTGGCTGCCACTGCATACCCCATATTCCTGGCTGCCAACTTCAGGACATCCAATGATGCATCCGTAATAAAATCAATCGCCACCTTTATATCATCCACCAGATGACCTACGTTGCCTTTGTCTATCATAGGTTGTAACTCTGTTTCTATTTCCTGCAGCCAAATCTTAGATGCCTTCGCCACACATGTAACTGCCACTGTTGGTTTACAAAGCAACCGAATACGCCTTTTTTAACACTGTATCCTGCCTCCTTTCCACCGGATCTTTTAGTGAAACACCCTCATCCACGGGCAACGTGGTTTTACGTGCTACACGTGTGATGGCTGCATCCACCTTAGGAGGGTTGGTTCAACGCTTCACATCCCCCTCCGCATACGGGTACATCTTTCTCATGTGTCTAGGTTCCGAATACTTCTTATCTGGAACAACCCACTCCTCCTTTATAATATCTCTAAGAACGTCGTGAACTGGAAACACTAAAGCCTTCTTTCCAGATGACTTAAACATTTTGTCCTGCTTCTTTTCTTGTTCTGTGTCCTCCAAGTCCAGGACTTTCCGGACAGCTCTAATCAGTGGTTCTATAAAATCCGTATCAAACGAGGAATCTTCGTCCAACACAATTAACTCCTCCTCTTCTCCAGAACTGTCCGATTGGCTACATTTTGCTGCCGCTTGTTGACCTCCATCCTCTTCAACTGCCATCTTAGGATTCACACCTGAGCCACTGGTACCTACTTTCTGTATCACATTATCAGTGACTGTACCCACTAAATCCTTTAATGACTTAGACATTGACTCCTTGAACCAGTCCTTCATAGAACTCCATTGTTCATCTGCTCTTTTACCAGACATAGACTCCCAGCACATGAGGCACACTTTCTTGTTATGCATCACTGGGTTGTCACACACAGAGCATTCCTTTTCCACCGCCTTCCTGGAATGATGACTTCTTCTTCTAGGTGATCTAGTAACAAAACGCATAACGTTATTACCATACAAGAACACCACCTAGGTCTCTCATCCGCACTTACCCCCTAGAGGATGACCCAGATCTTCGGCTCCTAGAACTCATGCTCTGAAAAAGAGGAGTAAAAAATAAGTAGCCATAAAGAGATCTATAATGATCAGCACAAGAGCACTTACATAAAGGCTCCCCTAAAACTGCAGCCGGCTCCCACTGAACACTGCCGCAATAGCATCCGCTGGAATCCTTGATTTAAACCCTGGGCGCCTTAATATGACGTCACCAGCGCTCCAATAGGTTCCTCTGTATTAGAACGCGCTAATCATTGTGCTCAGAGCGTCTTACTGCACCACATGCGTCTTACTGCGCTCTCTAAGCCTGGGTACAAGGCTCTACTGGCTATATTGAACCAGCAGCTTCGGTGGGCAGAGAGGAACCGCACCAGTCACGGGGATCCTTCCTGTAGCGAGGACAGGAAAAAAAGAGATGAGGTAAGGGGGTTGGGAAACTTGTTTTATTGGTTCCTGACCTTCCGCTGCGCGAGGGAGTTAACCCATTAGTAACTACTGCCATGCGGAAGGACAGGAAAATATCCATAACATAGTATGTCTCTATATCAGCACCCAAAGCAGCCAGAAAGACTTTTTTCAGTTGTTTCCATGTTTTGACCATTTTTCCAAAATGTAAGTTAGATGTTCCTGTGTTTCAGCCTGGAAGCTCAGCAATCCAGGTGCCGATTCTGAACTGTCTGAACTCCTACATGACCGTGACAGGATCCAGATTCAGGGTATAATAAATCTTTAAAAATTTGCGTTTGGAATTTTTTTTTTGTTGGAAAAAAGGTTTTTTTTTTACCCAAAAAATAAATTTTTGACAAAAAAATACCATTGAAAACCAGAATTTTTAGTGGAAAAAACAAGTATTTTTTTTTTAAATACCCCTGAATTTGCGAAGTTCGAAAAAAAATCCCTGTAATAATCCTTTATTTATTAAAGGGGACCTGTCACCCAGACATAAAAAGCTGTATAATAAAAGTCCTTTCCAAATTAAATATGAAGCCCCAATTATATTTTAATTTAAGCATTCATGGCTTAAAAATGTAAATTTTTTAAATGTAAATTTAAAAATCTCAGCTGTCAATCAAATATTGCTTGCCCCTCCCTATGCCTCTAGGAATAGAGGCAGGGCAGACAATTACTTTCACTTTCCATTCAGCACTTCCTAGATGTCACTGCTCTCCCCACATTCCCCCGTTCTCTTCACCGTTTAATTATGTAGCCAGGACGTGGGGATGGACATCATGTCCCCCATTTTGGTGCACAAACAAGATTCTGAGATGATGCAAGGCTTGTCTTAATAACAGTGTCCACAAAATAGCTCCTGCCTGCTTGTTATAATTATTAATTCCCAGATGGAAGGAAACAAGATTCAATTTATTTTTACAGTGTAATTAAAATTCATTTTGCTTGACTAACATGATAAAATAGGATTTGGAATTATTTTTTTGGGTGACGGGTCCCCTTTAAATCAAATTGACAATTTTGTAGCTACTAGATTAACACACTAACACCAGTGACTTGTTGGTTTATGTGATGTTTCTATACATACTGTATCTATATTTTCTAATCTTCTTCATTACTATGGTCTGTGCTGTGTGTGCATTGAACAAAGTGTCTGTTTTGGATACATGAATATGTATGACGCACATTCTCTATAATTACAGTGAATTCCTAGGGTTTCAAGTGCAGCACAAGGTGGCCCTTATTATCTTGTGTCAAATATGCCATGCTTTACATTTTAATCCACTGTAATCCCAACGTGAGGAATAATAACCTCCTATATACAATCTGTGAATAAAAAAGTGTGTGTTTACATAATAACAAACACATTAAACTATTCCCACTGGCCATTCGATATCACTTTTTGCTCTAAAATAAATCCTAAAGGCAAAATACATTTTCTAAGACTCTTCCCAGAAAGCCACTTGGCACTTTGAGACAGTTTGAGACAAAGTAAATACATGAATGATATTTGCACTATGTTTTAGAATTAAAAGCTTTGGGTACAAACACAGAGAGCAGAGATTTATGGTACAGACGTGGGACCTGTTATCCAGAATGCTCAGAACCTAGGGTTTTCCAGATAAGGAATTTTCAATAAATTTCATCTCCACACCTTAAAGGAGAACTAAACCCTAAAAATTAATAGGGCTAAAAATGCCATGTTTTATATACTGAACTTATTGCGCCAAACTAAAGTTTCAGCTTGTCAATAGCAGCAATGATCCAGGACTTCAAACTTTCCACAGGGGGGTCACCATCTTGGAAAGTGTCTGTGACACTCACATAAATGTTCAGTGGGCTCTGAGCAGCTGTTGAGAAGCTGAGCTTATCAAGCAGAAAATGAGGTTTGTCTGTAATATAAACTGATGCTACAAGGCTGATTATTGCATTATTGCACTGGTTTCTGTGCTGCCATGTAGTAATTATCTGTATTAATTACTAATCAGCCTTATATTGTGACATATATATTCTATGTGTACTGTATATTGTGAGTGGGTCCCTAAGCTCAGTAAGTGACAACAGCACAGAGCACATGCAGTGAATCAGCAGAAAAGAAGATGGGGAGCTACTGGGGCATCTTTGGAGACACAGATCTTTACTGCTAAGGGGCTGAGGGTGCCTTGGGCTGGTACATAAGTCCAAAATAAAATGTACAACATTTCTAGCCTGCTTATTTAGTTTAACTTTCCTTGTCCTTTAAAGTTAACTTTTAGTATGTTGTAGAATGGCTAATTCTAAGCAACTTTCCAATTGGTTTTCATTATTAATTAATAATAGGGGTCACTGACCCCATCTAAAAATCAATGCTTGCTAAGGCTACACATCTATTGTTATTGCTACATTTTATTACTCATCTTTCTATTCAGACCTCTCCTATTCATATTCCAGTCTCTTATTGAAAACATTGCATGGTTGCTGGGTTCATTTGGACCTAAGCAACCAGACTGCTAAAATTGCAAACCAAATAGCTGTTGCATAAAAAGCCAAATAACTCAAAAACCACAAATAATAAAAAATGAAAACCAATTACAAATTTTATCAGAACATCACTCTTTATGTCATACTAACAGTTAACTCAAAGGTGAACAACCCCTTTAAGTTATTTTTTTGTATGTTATAGTGCGGCTAAGTCTAAGCAATTTTGCAATTAGCATATTGGCAATTTGCCTATTTCTCCTGATTGTTTCCAGCTTTCAAATGTAGCTCACTGACCCATGTAAAAAACAAATGCTCTGTAATGCTACACATTTATAGTTATTGCTACTTTTTATTACTCATCTTTCTATTCAGGACTCTCCTATTCATATTCCAGACTTTTATTCAAATCAATGCATGGTTGCATAAGAAAAGTTAATTTAAAGGATTGCAGTCGATAATATATAACCCTTTTACTGAGCAGTAGAGTGCACATAGCGTCGGCAAAGCCTTTTTTCAAGTGAAGGTGATATGCCTTAAACACACTATGAACTTTATTCCCTAATAAAGAGATGTGTAGCAAAACGTTACATGGATGTGGAGTTGATTTGTGGTTTCTGGATTTGGAACTCCTAGTAAGCAGTAATGTTCATGCCCTCCAGCTCTAGTAGCACTGCAGCTCCCAGAATCTTCTGATTGATTTTCTTCTAGTCCTTGCCACTAGTTCATCAACAATTGAGTTTCATTTTGGTAGACATTCTGTGGCTGGTAATACTGTGTCTCTCTTGTACCCTGAATTCTTCTCTGATTGAAGGATTCTTCTCACTATTGCATGTGGTTACACAAATTCTCCCATTCACTCAGGTACAAGTGTTGGGCAACTACAAGAGAAAAGCTTTTCAACTCCATTTAGACACCTTTCCTCTTATATACATTCACCCTTTTCTAGTGATTGTTTTGTAGCTTTTCTTCTATTTCTCTTTTTTGTTTTGTAACCAGGGTCAAAGCCTCTTAGCAGTCTGAACAGCAGCTGATTGTGTAAAGAACTTTCGAAGAAAGAAATACGTTAAAAGTCAAAACATGGGGGTTTCATTAGTGAGCTTGTAAAGATTTATTTACTAAATTCCGAATAACCGAAACTCCCCGAAATCTGAAAAATGTATGATTTTTTTTTTATAAAATCACAAATTTTTCGGAATATTATATTAAAAAAAATCACAAATTTTTCGGAATTTATTAAACCCCGAGGGCTAAAAAGCCTGCATATAAAAACACGGCATCTCAAACCTGTCGAGGTTGCATAAAAGTCAATGGGAACAGTCCCATTGATTTTTGGTTGTGTCAGGAGTTTCGGGCAATTCCACTATGTTTTCGGAGGTTTCGGGTGAAAACTCCGAAAAGTGCGGAGTTTTCGGGGAAAATTCAAGAAAAATCGTGAAACTTTGAGCTTTTCCCGCAAAGCAAATTTTCGGGAAAATGTAATAATAAATAAGCGTTAAAAACCCAAGCGGGTTAGATCGGAGTTTGCAGCAGCCGATATTGAGATAAATTCGGACCTTGATAAATAACCCCCTTAGAGTGTCACATCATTCACTTTGGCCTTTTTATCCTCAATTCTAGGGATGTCTGGCTCTTCCAGTATCTGTTTTTTGGTCACATTGAACCTTTATTCTATAAATCAGATTTTTTAAGGAAGCAGGATATTTTGGGACTTCCCCTATGTTCTTATTTGGAATAAAGCATTATTTGCCTCTATGCCCAGTGTGCTTAATTACTCTTTCTACCTAACATAGACATCCAGACCAAAGTGTGTTACTGTTGTATTATTTTTTTTATTCAAAAGTAAAATATTGGTGACCCTGGCATAGAAACATTTTATGTTTAATAACTGACATGCTGCTAATCAGATTAGTCAAGAATGATCAAGACCAATAGCACTTATATGTGCTTCTATGGAATCACCAACCATCCCAGAACTGTACAGGTATGGGATCTGTTATCCAGAATGCTCTGGGGTTTTATGAATAACAGATATATCCGTAATTTGGACCTTCATACTTTAAGTCTACAAGAAAATCATGTAAACATTAAATAAACCCAATAGACTGGTTTTGCTTCCAATAGTGATTAATTATATCTTGATTGGGGTCAAGTACAAGGTACTGTTTTATTATTATAGAGAAAAAGAAAATCATTTTAAAACAAATTGGATTATTTGGATAAAATGGAGTCTATGGGAAACAGCCTTTCTGTAATACTGAGCTTTCGGATAACAGATCCCATACCTGTATCCATTTTTACTATTTTAAATTGAGCTTTATTCAAGACCTCTAGCGAGCCTGTAATATAAAAAAATAATATTTTTATTTAGGGCTTTGGGAGTATCTGTAACAACTGAAAGTGGCCAAGCAGGGCTGTGTCACTCTTGTTAACCCTTGCACGGATGGAGGCAGCGGGACACACAGTGGTAGCTCTGAAAGAGATAAGCAAGACCCATATAATATGGTATTTTGAACTGAAACAATTCCCTCCAGTATAAGTTTTAATCAGATTCTTTGCTGTCTGATTACAACTTTGCAAGGGATTGAAGGCTTTTCTGCAGAGTTTATACAGGATTATTACTGTGGAAATTCTGATTAAAATCTCCCCAAACCGTGCTCGGACAAGATTATAGTAAGCCATAATCCAGCAAAGCCTGCAAGCCTCCATCAGTAACTCATCTGCTTCTACTTTATGCAATGGGGATTAGATGGCTGAGCCCCCTTGTACTGTAAAAATATGTAATGGATACAGAATAAAAACATGTAGTAAACAAGAATAGAACTGCAGGTGCAACACTGCTTGTCTTTTATTGTGTGTACTAGACTACCTGCTCCCTTAAAGGAATGTTCAGTGTAAAATTAAAAACGGGATAAATAGATAAGATGTGCAAAATAAAGGCTGTGTATAAAGGCTGGAGTGGCTGGATGTGTAACATAATAGCCAGAACACTACTTCCTGCTTTTCAACTCTCTTGGTTTACACTTACCCTGGTTACCAGGCAGTAACCAATCAGAGACTTGAGGGGAGGGGGCACATGGGTCATATCTGTTGATTTTGAATCTGAGCTGAATGCTGAGGATCAATTGCAAACACACTGAACAGATATGTCCCATGTGGTCCCCCCTTCAAGTCACTAACTCAGAGTTAGAGAGCTGAAAAGCAGGAAGTAGTGTTCTGGCTAATATGTTAGACATCCAGTCACTCCAGCCTTTATAAATTATACATTATATTTATGACTAACTAACCATATCAGAAACATTTTTTATTTTAAACAGTCTATCTATTTACCCAGTTTTTATTTTCACACTGAACTGCTCCTTTAATTCCTTCTTTTGATTCTTCAGATACCAGAGCAGACTGGTCCATTGGCATCTATCTATCTATCTATCTATCTATCTATCTATCTATCTATCTATCTATCTATCTACCTCATTTTATTTATTGCAGGGTTTTCCCATAGAACAAGACACTTTCCATTTTACACAGTGTATGCAACAAACACATCTATCTGCCTATCTATCTATCTATCTATCTATCTATCTATCTATCTATCTATCTATCTATCTATCTATCTATCTATCTATCTATCTATCTATCCATCCATCCCTCTCTCTCTCTCTCTCTCTCTCTCTCTCTCTCTATATATATATATATATATATATATCTACTGTATCTATCTATCTATCTATCTATCTATCTATCTATCTATCTATCTATCTATCTATCTATCTATCTATCTATCTATCTATCTATCTATCTATCTATCTATCTTCTCTCTCTCTCTCTCTCTCTCTCTCTCTCTCACTCTCTCTCTCTCTGTCTATCTATCTATCTATCTATCATCTATCTATCTATCATCTATCATCTCTCTCTCTCTCTCTAGTTTTTATTTCTCTGTTATTTGATTACCCACATTCAAGTAATGAACTGCCTGGAATTATTTGGCTTTTACTTTATAATGTTTAGCACAATATATGAAGGTATCATTTTACTATTACTTAATATAATGTAGTATTACTATTTATATAGAGCACTATTATAACAAAAGTTATCTTATAACAAAAGATATTTTTTCCTTCTTCCAAAATCTCTAGTGTCACAGGCCAATGCCATTTCTGGCATAAATATAAGATTCTAGCTTCTCTTAGAGAATTTTTTTTTAAAAATAAATGCATGCTATTCATATGGACCACTGCCTTTGACTTGTGGTTTACATTTGGACAATTGGGCAAGTCAGTAAAATAAGAAAAGCTTCAGCCACTTTAGAAACATTTGAGATATCTTCACATGACCATCAACAAAGGGAATTGATTGAGCTCTAACTAGCATGAAATATTTAAATATTTAAATTCGCTGGTTGCTGGCAAGAGACCAAACAATTAAAGGATCAGAGGGCCGGCAATGATGGTGTCAGTTACCACAGCAGATGGTCCTGAAGCTGAGCAAGACTGGCACTTGAATCAAAGCAGGGTGCAGCTGGAGGCAAACTTTGGGACAATATCAATTTCCTTACTCTCTTGCTTTTCATTTTAGCCATAGTGTATTTTTGATGTTGACTTAACAGCGTTTCTATCAGAGATCTGTGATTCTGAGATTCAGACTTATCCACCAATCACAAAAACTGGTTCACAAAAACCAGAATGTGGTTTACAATTTTAGTCAAAATTATTTTAAAACAGCATACATTTCTCTGGGTCCCCAGTATTTCATGAACCTTAGAGAAAGCTCTATTTCAAATTAATATGAAAGAAAGTGTGCTTTTACTCCCTGTAAAAGAAAGACAGTGAACATATACAGTTTTATTTATTCCATGTGTTCTTTTCTTATTCCTTTTTCTTCTGCTTTTTTGGGGGTGGTATTTTTCCTCCCTTTCTTCTCTTGCCCTCTTTACTTACTGTTCTTTGCATAATGGTGATGGCAGAAATTTTGTTGCCTGCCCTAAATTTTGTCCAGCATGGGATTCAAAAGTCTGAAGATACCTTTTTATTTGTGACTTGTCAGCAGTTAAACATTTCTATTGCATAAGCGATGGAAAATGCAAGGGAATGCAATTTAATATGACAACACAAATCATATATTTTGGCACCATCTAGAAAATGTCAAGTGTTCCTTCAATCCAAAAGCTGTTCTCTTCCATCACCTTTTTCTGTTTCTTTCCTCTACCTCTGTCTTTCCCTCCACCATTCTTGTCTCCTTTTACCTTTTCTTCATCTGTCATTTTCTCTTGTTTCCCCTTTCCCAATAAGCCATTTTATCTTCCTTTTGCCCTCTCTCCAGCAGCGATTTTCTGTATTCTCTCCCTCCTCTCTACCCTCTTCCCATGGGCCATTCTCTTTCCTTCCCCACTCCCTATGCGCTATTCTTTCCATATTTCACTGCTCCGACTGTGCCATTCTCTCCTCTTTTATGCCCTATTCTCTAATCCCTCTGTATCATTCTCTTCTGTTTCCTGATTCCTCTTCCTCTCTTATGTGAGGATCACCCAAGTGATCCCTCTTCAGAAGATACCTGTTCATATATAGAAATCCAGAAATCGCTTGTATGAATTAGTGTTGTTATACTGCTCATTAAGAGAACAGGAGCACTTGTATCTTACACTGACTATTCTCACAGATTGCCTGAAGTGAAATAGGGGGGCTGAATTTTTTTTCATCTTTTAAGTGTCTCCTATCTTGCGCTGGCCAAGAAATGATATGGCACAGTTAGAACATTATATATTCTCCCTGTCTCCATAGACCGAGCATGGTCTGATCCATCTACAGTTCGGGTAGATGCCTGTAACGTGTGGCTTATGATGATTTAGGATTCTGAATAGGATTCCCAGTCTATCTGAAAGAGACACAGAGAGATTAAGTTACTTCAGTGTGGATTAAACCTGACACAGTTTATAGCCTCTTTGATAGCTGTGATTTTGGTTTCTGCCTGGAATTTTAATTTGTACAAAATCATGTGATAAGTAAATAAATGAGCTGTTACTCTGTTCCTGGCAATGTATGTATATGCCTGTGACAGCATTGGGTTTTATATGTAGCAGAGTAGCTATGGCTAGAGACCTGTGCGTGTCCATTTTTTGGAATCCGTACCCGACCCGTACCCGCAACCTGCAATCCGCAACCTGGACCCGCAAACCACATTCTTACCCACTTGGACCCGCTACCCGACCCGACTTGCAAGTACCTTATCCGCAACCCGTATCCGTGAACCACTGACCATCAAGAATCAGGAAGTGCTGTCATTGTAAACTGGAAGTGACATCATCGGAAAAAAAAGGAGTAAAACAGGTAGTGCTGTTATTGTAAACCGGAATTGACATCATTGGAAGTAGGCATGATCCGAAAAAAGGAGTAAAAATCGCTATTGAGAAGACCTGCGGCCTGACCCATGATCCACAAACCCGCAGAACCGCGACCCGCGTCTATACCCTCACCAGGAACTTCTACCGGCAACCCGCAGGGTACGGCAGGTTTTTGAGGATACCCGACCCACTGCAGGACTCTAGGCTACATATGAGTGTAGTAGTTCTTTAAAACTAACGAATGGGGAAAGTGTGAAACAGATATATATTTATTTACTGTATACTCTACATATTTATGTTAGCTACTTAGTCACCAGGGAGGCTATTATTATACTTTATAAAGCACCAATATATTCCTGCAGTACTTTACGAAGATTATACATTGTCCTCTGTCCCAGTGGAGCTTACAATCTAAATTCTCTATCACATGAAATAGGGTCAGTTTTATCAGGAGTCAATGAACTTGCTCGTATGTTATAGGGTGTGGGAGGAAACCAGAGTACATGGAATTCATGCAAGAACAGGTAGAACATACAGGTAGAATTGAGTCTTTGAACCCAGAAATGCAATATCAAGTCATGTCATTACATTACTATGTAATTAGGAATACTAGGTAATGAGGTGTCTGTTGGGCATTTTTTGCCTTTATATATACAGTACATTATAAATTACAAATTACAATTAGGATTCGGTTCGGTATTTGGTTGAATCTTTCGCGAAGGATTCGGGGGTTTGGGCGAAACTAATTCCTAGGACAATTGCAGCATGGATGTAACTTTGTTGGACGTAAGTAAGGGGTTACAGGGGGATCTTGATAGTGATGGGCGAATTTGCGCCGTTTTGCTTCGTCGAAAAATTCGCGTTTCGCGAAAATTTGCGAAACGGCACCAGCGTCTCGTTTTTGACGCCGGCGCCCGTTTTTTTTTACGCCGTTTTTTACGCCAGCGCCCGTTTTGCCGTGAATTTTCGCGGGCGTTTCGCGAATTTATTCGCTGGCGGGGAAACGCGCAAATTCGCGCCTAGCGAATAAATTTGCCCATCACTAATCTTGAACACAAATGCATGAAACAACTGCTTTAACCTGTGTCTGGGAACAACAATGAGGTTCTTTTGTATAGTTATGTCCAGCTTTGACTGCAAATTTGGGCAAAAGTGTTAATGTTAATCAATGTTGTACCAGAGCCACAGTCAGTTCCCACCGTTATGGTCACACGGCTCGCACAGTCAAACTATATATTGTTGATCTATTATTGAGTTCATTAAACCCCTGTTTCCTCTGCACACAGGACATGGTTGGGGTTTAGTGAAAAAAAATACACAAATAATCTAAGAATACTCTACAAAAGGATAACTGTCACTGCATCAACATTTATGTAAGAGCCACCCCTAATCCAGGTTTAATTCCTCTCAACAAGCTCAAGGCTTTAGTTTTAGTCCTTAGCAGCCTAAAGGAGATTCCAGGTTCCAGGAATTCTGGAAATGGATAAAACTTTTATTGTCTGCTAGAGCCTCTCATGTCAGGACTCAATGGCACCGAGGCAAACGATGAACTGCAGTTCTATTGCTCTCTCCTCACTTATTTGCTGTGTGCTAAACTTGAATAGAACAATAAACACTAGTTGACAGCAGTAATATATTTATAACGTTCTCAGGTCTCAAAAAGTAAAACTCACCAATTGTGAGGAGAGGTGCACCGCCCTTAACCCTCAGCTGAGGAAGTGGAGATGGGAGTACTCAGCCTATATGATCTGAATGATATGAAACGCGTAAGGCTGTATCCTTATGTACCGAAATAAACTACTTATGATTTGACAAGTCTGCTTTGAGGATTGGTGCCTGCTCGTTTTTCTCTGCTAAACTTGAATGCTGTAATGGATTGCAATAACCTGCATTAATATGGTACCTGTGCAACCAAGGTAACATACACAGCAGACAATACGATGGCTCTGTGATAATGTACAGTATATGTGTATTATTAACAGTCTGTGAGCTGTGTTACACGTGCACTATAGGAAAGGAACACTTTTGCTCATTTCACTCCTGTATTGCAAAGTAATTCCGTCATTTATCACTGGAGCTCATGACTGTCAATTTCACTCTATTAAAGACAACATAATCCTTCCAAATATAATTTATTCATCTTTGCTAATTACTAATTGAGAGGTGGGAAGGAAGGAATGCCCCTGAGTCTTTGTGGCCCTAAGAGAGTTTAAAATAATCTACAGTCATGAGAAATACTTCATTAACCCTTCCCCACCCCCAGAATTCTAAGGAAATGCCTGTTCAAGTAGGATACATTTTGTTCCGAACAGAAACATTGCACAACACTATACATTATAAATATTTTTCATCATTCACATCAGTTTCTGCTCCAGTGGAGCTTACAATCTAAGGTCCCACTCACACATGCACAGAATAAACCAGGGTACCTATAGTAAACAAATCTTTCCTTACGGCTATTAAAACATTTAGAAACCAAAATCAACAGGAATGTACAGTACACTAGATCAGTACTGTCTTATTATTGGCAATCACAGTGTATCCACAGCCAAACATAGAAATAACCTGGGAGACCTTCATCTATCACTGACAGGGTATTGTACATTGATAATTGAACAAAGTATACTGAAGCTAAGCATTACTTGCGGGTAAGCCCCAGCTTCTGAAACGGTGTAGGCCATGTTGCCCATCTATATTTTGCCATCTATTGATAGTGACTTCTTGAAACTCGTGTCACTGCCAGTATTGGGTTCTTCACATAGAATTAATGCTATGTTGTGCCATTGGTTATATATAGTAGGCAGGACTTGTAGATGCTCCGGGTCAAACTGGATCATTGTTCCAAACTTCCAGGACCCCCCGCGTGCATGCCCAAACGCCAGCAAACCGTGCCGCATATATTTTAGTTTAGGGCCGGTCGATTGGGGGAACAGGTCTGGGCCAGCAGGGGCCCACCAGGTTTTTGCCAGTTGTCACGCCAGCCCAGTGCGACCCTGTAGATGCCTAACGCGAGTGGCATACTAGTTCAAGGGTAACCAGTTGGAAGAGTCCTTGTGCTTAATGATCTAACAGTCATGATCTTCTCCAAAGTATGAACCTTTAAGGGTTTCCATTTGCAAGGGTTAATGTTATGGTGCATGTTCCCCTTAGGGCTGTGCAATGTTCACCTATAAGTGTTATACTGTCCTACCAGCTTAGCCCTTGGAAGATTTCTTTTGTCCCCATGAAAACATGATTAAAGTGTATTGTAACATAGACCAATCGTAATTACACTAACTGGAAAATGTTTTTATATCACAAATGATAGACATTCTATAAAAATGCCTCCCCGTAACCATTTAAGAAGCAATATTTTTCCTTTCGATCTTAGACTATGTTACAAAAAAATTAGGCCCAAGTAGTGGGTAGAAGAGCTGGTTTCAGTTAAAATTTAGGACAAATGCTTTTTGCTGCTTATTTCCTGAAAGTAAAAAATAAACCCAACATTTTTTTTGATGTCATAGATGTACATGGAACCCCAGCATGGAGGCCAGGTAAGGGGAGATATGTGTTGAATGTTTATTTGTTGTTCTAGATATTCCTAGTAGGGATGCATCGAATCTAGGATTCAGTTGGGGATTCTGCAAAGATTCAGCCTTTTTCAGCAGGATTCGTATTCGGCCGAAACCTTCTGCCTGGCCAAACCGAATCCGAATCCTAATTTTTATATGCATGAAATCGCATGACTTCTTGCTACAAAGCACAGAAGTAAAAAATGTTTTCCCCTTCCCACCCCTAATTTGCATATGCAAATTAGAATTCGGATTCGGTTCGGTATTTGGTTGAATCTTTCGCGAAGGATTCGGGGGTTCGGGGCGAACCTAATTCCTAGGACAATTGCGGCATGGATGTAACTTTGTTGGACGTAAGTAAGGGGTAACAGAGGGAATCTTGAACACAAATGCATGAAACAACTGCTTTAACCTGTGTCTGGGAATTGTGGGTGCTCCTTTCTACATATGTCCAACCTCCATATGCCAATGCTGCAGAGTCATAGGACCATATTTATAAACATTGGAGACAAACATCAACGGTGATGTTGGCCATAGCAACCAATCGGCAATTCCATTTTAACAATCACCTACAAGTTAGAAAACAAAAGCAAATCTCTGATGGTTGCTATGGGCAACATCACCAGTGATGTTTGTCTCCAGTGTTAATAAATATGCCCCCTAATCCCAGCATGTAGACAGACTGTTTGGATTTCAGTTATCTCATTAGTATGAGACATGGATTTGGATTTTGTGAAAATGCTGGGTCTTAACTAGATCTGAGTTTAAGAAGGTCTGTGCTGGAGGGATTATATTCACCCTTTCCTCACACCTAAAATGATTTAGTTTTATTTTTAAAGAATGTTGGACACTTTGGGGCACATTTACTTTGCTTGGGTGAAGGAAAAGAATAAAAAAAACTTCGAATTTCGAATGTTTTTTTGGCTACTTCGACCATCGAATTGGCTACTTCGACCTTCGACTATGACATCTACTTCGAATCGAACGATTCAAACTAACAATCGTTCGAATATTCGATCATTCGATAGTGGAACTACTGTCTCTTTAAAAAAAAGCTTTGGCCCACTACTTCACCACCTAAAACCTACCGAACCTCAATGTTAGCCTATGGGGAAGGTCCCCATAGGATTTCTAAGGTTTTTTTGGTCGTAGAAAAATCGTTCGATTCGAAGGATTTAATCATTCGATTGAACGATTTTTCGTTCGATCGAACTATTTGCGGTAAATCCTTCGACTTCAATATTCGGCAGTCGAATATCAAGGGTTAATTAACCCTCGATATTCAACCATATGTAAATCTGCCCCTTTGCATTGCCAGTAAATTTAGTAAAAATGGAAGCTGATATTATGTCACATTTTTCTGTCTCTGAGACATTACCACACTGTAAAACGAACCTCTATATTAAACACAATTCATACATTCAGTTTATCTTCTTCAAGACCTATCGAGCTTCTGAAAAAGTTTATTTATCTTGTGCCGAAAACTTTAATGCATATGGAAATGTCAGGTCACAGGAGCCCGGCAAATTGTAGAAAATGTTTTAAACGGGTATAGAAGTGATAGCCGAGTAACTCAAGCCCATAATGGTGTTACCTAGGAAACACCAAGGGGTAAATTTAAAGATCCGCCACTAGAGTGAAATTCCGCAGCTCTCAATTCATTTCTATGGGATTTTGAAAGGCGTATTTATCAATGGGTGAAAGTGAAAGTTCACCCTTTGATAAATACGCCTATAAAAATCCCATAGAAATGAATGGAGAGTGGCGGAATTTTACTCTAGTGGCGGAACTTCACTATTAACTTCACTCTTTGATAAATATAACCCCATGACTACATCATGCTTGATGAAAAGATGTTACTTTTATATATTTAAAGGACAAGGAAAGTTAAACTAAAGAAGTAGCTAGAAATGTTGTACATAGCCGTTTAGCAGTAAAGATCTGTGTCTCCAAAGATGCCCCAGTAGCTCCCCATCTTCTTTTCTGCTGATTCACTGCACCTGCTCTGTGCTGCTGTCACTTACTGAGCTTAGGGACCCACTCACAATATACAGCTGTCCTTTTTATTCAGCAGCTCTCCAGTTTGCAATTTCAGCAATCTGGTGGCTAGGGTCCTGCAGAGGGGCTGAGTAGAAAGATGAGCAGTCAAAAGTAGCAACAACAATGCATCTGTAGAATTACAGAGCATTTGTTTTTACATGGGGTCGGTGACCCCCATTTTAAAACTGGAACGAGTCAAAAGAAGAAGGCAAATAATTTAAAAACTATGAAAAATAAATAATGAAGACCAACTGAAACGTTGCTTAGAAATGGCCATTCTATAATATACTAAAAGCGAACTGAAAGGTAAACCACCGCTTTAAATACAGTTTGGATTTTCTTCTTGCTATGCATTAATAAAGGCTGGGACCCAGAGTAGAGGCTGACGGAGCTAACAATCGGGCTCCATAGAAGAGCTTTACATGTGCCTGTATTCACAAGTGCACCCAGATTTTCTGCAGCAACAACTATGAAAATCTGAGTTATCAAAGGCAACAGTGGATGATATAATAGCAGAAAATGACACAATGAGTGGGATCAAGTGGGTGAGAAAGGGAAGGCGGCTATCACCATCATCCAAAGTGCAACCATTTTTTGACATATACTATTTTAACAGGTCCCCAAAAGCAGCGACCATTTAAAAAGAAATGAAGGATAAAAGAATGTGGGTGAGTTTGAGGAAAAATCGTTTGTGTAGATTTATTCCCCTTATGCAGATTAGTTAACATATATTATAATAAATATAAATTTAGGGAATCTGTCCCATTTTGCTTCTCTAAAGAATTTGAGAAACTATGGAAAAAATGACAAAACATTGAAAATTCACAAAATGCATTGAAGTCATTAAAGTCATTAAAATCAATAGCTGTTATTTTTTGCAGCTTTTCAGCCTTTTTTTTTTTTTTACAAAAAAAAATGTCAATGGGCATTTTTTGCTGATTATTTTGCTTAATTTTTGATTATTTTTGCAAAAATATGAAGGCTAAATTTCAGTTTTGAAAAAACCTGCACCAGGATGATACATTAGTGAACTTGGAGGAAGGGGCACCATACTTTCCACTTCTATTTTGGTTGCTGGTGTAATCTGGACTCTAGCAACCAGATTGCTGAAATAAAAAGTTAAATAACTCAAAAACCACAATTAATAAAAAATGAAAAGCAATTGCTAAATGTCTCAGAATATAAATCTCTACATCATATTAAAAGTTAATTTAAAGGTGAACAACTCCTTTAAGGTCAACAGTGGAACTACCTTCCCAAGGGGTCATCAGATGCATAGGTGAGATTTCACTTGCAGTTTAACACCTAAAAATCTCATCATGTCTATACCAACCCCTGGACATCATTCATTTACTTGTGTTTTAATCCGCACAATGAAAGGAGCATCTGAGCCTGTAGCTTTTGCCCCCCGTGTCTGACTGCATTTAACTGTTTCACGGGCTCTCCAGCTCAGGAATGCGTCCTTTACTTTGCTGTCAGAATCTAAGGGGTAAACAACAAAGGATCCAGCAGTTATAATAATGCTAAAGCCTCTCTTTAAATCCAGATTTAAAGGGTTGTAATTCTGATATTGCTTGTAATCTCATCACACCATGCTCAGTAAATGTATCTTTCCCTGAAAACCCAGGAAGTATGGACATATAACAGGAGATGCTCAGCCACTAGAACTAAAGCTTAACTAAAGAAGTAGCTAGATGTTGAACATTATGTTTTCTGCTTCTGTACCAGCCCAAGGCAACCACAGCCCTTTAGCAGTAAAGATCCGTGCTTCCAAAGATGCCACAGTAGCTCCCCATCTTCTTTTTCTGCTGATTCACTGCACATGCCCTGTGCTGCTGTCACTTACTGAGCTTCGAATAGAATATATTCGCCCATCACTACTTATATTACAGGCCAACCTCATTTTACACTTGATAATTTGCTACGACCCCTAAGTTTAGCTTCTCAACAGCTGCTCAGAGCCCACTGAGCATGTGAGTGTCACAGACACTTTCCAAGATGGTGACCCCCTGTGACAAGTTTGAAATCCTGGATCATTGCTGCTATTGAGAAGCTAAAACTTTAGACTGGTGCAAGAAGTCCAGTATATAAAATATGGTATTTTTAGCCACACTAATTTGTAGGATTTAGTTCTCCTTTAAATGCCCTTTTTTAAAACTAAACTGTTCATCAGACAATATATGTAACCTCCATCACCTCCTCATCTATGTGAATATGATGCAAAATATGCCGCTTTTCATACTAAATGGGTACCAGCAATGTACTAAATGTGATGCATCTCTGTGGGTGCTACAGTAGGAAAACATACTGGTAGATTATTAAGAAATGGGTCCAAACATAAATGCCTGTGGTAAGTAAAATTGAAAGCTCCACAGGAAACTTAAAAAAACTTATTAAAAATATTCAAGATGACATGTTTTCCCATATATAAGCATGTCCAAGTATGTATAATGAGGCTAGACATAAACACTAGCCCAGTGTAGAATTCAGACACACAATATCTTACTTTATTCCTCTTTTAAGGCAGTTACATACGTGGTGATTCGGGGAGATTAGTTGCCTGGCGACAAATCACCTCTTCTTTGGGCGACTATTCTCCCCTAACTTACGCCCCACTGGCTAGAATCAAAATCACTGGCGGGATAGCACTCTGAGCGATTCATTTTCCGAAGTTGCTTGAAGTTTCCTCGTGAGGCAACTTTGGACGACTTTGAAAAACGAATCATTCCGAGTGCCATCTAGATCTGCCCGAATCTTCTCGTCTGTCTCCGCCCTTAGATGCTTTGGTGTTTTATAAACCCCATGTTTTTCTCTTTTAAAGAAGTCTAAAGGGTTTGTTCACTTTTGAGTTAATTTTAGAATGATGTAGAAAGTGCTATTCTGAGACAATTTGCATTTGGTTTTCATTTTTTATAATCTGCGGTTTTTAAGTTATTTCGCTTTTTATTCAGCAGCTCTCCAGTTTGCAATTTCCGCTCTCTGGTTGCTAGAGCCCAAATTACCCTAGCAACCATGCACTGATTTGAATAAGAGACAGAAATATGAATAGGAGATGGCCTGAGTAGAAATGCCAGTATTAAAATGTAGCAATCACAATAGTGTGTAGCCTTACAGAGTATTTGTTTTAAGATGTTGTCAGAAGAAGAAGGCAAAAAATTTAGACTATAAAAAAGAAAAAGTGAAGACCAAGTGAAAAGTTGCTTAGAATTGGCCATTTTGTAAAATACTAAAACCACCTGTTTAAGGGCATGTACTGTATCTATTCTTAGGGCTCTTACTGACGAGCGTTTTTACCTGCGCTCCCCTGCGTTCCGTTTTTCTGCGTTCAGCCGCAGGGGAGCACAGGAATAGATGCATTACATTTTTTCCAATGGGGCTGTACTCACACAGGTGCGTGTAGGCGCCGAACGCAGGTTGAGATGCAACATGCTGCATTTTTCCTGCGTTCGGCGCCTACACGCGCCTGTGTGAGTACAGCCCCATTGGAAAAAATGTAATGCGTCTATTCCTGTGCTCCCCTGCGGCTGAACGCAGAAAAACGGAACGCAGGGGAGCGCAGGTAAAAACACTCGTCAGTAAGAGCCCTAAGAATAGATACAGTACATGCCCTCAAAAAATTACCTGCCATGGCATCTATGGTTTCTTACTATTCCATAGTCTAAGATAAGTAGAGGACTCTGGTCCAGACGTAGCCCTCGGATTTCTTTGTATAAAATCATAATTTTAATAAAATCCAACTCACAATCTTCTCTGGGATCACTGTCCACTATCACAGGTAAATGGACAAGTTCCCATTGAACATGCACAAACTGTGATAAAACGCACGCAAATCAAGAAATAAAGAAAATTATGCACTGCACTTTCATGCCTCTCAACTGTACAGCAAGGGGTAATTGTATTAGTTACTCCACTATATTGTCTCATATAGAGAAGAAAGTGGATGTGCAATGTGTACCAAGGACCACATGCAGTGCAGGAAAGTTATAAATCCCAGTAACCCAATATCTTTGAGTACCACTGACCTCCCTCTGATTCATTCTGTTTTATAAAGATTTCCTAGCTCGTATGTCAGAAGCAGAATCACATACGTACCACAAATTACTTTCCCACATTCAAGCAGAAAAAGCAACATCAGCATTTCACACGTTACCTTGTGCGGCAGCAAAAAACACATTACAAGAACAGAACGTGGAATAGAAAGTGGTAGGTTATAATTATACGTTTATATGAAATAAATGCACATTGACTGACTATGTTTGACTTTATTAGTCCTGAAATAACAATTTCGATTCTGCAGGAGTAAACTAAATATGCCAAGGAGGCAATGCATAATTATAAATATTATGTTGAAAGCACTTTGTCTTTAATAATGATAGCGTTAGCACTAGGAATAAGAACAGCTGAGGTGGTGAATAGTGAGAGCCATAAAGGTGAGATAGTGAGGTTACTGATGCCTTGTTGGTGTTAATAATTTATTTCAATAATCACTAACCTGTCACTGGCACCTCGCTGATAAATTAGCTGCAAGATAGATTCGCACACAGATCAAGTGTCACCATGTGAGAATATCATCTCAATAGAGAAAGTCTGATTAATAGTAACAGTTTGGAGAAGGAGTGTTGAGCCAACAGTCTCTTCTCACTGTCATGGATGGAGTATTATAGGTTATTAAAAGAGAAGGAAAGGAACCAAAGCAGTTTATTGTCAAAAGATTAGCCCCAATAGTGCAAGCTATAACTATTTATTCTGCAGAATGCTTTGCCATACCTGAGTAAACAGCTCTAGAAGCTCTCTCTGTTTGTTTAGGATAGCAGCTGCCATGTTAGCTTGGTGTGACATCACTTCCTGCCTGAGTTTCATAGCTCTGCACTCAGATAACAGCAGATAGGGGAGGAGGGAGGGGGGAAATGGAGGGGGAGAGGTAGAGAGGAGCAAACTGAGCATGCTCAAGCCCTAGCCCTGGAGGTATATGCTGAAAACAGGAAGTCTGATACAGAAGCCCATGTGTACACAATAGAAGGAAAGAAATTAGGGATGCACAGAATCCACTATTTTGGATTCGGCGAACCCCCAAAGCCGAATTCAGTACCGAATCCTAATTTAAATATGCAAATTAGGGGTGGTAAAGGGAAAACATTTTTTACTTCCTTGTTTTGTGATTAAAAAGTCACGTGATTTCCCTACCCTAGTTTGCATATGTAAATTCAGATTCGGCCAGGTAGAAGGATTTGGCCGAATTCGAATCCTGCTGAAAAGGGTCGAATCCTGGCTGAATCCTGAACCGAATCCTGGATTCAGTGCATCCCAAAAAGAAATGCTGTGTATTTTTTGACAGAGGACTCAGAGCAGCATTACTTTGAGGGTTTACTGGTGTATTTATATAGACCTTTCTGATAAAGCTTACTTAGTTTTAGCCTTTTCTTCTCCTTTAAGGCAACAGTAGCATGCTATTGGTACTGATAGAGTGGATGGAATTTGGGTCATTTAGATAGCAGTCACCTGTTACTGGCACGTATGGAGTCATTTACAGCTGAATCTATTACCCACATAGTGTTACACACGTCCATCCTATCCCTGCTTTACAGGCCTGTTAGATACAGAACATGCAAGGCATTTTGGAAGTCCATATCTTCCCTGATGTGGCACCGACTACGGCCGCCTACATGGGACATGCAGTCAGGAGCAGCACTGCAGAGGATATCAGACAGACAGATACTGCCTTCAATAACAAACATGTTCACAAATGACTTCAATTGTAATTAATGTTAAATGGATATTTGCTTGAATTGAATAATAAAACATCTTTTTCCGTTTATAACCATTTTGGGTGATTAAGTGAAAAATATCTAGGGAATTAATTACATGGCACTTGTAAAGTGAAGGTATGGGATTTAGTACCCAGAATGCTTGGGATCTGGGTTTTTTCTTTATACAGGGTTTTTCTGAATTGGGCAAATCTAGGGCAAATCACGGTCCCTGTCAGTAGGGTAACTACAGAGGTTGCAGTGAGGCCCAGTCTGCTAGTTTGTGTGTCTACAAAGTTGTGCCACTGCACAGTTAACAAAACACCTGGAAATACCTTGCAAGAGCTCTTTATGTAAATCACTGCAGGTACAGTATATCATTCAATTTGGGGAATCGCAATAAAATGCATTAGGAATGGGCAACAAAGTTTCCTGTGCTCTCTTTAAAAAATTAAATATGAACAGGATTGTTTTGGCATCAGTGGGAATGTATGTAGCTTTTTTCTCATCAAATACAAGGCACTTTCTTCTCATTACTGAAAAAAAGCCAACCCATAAAGACGAAGAATAACTATTTCTTTAAAAAGAACTTTACAGGAAATGACAATACTGTATGTAGGACATTTCTGGATAATGGGTTCATGATATTAAATAAACACTGACAAATACATAGTTATCATAGATTTTTATGGAGCATTTTCACCATCTTGCCCCTGTAAGTGCACAAATGTGCCCATGTGAATGGTAGCACTTTAATTGCACTAATCCCGCCCGGGTGCCTTCCTTCAGGGCTTTCTCCATAACTGTACAACTGTCAGGAGATTCCGTATAATCTGAACGAGCTAAAGGGTTATGTTAATGAATCTACATGTTGCTGTCAATGAAGCTAATTTAATTGGCTCTAAACTGGAAGGAAAGGAATTAAGTGATGCTGGCAGAAGAGAGAGGTCGCTGGTTAGCAGTTTCTTTTGTCATGGAAAGTGGGAGCAGATGCCTTTGGGGTGAGGAGGGGGCACATGCTCAGCTGCAGCGATACAGCCAGTGACATGTTAATTTGATTGTCTCCCACTGTCGGATGCAGATGACATGAATTGTCTCTTTTACGTGCCCCAATCACAGTTTAGCCAACTGCTCAAGCACTTGTAACTTTCTTTTACCTGTACAAGTTTTGGTGGGTGAAGCTTTCACACTCCTACTGCTGCTATTAGCTTTTAAAGCAGGTGGCAAGAGTGGAAAAGTATTCCCTGCACTTTAACTGCTGCTAATGAATCTACGGTATCGGTATCTTATGCATCAGTGGTGCAACTACAGTAGATATTACTGGGCCCCAAAGCAAATTATTTTTCAGGCCCCCAAAATGTCTATAGCTTTGCCTATTTTATCAATATTTATTGAAATTATATATGAATTATGGCCTCACAGGGCCCCTTATGCCATCTGGGCCCCCCAGCAGCCCCAGGGTCTGCTTCATCAGTAGTTATGCCCCTGTTATGCATTCTTTAAAGAGAATATAGCAAAGTGCAATTTTGAGTGTAAGTTGCCATGCCAAAACAGTTTTCTCAACAATGTCATTGTAGTTGTGTCAAAGAGGACTATGTACCTGGCACACTCTTGATATTGTTCATGCACTTCAATATAAACCTGCTGAAAAATCTTTAGTTTTGGAATACCATCCTTTTCAGTGCTTGCTTCAAAATGATGTCTGTGCCCAATTTTTGGATGCAAGCCTCTGTGGTAACCCTGGAGCAACTGCCACCTTTGAGGTTGTGGTCGCTCCAGGCTTCCCCCATGTCAATAGGTGCATTAAAGAATGCAGGGCACATTGGCAAAAATGCAAGTTGCAGCTTTGAATGCAAGTACCATTGGTGTCACATTTTTGGGTTTGCATCTGCTGCTGTACTTAAAGGGGTTGTTCACCTTTAAATTAACTTTTAATATGATATAGAGAGTGATATTCTGAGACAATTTGCAATTGGTTTTTTGATTTTTTATTATTTAAGGTTTTTGAATTATTTAGCTTCTTTATTCAGCAGCTAAATAAGAATAAGAGACTATAATATGAACAGGATAGGCCTAAATAGTAATAAAATATACTAATACTACATATAACAATACATGTGTACATCACCCCCCATTTGAAAGCTGAAAAGAATCAATAGAAAAAGAATAATTAAAAAAAACCCTATAAATAAATATTGAATAGCTCAGAATTAGCAATTCTATAACATATTAAGAGTAAATTTAAAGGTGAAACACCCCTTTATGTAAAAGTTAAAATACCACAATGCCATTTCTTTATTTTCTTTATTCTGAAAACACCTGGTACTAAGCATTCTGTGTAATAAGTCTTATATCTGTATTACAGAGGCTGTGAGCTGAGTCCTTTTGCCCCCCAAGTCAGAATAATGTCCAACTATGTCCTACCCTCAATCGAATTAGTCGGTGGAGCTGCTGTTTCATTGGTTGTACTGGTCAAGTGGATTTTGTAGCTTGTAATGCCACACTATAATAATACTTCTCTGCCAAATATTGTTGAACTACAGCTCCCAGTTTGCAGGGGTGCAGAGAGCTGAGGGGCTACAATATTTTTAGAACTGGAAGATACCCAACACTAATGTAAAGCCAAGTATTCGGAATTGCATTTTAAATACAGCTAGAGGGCCACACTTTGGATATCCCTTATATACACAGCAATATATCTAACAACTGTTACACAATATAATATGTCCACTATGCTTTCATCTACATTACTGTATTTCATCCAAGGAGCCCATGAGATGCTGAGCTCCCAAAGCAAATGCCCTTTGCCTACCCAAAAACAAGCCCTGATTAATAATACGAATAAAAAAAGCAGTGCACTTTGCAAGAAATATTCAGATATATTTTCATATCCACCTACATTGTGTACATTTCTCTTGGAAGGAACTACGGAAAGATCTTTCCATACAAGTGAGCCATGGAATACTCACTGAGGCAGATGAACTTGTATAGGATTTCTAGCAGCATATTTATCAGAGATGAACACAGAGCAAACTCCATTTTCACCCTCATATCTAACCTGCTTATGTCATAAAGTCTTGGATGAGGCTACCCTGTCCTATTGGGACACTGCTGGTTTGCTGAGCAATATCTGTACCTGTAATGTACTTTAAATTAATTAAATCATCTTGGTTGGTAATACACAGTTAGGGGCACATTTACTAAGCTTGAATGAAGGATTTGAATGAAAAAAACTTCGAATTTCAAAGTATTTTTTTTGGGTACTTCGACCATCGAATAGGCTACTACGACCTTCAACTTCGATTCGAACGATTCGAAGTAAAAATCGTTTGACTATTTGACCATTCGATAGTCGAAGTACTGTCTCTTTAAAAAAAACTTCGACTACATACTTCGGCAGTTTAAACCTACCGAGGTACAATGTTAGCCTATGGGGACCTTCCCCATCACTTTTCTTTTTTTGATCGAAGAAAAATCCTTTGATCAATCGCTTAAAATCGTTCGAAACGTTCGATTCGAAGGATTTTATCGATTTTATCGATTTTATCGTAACCCTCGATATTAGACCCTTAGTAAATGTGCCCCTAAATGTTAAGGTCCATCAGGTTCATCCTTTCCATATCACTTTCCAGAACATTTATCTGCTGATCCAGAGGAATGTGATGTTTCATGGCTAATTATGGAGGTAAAGATGCTTTAGGCCTTTCATTCTTAAAAGGGAACTATTGCGAAAATGAAGATTTAATATAACCTTCAACATACTGAAATAAGAAACTTTCTAAATACAATTAATTAAAATCTCTGTATTGTTTCTGAAATATCCAAGTTTATATTCACAATCCCTCTCTCAGCATCTGTTTATTCACTATCCCTCTCTCAGCATTCTGTCTTCATGCAGCAGTTGGGTGTCAGATGAATGATCCAATATATCTTATAGGGGAGCTTCCTTTCCTAGCAGATGAATTAGAGCTCATTCAAATAAGTGATTCCAGTACAAGCAAAATCTAACAAAATACCTGCCTTTTGCACAAATTCTGCATGTAGAGAGACAGAATTGGTGATTTTAAAAGAGTGAGCTCTAATACAACTTTTAGGCAGAATGAAGAGAAACAGATGCTGAGAGAGAATATAAACTTGATTATTTCAGAAATGGTACAGAATTTAATTGATTGTATTTACAAAGTTTCATATTTCAGTATGCCGAAGCTAATTAAATTAAATTTGCGATAGCTCCCCTTTAAAAACGACTACTATTTGTGCTGTAAAGCATTGCCATTCCAGTGTTGCCAGTAGCTACAAAAGGCAGTTTGAGCCATGACAATGCTAGTGTTTCTTGAATAAACCTTTCCCTTAATGTTTTCCTACTTCTACTTTGTTTTAATGCATCTGCTAACACACAGCCTCCTCTTCATACTGGTTCCCTATAAATAGCATCCACTCCTCCATTGAGAAAATCAATTGCTTGAGAAAATCAAGTTCTTAATATCCAACGTGCCAAGTCAGAGGACATTTTCTCCATTTTTATTTGAAAATATCACTTTTCTGTACAGTGATCTCGAAAATGCAGTCACATTATTAAAAGTTTCTAATACAAAACATTACGGTATGGTAAGTCAGCCTCACAATATTGGGCAGGAGCGAAGACGAGGATTGGCCAGTTCAATCACTGTTGAGGATTTATCTATCAACGAACTTAAATAAAAATAGACCAGACGTCTTTAACTCCTAACAACAGATCAATTAAAAAAATTTGATTAAAATAAATAATGACATAAATAAGGATGCAGTTTGCAAAACAACAAATACAAAATGATCATTCATTAACAGTGTGAGCCACAGCAAAGTAAGAGCATTCTATTTTATGGTAATTTGACAAACACAATAATACAAAATAATAATAAAATAAATTAAAAACTTGTATAAATAATAATTAAGAGGGGTTTTTGGCCCTAATGTGCTTAATGATCTCTAGGTGTGGGCATTCTCAACAAAAATATACACATTGTATTAAAAATGCATTAATGGCTCTGTTCGATACAGTGGTAGTATCAACGATGAACAGCTCATATAGCATTGGATATTGTAGTGCAATTGGTACATAAAAAAATTGTGCTTTAAATTGATTCTTGCATACATTGCACTTTTTTTTTTTATCTTCCATGAAATTAACAGTTCTAGAAGAGAGTTTAGAGAAGCAATGCGCTCCCCAGCATTGTTCACCTGAGCTGAGTTCCTATTCTTATGATCTGCTACTATATGTTTACACCAAATAGCAAAGTTCACATCAGTGTTTTTAATTTTCCGTTATAATTTGTAACTATCAATGTAATGGACTCAATTTTCTATACATCATTTCCCAGGCTTACAAACAAACTACAAAACATACAGTATGTACAATAGGATAAACAGTCTTAGGGGATGATGACATTAGAAAAGCATTCTGATGAATGAGTTCTGCACCATACATTAAGAATTCAAGAGGAAAAGTGAAACTCATCTTCATTGTCATCCAAAAATGTCATGATAGGGTCAAATATAGAAAGTAATTTGTGTAGCGTGTTTATTCAGTGAATATAGCATGGTGTGGGTAAGGCTCGTAAGCCATGTCTATGGGTAGTTCATACCTTGGAACACTGGTATGAAAGTGTGACCCATGTCCATGAGATCCACCAAGCCCAAGAGCTGGATAGGGGGACCTGAATGCATATGATTTATCCATATCGGGTGAACTATCTTGCTTCAAAGAAAAATTACCACCGATGCTGAGTGGAGGTGTTAGAGCTCCTTCATATGGTGGAGTGGTACAGTTAAGTGTATGGGTTACCACAGAAGGATCCATTACTGGTTTGAAAGAAGAGGGTTTCAAGTGCAAGTGGTGAACATCAATGTTACCATAAGGAGGACTGGGTAGTCCTGGGGACTGGTAATTATAAGTATGACCAGTAAGAGAGGAGTCACATATATGAGACTTTTCTTCGTGTTTATCCAAGAACATGGCCTGAGGTCCAAGTTGCAAGCAGCCAGCTACTAAGTTGCTTGTTGGCTGAGAAAGACCTTTGCAGAGTATTTCCAGGAAGCCCTTTCCCTCTGCATTTTGACCTTGTTCTAGAATATCAGATAATGCCCATATATAGTTTCTGGCCAGTCTAAGGGTCTCAATTTTAGACAACTTTTGTGTTTTGGAATAGCAAGGCATAACCCTTCTCAAATTTTCCAGGGCATCATTAAGTCCATGCATTCTTGAACGCTCCCTGGCATTGGCTTTTACTCTACGGACACGGAACCTCTCCACTCTAGCCTTGGTCATCTTCTTTTTTTTGGGTCCCCTCTTTTTTGGTTTCTCTCCATCCTCTTCTTCTTCATCATCCTCTTCTCCATCAATGCTGCCCCTTTCCTCATGGCATAGACCTGAAATTATATCATAGGCAGACTGATTCCTCTCCTTCATCTCATCCTGGGAACTAAGGGCTTCCTCCATCCACCCATGCACATTGACCATCTCCGACATCTTAGCAGGATTTTATGTGTTCTTCAAACTGTGTCCTGCAATCACAAACCATGAAAGAGTAATCAACATTTAATTGGATACTCAGTTTTGTTTTTACATACAGATATCACTAAAGCTAGTACAGAGTTCAAAATACTCAAGCTAGTACACAGGCACTGTAAACACATCTGGCAAACACTGTTAAAATGAAATTATAAACAAGAATGCAAAGACAATGTTATCCTCATTTCTGGTGTCAGTATGTATTTAAGATACACTGCACAACTGTATGCAAAAGCTTATTTAATGGGAAGAATAAACTCTCCTCAATGTATAAGTTACTGTGGTGTACTGGCTGGGAATGTGTAAATACACTAAAGTGCAACTTTAATGCCATGTTCATTTACATATAGTTCTAGTTATAAAGGTGTAATTATTTTAGGTGACAGAGTTTAAATTTTGGGTGTAAAGAAAGGAAGTGTTTTTTTTGTTTTTTTTTCAAAAGAAACTACATAAAATCCGGTTTCTCCCTACTTTTTAAACTGCTTTCTATGGATAAATATTATTTTTACTGAATTAATTTGTCCATTGACTTGAATGGGTTATGTCAGGTCTAGAGAGAGGTAATACAGATGGTTTGATTCTATAAATTATAGTTGAATAGATTATTCCATGATTGTGATATATAGAGTTAAATCAAAGGTAAGGGTAACAAAGGGTACTCCATTTATTTGTATACTCCATTTATTTGTACACCTTTTTTCAGTATACTGTTTATTTAGTATACTCTTTTATAAATATGCCCCATTGCCCCAGTGGGTTTATTACGCTGTTTCATCAAAGTTCATTATTAAAAGTGTAACACCTTTAATACACTGTTCTATGGGGTTTATTTATAAAAAGGCAAAAGATGAAAAACATCCTGTTTTGGTCAAAGCTTTCTTATTGATTTTAGTTTTTGGATCTAGAATATCTAAAATGTTACTACAGTTTTAAACCTGTTTTTCAAGTTAATTTTTAGAATGAAGTAGACAGTGATTCTTCCACAATTTGTATCTGCCTTCATATTTTTTTTAGTTTTTAGATCATTTAAAAATTTGGAATTTAAAGTGTTGCCTGGAGGCTACAGTCATTTGGCCCTACAAGTATAGAGGCAGCTTAAAATGCCAAGTTAATAGAAAAAATAAAATGTATGCAAAACTGTATAATTTACTTTCCTCTACAACATATTAAAGTAAAACAAATTTTAATTGTAACATTCAAGAACGAAAGAAAAAAAAAGAAAGAAAGAAAAAATACAGATTGGACCATTAATAAACCAGCCAGTATGTGTTTCTATATAAGTAACGCCTTCACATTCCATATTGTTTGTTCCTAAAAATATAAGAAAGTAACACCTGTACATATGGTGCCAGGCTTTTTTTTAGCTGCTAAATGTAAGGTAGAAGAAAAACACAAGGATTCTTTAATTTTAGATTTATATGATTTTCTGTTACCTGCCCCCAACCATTTATTTTTTTTTTTTTGCAATTTTATAGATCTGCAAATATATTTGCCGGCAAAGACATTATTCTGTTCTAAACGTTTTCTTTTGTGTTTATTTTTTAAATACTACATTTTTATCATAGGTGAGATTTGGGGGCACATTTACTAATGGTCGAATATCGAGGGTTCATTAACCCTCGATATTCGACCCTCGAAGTTAAATCCTTCGACTTCGAATATCGAAGGATTTAGCGCTATTCGTTTGATCGAACGTTCGAAGGAATAATCGTTCGATCGAACGATTAAATCCTTAGAATCGAACCTTCCCCATAGGCTAACATTGATGCTCGGTTCGATTCGATTCGACGTCGAAGTTGTAGTCGAAGGTCAAAGTAGCCAATTCGATGTTCGAAGTAGCCAAAAAAATACTTCGAAATTCGAAGTATTTTTTATTCTATTCCTTCACTCGAGCTAAGTAAATGGGCCCCTTGGTGTTAACCAAAACAATTCAAACTGCCATCACTGTGTATCAATTTTGCTGCAAAGGAAATACAGAAACAATGTCGTATACCCAACACAAAATAGCTTTAAATTGAAACCTAATAAAACAACTTGCTACTACAGTTTATCACTTTGCCATTAGTATACAGTATATTACACACAAAACTTTACTGTTAGAATGCAAGCCTAGTATTACTGCTAATGTGTATCAATCTTAACACAATTTGATATCGCTGTGCACCACATTGCTATTAGCTTGTACTACAAGCAAGATGATATCACTTGTTTTTACTATTTATTGGAAGTTAAATTGTACTGCTATACTGGTGACATGCTTCGCTTTTCTATTACTTTGTATTAAAGTTGATGACACTTTACCAGTAAATGTAACAAAGCTGATATCCCAAATGATCATGTGCCATTATAAAAACATAAACTTAGGGCTAAATTTAGAGATCAGTGGTCCTTGACCATTGCAAGAAGCCTAGAGGACAAATTTGAGGGTTAAAATTTTGGTCACTGATAAACCAATTGGTAAACTACAACTTCCAGCTCTGGAAGTCAGCCTACTAAAAATATCTAACAATCTAAAATGATGACATGTTTTTTTTTTCTTCAAGGGGCTATCACTTTAAACCTACAGTGTAATGAAAACAGGACCATCCTGCATCTATTGTTATCACTGTTTTTGGTTTCAGGTAAACCACTAGTGGTGTGATGTAACAAAGGACAACACTGCTCTCAGTTCATGACAAAAATAATACTGTGTTACAGGTATGACACTGCACAGCTACAGTATTACTATAACCTGTGTGTTAGGAATGCCTCCACTCACCTACAATTCTTGAATACTTTAATTTTCTAACTAATCATTTAATTTCCATAATCTATATCCGTCTCTCTCTCTGTCTATAGATCTATCTATCTGCCTGTCTGTCCCTCTAGCATCTGTCGGCGCACAACAATTTAAGTCGGCCGATTCCACTTCAAATTATTAGAGAACATATTTGTATTATAATGGGAGGCATTAGCCAGTAATAATTATATTGATTTACTGCTGCAAGACTTCTACTCCCCATACATATCGTTATACATATCCAAGTCACAGAGAGTACAGGTGCAGCACGGGATAATACTGAGGATCCCACTGTATATATATATTTAATAAAATAACATAAACTCCAGGCATTCTTACCTTACTCTGCCCAGGCCGGAGCTGGAGACAGTGAGTAGCAGCAGGAGACGGTGAGTTGCAGCAGGAGACAGTGAGTTGTATCTATAGCAGGAGGCAGGTCGGATTTGTTAGCGGAGTTATTTCAGGAGGCTGGAGCGCTGGACAGCTCCCGGGCGGACTCGCTGCACGCAATGTTAATGAGAGCACTGCCGCTCACTCCTCCCTTCCCACTACTAAGGTTTGTAGTTAAGCTCCTCCCCTCGCAGTAGGCAGAGCTCAAGGTTGTGCAAGTCAGTCTCCTGTGTCCCTTAACCCCTCCCTGCCTAATACTCCCATCTGCAAAGGTTAATATAGTTAGGGCTTAACCGTTTGTAGCTTGTTTTAGGGTCTTAATGTCTTCCCCTGAACTGAAGGCATCCCTTTCTCTATTGCTGTACAAACTGAAATCCTCTCCCAAATCCATTTTTGTCACAAGCAGCAAAGAATTTGTTTATTGCACTGCCGGTTGTAGACAATCACAATTAGGGAGTAGAAGATACTAGATGTACCCCAGAATGGGAAGGTTGCACTACAGAGGATTTAAGTTCAGAAAGAGAGAAGATCTTGGCTATAAGGAGTGCTGATGTACATGTCATATAGTAATTTGGCATTGAGAGAGCTGCTGTAGATAATATATAGCACAGATTTGGCAAAGAGGGAGATGCTGTAGATCCCATATAGTACAAGTTTGGCAATAAGAGAGAACTGCTGTACATGTGATATAGTAATTTGGCAATAAGAGAGAGCTACTTTACATGTGATATAGTACAGATTTGGCAATAAAAGAGAGCTGCTGTACATGCGATATGGTACAGATTTGGCAATAAGAGAGAGCTGCTGTAGATGTTATGCTGTTCATGGTACCCACAGGCTCATTATTCTTTATATTTACAGCAGACACACGTTGAAGTGCTTTATAGAGATTACACGCCATTGCCACTGACATCAGTCCCTACCCCAGTGGAGTTTACAATTTAAACTTCACACAAACTAAAAATGATTTCGGAGTGTGGGGAGGAAGCCATAGAGATAACACAGGGAGATAAGCACAGGGAGAACATACAAAATCCAAAATCCATGCTAACCACTAAATTGCTGTCATCTCCTTTAAAAAAAAAACACTATTGTGGATAATGGACACATTGATATTCTAAAGCAATTTGCTATATTTGTTCTGCTTCTTCTCAGAGTGTAATTTAAATATATTTCGTTGCTCAGGTCCAACCTTAGCAACCAGCCACTGGTTTGAATGACAGACTGGAAGTCAAAAACAGGTTCAATAGGAGGAATATGTGGGCATTTCAAATCTCAGGTCAGAGATGTGCAGAAGAGAAAATGAAAATATTTAAAAATGAAGATAGATTACACATCCCCTGAAAACAGCACTTAATTTTAGAATGATCTACCTCTGTATACAGACACAAAGTCGTTTTGATCTGCAAAAAAAAACTATTTGTTGCCATTTTTCAGTATCTCAGGAACCTAATGCACCAGTTAAACCTACTAATAGAATGTTTAATTTTTTTTTTTAACTTAAAATGATCATATTTTTATTTATCTCCATTATGAATCTAAGTTTTAGATCTAGAGGCAGCCCACCCTTTTTATGCCCTCTGGGTGCCATGAAAAGTGCCAATACCAGCCAAAAGAAGTGCATGCAAAGACATGAAAGACTGCTACACCCCAAGAACATTAGGAACACTGCAACTCTGTGCTGTTGATCCTCTGCTGGAGAGGACAAGATTATATTCTCCTGCAAGGGGTGCAAGGGGTAGGGATGTAGCGAACGTCGGAAAAAATGTTCGCGGACATGTTCGCGAACGTCCGGACAAAAAAGCGAACGGTTCGCGAATGTTGCGAACCCCATAGACTTCAATGGGAAGGCGAATTTTAAAAGCTAGAAAAGACATTTCTGGCCAGAAAAATGATTTTAAAGTTGTTTAAAGGGTGCAACGACCTGGACAGTGGCATGCCAGAGGGGGATCAAGGGCAAATATGTTTCTAAAAAATCCATTGTTGACACAGCGCTGCGTTTTGTGCTGTAAAGGGCAGAAATCACACTACGTCACTCAGGTGGTGTTTCTGGAGACGGTATTATTATTGATATTTAGACAGAATGTGAAAAAGCTCACACAGCTAGGTGGCAGTGGTTTGAAGAACAGATGCAGATGAGAGATCAGCAGCAGGACAGACAGCTGCCCACAGCAGCTACATACAGAGCACTGCAGTAGAAGGTAGATTACTAGCCAGCAGCAAAGCTACCTAACCTAAAATGTCCCTCAAATCCCTGCAGACTTCTGTCCCTACAATACAGAGCAGTATCAAGTAGATTACTAGCCAGCAAACTTACTATCAACTATCCCTCAAATCACTAACAGCTCTCTCCCTACACTAGCTCTTCCAAGCACACACAGGCAGAATGAAAAAACGCTGCAGGGCTTCAGTTTATATATGGAAGGGGAGTGGTCCAGGGGGTGTGGGGGTGTCCAGGAGGGAGAGCTTCCTGATTGGCTGCCATGTATCTGCTGGTCTGGGGGAGAAATGGCAAAAAAAAGCGCCAGCTAAGGCGAACCCAAATTGGCGAACGTTGCGTTACGTTCGCGAACATTCGGCGGACGCGAACGGTCGATGTTCGCGCGAACAAGTTCGCCGGCGAACAGTCCGCGACATCCCTAGCAAGGGGTAGCTGTCAGTTTTGGGATTATTCATTTTACCTATACGTTGATTTTAGAGAACCTTAAAGGGGAACTATGGCGAAAATGAAAATTTAATATACACTTCAGCATACTGAAATAAAAAACTTTCTAAATACAATCATTTAAAAATTCTTTACCGTTTCTGAAATGATCGAATTTATTTTATGGGGGGGGGTCCTTCATTTCCTAGCAGATTTATTAGAGCTAACACAAACAACTGATTACAGTACAAACAAAACCAAAAAAAAAAAAATGCCTTTTGCACAAATCCTGCATGTAGAGAGACATGACGTCTGGTGATTTTAGAGTGAGCTCTAATACATCTTCTAGGCAAAAGGAGCCCCCCTATAAGATATATTGGATCAAACTGTCAATAATTATTTGACACCCAACTTCTGCATGAAGACAGAATGAAGACAAACAGATGCTGAGAGAGGAATAGTGAAGATAAACTTGATTATTTCAGAAACTATGCAGAATTTTTAATTGAATGTATTTAGAAAGTTTCTTATTTCAGTATGATGAAGCTTATATTAACTAGGAATGGACCCAATCCCCTATTTTGGATTCAGCTGAACCCCTGAATCCTTCTCAAAAGATTCAGCCGAATACCGAATCCTAATTTGCATATGCAAATCAGAGGCGGGAAGGGGAAAACATTTTTTACTTCCCTGTTTTGTGACAAAAAGTCATGTGATTTCCCTCCCGTCCCTAATTTGCATATGCAAATTGGGATTGGGATTCGGTTCGGCCGGTCATAAGGATTCGGTGCATCCGAATCCTGCTGAAAATTCTGGCCGAATCCTGGATTCGGTGCATCCCTAATACTAACAAATTTTTTTTGATGTTACTGGTCCTTTAAGTTCTCATTTTCGCAATAGTTCCCCTTTAATTACAGAGGAGTAAACATAGAGGATGCAGACCCTGTGGCTGCAGGGGGGAACCCAGGAGGTATAGGGGCCCCATGAAACCCTAATTAATGAGCAATTTCAACATATATTGCTATAACCTTTGGATATTTTGGGGGCCCTAGAATGAATTTGCTGTGGGCCCAATAACACTGTATGTAATATGATCACTGTGCCAGCAAATGAACCAGCAGACACTTACAATTACACTAAGTCAGAAACTAGGGATGCACCGAATCCACTATTTTGTATTCGGCCGAACCCCTGAATTCTTTATGAAAGATTCGGCCCAATACCGAACCGAATCCGAATCCTAATTTGCATATTCAAATTAGGGGTGGGAAGGGGACATTTTTTTACTTCCTTGTAAAAGTCACGTGATTTCCCTCCTCGTCCTTAATCTGCATATGCTAATTAAGATTCTGATTCGGTCGGGCCGGGCAGAAGGATTCCGTATCCAAATCCTGCTGGAAGAGCCCGAATCCTGGCCGAATCCCGAACCAAATCCTGGATTCGGTGCATCCTCATCAGAAACACAACTGTATTGAGTCAGTTGTGCAAGATAGATAAGTACATGACATATAGGACAGACAGATATCCTACATGCAATTACAATGACAGACACCTGCCATAAGACTGATTCATTGAGTCATTGCTATGGTTCCTTCTGATGAAAAAATGAAGATGGAAAACTCTGGCTTTCAAAGCCCCATGTGCGCTCTCTGTAAAAAAAAAACGCTCAGTTATATCAATATTAATAATAATAATATTAATAATAATAATTGTGCTTTTTATTTGTCTCCCTGTGAGCAGTACTCTATGAAGTCCTCGGTCCCTGCCCCAGCACATGGCTCCTAGCGCCCCATAAAGAAGGTGCAGTAACAAAGTAGAGAGGGCGTCTCCCAGCCAATAGGAATCCGTTCATTAGAAATCGCCGCGTTTCCATATAATAAAAGCCGCAAGCAGCGCTTCTCTGAGGAATCTGCCGTTGGAAACAAACATAAAATCTGTCCCCTCCCGCCCCCTCTGTAACTGGGAGCAGATGGGAGCAACAGGTTCATGTTTCCAGCGCCGTTTGCTGACAATAGGCCAGTGGAGGTGGGATGGGGAGAGAGAGGCACAAGGAAAGAGCCTGCAGTGTTATGACAAGGGTCCTCCCCAGCCGGTGGAAGGGAACATATGGGGCTGCTATTTATCCGCCTTTCTGTCTGACAAGTCTCCTCTCTTCCCTTTGTCTCTGCTCCTTGTGTCTCTGCTCGTGTCCCATTGTCCTGAGGCAGTCACATCTGTCGCAGACTTGTGCCTAATGCAGCACATTCTTTAGCGCCTGGCCCTGTCCAGAAGCCCAGGCATGTAACACTATTTGCCATTGCCCAGTCAGCCCTGGTCCTGTTTCTTGAACTGTCGTATCTAATTAAGCTCCTCTAAACTCAATGTATAGGTAAAATAAATAATTCCAGGGGTGCCATCTATTCCTTGCAGGAGAATATAATCCTGTCCTCTCCAACAGTGAATCTACAGCGCAGAGTTGCAGTGTTCCCAGTGTCCTTGGGGTGTAGCAGTCTTTCTTGATGAATCTGGGGTGCAGAGGGCACACAATACAATCATTTATTTTAAAAAGGGGGAGGGGGACATGACTGTGTGCCAGATGCTCAAATCCACTCTGTTCTAATAGTTCTAAAGATCTCACCATCCAACTGTGTAGAATATTGAAGTTTAGTAAAGGGGTGGTTCACCTTTAAATGCACTTTTAGAACGGAATAAAATATCCATTTCTAAGCAACTTTTCAATTGGTCATCATTTTTTATTTGCTATACTTTTTTTTTTAATTATTCGACTTCTGACTCTTTCCAAATCTTTCAAATGGGGTCACTGACTATTTAACTGTTTGCCTTCTTCTTCTGACTTCCTAAAGGAGAAGAAAAGTCGTTCAGCACACGGGGTGCCAAATGTAAGGGACCCCCAAGTGAATGTATATACTTATGTGAAACCCCGGCCTCCTATTAAACTGCACCGGCCTGGGGTTATTCCAGGGGGCACCACAGAACGATCCTTCCGATTTTTTCTTCAGATTTCCCGGGCCAGACGCATACGTAGTAGAATGAAAAAGCAAACTTTTTAGTTAAATTTCAGCTTTTCGCTCTAATGCGCATGTGCAGCAGTGCGAAGAAAGAAGAAGCCGGAAGAGGAGCGCTCCGTGGTGCTCACTTGAATAACCCCAATCGGGTGCAGTTTGCTGCTGTATAAAGGTAAGTATCAGCGCCGGATTTCACTTTTGGGCGCCCCTAGGCCGCGCGGTCCGACCAGGCGGCTGCGCGGTCTGAGCAGGAGGCCGCGCGGTCCTAGCGCCCGCCTTCCCAGCGCGCCGGCGAAAAAACGCCGGCGCAGCTGGTGCAGTTGAACGGCGGCTGGGTGGCATGCTGCCCCTATTTCTTTGCCGCCCTAGGCCCGGGCCTATGCGGCTTTGCTGCAAATCCGGGCCTGGTAAGTATATACATTTACTTGGGGGTGCCTGACATTTGTCACGCCAAGTGCTAAACAACTTACCTTTAAGGCTACACTTTTATTGTTATTGCTACTTTCTACTACTCATCTTTCTATTTACGTCCTCTCCTAATTATATTCCAGTCTTTTTTTCAAATCACTGCATGGTTGCTAGGGTTAATTTGGATCCTAGCAACCAGATAGCGGAAATCGCAAACCAGGGACCACAATAATAAAAAATGAAAACCAATTGCAAATTGCCTCAAGTTATCGCTTTCTACCCCATACTAAAATTTAACTCAAAGGTGAATAGCCCCTTTAAATTGTTTTCTTTTTAGCCATAGCAATAACACATATATATCTGTACTGTAGCATAAGAAGTTAGAAGTATTGTTAGGTATTAGAATACAGTAGTTCCATGTGTTCTAGTGTTGTTCCTAAAACACTTTAAAATACTTAAAATGCCCACCCATGTGGAGTACAATTGTTTATATCTTCCTTTACCACAGTCATTGCATGGCATTTGCCCCTTGTGTCCTTCCTCACATTCAGGAAAGGCATGAGAAGGAGGCATAACGTGTTGCTGTACATCTCTGGCTTACGGATCAGTAAACTCATTGCATTCACTCATTGCTTAGAAGTTTGAGCACTGCCCTTGCAGGCACCCCTGTTGCTTTGTCAGAGTCCCCTTTGACTGGCTTGATCACAAGGTATTGCTTCGCTAAAGGCTTCCCCCGGGGAAAACAAATTGAAAGCCGCCCATCTGTCAGCTTTAGGTTTTCAACTGTCCCTGCATCTCCCAGCTCCCCCTCCTACATCTCTCACTTTTCACACCCAATCCTCAGTAGCTATGTGCTTCTCCTTTTTCTACCTTTAAAGTATTATGTCCCATATATAATAAATGGCAAGTATCTGAATGAGAGGCAAACAGCTTACTAAACTGGCTAAGAGGCTAAGAACTGGGCACACAAAGCAAACTGTCCATCTGTGATTTTTAGAATTCCCAGGGATTGCTGCAGGTTGAGTCCCAATTGAAGTTCATTGCACAGTGCTGGTTCCTCAACTGTCTCCAGATAAAGGGTGTGATCAGGGGTGGCTGACCCAGTCCAAACATCGTCTGGCACCCAGCTAGACTCAGCTGTGGGAGAGAAAAGTCTATTCAGGTATAAGCAATAAGCAATGATACTTTGGCAGTGCAGGCGCCCATGCAGCCTGTCAATGGGTTAAATGGAATCTGCTGAAATGATTGTTCAGATCACCAGAGGGAACCTCCACAGCTCTCTATTCACTTATATGGTATTTAAGAGGTATATTTAGAAAACATTGAAGACAGGGTTCATCAAAACCTTAACCCACACCCACCCAACATGTACCTGTCCGCCAAACCAGCCTTCCCCCCTCCATTTATAGACACCGACCCACCCCGCTGTTAATGTCACAAAAGTGGCAGGGCAGGCAGGAGTCTATTAAACAGGAAGTTGGACCTGAACCCGCCTGCGACCCGAGACCCGAGACCCGCAAGAGGAGCAGCATGGTTGGCCTGAACCCACCCAATCTACGAGTCCCTTGGGTATCGGCCTGCACATCACTAGTAGGCAATCATGGTGGTCAAATGAGCAGACCTTTCCCCAATATGCCCACTTCAAGGCAGGAGATATAGAGGTGATGGACCAAACAACTAGATCACAATGACAGGGATAGAGGCATTGGGGCAAGGACTGCATTATGGAGCCTATGGGGTCATTGACTTGATGAAATTTTCAAACCTGCCCAATTGACATGTGGCTGATTCTCAGCGAAATATCAGTTAGGAAGGCTCATTGGTGGGCCTCATACATGTGCCAACAAGCTGGCAACTCAGTCCAATGGCACTTATAATTGCATGACTATCTTTACAATGTAGGGTCTAATGGAGTAGGGATTGGCATGAATGATAAGCAATTTCTCTCAGTGCTGTTCTTGCTTTGGGGCAATGTGAGTATCTTGACTTAGGCAGAAGTGGGTGGTATTTTACGAGGGGTGGAAAAAAGGTGCCCCTGATAAATTTAAGAGCCAGAATTTGTTTTTTAAATCAGATATTCATTCAGAAATGATGAATGGGGATTGCAATATCAAATCGACTGATTTGGGTAACATAGGGCTCAGAAACAGCCCTGATCTCTCTACGACAGCCAAATATGTCAGCGCTATATTTATAAATAAAGGATAAAATGTGGTGCATTATATTCGGGTGTAAGGTGGCACTGGCCATTTCCAGCCACACAAGTTAAACAGTCCAAAAGCCAGTCCTGCAAAATAGGATCAATTTAATGAAAGTACACAGCTTCTGATTGCCCCATTATAGTCTTAAATGTGTTTATATTATCAGGAACAAAGCTGAGATATGTGAGATTTGTGTAAAGAAATGTGTACATTGATGATAATACATTAGTGATTTTCGGAAATGTATAAATGAATATGTTAATTATAGGTCCGTCAACATATTCCCTAATAAATACATGTGGAGAAATATGTAAAAATGTAAAATCAAAGAAATTAACTGTAAAGCTCACTGTGGGCCAATATGTTATACAGGGAACTGGAACTTGTGGCCATCAGCCTTGAGCTATAAGTGGAATTCTGGGAGCTGTAGTTCAAAATCAAATGATCTGGTAACATAAGTAAAACATTTGAACTCTAGGCAAGGGATCCCACCTTTGGTTTGGAGAGTATGAAAGTTGGATTATAGGGGTTTATGTTTCTGTTGCTGACATTCGATATGAAACTAGACCCTTTTGTGTCAGTCCCACATTTCGGCTTAAGTGATTATAAATTCTTATATCAAGGTTTCTGCCTCCCATGGCTCGTCATCCCCCACCATGCGACCCCATTTACACAGACAGGCATACTGATCTGCCAGAGCACAGGTCAGTAGCCCAGTTCCCAAGCTAGGGAAAATTCCAATGATTTCTTATTTCCACTATTTTAATTGCTATTGTAAACCATTACTCATTTGTTTGATATGGCAGTTAAACTACCCCAAAGGCCAGATGTGACCCTCCAAGGAATTATTAGATCACCAACATTGCCAAGGAATCTTAAGACTTAATCTAGTGACATCATTGTTTTATCGTGACATCACTGTATTTTATTACCGCAAGCAATATACAGAATATGTGGCTCATTGTTTAGAAAACGTTTACCAGGGCAGCTACATTGTTGCATATAACTGTCCATTTTGATTGGCTGTTCGGGTAAATAATTGCAGTCTATATGTTTCTTCTTGTAACCTAGCTTTAGCCATTCAGCGGAGACTTTAATGAGAGTGGCCTGAAATATCATGTAACATTTTGCCTAAATGCAAACAGGAATTGGATGGGATTACTTTACAGAGTTTATGACATTATGGCAAGACACAAATTTAAAGTTTCTACTTAAAGTTCAAGCCTTTATTGTTATGGTATATGGTGCATTTGACACCCAATGCCACACCAATTCTCCCATCAAAAAAACATGGTTCTGTCTGTATCAGATGCATCAATAAAGCCTGATTCATCCATACTGCCAAGTTGCGGGCTGCCAACAGCCTGCTGTCAGACGATGACTGTGAATCACGCGGCATGATGCCTTAATGGCCATGACCATAGGGTAAAGACGATGAATGGCCCCTAAAGACAACCACCATATGCTGATTTAAGGGATAAATAAGTGCTTTCTGATGTGAAAAACTATTACCTTGGTCCATTTACATAGATGCTCCCAGCCAGGAACATTAGGAGAGTCTCAGCTGTCACTGAGCTGTGGGGCTGATTCTGCAGGTCACCATTGATTTAGTTTGAACAACTTTCCTGCAGCAATTAAGCGCTAAGAGAATGTCCCCATCTGGCCTTGCCTTAAAGCTATGTGCTGCATTTTTGGCAAATACACTTAAGCGAAACGGAATGAAAATAGTAATAATATTGTGTCCTAAGGAAAGGCCAACTTATTATCCAACTGTCATCTTTCCTCCACTTTAGGGCTCAGAGAGCTTATGTAGGACCATTCTATTATTCGAAGTGAGGGTTACTCACATGCTCCTGAACTTCTCTCCTTTTCTTTGCTTCCCTATCTAATCAAATGACATAAAAATAAAGATCTTTAGAAAAGAGAGGTTCAAAAATGTGCAAGTTGAAGGAAGTAGGGCACTGCCTTATATAGAGCGTTTGATGTGCACTTTTCATTGAAAAGCCTCTATTTGAAGCTTGCCCCTTTAAACCTAGGGGTTTTGTGTCTGCAGAAATGCTGTCTCGCTTGTATTTCAGTGTCCTGGCCCCTTGCCGGTACAGTAAGATATTGTTTTAACAGGCTGAGAAATCCCCTGCTAGTTACACATGCTTCAGTGTATTAACTCGTTAGTGCCATGGACTCGGATGCTGATGTCAATGAAAAAATCATGTAACTATTGCTCTAAATCAAAGAATATTTGTATGTAGATGGATTAATATTTATAAGCTCAACAGCATTTATCTTATGGGTGTACAGTCAGGGTGCTGCCCCTCTCTAACAGTTCCTCTACTTGTTACCTGTCATACACATAATTCAGTTCAGATTTCTCTTAATCACTTGCAAATCATTTAACAATATTGCACTATTTAAATACTACAATATTGCACCTTTTTAATTACTAAGTACACCCCCAAGAATCATGTGGCCCCATCTGCCCATTGCCCACCAGATCATATGTTCTATAGAGAGTAGAGGCCTGTGTCCATTCTACAACAGCAGGCAGATTGCGGTCATTTTTGCTCTTTGCACACTGTGTTCTGCTACCTAAATTGCCTTTATTGCCTGCCATATTATATTAATAATATTATATTATATTAAACTTCACCTGCTTGAGGTTCATTCTATAACACATTCCTTAGGGCTCTGGCTCTACCATTGTGGTCTTTGCTGTGGGCCCACTGTTGCCCGTAAAGCTCATGAACACTGAAATAGTCCCTAATCCTGAAGTCAACCATGACCATAAGCTTCTCACCACCTGTCCTTAACTAACCCTGTTCTCTAGTTCCAGGAGAAGATTCGTTTTAAACACATTTTAAATAAGTTCACCTTTACATTAACTTTTAGTAGGTTATTGATGGACCTGGATGGACAAGGATTATTTTAACCTTGAGGGCACATGTCCCCCAGCCCAGTGCTGTTCACAAGGTGCTACAGGAGCCCATTTCAGTTGGGGGTATTAATGCCAATGCATTTGGGGAGGGGGCGATGGAACCTGTGCACTTTTGCTAATGCAACCTTTTTCTGGGGGTTGTGTTTCCCTTTAAAATAACGTATCCAATTACGGATAAATTAAAATTACTGATATATTTAAGACAGAGACATTTTGTGCATACAGCTACTGAAAAATGCCTTACCCTTTAAACAACACAGGGATTGTTTGTCCATATATTGCAATATATTTAAGCTGGCCAACTATGTCAAAGTCATCCCATATCTGGCCAGTCCTACGCTTAATTTTCATCTGATTCATTAAGAATTCTATTACTTCATTATACATTTTACAAAGGGACTAAGTTTTACCTGCAACTTACTTGCTGCTTTCAAAGTAAAACTCCCAAACTTGGCTGCCCTTTTATTAGACACCAGTGGGATCACCTGACTATAGCTGGGAAGGGTGGGAGCTACAACATGGAGCTGGTCACTGCTCCTGTATAAAAACAAACAAGGGAAAGTTGTGCTCATCACAGGCGCGTGTAGGCGCTGAACGCAGGTTGAGACACAACATGCTGCATTTTTCCTGCCTACACGCGCCTGTGTGAGTACAGCCCCATTGAAAAAAGCTAAATGCGTCTATTCCTGTGCTCCCCTGCGGCTGAATGCCGAAAAACAGAACACAGGGAAGCGCAGCTTCAACCGCTCGTCAGTAAGAGCCCTAATATAGGCAACAATTAAAAACTAGACACAAGTAAGGATATTAAATAATATACACATGTAACATTTTTCTAATATAGAAAATCAAAGCATAGAATCGCTATAGATGTTGCCAGTGTTAACAGTATCAAATTTTATCCCCACTGATCTAAGTCGGCTATGGATAAAATTTTGAATATATATCACTATCTGCCCCAACATAATATATATATATATAGAGAGAGAGAGAGAGAGAGAGAGAGAGAGAGAGAGAGAGAATTGTTTGAATATAGGAATGCACACTGGGATTTTAATAAAAAAATCTTCTTTATTTATTCCAACATTAAAAGAAACAGGCCAACGTTTCGGTCCCCTGCTTGGACCTTTATCAAGACGGGGACCGAAACGTTGACCTGTTTCTTTTAATGTTGGAATAAATAAAGAAGATTTTTTTTTTAAAATCCCGGTGTGCATTCCTATATTCAAACAATTCTGTACAATTGGCAAGGAATAGCACCTGGGTCTGATGGATATCCGTGTGGGAGTGCTTATATATATATATATATATATATATATATATATATATATATATATATATATATATATATATATATATATATATATATATATATATATATATATATATATATATATATATATATATATAATATATAATATATATATATGTGTGTGTGTTTAGAAACGCTTAGAGCTTGGGCTCACAGTTTCTTCAAACCCTGGAAACACATGCCAATATCATGCTGACTGCCTTGAAGGCCATATTTAACCATATTAATTCAAATGCTAAGCTTAAATACTTAAATATGAAATATATTTTATCTAAGTAATCATATGTGCACTGTATAAAGGATTACAATGATAATGACAATTATAGACATACTAATGTATGCCTACTTGCATGGCTAATCTTTCTAGGAGTCCACAAGGTGGAGCTAGTCGCACTTCTGTGTATCTCCCTGTGTCTCATTACAAGAATTCAGCATATTTTTTAATTACTTGATTAACCACAGAGAACGTGGGATGGAACTTTCCAAGAACATCTCAATTGGATGTACTGTAACTCGTCTGATCATAGCACTCGTTTCTTCTTCTCCAATGTTCAGTATATGATCTGTTATTATTACACAAGACTTTGCGTTATTAGGGGAATCATTATTAGGGGAATTCCCTACTACTCAGTTGAACTGAAGAAGCCACTTGGATGAGTTTAGAAAACTCAGAAGTCCAGTTTCTTTAGACTTTCCTCTGCTAGATACCCCTGGCCTTTCATAGTCAGCAGGTTACAAACACCAGTTTAAGCACAAATTAACTTAAATATGGACAATATTTTAAGTTAATTTCTACTGCTATTTCTGCATTGAATGCAAATTACACTGCTATTAAATGGGAGTTTTGTTATTAGTGTGATTCAATGACATGGACATGGCTCACAATTTTCTTGTGGGTGAAAACTATATGTGTGGTGACACCTAGTGGAAATGTTTATAACTTACCTATTGAATACAATTTATTGCCTTCTATGCCTGTCTACAGAGCTGGCACTCTTCAATAGACCACAGATTCTCATTTGTTCATTATTTAACTTAAAATGCTCAAGTCACTGGTTGTTCCTTGCAGGTAATATCATTCCTCGAATGCTCGTACTAATTCCCCATGCACTCCCCATGTAGAAGGGTGTTTTTGCAGTTTGTACTATGCTTCAGCAATATGATGTTTCCTCTTCACAAATTTTCCCTGATGCCCTTTCACTCTGAACTGTGTGATCTAATGGGTCCCTGTACTTTCATTTTCTATTTTAGCTGTATATTAATCTAATGGATTTAAGAAGCCTTGTATTTTGCCTTTGCTTTTTCCCTTCTAACATCTATGAAAGTATCACTGATTGAACTTGCCTGTATGTAAGATAACAATGCATTAGTTGAACTTGTAACAATCAAGCTTATTACTTCCCTTAGCACTGACACTGATACTCTCCAATCCAGCTGTAAAATAAAGCCAAGTGGTGCTCTAGTTTTAATTTGCCCACTCATCCTACAGCCCAACAAATACAAGTGTTCCAAGGTAGCAACAGAGGGTTATTTTCTGCTAACATGTTGACCAACCATAAAAAATCCAGACAAGATATAATTGATATGAACATTAAACTAATTCTCAGTACCTTTTTCAATTGGTCTTTATTTTTTTTTTCAATTATTGAGTTTTTTAATTATTTGCCTTCTTCTGACTCTTTGAAATTTTCAACTGGGGGTCACTGACCCTATCTAAAATCAAATGCTGTGTAAGGCTACAAATGTATTGTTATTGCTACTTTTTATTACTCATCTTTCTATTCTTTCTATATATGAATAGGAGTCCCTCTCCTATTCATATTCCAGTCTCTTATTAAAATCAATGCATGGTTGCTAGGGTAACTTGGACATGCAACTAGATTGCTAAAATTCAACCTAACTTACTGTTACTATGTAATTTTCTCACTGAGATATGGTAGCACAAGTTGCATTAGATTGCCTATAGAAACTTGTAAATAAGTGGTGTAATGAACTGTTTTTGTAACCTCTTTATAGCCAGATGAGCTGTATTAATGTTTCCAACAGGTATTAACACATATTAAAGGAATTGCAATAAATGAATCACGTAAAACAGTCGTTTTATGGCCCATTTATTTTATTTATTTCCTCCACAATTCTTCAGTGTTGTATGATTTACATTTAAAAAAAAATATTTTAAAATGAGTATGTTGAGTGAAAGTAATGTAATTGATGTCAATGTAGTATAGGAAATGTGCACTTTGAATGTCTTCCCCTATATCATGTAGATCAGCTAGCAGTGAGTGAATGCCATGCTCTTGGGCCATGTCACAGCTCAAATGAACGTGGGGCCATGATGTACATCATTTATGGAAATGAATTGACATCGGGCTTTGTCCATTTTCTCTACTTTCATATAGAAGAATAATTGTGTCTGCTTATTGGTCTGTGCTAGGCAGTGTTGATAGTGTTTGCTTGCTTCATTACATTGACATAGATCAGAATCACTCTGATATTCAAGTTTCATTTGTAAGGTTTCTAATAAACAAAAGTTGTCCACATCCCAGGTTCCAATTACATATTAAGACTCAGCATAAGCCGTTGCAATGAACTTCTTGCCATTGTCATAGGTCGACTTGGTCCATACGTAGGTCTGTATAGAAAGCCCATGGCCTCCCAAGCTGATTTTACATCTGAAAATAGAGGAGGTATATTAGCACAAGCATACATAGCCATTTTTGCAAGATCCACAATGAAACCCTTCCTATGCTGATGGCAAGACTACATTTCTGCTAATATGAAATACATAGTGAAAAGTGAATTCTTCAAGAACATATTACATTGTTTGAGGAGTATTGTATGTCTCAGCATCTCATATGATAGTATACATGCAGGTATGGGAGCTGTTATCTAGAATGCTAAGGACTTGGGATTTTCTGGATAACGTACCTGTCCGTAATATGAATCTTCATACCTTAAGTCTACTAGGAAATCATGTAAACATTAAATTAACCCAAAGGGCTGGTTTTGCCTCCAATAAGGATTAATTGTATCTTAGTTTGGATCAATTAGTTACTGTTTTATTATTATTGCAGAGAAACAAGATATAATTTTTAAAAAATTGGCTTATTTGGATAAAATGGAGCCTTTCTGTTATTCTGAGCTTTCTGGATAATAGGTTTCCAGATAACAGATCCCATAATGTAGTAATTTGTACAGACAGGGTTGCCCCAAAAGACTGTAGTCTAGTCCTGTGACATAATGAAAAGGGAATAAACACCATTGTGTGCCTGACAAAGCTGTACAGAGACAGGTTAAGAGGAAAAGAGAAAATGAAGGAAAAGAATTGAAGGGAAGAGGAATAGAAAAAAGAGGAAGAGAAAAATGAAAGAAAAATGGGAGAAAAAAATTGATGAAAAAAAGAAAATGAGGAAAGGACTGTTTATTGAAAAATAAACCAAATTAAAATAGGGCAAAAGGTTAGAAAGACAAACTTGACTATAAAAATAAAAAAAAAGTAAGTGTCAGTAGATAGAAATAGAAAGGCAATGTTTCATGTCACTTCCTCCATGTTTGCTGATGTACCGCCCTTGTGGACAGACTGACTGCCATACAGTAGAACTGTTTTGATAACCTAGAAATAGAGTTGCCATTTTACCCCTTTATTATTGGCCACAGTGTAAATCCACATGCTGCATAGCTAGTTAGCAATTCATTTAGATGCATCATGGCATAGATTCAATACATGGCCTGTATTAAAGGGGTAAAGTGGCAACCATACCTGTAAAAGCAGCCTCCAGACTTGCCCTGATCAGGCAGTTCGGCCAAAATCAGACATATTACTGCAAGAATGGCAACCATAGTGTTTCCAGTTCTGGCCCACTGCTTTGGTCTCTTTAGCACAATTATTTTGACTGTAAGTATGACATTTTTTGCTAAATAAATATGCTCTGTAGGTATATTACATCTATAGTTTCTATAGAGTCAGTGTAAGAACTGTACTTACTTCTTGCCCGGTCGACTGATGAAGCACAATGTGTATATGCTAAAATCAAACTCGGGACTGGAGCCGATGAACTGGCTCCCGACTTCCTTATAGAAACCGTCCCAGTAAAACTGCTTCCCCAGAACATCAGGGTAACAGGTCCACTGCAATACAAGCAACACGGCATTAAAAAAAATGTAATTCTTAACTTTTCAGTTAGAAATGAAAATTTCTTTGCTTTTTGTAACAAATGAATTAAAATAAATTATGTAACAGGAACTTGAAAAAACTCAACCCCACCCCCCCAAATAAAAGGAACACATCTCAGCTGAAGAAGGTCAGAACCAAAGAGAGGGCAATGCAATAAGAGTGTCTATAGATGATGTATTTATGGCAGACTGTGTGCAAAGCTTGCAGCTGGCCGGGTTACGTTATTATTACAATGAACATTGTGCACTTAACCTAATTTGCTTTTCTCAGTCAGCACAACCGAAGTGTCAACAGCACAGGGTTCTGCTTGGTCATAATTAAATTGTCCCCAGCAATTTGGGACAAAATCTAATTGTCCTGTTTGCACTGCTGCTGTCCTCTGGGATACCAGCCCTGATGAACATTTAGGATCAGTGACAGTTATTCCACTCGAAAAGGTTAACGTAGTATAGCTGATTCCAAATGACTCTCACACAGGACAAAACAAAGGGAAATACACTGATGTAAATGCTGCAGATGTTACTCGCAAGAAGCCTGTTAAAAGAGGCAAGAAGCTGTTTTGGGGGAGATACACAGTAAAGAGCCAATAGAAGTGTTTATGTACAGTGAGATGGCAGGAGACAAAAGAAGTGGGTATGTACAGTGAGTAGGCTGGAATCAATCAGAGTCTGTGTGTATAGTAATATAGTAGCAGTTGATAGAAGTGTGTGTGTGTGTATAGTGAGATGGCAGGTGTCAATAGAAGTGTGTGTACAGTGAGTGGGCAGGAATCAATAAGAATCTGCATGTATAGTAATATGGCAGGCGTCAATAGAAGCAATTATGTACAGGAGTCAATAGAAAAGTACAGTGAAATAGCTGGAGTCTTTAGAAGTGTGCACGTTTAGTGAGATAGCAGAAGTCAATAGAATTATTCATGTACAGTAAGATGAAAGAAGTCAATGGAAGTATGAATGTACAATGAGATGAGATGGCAGAAGTCAGAAGAAATGCATGTTTGATCTGATGGCATGCATAAATGCAACCACACATGTACACTAAGATTCCAGAAGGCAATAGTGTATGTACAGTGAGATGGTGATATGGAGTCAATACAAACATGCATGTACAGTAAGATACCAGGAATTAATAGTACTGTTAATGTGCAGTGAGATGTTAGGAGTCAAGGGAATCAATGGTAATGTGTTTATACAGTGGGACATATGAGTCAATAGAAAATCACATACATACAGAGAGATACTGCTATGAATGAGATAATACAGCTTTGTTAAAGTCGTGTGTTTTTATATGGGATAAAAACATAAAAGTGAACACAGTTCCTGGATTGAAACAAGACAGAGAAAGCGAAGACAGAGAACTCACCGGCCCATCAAAGTTGTAACTGTAATAATCCAATAGACCCTTCTTTTCCAACATGTAGAACCGGATCCAGCTGTGAAATCCAGACACTATTCCCTTCTTTACTTCCCCTAGAAACACAAAAGAATGGAGGTTTCACCCTACTCCTAGTGATCCCATATAGAAATAAGCTGTGTCACACACACACATATATATATATATATATATATATATATATATATATATATATATATATATATATATATTGTATATATATAACACATATACAGTAACAGTATCAAAGTTGTGAGAAAGATCTTTTTCTAAGACAAGTATTGTGCTTTTATGCTTTTCTGACTTCCACTCAGGCACAGAGGAAGCCATAAAGCTGCATTACTCTAAGTTAATTTTTATTATGTTATAGAATGACCAGTACTAAGCAAATTGGCCTTAGTTTTAATTTTTTTTTTTATAGTTTTTGAATTATTTGCATTCTTTTCCTGACTCTTTCGAACTTTCAAATGGGGTCACTGACTCCATCTATATAAAATAGCTCTGTAAGGCTGAAAATATTAGGGGGTTATTTACTAAGCTCCGAATACCCGAAATTCCCTGACATTCAAAAAATTAGGTATTTTTTGTGTTATAATAGGCTTTTAAAAAAAATCACGAATTTTGCGGAATTTATTAAACCCCGAGGGAAAAAAGCCAGAATATAAAAACACGGCATCTCAAACCTGTGATGATTGCATAAAAGTCAATGGGAACAGTCCCATTGATTTTTGGTTGTGTCGGGGGTTTCGGTCAATTTCACAATGTTTTCAGAGCTTTCGGGTGAAAACTCCAAATCGTGAAAATTGGAGCTTTTCCCGCAAAGCAAATTTTCGGGAAAATGTGATAATAAATAAGCGTTCAAGGAGAAGGAAAGGTTAAAACTAAGTAAGCCTTATCAGAAAGGTCCATCTAAATATACCAGTAAACCCCCAAAGTAATGCTGCTCTGAGTCCTCTGTCAAAAGAAACACAGCATTTCTTTCCTTCTATTGTGTACACATGGACTTCTGTATCAGACTTCCTGCCTTCAGCTTAAACCTCATTGCCCTGGGCAAGAGCATGCTCAGTTTGCTCCTCTCCCCCCACCCCTCCCTTCTCTACTGTAATCTGAGCCCAGAGCACGGAGAGACTCAGGCAGGAAGTGATGTCACACCACATTAATACTGCAGCTCCTATTCTAAACAAACAGAGAATTTCTAGAGCTTTTTACTCAGGTATGGTAAAATATTTTACAGAATAAATATAGCATTCTAGCTTGCACTATTGCAGCTAATCTATTGGCAATAAAATGCCTCCGTAGTTTTCCTTCTCCTTTAAAAACCCAAGCGGCTTAGATCGGAGTTTGTAGCAGCCGATATTGAGATAAATTCGGACCTTGATAAAAATACATTTATTACTGATCTTTCTATTCAGGCCCTCTCCTATTTATATTCCAATCTCTTATCCATATGAATGCATGGTTGCTAGGGTAATTTGGACCCTAGAAACCTAATTGCTGAAATTGCAAACTGGAGGGCTGGTGAATAAAAAGTTAAATAGCTCACAAACAAGAAATTATAACCAATTGCAACTTACTCAGAATATCACTCTCTATACCATACTAAAACTTTATTTAAAGGTGAGCCACCCCTTTAATGTGCATTAATTTATGTTAATGAGTATTTAGATATTAGTGGGTTCATATATAAAAGACTGTCTAAATCTCTACCTTTCCTGAAGTGGACATGAAAATTCCACATTTTCCACATTAATAAGCACCCCCAAAAAAAGCAAAGCTACATACCTACAAACACGTGCTCAAATCCACTTGAATCTGCACCTGTGGATCGAGAGTAAAGCCCAAACCACATTTGTTGCAGGTCCTTCACGAACTCCTTTTCCGTTTTGTACAAACCTGGGGGTGAAAGCACATCCATAGTGGAAATTATTACAAAAACACAAGTTATATAGTGATTTGTAATTCCAAAGCATTTCTTATTGGTTGATTCTGTACAACTTGGGCATAGTACCAAGTGCAACCTATACAAGGTGGGTTATGATTGGACAAGTGCCAAGGAGAGTATTTAATGTACATTGGCTATAGCTTGATGTTAAACTTGAACATTAATTGGGTAAGTCATAAAGTTTCCCTCAGTGCTAATAATCTGTAGCATCCAATCAAACATTTAATTGGCTGTTACAGATTTACAAGATCTGGGCAAACTGTGCCCCTATTTTATATTACTCCTTTTAGTGACTCCTTTAAGATGCCATTACCCCAAATCATTACATAAACAAGCAAAGCACAATCCGTACCCTTTGACTGGAAGAAACTGTAAAGCTCTTTTAAAAGTTTGGTTTTCATGATTTCCTGCAGGAAGTGCTCTTGCTCCTTAATTTCAGCATCACAGTAGGTCTCGTCTATTCCTGTCTTCCTATCGTAATTGTCCAGCAAAGCAATGAAGGCAGCGTAGGTTGGACGCGTGAAAAGTTTTTCATTTACGTACTTGTACAAGCTGCGGAACAGAAGAGTTTATTTTCCCTACATAGATACCCTAAGGGAATAAATACACTTGCTGCTTCAACAGTATGTGAATAATTGACATACAGACACATGGACCATCAGGCTATATAAATCCCTATCTTTAGTGATGGGCGAATTTATTCGCGGCAGGCGAATAAATTCGCGAAACGCCTGCGAAAATTCGCCGAAAAAATTCACCGGCGCCAAAAATTTTTTTCGAAAAACGGACGCCGGCGTCAAAAACGGGCGCCGGCGTCGGAAAAACGGGAGCCGGCGTCAAAAACGGGCGCCGGCGTCAAAAACGAGACGCCGGCGCCGTTTCGCGAATTTTTCGCCGTTTCGCGAATTTCGCGCGAAATTCGCGAATTTTTCGGCGAAGCGAAACGGCGCAAATTCGCCCATCACTACCTATCTCACCTTTGGGGTGACACCCTTCAGGGTCCCCTAGCACATTACAAGGCACCAAAACATATGAAAACATTATAGTAGCAACCAGTGTAACATCTACATAAGAAAGTTGGGGGCCTGTCCATATGAGACAAAGGGTGGGCATTCAGCTTGTAAGGGGAATTAACCAAATTACCCTGTTGTCATTACCAGATTCCTTGGTGTATTTACCAGTTTCCTTCTGGAGGCATAAGAAGTCCGAAACCGTTGATCCAAATAAAGAAATATTTATTATACATACTTCCATACATCCATTCAGTTCAATTTCACACTCCAGAGTATTCAGATATTCATATCACGGCTCAATTCCAATTACTCCCACACTTGCCAAGCGTACACCTTCAGCATTCCGGTACCCCACCTGAGGCTCCACAAGCTCATCCCTTTCCAGGGTTACTCACACCTCCCGGTCCTGACAGCCCAGCGTATACACTCTACCCCCCTGTCCTACTCTGGGTAGGAATATCTTGCCCTCCTTCAGGATGCCCCTATGCCTCACTAACACTTCTGCCCTGACTGGCTTAGCCTTGGCTCTTAAGCCCCTACCTCCTTGTTAGGGTCTTAGCTACCCATGCTAGTTATTCCCTAAACTAGCTGAAGTACCTATCTGGCACTTATTTGACAGTGTAACAAACTGTAACCTACAGCACTTTAAACCCCTCCGAATTGAGTGTGTATGTTACCCTCCCATTTAGACTGTAAGCCCTACGGGGTAGGGTCCTCCAGCCTTTTGTCTCCTTGACACTGAGCACTTAAGCTATATTGTAATTATATTTTATATTTACATGAATTGTATTTTTAATGATGCACTTATTGTTACTTTTTATTTCAATGACCCCCTTGTTTGTTTTTACTACTAATTTATTGTTTTGCTGTACAGTGCTTTGCCCTCAAGGAGCTCTTTACAAATAAAAAATATACATACATACATACACATACAAGTACCTAGTACTTCACACTCAGAGCCCTGTCTCTATCTACTCCAGAATGGAAAGAACCCTGCCTCGGTGTGTCCTTAAGAGGGATTCTATAAGCAAAAGAAAAAAAGAACCCCAATTGCCTCCCACCCCTTCTATTCCGTTTCCCAAAGACTGAGAATATTCTAAAAGTTATAAGTTAAAAAGATTCCAAACGCCGACGCGCGTTTCGCAGTGATTGCTTTATCAAGGCGTAATGGGAAACGGAATAGAAGGGGTGGGAAAAGAAATCTATTTCTAATTAGTGCTCGGATATCTCCTTTCTCTGTTGCTAAAGCTCACAAGAGCCCGTGGATTCGTGGTTTTTTTAGGCTTATTTAGCTCTCTTATAGGGATGTAGCGAACTGTTCGCCGGCGAACTAGTTCGCGCGAACTTCGACTGTTCGCGTCCGCCGCAAGTTCGCGAACGTCGCGCGACGTTCGCCAATAGGCGTTCGCGTCAAAATCGGTCGCCCATTCGACCATTCGATCGCTAAAATCGAACGATTTTCGTTCGATTCGAACGAAAATCGTTCGATCGAACGATTAAAATCCTTCGATCGTTCGAATCGAACGATTTTCGGATGATCGAAGTTCGCGAACAGTTCGCGAACAGTTCGCAAATTTTGCCGGTGTTCGCGAACGGCGTTCGCGAACACATCGGCGGCGGTTCGCTACATCCCTACTCTCTTACAGAACAGGATTTAGTTAATAACTCAAGACCACAAGTCCCGGGTATTCTGCCTCCTTATCTTTGTGGTGTCCCAGGGATAGAAAACTATTTAGGTAGCAGCTTTTGGGACAGCTCCACCCTCTCCAATTTTCTATTTCCTACTTGAAACCTTTTTAACCTGAGCAATTTGTGTTTTTAAATTATTTATCCCATTAACTGCGGTCCTCTTTATATCAACTACACTATTTATTATTGATAATTACTTGGCACTTTTTAGCACTTTACAACTAATTAATTGTAAGCAATTATGAAATTTTAGTAATTGCGACCTTACAATAAACCTTTTAGCACCTAAAGCACTTTAGTTTTTTTAATTCCTGGTTGGATTAATTGTGGGTGATAATATAAGGTATTGGATAATACACTGGCGTAAAAGGTTAATTATTTATTTGTGTAAAGCATTAATTGTATTGAGTATCTATCAACCTTTAAGTCTAAGTACATTTAACTGAATTAATTCTTATAGCACTGGCACTTTAATATAATTGTAATTTGTGCAAACCAAGCACATTAGTATATTTTTTTAGCGTTCAGTGATTGCCCTCACGCAATCACAAAATACTTTATAAGTAGTGTAATATCTGAGGAACTGCGGTACGAGTGGGAGGCAATTGGGGTTCTTTTTTTCTTTTGCTTATAGAATTAATTTAAATCTCTGACTTAGGTCAGACCTCTGCCTCCGCCGTGGGTTAAATTCACTTTTGAAAGGATCACCTTGTTTTTGTATCCTTAAGAGGGATATAAATGAACTGGAGAGAGTGCAGAGATGTGCAACTAAACTGGTTAGAGGTGTGAAAGACTTAAATTATGAGGGTAGACTGTCAAGGTTGGGGTTGTTTTCTCTGGGAATAGGTCGCTTGCGAGGGGACATGATTACACTTTACAAGTACATTAGAGGACATTATAGACAAATAACAGGGGACCTTTTTACCCATAAAGTGGATCACCGTACCAGAGGCCACCCCTTTAGACTAGAAGAAAAGAACTTTCATTTGAAGCAACGTAGAGGGTTCTTCACAGTCAGGACAGTGAGGTTGTGGAATGCACTGCCGGGTGATGTTGTGATGGCTGATTCAGTTAATGACTTTAAGAATGGCTTGGATGATTTCTTGGACAGACATAATATCAAAGGCTATTGTGATACTAAACTCTATAGTTAGTATAGGTATGGGTATATAGAATTTATATGAAAGTAGGGAGGGGTGTGTGTATGGATGCTGGGTTTCCATTTGGAGCGGTTGAACTTGATGGACTTTGTATTTTTTCAAACCGATTTAACTATGTAACTATGTAACAATCTCCTTAAATAACCTTCTTTACCCTCTAGTGGCTGGGGAAGGAACTGCACCTAAACACCAAATTAAACTCTACTACCGCCTTGTGGTGACACTCACAAATTACACTTTAATTTACAGACAATTTCCAATCATTCAACATTTCACAATATTTTCATTTCACACAATTCACACTCACGTTTGATACAACACCCGGCAACCCTCTTACAGGCTTGCTCCATCAATAAACAGCCTAGTCTATAAGTACGGATCGCAGGCGCCAATAGGGGTCCAGTTGATTATACTCATTCTTAGAAATATCTTGATGTTGGTCTTTTGCTGTAAAGCAGGGAACACTTACGGTTCGTCACACAGATCCTCTTTCTCTCTCGTATTATGTGCCTTGTCCTGTTTATTTAGAATAATGTCAGATTCTCCTGCTTTGTTAACATCCAGTTTGTACAGCTTCTCTGATACTGCTTTAATCTCATCATTGCTGATATCTGTTCCTGCAGAATGCAAATATACAGTAACTTGCATCTTAAAGGCCAAAAATGGGAGAACTTTTCTCATATTACTTAACAACATGAACAGCATCAAGGGAGCCATCAAAGGCACACAGAGGAGACTGGGTGACTTTCTCAGGGTGACTAGGTTACAAACCAATCTGACCGAAAACAAATCATTTTAAAAAAATGTTCTTGCATCCAAAAACTTAAATATGAAATTTAAGCCTGTAAGATAAATGTCTGGATTTTTCCGAATACAATATTTTTTTTTAGAAAATATTCTTGAATGCAAAAACTTACATAGGATATTTAAGCCTGAAAGAAAAATGTTTTGCCAATATAGATTTTTATTTTATCCTTATAATGTCTTGATGCTTGCACTGGTCATAATTCCTAAGCAATTTTAGGCCTAGTTTATGAAAGTGTAAAAGGTAAGGTTCGGAGATCATTGCCTCAGCTACACACAGCTACAAGCAATATACAGTATTTACATATAAAGACAAGTTCAGTTGCATTCAGGAATGTCTGATTCAAGCTGGGCTTGGGCTCTTGGCCCCCAGAATATTCAGGTGCCTCTTGGGGGTAAATATATGAATGTCTATCGATTGTTGGTATTTACTATATACATATACAATTTAAGTTATGGAACTTTAAAGTTCTGAAGGCAACAATTTATTATTCACAGACGTTGCAATTTGTTGTTTTTCTTTTAGAATTTGAACCAAATATTCATTAAAGATTCATTATGGATGTTGGAATTGGGACATACCTAATCTTGAGCTACAGTACCTGGTATATATGTAAAGTAACCTACAGCACCCAATCAGCTATTTTGTTTCATTGTAGTATTACTAGTCTGACCGATCTCTCTCTTCAAGACGCTGTGCCTCTAGGCCTCCACCACCACTTGCATCTCCCTGCCCCCAACTTCTCCCAGTGCTCAAAAACCTACCTGCTTCCCTCGCCAGCGTTGCTTCTTTGGGCCCATTGCAATGTCTTCCACTGGAGACTGGATGGACCGGAGACTCATACCACTGTCAAAATCTGCCATCCAGTCCCCAGTGCTGATGTGGCCTGCCCACAAATTCTGGCCTTTTGGTAATCTCAAACCCTGGGACTGAGACCAATTCACAGGTCAGGAGACATTTATTCCCAAGAGATGCAACCAGACAGGGAGGTACTAATATATATATTATTACTATAATAAATATGGCCAGAAATTAATAGTAATGATAACAATGTGGGGTTTAGCATGGGGGCTTTGTTTTTATATAGTTAATTACACACTCTCTAGTGTAAAATATATATTTATTATAAGCCACCAAGGAGTTTCATGACCATATAAAGGCACAGGGCTAAAAACTGAGTGCTTGCATGCAGGTCATGGAACGTCAAGGTGACTTCTAATATCCTCATATTTTACAACAAGGAGTACATCATTTATTATAATGCACATGTTTCAATGGGTCATGTGACTGAGCACTGATTATGACTGATGAAGTTACTAAGCACTGCTTATAAGGATACAATTTACATGTATAACATATATTTATGGCTCTTTTAAATGAAACTCCTGTTTTTGAAAATATAAGCAGATACTAAATGAGTAATGAAGCAAGGGACCAGGGAATGTGCACTGACTTACCACTGCTGCAACTCTTGCTGCTGCCGCCATCACGGATGCTACTAGAGCTGCCAGTGTTGTCTTTACTACTGGCTTTCCCCCCACATACTGTCTCATAGTCACTGCAGCAGTTGTCGAATTTCTTGCACTTCTTGCTGCAGTGGCAGGAGTTCTTCTTATTGTATTTCTCTGTGCATTTTCCTTTGCAAGAACGATCTTGGTGCAAGGAATATTAATAATCAATGAGGTAAAACATTATTGTAAATGCTATCCAATATTGTAACATAGTAACATAGTAACATAGTAAGTAAGGTTGAAAAAAGACACACGTTCATCTTTTTTTTTTTTTTTTAATCTGTCTAACTGCCAGTTGATCCAGAGAAAGGCAAAAAAAAACCCCATCTGAAGCCTCTCCAATTTGCCTCAGAGGGGGAAAAAAATCCTTTCTGACTCCGAAATGGCAATCGGACTTGTCCCTGGATCAACTTGTGCTATGAGCTATCTCCCATAACCCTGTATTCCATTGTAGCTTCTTGGCAGAAAGTTGAACAAGATATAAGCAAATGCAATGTCTATGTCTGAGGTCCGCAACTTTTTTTGCCCATGAACCACATTCAAATGTAAAAAGAGGTGGAGAGCAACACAAGCATGAAAAAAGTTCCAGGGCAAGTACAAAATCCCCTTTGGGGACAGCGTAGACTACAGGAGGCTCTGTTTGGAAGTGTATCTGGTTTTTATGCAACTAAAACTTGCCTCCAAGCCAGGAATTCAAAAATAGGCACTTGCTTTGAGGCCACTGGGAGCAACATCCAAGGCAGATTGGGCCAATCTTTTGCACTTTTCATCCCATTTTATAAAAAAGGCCCCAACTCACACAGGGATATTTCAGTCAGCAATTTCTATGTGGCCCTGGATGATTGAATGAAGGAACACAAATCTACATGATCAGTGTTTAAAGCAATAATGGTCAACGTGCAGCCCTATGAATGCTGATGATTTACTCCCAGCCTTGTACCAAATAGTAGGGATGTAGCGAACGTCGGAAAAAATGTTCGCGAACATATTCGCGAACTTGCGTCAAAAATGCGAACGGTTCGCGAACGTCGCGAACCCCATAGACTTCAATGGGAAGGCGAATTTTAAAAGCTAGAAAAGACATTTCTGGCCAGAAAAATGATTTTAAAGTTGTTTAAAGGGTGCAACGACCTGGACAGTGGCATGCCAGAGGGGGATCAAGGGCAAAAATGTATCTGAAAAATACATTGTTGACACAGCGCTGCGTTTTGTGCTGTAAAGGGCAGAAATCACACTACGTCACTCAGGTGATGTTTCTGGACACGGAATGTGAAAAAGCTCACACAGCTAGGTGGCACTTGGTTAAAGACTGGGCAAACAATGCCTGCAAGGGCAACGTATACAGTAGTGGATACGGAATATATTATTGCTGCTGTAAAAACATCACTCAGGTGATGTTTACGGACACGGAATTATTATTGTTATTTAGACAGAATGTGAAAAAGCTCACACAGCTAGGTGGCACTTGCATACCTCCCAACTGTCCCTCTTTTGACCACTCAACCCCCTGTCCCTCTTTTGTACTGGAAAGTCCCTCTTTGCTCTGCACTGAACAGCCAGAAAAAAACCAGTTTCTAACTTAATTGGCTTTTGGCAGAGAGCTCAGAACAGCTAACAGGTGCAAATAAGATACTTTGTAACAATTTTGACTCTAGTTGGTGCTGGTAGTGGTGAACTACTAGGAGGAGCAGCACACCAGTCCCTATTTTCTCTGAACTGAACAGCCAGAAAAAAAACAGTTTCTAACTTAATTAGCTTTTGGCAGAGAGCTCAGAACAGCTAACAGGTGCAAATAAGATAGTTTGTAACAATTTTGACTCTGGTTGGTGCTGGTAGTGGTGAACTACTAGGAGGAGCAGCACACCAGTCCCTCTCCCCAACACAGCTAGACTAATAGCACTGGGCTCTTATAGTAGCAAAGTAAAAAAACAAAAAAGAAAATAAAAGCAGTCCTTACAAGGACTATTGGGTTACAGGCAGCAGTTAGCAGATGAGAGATCAGCAGCAGGACAGCTGCCCACAGCAGCTACATACAGAGCACTGCAGTAGAAGGTAGATTACTAGCCAGCAAAGCTACCTAACCTAAAATGTCCCTCAAATCCCTGCAGAGTTCTGTCCCTACAATACAGAGCAGTATCAAGTAGATTACTAGCCAGCAAAGTTACTATCAACTGTCCCTCAAATCACTCAACAGCTCTCTCCCTACACTAGCTCTTCCAAGCACACACAGGCAGAATGAAAAAACGCTGCAGGGCTTCAGTTTATATATGGAAGGGGAGTGGTCCAGGGGGTGTGGGGGTGGTCCAGGAGGGAGAGCTTCCTGATTGGCTGCCATGTATCTGCTGGTCTGGGGTGAGAGGTCAAAAATAAGCGCCAGCTAAGGCGAACCCAAATTGGCGAACGTCGCGCGACGTTCGCGAACATTCGGCGGACGCGAACGGTCGATGTTCGCGCGAATTAGTTCGCGGGCGAACAGTCCGCGACATCCCTACCAAATAGTCTTCCATAGCTGTAGGATGCTGGGAATTACAATGAGCATGTAATAGAGACACAATGGTATAGCAAGTTTAGTACATAAATATAATGTTAGGCAAAAGGCCCTGTTATATGTGCAGCTGCTGTATTTTCTATGGCTCCTGAAGGTAAATCAAAACAGTTTTGGAGCTTCCAAATACCTATGTCGTTAGTCACCACCAATTTTTTAAACCCTTCCCTTTAAAAAACGATGTGCTCCTTGAGAGTCCTTAGATTCTGGTGACTCAGGGGCTATCTGCAAAGACTCCGCTCTATAGTTAATTTTTTCTGTTTATTTCTATTAGGGATGTACCGAATCCACTATTTTGGATTTAGCCAAACTCCCGAATCCTTTACGAAAGATTCGTCCGAATCCGAACCCTAATTTGCATATGCATTTACAATAATGTTTGCATATGCAAATTAGGGATGGGAAGGGGAAAACATTTTTTACTAGGGATGCACCGAATCCATTATTTTGGATTCGGCCGAATCCATCTTGGAAGATTCGGCCGAATCCCCAACTGAATCCGAATCCTAATTTGCATATGCAAATTAGGGGCGGAAAATGAAAAAGTGGAAAAAATTTGTTTACTTCCTTGTTTTGTAACAAAAGTCACGTGAAATCCCTCCCCACAATTTGCATATGCAAATTAGGATTTGGTTCGGCCAGGCACAAGGATTCGGCCGAATCTGAATCCTGCTGAAAAAGGCTGAATCTTGGCCGAATCCCGAACCGAATCCTGGATCCCTATTTTTTACTCCCTTGTTTTCTGACGAATAGTCATGCGATTTCCCTCCCTGACCCTAATTTGCATATGCAAATTAGGATTCCGATTTGGTTCGGCCAGGCAGAAGGATTCGGCTGAATCCTGCTGAAAAAGGCTGAATCCTGAACCGAATCCTGGATTCTGTGCATCCCTAATTTCTATTATAATGTGAGTGTGTTGGTAATGACTGATTGGTGAAAACTGGTTCACATTAAAAACGATATTGGCACTAAGAACTAATATAGTAAACCAGTTTTATGGTTTATAGCTACTCGAATCCTTATCATTTCTAATTTTTCTATGTTTAAAAGTCCTTTTATTTATGCAAGTATGTCTAAAAATGTTCAGATCTTTCACTTCCTGTCAGATTATGAAATCATCAGTATTTCCTTCCTATTTATGCGGGTGAGTGAAATGCTGATAGCATAAAATAATAGGATGCAGTCTATATTGCCACTTCCCCTCCAACTTTAAAGGGGCATTTTTGAAGAATTACAAATTGGATGTTCCTACTTTGAGATACTGTAAATGGCCAAGGTGTAACACTATGGGTAATGCATATTTTGGTAACATCCTTAGACCAGAATTGGCTATGCTATTGGGAATACCAGCACTAACTGGTTTAGAATTTGATCTAATACTGTAGCTTTGCCATGTAATTATTTCTATAGCTATTCCAAAAGAAAACACCAGCATGGCATACTCGCTGTACCAATTCAGTTTAGTAAGTCTCTTTGTCTTTGAAATGCCTGATATTACTCAATACATACCCACCAGCTCTAAATATGAATGGATAACCTCTAAATACCCAAAGGCAGAATATTACCTGATTTGCTGTGATGAGAGGATTCATCTAAGGAAGCGTCTTTAACTGTTAGACAGAAATGAAAGACCATTAACTTTAGGAACATAAAGCAGTTATACAGCATTTCTGACATCAAGGGTGATGCACAGGCAATTCAACATGATTTACAACCATTAGGGTAATATAACAATGTAACACAAAGCCCCAATTTTGATTGCCTTGCCTGTGGGTAAAATGCATATCAGCTTTATTTTATGACACTTTCTTTCCATAGCCTATAATGGAAAGAAACTTCAGATGATCCCAGGCTTGCAGTGGGTTGGAGAGAGTCACCGTCAGCTTCTTCCTACTGTCTCTGATAAGCCCACTAATGTAATATATAAAAACACTGTTTGATGTGGGGAATGTGTTAGAAAAATGTGTTTATTTGAAGTCTTATAATTTTTCCCCGAATCAGGAGATTCAGCATTACTGTAGTTTACTGTAAGTTTGTGGGCCACTAGGGGGAGACATTACAGCCACTCTGAAATATTCAAGTAACAATTGTAATTTCTTAGTCGGTGCATATTTATTGGGCAGTATATATATAGGTCCTTGGGCTATATTGACCAGCCTTTACCTTTAGGTTACTTTATATTTGACTGAGCAACATATATGTTTTTGCGCTAATTGGCCCAGTCCTTGCATTTAAAGTAACATGACAAGTAATAATTATTTACTGTATGTTCTTGGGTTATGTTGAACAACTATTGCCTTTAATGTGAAGCATGTATAACTTGACCTGTAAGACACACAGTTTTCTGTACAGTTTAATATATAGTTAAGCTGACCTTGGCTGATACAAACTGCATGTTTACTTAAGAACCCCCTAAAAATTTCTTAACCTTGGGTTTCCAGATTTGCTATCTAGACTATAACACATAGGATAAGATTCCGGTGACTCAGGGGCTCTCTGCAAAAACTCCGCTCTATAGTTCATTTTTTCTGTTTATTTCTATTAGGGATGCACCGAATACACTATTTTGGATTCGGCCGAACTCCCGAATCCTTTGCGAAAGATTTGTCCAAATACCAAACCGAATCCGAACCCTAATTTGCATATGCAAATTAGGGGTGGGAAGGGGAAAACATTTTTTACTCGAGATGCACCGAATCCATTATTTTGGATTCGGCCGAATCCATCTTTGAAGATTCGGCCGAATCCCGAACAGAATCCGAATCCTAATTTGCATATGTTTACTTCCTTGTTTTGTAACAAAATGTCAAGTGAAATCCCTCCCTCCCCACAATTTGCATATGCAAATTAGGATTTGGATTTGGCTCGGCCAGGCAGAAGGATTCGGCTGAATCCAAATCCTGCTGAAAAAGGCCGAATCCTGGCTGAATCCTGAACCGAATCCTGGATTCGGTGCATCCCTAATTTCTATTATAATGTGAGTGTGTTGGTAATGACTGATTGGTGAAAACTGGTTCAAATTAAAAACGATATTAGCACTAAGAACTAATATAGTAAACCAATGGTTTATAGCTACTCAAATCCTTATCATTTCTAATTTTTCTATGTTTAAAAGTCCTTTTATTAATGCAAGTATGTCTAAAAATGTTCAGATCTTTCACTTCCTGTCAGATTATGAAATCATCAGTATTTCCTTCCTATTTATGCGGGTGAGTGAAATGCTGATAGCATAAAATAATAGGATGCAGTCTATATTGCCACTTCCCCTCCAACTTTAAAGGGACATTTTTGAAGAATTACAAATTGGATGTTCCTACTTTGAGATACTGTAAATGGCCAAGGTGTAACATTATGGGTAATGCATATTTTGGTAACATCCTTAGACCAGAATTGGCTATGCTATTGGGAATTAGGGATGTAGCGAACGTCGGAAAAAAAGTTCGCGAACATATTCGCGAACTTGCGCAAAAATGCGAGCGGTTCGCGAACGGTTCGCGAACCCCATAGACTTCAATGGGAAGGCGAACTTTAACATCTAGAAAAGACATTTCTGGCCAGAAAAATGATTTTAAAGTTGTTTAAAGGGTGCAACGACCTGGACAGTGGCATGCCAGAGGGGGATCAAGGGCAAAAATGTATCTGAAAAATCTGCCTGTGTGTGCTTGGAAGAGATAGTGTAGGGGGAGAGCTGTTAGTGATTTCAGGGACAGATGATAGTAAGTTTGCTGGCTAGTAATCTGCTTGATACTGCTCTGTATTGGAGGGACAGAAGTCTGCAGGGATTTGAGGGACATTTTAGCTTAGGTAGCTTTGCTGGCTAGTAATCTACTGTTCTCTTTAAACAACTGCCATACGTTGACCTTGTAGGCATTGTTTGCCCAGTTTTTTTGGACGCAGCCACTGAAGCACAGTTGCCAGAAAAAATATGCCATATAAATGCTGAAAATAGTCATTTTTCGCCATACGTTGACCTTGTAGACATTGTTTGCCCAGTTTTTTTGGACGCAGCCACTGAAGCACAGTTGCCAGAAAAAATATGCCATATAAATGCTGAAAATAGTAATTTTTCGCCATACGTTGACCTTGTAGACATTGTTTGCCCAGTTTTTTTGGTTGCAGCCACTGAAGCACAGTTGCCAGAAAAAATATGCCACATAAATGCTGAAAATAGTCATTTTTTGCCATATACGTTGAGTCAACGTATGGCAAAAAATGACTATTTTCAGCATTTATATGGCATATTTTTTCTGGCCTCTGTGCTTCAGTGGCTGTGGCCAAAAAAACTGGGCAAACAATGCCTACAAGGTCAACGTCGTTGACCTTGTAGGCATTGTTTGCCCAGTTTTTTTGGCCACAGCCACTGAAGCACAGAGGCCAGAAAAAATATGCCATATAAATGCTGAAAATAGTCATTTTTTTGGTCGCAGCCACTGAAGCACAGTTGCCAGAAAAATTATGCCATATAAATGCTGAAAATATAAATTTTTTTGGTTGCAGCCACTGAAGCACAGAGGCCAGAAAAATTATGCCATATAAATGCAGAAAATATGCATTTTTTTGGTCGCAGCCACTGAAGCACAGTTGACAGAAAAATTATGCCATATAAATGCTGAAAATATAAATTTTTTTGGTTGCAGCCACTGAAGCACAGAGGCCAGAAAAATTATGCCATATAAATGCAGAAAATATGCATTTTTTTGGTCGCAGCCACTGAAGCACAGTTGCCAGAAAAAATATGCCATATAAATGCTGAAAATAGTAATTTTTTTGGTTGCAGCCACTGAAGCACAGAGGCCAGAAAAATTATGCCATATAAATGCAGAAAATATGCATTTGTTTGGTCGCAGCCACTGAAGCACAGTTGACAGAAAAATTATGCCATATAAATGCTGAAAATATAAATTTTTTTGGTTGCAGCCACTGAAGCACAGAGGCCAGAAAAATTATGTCATATAAATGCAGAAAATAGGCATTTTTTTGGTCGCAGCCACTGAAGCACAGAGGCCAGAAAAAATTAAACCAGTAGGGTTTGCACCCTAGTTTGTAACGGTGGCGGAGGGAGGAGGAGGACGCTAAAGGACAGCTGTGTGTGGAGTCATGAGGCTTGAAGAGAAGGACAGCTGCATAGAAGTCAGAACAAGTCTTCCGGCGTGCAGTAACCCTCCGAGATCCACCCCTCATTCATTTTAATAAAGGTCAGGTAATCGACACTTTTGTGACCTAGGCGAGTTCTCTTCTCAGTTACAATCCCTCCTGCTGCACTGAAGGTCCTTTCTGAGAGCACACTTGAGGCTGGGCAAGACAAGAGGTTCATGGCAAATTGTGACAGCTCTGGCCACAGATCAAGCCTGCGCACCCAGTAGTCCAGGGGTTCATCGCTCCTCAGAGTGTCGATATCTGCAGTTAATGCCAGGTAGTCCGCTACCTGCCGGTCGAGGCGTTCTTTGAGGGTGGATCCAGAAGGGTTGTGGCGCTGCCTTGGACAGAAAAACATTTGCATGTCTGACGTTACAGACTGGCCAAAGGGCTTTGTCCTTGCAGGTGTGCTCGTGGCAGGATTACTGGCACCTCTGCCCCTGGAATGTTGATGAGTTCCTGAAGTGACATCACCCTTAAAAGCATTGTACAACATGTTTTGCAGGCTGGTTTGTAAATGCCGCATCTTTTCGGACTTGTGGTATGTTGGTAACATTTCTGACACTTTATGCTTGTACCGAGGGTCTAGTAGCGTTGCGACCCAGTACAGGTCCTTCTCCTTAAGCCTCTTGATACGGGGGTCCTTCAACAGGCATGACAGCATGAAAGACCCCATTCTCACAAGGTTGGATGCAGAGCTATCCATCTCCGCTTCCTCATTATCAAGGACTGCATCATCCACGGTCTCCTCCCCCCAGCCACGTACAAGACCAGGGGTCCCCAAAAGGTCACCACTAGCCCCCTGGGAAGCCTGCTCCTGTTGGTCCTCCTCCTCCTCCTCCACAAAGCCACCTTCCTCCTCTGACTCCACTTCTGGCACCTCTCCCTGCGTTGCAGCAGGTGCCTGGGTTCGTTCTGGTGATTCCGACCAGAAATCGCGCGCTTCCAGCTCCTCGTCACGCTGGTCTACAGCCTCATCTGTCACTCGTCGCACGGCACGCTCCAGGAAGAAAGCGAAGGGTATTAGGTCGCTGATGGTGCCTTCGGTGCGACTGACCATATTTGTCACCTCTTCAAAAGGTCGCATGAGCCTGCAGGCATCGCGCATAAGCACCCAGTAACGGGGGAAAAAAATCCCCAGCTGTGCAGATCCAGTCCTACCACCCAGTTCAAAAAGGTACTCGTTGACGGCCCTTTGTTGTTGCAGCAGACGTTCCAACATAAGGAGCGTTGAATTCCAGCGAGTCTGGCTGTCAGAAATCAAACGCCTGACTGGCATGTTGTAGCGCTGCTGAATGTCAGCAAGGCGTGCCATGGCTGTGTAGGAACGTCTGAAATGGGCCGACACCTTTCTGGACTGGGTGAGAACGTCCTGGAATCCTGGGTACTTGGAGACAAAACGTTGGACTATTAAATTTAACACATGTGCCATGCAGGGCACATGTGTTAAATTGCCTAGTCTCAACGCTGCCAACAGATTGCTTCCATTGTCACACACCACTTTTCCGATCTGCAGTTGGTGTGGGGTCAGCCACCGATCGGCCTGTGACTGCAGAGATGACAGGAGTACAGATCCGGTATGGTTTTTGCTTTCCAGGCACGTCATCCCCAAGACAGCGTGACAACGGCGTACCTGGCACGTCGAATAGCCTAGGGGGAGCTGGGGGTGCACAGGTGTGGAGGAGGAGAAGGAGGACCCAGCAGCAGAGTAAGAAGAAGAAGAAGACGAGGTAGAGAGCGATGGAGGAGTAGAGGTGGTGGCAGAACCGCGTGCAATCCGTGGCGGTGACACCAACTCCACTGTTGTTGTTGAGCTACCCATTCCCTGCTTCCCAGCCATTACCAAGTTCACCCAGTGGGCAGTGTAGGTGACATACCTGCCCTGACCATGCTTGGAGGACCATGCGTCAGTAGTCATATGGACCTTTGGCCCAACACTAAGTGACAGAGATGCGGTAACTTGGCTCTGCACATGTTGGTACAGGTGTGGTATTCCCTTTTTAGAAAAAAAATTGCGGCTGGGTACCTTCCACTGCGGTGTCCCAATTGCTACAAATTTGCGGAAGGCCTCAGAGTCCACCAGCTGGTATGGTAAAAGCTGGCGGGCTAAGAGTGCAGACAAGCCAGCTGTCAGACGCCGGGCAAGGGGGTGACAGTCAGACATTGGCTTCTTACGCTCAAACATGGCCTTCACAGAAACTTGGCTGGTGGCAGATGACTGGGAATGGGAACAGGTGGTCAAGGTGGAAGGCGGAGTGGAGGGTGGTTCAGACGGGTCAAGGAGAGCAGAGGTAGAGCAGTAAGATGCTGGACCAGAAGGAGTGTGGCTTTTAGTTTGCCTGTTGCCTTTGAGGTGTTGCTCCCAAAGTGCTTTGTGCTTGCCGCTCATGTGCCTTCGCATAGAAGTTGTACCTATGTGGCTGTTGGGCTTACCAAGGCTCAGTTTCTGACTGCACTCATTGCAAATTACAATGCTTTTGTCAGAGGCACACACATTAAAAAAATCCCACACTGCTGACTTTTTGGAAGTGTGCGATCTGGCGGTAACAGTAGAAGTTGGCGGAGTTTGCGGTATTGGCGGCAATGGCGGGTGCGTTGGCCGGCTGAACACAGGTGCCGATACATGTTGTTGCCCTACTGATCCCTGCGGGCTGTCCTCCCTGCTTCTTCTAAGTCTTATTCTCCTACTGCCTCTCTGACTCTCCGTCTCTCCATCTGAACTACCCTCCTCTTGCTCTCTTCTACTAGGCACCCACAAAACATCAATCTCCTCATCATCATTCTCCTCAGATGCATCAATTTCTTCTGACACATCACAGAAGGAAGCAGCAGCGGGGACCTCCTCCTCATCACTCATTATGTCCATCTCTATCGTGTTCTCTGCCAGAATTAAATCTGGTGTAAGGTCCTCATCTCCTTCATCTTCTTCTGGCAATAATGGTTGCGCATTACTCAGTTCAAGAAACTCATTGGAAAATAACTCCTCTGACCCCAGTGAAGAAGGGGCACCGGTGGTGGAGGAAGTGTTACGTGGGGTGGCCATAGCAGTGGAGGATGAGGAGGATGTTGTGGTAAAGTTAGAAACGGTAGAGGATGGGGTGTGCTGTGTAAGCCAGTCAACTACCTCTTTAGCATTTTGGGAGTTCAGGGTCATTGGCTTTTTAAAACTGGGCAATTTGCTAGGGCCACAGGATTGCATAGCAGCACGGCCCCTAGCACGGCCTCTGCGTGGCGGCCTGCCTTTGCCTGGCATTATTTTTAAAAAAACAACAACAACAACAAAAACTCAGTTGGTTTTTCTGGAAACGATAATACACACAGCTAGATGGCGGGTTGAAGAAAACACTGTGCAAATAATGCCTACAAAGTCAACGTATACACTACTACAGCGGTGGATACGGATTACGTAAAATATATGAATGCTGCTTGAAAAAAAGTAACTCAAGTGGTTTTTTCTAGAGACGATAATATTATCAATATTTAGACAAAATGTGAACAAGGTCACACAGCTCGATGGCGGGTTGAAGAAAACACTGTGCAAATAATGCCTACAAGGTCAACGTATACACTACTACAGCGGTGGATACGGATTACGTAAAATATATGAATGCTGCTTGAAAAAAAGTAACTCAAGTGGTTTTTCTAGAGACGATAATATTATCAATATTTAGACAAAATGTGAACAAGGTCACACAGCTCGATGGCGGGTTGAAGAAAACAGTGTGCAAATAATGCCTACAAGGTCAACGTATACACTACTACAGCGGTGGATACGGATTACGTAAAATATATGAATGCTGCTTGAAAAAAAGTAACTCAAGTGGTTTTTCTAGAGACGATAATATTATCAATATTTAGACAAAATGTGAACAAGGTCACACAGCTCGATGGCGGGTTGAAGAAAACAGTGTGCAAATAATGCCTACAAGGTCAACGTATACACTACTACAGCGGTGGATACGGATTACGTAAAATATATGAATGCTGCTTGAAAAAAAGTAACTCAAGTGGTTTTCTAGAGACGATAATATTATCAATATTTAGACAAAATGTGAACAAGGTCACACAGCTCGATGGCGGGTTGAAGAAAACAGTGTGCAAATAATGCCTACAAGGCCAACGTATACACTACTACAGCGGTGGATACGGATTACGTAAAATATATTATGGCTGCTTGAAAAAAGTGACTCCGGTGTTTTTTTCTGGAGACGGTAATATTATGGATATTTAGACAGAATGGGAACAAGGTCACACAGCTCGATGGCGGGTTGAAGAAAACAGTGTGCAAATAATGCCTACAAGGCCAACGTATACACTACTACAGCGGTGGATACGGATTACGTAAAATATATTATGGCTGCTTGAAAAAAGTGACTCCGGTGTTTTTTTCTGGAGACGGTAATATTATGGATATTTAGACAGAATGGGAACAAGGTCACACAGCTCGATGGCGGGTTGAAGAAAACAGTGTGCAAATAATGCCTACAAGGCCAACGTATACACTACTACAGCGGTGGATACGGATTACGTAAAATATATTATGGCTGCTTGAAAAAAGTGACTCCGGTGTTTTTTCTGGAGACGGTAATATTATGGATATTTAGACAGAATGGGAACAAGGTCACACAGCTCGATGGCGGGTTGAAGAAAACAGTGTGCAAATAATGCCTACAAGGCCAACGTATACACTACTACAGCGGTGGATACGGATTACGTAAAATATATTATGGCTGCTTGAAAAAAGTGACTCCGGTGTTTTTTCTGGAGACGGTAATATTATGGATATTTAGACAGAATGGGAACAAGGTCACACAGCTCGATGGCGGGTTGAAGAAAACAGTGTGCAAATAATGCCTACAAGGCCAACGTATACACTACTACAGCGGTGGATACGGATTACGTAAAATATATTATGGCTGCTTGAAAAAAGTGACTCCGGTGTTTTTTCTGGAGACGGTAATATTATGGATATTTAGACAGAATGGGAACAAGGTCACACAGCTCGATGGCGGGTTGAAGAAAACAGTGTGCAAATAATGCCTACAGGGCAAATAATGCCTAAAAGGTCAACTTATACACTACTACAGCGGTAGTAAAATAAAAAAAAAATGAATATTAAAAAAAAAAAATTAAAGTTGGTGCTGCTGAACTACTAGGAGCAGCAGATTAGCACACCAGTCCCACTCCCCAACACTGCTAGACTAATAGCACTGGGCTCTTATAGTAGTAGTAGTAGTAGTAGTAGTAAAACAACAAAAAAATAAATAAAAGCAGTCCTTACAAGGACTACTGTTATTGCAGCAGTCAGCAGATGAGATCAGAAGCAGGACAGCTGCCCACTGCAGCTACATACAGAGCACTGCAGTAGAAGGTAGATTATTAGCCAGCAAAGCTACCTAAGCTAAAATGTCCCTCAAACCCCTGCAGACTTCTGTCCCTCCAATAACAGAGCAGTATCAAAACGATTACTAGCCAGCAAACTTTCAACTGTCCCTGAAATCACTAACAGGCAGCAGCTCTCTCCCTACACTATCTCTTCAGCACACACAGGCAGAGTGAAAAAACGCTGCAGGGCTTCGGTTTTTATAGGGAAGGGGAGTGGTCCAGGGGAGAGCTTCCTGATTGGCTGCCATGTACCTGCTGGTCTGGGGTGAGAGGGCAAAAAAAAGCGCCAACAATGGCGAACCCAAAATGGCGAACGTCGCGCGACGTTCGCGAACTTCCGGCGAGCGCGAACACCCGATGTTCGCGCGAACAAGTTCGCCGGCGAACAGTTCGCGACATCTCTATTGGGAATACCAGCACTAACTGGTTTAGAATTTGATCTAATTCTGTAGCTTTGCATGTAATTATTTCTATAGCTATTCCAAAAGAAAACACCAGCATGGCATACTCGCTGTACCAATTCAGTTTAGTAAGTCTCTTTGTCTTTGAAATGCCTGATATTACTCAATACATACCCACCTGCTCTAAATATGAATGGATAACCTCTAAATACCCAAAGGCAGAATATTACCTGATTTGCTGTGATGAGAGGATTCATCTAAGGAAGCGTCTTTATCTGTTAAACAGAAATGAAAGACCATTAACTTTAGGAACATAAAGCAGTTATACAGCATTTCTGACATCAAGGGTGATGCACAGGAATTCAACATGATTTACAACCATTAGGGTAATATAACAATGTAACACAAAGCCCCGATTTTGATTGCCTTGTCTCTGGGTCAAATGCATATCAGCTTTATTTTATGACACTTTCTTTCTATAGCCTATAATGGAAAGAAACTTCAGATGATCCCAGGCTTGCAGTGGGTTGGAGAGAGTCACTGTCAGCTTCTTCCTACTGTCTCTGATAAGCCCACTAATGTATTATATAAAAACACTGTTTGATGTGGGGAATGTGTTAGAAAAATGTGTTTATTTGAAATCTTATCATTTTTCCCCGAATCAGGAGATTCAGCATTACTGTAGTTTACTGTAAGTTTGTGGGCCACTAGGGGGAGACATTACAGCCACTCTGAAATATTCAAGTAACAATTGTAATTTCTTAGTCGGTGCATATTTATTGGGCAGTATATATATAGGTCCTTGGGCTATATTGACCAGCCCTTACCTTTAGGTTACTTTATATTTGACTGAGCAACATATATGTTTTTGGGCTAAATGGCCCAGTCCTTGCATTTAAAGTAACATGACAAGTAATAATTATTTACTGTATGTTCTTGGGTTATGTTGAACAACTATTGCCTTTAATGTGAAGCATGTATAACTTGACCTGTAAGACACACAATTTTCTGTACAGTTTAATATAAAGTTAAGCTGACCTTCGCTGATACAAACTGCATGTTTACTTAAGAACCCCCTAAAAATATCTTAACCTTGGGACTCCAGATTTGATATCTAGACTATAACACATAGGGGCAGATTTATCAAGGGGCAAAGTGAATTTGAGGGAATTTTCGCATTAAAAATATTCGAAAATCTTTTGGATACTTCAACCATCGAATAGGATACTACGACTTTGAATTCACTTCGACTTTGATTCGAAGTAAAAATCGTTCGACAATTCAACCATTCGATAATCTCTTTAAAAATACTTCAACTTCAATACTTCGCCAACTTAAACCTGCCGAAGTGCTATGTTAGCCTATGGGGACCTTCCAGAGCAAAGTTTTTTGTATTCAAAGGAAAATCGTACGATTGTACGATAAAATTGTTCGAATCGATCGATTCGAAGTACGTTCGGAGTAGGATCGTAAGATCGTACTACGATCGGAATACGATCGTACGATGTATAAAATCTTCCATCTTTGAATTCCGGAGGATTCTATTTGATGGTGGAATTTCTAAGTTTTTTCGACCCCATAGCATTCTTCAACATATACAGTATGAAAAGATAAATGCATGCAGGGAGTTGTAGTCCAGCAACATTAGGTGAACCAAAGTAAAGTAGCAGGGTTGCAAAGGCTTGAATATACTGTAATTTATATAAATAAGCAGCTGTGTAACCATTAGGGATGCACCGAATCCACTGTTTTGGATTCGGCCAAACCCCAGAATACTTTGAGAAAGATTCGGCCGAATACTGAACCGAATCCGAACCATAATTTGCATATGCAAATTAGGGGTGGGAAGGGGAAAACATTTTTTACTTCCTTGTTTTCTGACAAAAAGTCACGCAATTTTTCTCCCCGCCCCTAATTTGAATATGCAAATTAGGATTCGGTTTGGCCTGTCAGAAGGATTCGGCTGAATACAAATCCTGCTGAAAAAGGCCGAATCCTGGCCGAATCCCGAACCGAATCCTGGATTCGGTGCATCCCTAGTAACCATCCAAGTGAAAATAGGATAACACATGGTCTTCTGTGTATTTTAAACCATATGTTAATCAACCACATTGAATTGAAGCTTTCTACTCCCCAAGGTGAGCAAGTTCAATCTTTTATATTACAGTGACCCTTAAAGGCAGACTGAATTTATCAACTAATTGTAATTCCCCCAGCTCAGAGTCAGAACATCCTTTTCCTGGTTTTGCCACAAGACATACTGTACATGATGGACGCTAAGCCCTGTGCATTATACATGATCAATGTAGTTTGTACGCTTGGCTTACATAGGCACAAGTGGTAGTCATGGCAGCAGTCATCAAACTGCTCACACTTCTCATTGCATTGACATCCGAAGGATTTGCTTGGCTTGTCTCCACAGCGATTCTTGCATGAGTCTTCACAACCTTCAGGAAAGGAAACAGCAGTTATGAAATCTCATAAGATCTAATAACATTTGACCTGGAGGTCTGGACCATAAACCAGTTGTGATATTCTTTACACCCTACACTGGGAATTGTCAGAGCCTTAATCCACTGGGAAGGCTCTACAACACAGCCCGTTCTTTGCTAAAATACTAAATTTGTTACTTTTTATTTTGTTTTGCTATATTATGATGTTTTATCCACTCCCATGGTTGTTGGTCCAGGGCTGTGCTCATGGACCCTAATTCTACTACCCATCTACAAAGCCATCCCCCAACTTGCGAATCATCCAGACACACAAATTAGGGAGCACTGGCAGGTACAGGACTGGAAGGCAACCCTGTCCTTAAAGGGATACTGTCATGGGAAAAACATTTTTTTTCAAAATGAATCAGTTAATAGTGCTGCTCCAGCAGAATTCTGCACTGAAATCCATTTCTCAAAAGAGCAAACAGATTTTTTTATATTCAATTTTGAAATCTGACATGGGGATAGACATTTTGTCAATTTCCCAGCTGCCCCAAATCATGCGACTTGTGCTCTGATAAACTTCAATCACTCTTTACTGCTGTACTGCAAGTTGGAGTGATATCACCCCCTCCCTTTTCCCCCCCAGCAGCCAAACAAAAGAACAATGGGAAGGTAACCAGATAGCAGCTCCCTAACACAAGATAACAGCTGCCTGGTAGATCTAAGAACAACACTCAATAGTAAAAACCCATGTCCCACTGAGACACATTCAGTTACATTGAGAAGGAAAAACAGCAGCCTGCCAGAAAGCATTTCTCTCCTAAAGTGCAGGCACAAGTCACATGACTGGGGGCAGCTGGGAAATTGACAATATGTCTAGCCCCATGTCAGATTATAAATTTCAATATAAAAAATCTGTTTGCTCTTTTGAGAAATAGATTTCAGTGCAGAATTCTGCTGGAGTAGCACTATTAACTGATGTGTTTTGAAAAAAAAACATGTTTTCCGATGACTGGATCCCTTTAAAACTGTTTGCTTTTAAACAGCAGACCACTTAAAGTTGCATTTATAGTTGTTACGAGTTACAGGAAAAGGAGAATATGTCATATTGACTTTCACCAGTTACATATTCTACTTGGGGGGGGGGGTCTCTCATTCAGGGGCCTCAGGGAAAGTGCCAACGCTGTTTTGTCCAACCCATTTACATCGGGGGTAAGAACCATGTAAAGCCACAAGTGAGCAAAAAATCCAAACACCCTGATACAGTTCTCCAGGAAAGATTGCCTTCTGTACCAGTCAGTGTTTTGGCAACATAATGAATCATCTACCTATCATGTTTCTGAACAACAAACACAAATTAATATAAATGATGTATGAAGCCACCCTGTTGTGCAATTATAGAAAGAATTCCATCATCACATTGTTTTCGGGTTTTTAATTATCCCTATTTAGATTTTCCCCAAGGTTCAAACACAGCAACCCTCTGAAAGAATATATCTGTTCTGCTCCTTATCTCTACCGAAAATGATACTTTGAGAACAGGTTGTTACTATGTAAGTATTATGTAGCGTTCATAAATATGTATGTGAATGTAAATTTGAGATGAGTGTGAAATTTCGGAGCTGCTGAGTAGGAGACTTTTTTTCTCACCACCATGTAAAGTAGATACAGATGTGTATGTATTAATTTCTGGGAAACGCAACCAATCACAAAATGAACTGGTGCGTCTCACAGAGCATTTAACAATTGAATCCCCCTGCAAAAAAAATCTTTAGGGGGGGGCTTGTGCACCAGTAACTCTGCACCCCCCCCCCCAACTGCTTACCCACCGCTTGCTTAATTGCGACTGGTGGTGAACTTTAGTGGAATTGAGAAGGGGACCCCTGGGTGGGATCTACTGTATTATGGCACTGCAATTAGCTCAGTTGACAATAAACAGATAATACACAATACAGTTTTTTTTGCAGCTAGAGAATCCTGCTTCTGCAGATATGTCCAGCATTGGGACCATATATTATTTGACAATAACTCTTGTAATCTCTCACCAGTCACATGCTTGAGTCCTGCAGTTCAACAGTACACGTAAAGGTTCACTTAAAAAGTGCTAAATATATTTGCACATTTTCACTCAACCCTGCTGAAAACAGCTGCAGGTCTTTACTTGCGGGTAGATGCAAATCTATATACCTGTCTCCTGCCTCGGGTGCCCCTACATATCCCCTATCTTGTGAATCATACAGGAACCCTGTACTGTCTGTCAGATCTGTCAGAAGCACAGCATGAGCCCACCACTGCTTCTGTTGCAAATTTGCAGCAGAGACAGTAGTAAATGAGGCCTTGAGTGGGAAGGCCATACCCCACAGAGTCCATTTTAAGCCAATAATTATTTTTTTCTCTGCAATAATAAAACTGTAGCTCCATGGTAAAATAATCCCATTACCCATCATGTAATAGGACAGTGAACCACATTCCCAGTATAGTAAATAAGCCTGGTTGTGACAGGTAAGGAGCAGAACTTACGGTCACTTGGGCAGGTATCAAATGCAAGGATGGCAGTGCCAATGGACAGGACAAGGAGTAGCTGAAGGTTCCTCATGGTGCGTTAAGGCAGGTCCAGCCTGCTAATTCCCAGTGATACTGTTCAGTATACGGGTTCGGCTTTTTAAAGGAAACTTGGAAAAGGAGGAGCATATTTTTATGATTTAAAAACAACAACATTTTTTATGACATTAAAGTGATTGCAAAGTGAACCAGTCAAGGCACCTCCATCCTCCCCAGGTCACTTAACTACTTCCTCCCACAACTGGCAGCTAGTAATTAAATGTTGAGCAACCCTGTCATTCCAGTTCTAACAATTGCTTCCCTCTTTTATACGGAGCGGGTAGGAGTGTATTTCACTGGGTTACCCATCCTGAGTCAGCGGATTAATAGAGCAAAATTATCTGAGCATTATTGTAATATATACTTATAGCATGTACTTGTAATACAAGTATTTCATGCATTGCAGTTTAAGAGTGGTATTTCTGTGAAGTTTGTGATGGACTGTGTGACTTAGTATACTCAATAACACTGCAAACTATTCCTAGTATTCTGCTCTGTAACATTCTCCATGCATAGCTTCCCTGACTACATATAATGACATTGTTTGCCCTCTCACTAAATCAATATTTACGGAATGTTTTGTCATATTTGAAGAAAACATTTAGACTAGAAATGATGCAGCAAGTCAATCATCAATAAACCAACTGTTTTGCCTGGGAAATTATATAACTTCTGTTAACAGGGGGTGGGCATTACATAGTTAAATCAGTGACTATGGGCTTCTCCTTGGGGGGGACTTCTCCTTGGGGGGGACTTCTCCTTGGGAGGAAGCCCTTAGGTTTCTAAAAGGAGTGTAGGTTATGATAAGATTGGTCAGTATTGAGGTTTTATGGAAAGGTGGAAGGCCACCAAGAAGGTTTGAAGGGCAGACTTGGAAGAAAACCAATATAGGTGGTCAGCAGGGGGCTGTGCCTCAGTGAGTTCTATTGGTGCAGCCGAAAAGTGATTTTGGGTCATTCATTTTTATAAAGTTGTATTTTTACTCAATAACTGTGCTAATGTTTCATGGTGTTTTTATACACAATGGACTGTTAAATTCATAAATTATGCCTTTTCTTCCAAATTTGAATTTTATGGATTATTGGGTACCTAGGTGTCTGGTAAATGTTAGTGTACGTAGCCCGGTACAAGTGGTATGGGTGTCCAAACCATACGGGTATCCAGCATTGACAATGCCAGCGATGTACAGTGTTATGGAATATGTTGATAAACACATCCTCCCCTTCTCCCCAGTTAACTGTGGTTGACTAAAATAAGGTAACACTTGGCATTATACTGTTTGTGCTGTCCTCTATTTCTTCTAAGGGAATTGTAGTTGTCTCATATTAGGGGCACCAAATTTCAGCTCTCTACACCTCTCTACAGTTCTCAGAGAAGTTGGCTGCGGGATGCAGTTTAGACCTATTTGGAGCACTAAATCCACAACATGCATCCCTGTCATAATAAATCAGTAGTATGTTGGTAATTGTAGTTCTGTTGTGTTTGAAGAACTAAATGTGGCCTAGTACTGAACTATATCAGATTATTGATTGCAGATCTGCTACAGAAAATCATTCAGACATTTGCTATGTGTAGAGATGTTAGCTTTAGCCTCACCGATTATATTAGATGTTTGGTCTGGCATCTACACATTTAATAACATATCTTCTGCAAACTGCCAGGCACACCTCTTGGCTCATACAAGGCTTATCCTTTACTGCTTCCTTGTTGGTGATGTCGAATTTCTGTTTATAAGGAGTCTAAAGTACATTGCGAGAATGCCACTCGATTCACCTGCTTTGTCAGTTGTTCCCCATGTACAATAATGTCCTGCCCTCTTGTAAATAATCTGACTAAGCATTGTTTTCTCTGTAAAAGCCTCACAGATAATACAAATAGCTGGGGAGTCTTGATAAAGAATCTTACTTACTTACTTACTTATTTAAAAGAGAACTAAAGCCTAACTAAAGTAGCTAGAAATGTTATGCATAAAGTTTTGGGCTTCTGTGCCAGCCCAAGGCAACCACAGCACTTTAACAGTAAAGATCTGTGTCTCCAAAGATGCCCCAGTAGCTCCCCATCTTCTTTTCTGCTGATTCACTGCACATGCTCTGTGCTGTTGTCATTTACTGAGCTTAGGGACCCACTCACAATATACAGTACACATAGAATAGAAATGTCACAATATAAGACTGATTAGTAATTAATACAGATAATTATTACACAGCATCACAGAAACCAGTGCAACTAGCATCAGAATTTTATAATCAGCCCTGTAGCATCAGCTTATATTACAGGCCAACTTCATTTTCTGCTTGATAATTAGTGACGACCCCTAAGCTTAGCTTCTCAACAGCTGCTCAGAGCCCACTGAGCATGTGAGAGTCACAGACACTTTCCAAGATGGTGATTTTCATCTTCACACCTTAAGTCTACTAGAAAATCATGTAAACATTAAATAAACCCAATATGCTTATTTTGCTTCCAATAAGGATGAAGTAGATCTTAGTTTGGAACAAGTACAATATACTGTTTTATTATTACAGAGATAAAGGAAATCAGTTTTAAAACTTTGAATTTTTCGATAAAACGGAGTCTATGGGAGACGACCTTTTCCGTAAATCTGAGCTTTCTGATTGACGGGTCTCATACCTGTTTATATACTGCAATAGCTTTTAAAAATTTGGATTATTTGGATAAAATGGAGTCTAATTCTGTACAAGGTGTTGCTTTGATATTATAGAGAAAAAGGAAATCATTTTGAAAAATCTAAAGTATTTGATTAAAATTCTGGATAACGGGTTTCCAGATAACAGATCCCATACCATAATAGATTCTTAGATTGGAAATATGTGGGGCAGTAGGCAAAGGTGATCTCATTATATATATATATATATATATATATATATATATATATATATATATATATATATATATATATATATGTGTGTGTGTGTGTATTATATGTATATATATTATATGTTGAGTTGCTGCCTAACTCCTTCAGGTGGAACTATTTGAAATATCTGTGTGAACAACAGCTTTCTATGCTTTGCCAATAGATGCAGATTCTGGCTTTAGTAGGTCCTAGCTGGGGGTGCAGCCTTAGTCATACCAATTCTATCCTATAAGCCTCTTATTAAAATCATCTCTGCCTTGACAGTTTGCAGCCTTAGATGAAATTCTTCCTCTTTCCTGTGAATTAGCTATAAATACACATTTAGCACAAGTGATGTGGTGCAACCATTCCATCTGTGGGAATATTAGCTACTATAGAGTATTAGAATATTAGACTTTTAGATTTGGTTCCTTATTATACTGGCAGTATGATGTTAGTGAGAGAGGCTCTAGCGCTGTATGAGTGCTGCTGCTGCTGCAGATAAAACCAATATATCACAAGTCTGTATTGATATTTCTGTTTGATATGATTCTTTTCACATTGGGTAACTGATGGCGCCTGCTGACTGGAGCACTGGTTTCAGTCACTGTGGGAGGACAAGATCAGAATAACACTTTTATCAGACCCATCGAGGAGATGGATAAAACTGCATGAGACTAGTAAGAGAGAAGTTTTGTTGAGCAGATTAATGCAGTTAGATTAATCATTTACACCGCTGCTTTGCACTCGTGTGCTCTTGTTATATTGACAGCGGGGCTCATTTATTAACAACGGGCAAATTTGCACTTGGGCAGTTACCCATAGCAACCAATCAGTGATTAGCTTTTTTTTCAGCCAGCTGCAGGATAAACACTAAAAGCAATCATCTGATTGGTTGCTATGGGTAACTGCAAATTTGCCCAGTGTTTATAAATGAGCTCCAGTGACTTCTACTGGGTGTTATTTCCTATTTATTTCCTATGGCGAATCACCCTATGTGGCCTCCATGTAAAAGAAATCTTCCTTCCCTCAACATACAGGTTTATTATTAGTAGTATGACCATAATTTAGTAATAACTCAGTTGGTTATTCAGACATTCCTGCAACCTGATATCATCCTACATTGCTCAGATAGAGACAGATGGATATTTGTACATGGGTGTGGTGCTTTGCTTCATCCTAGTTCACAATAAGCTTGTGGGTGCTGCCCTTGTTATAATTACCGTTGTAATTGGCAGAGACTGGTTAAACTGGCTCCCACAGAATTGTTATTAATCATGGCCCAGATGTTAGAGGAAAATGACACCTACGCTACAAGCTGCTCCTTGTTCCTAGAGTATTCTGTAGCATTTACAAGTATTATATTGGCAAAAATGGTCGGGTTTTGATTGGTTGGTCTCTGAAGCTTCAGCTCTATGGTAAACACAGTCTCTTCATTGTACAATCCAGTTCCATTTATAGCCCAGTGTAGTTGTGCAGCCTTTGGGATCACAAGTCTAATTACTTTACCATATGTAAGAATATATAACATTACACAGGGGGCTCATTCATAAACTCCAAGCAGCACAGCATGATTTGCACAGTGAACATATTTGCCCTGTGTGTGTGTTTATATTTATAAAACTGGTGTGTTTAATGTGGCAGCATTATTGCAAATTTGTATTAGTGCTGTGAGAAAATACTCTTGGCGGGTGGGAAGCACATTTTTTATGGTAAGGTATATGGAGTGGGGAGTGTATTCCCTCTCATCCCTTACTCAATGAGAGTAATGCTGTACAGCTTTACATAAAAGGGATACTGTCATGGGAAAAAAAAAATACATTTCAAAATGAATCAGTTAATAGTGCTGCTCCAGCAGAATTCTGCACTGAAATCCATTTCTCAAAAGAGCAAACAGATTTTTTTATATTCAATTTTGAAATCTGACATGGGGCTAGACATTTTGTCAATTTCCCAGCTGCCCTAAGTCATGTGACTTGTGCTCTGATAAACTTCAATCACTCTTTACTGCAAGTTGGAGTGATATCACCCCCTCCCTTTTCCCCCCAGCAGCCAAACAAAAGAACAATGGGAAGGTAACCAGATAGCAGCTCCCTAACACAAGATAACAGCTGCCTGGTAGATCTAAGAACAACACTCAATAGTAAAAACCCATGTCCCACTGAGACACATTCAATTACATTGTGAAGGAAAAACAGCAGCCTGCCAGAAAGCATTTCTCTCCTAAAGTGCAGGCACAAGTCACATGACCAGGGGCAGCTGGGAAATTGACAAAATGTCTAGCCCCATGTCAGATTTCAAAATTGAATATAAAAAAAATCTGTTTGCTCTTTTGAGAAATGGATTTCAGTGCAGAAGTCTGCTGGAGTAACACTATTAACTGATTCATTTTGAAAAAAAACATGTTTTCTGATGACAGTATCCCTTTGAAACTTACAGTACCTACGGTATGTAGGGGCCAATCACTGTGAATAAAAGGGGTTGTTTGCCTTTAAATAAAGTTTTAGTATGATGTAGAGAGTGATATTCTGAGACAATTTGCAATTGGCTTTCATTTTTTATTACTTGTGTTTTTTTTAGTTATTTAGCTTTTTATTCAGCAGCTCTCCAGTTTGGAAATTTCAGCAATCTGGTTGCTAAGGTCCTAATGACACTAGCAGCCATGCCTTGAATTGAATAAGAGATTGGAATATGAATAGGAGAGGGCCTAAATAGAAAGATGAGGAATAACAATATATTTGTAGCCTTACAGAGCATTTGTTTTTTTAGATGTTTCGACAGCTGGAAAGAGTCAGAGGAAGAAGGCAAATAATTTAAAAACTATAGAAAAAAACTACAAGAAAACGGAAAAGTTGCTAGTAATTGGCCATTTGTTAAACATACTAAAATTTAGCTGGGAGGTGAACCACCCCTTTAGGGTAAGGCCACACGAGGAGATTCGGGGAGATTTTGTCACTTGGTCGACTAATCGCCTCGTCTTTTGCGTCATTGAGGCAACTTTGGGCGACTATTGATAACGCATCGCCGCGTGTGCATTAGCGCAGGCGACTTTGCATTGTAGCCTATGTGGAAAAACGCTGAGGCAGTTCGGGGGGATAGTCGCACAAAAAACAAGGCGATTAGTCGCCAGGCGACAAAACCTCCCCGAATCTCCTCGTGTGAACTAGCCCTTAAGAGACAGATGGAAGAAGGGCCCAGCTCCACAGAACCAACAGTTACTTGTGTAAATCATTGCACATTTCAGTGTAAACTTTCTATGTTTCTTTCTACAAGGCAACAACAGAGCATGGTAAATACAGTAAAAAACTACACTTGTTTGGCATTGCAGAGTGTTTATTTTGTGTGTCTAAGAGCTATAAAGATTTACGAGGAAGATTGTAACTAAAATTTAAAAAAAAAAACTCCTGTAAAGAGTAAATTGTACCTTGTAAGACTTTGTAGGTACTTGATAGGGAAGCTCATTTCTCTGCCTTCACTGTACTTCCGGTTCAGGTATAATTTGGCTCACCGGCTGCTATATGCAAATGCTTGTGCGCAGTTCTTGGTAACTAATAACAGTAATTTCAGCCACTTGTGATAGAGATCTAGGAAGCGACGATGGAGAGCAAGAAATGACATATCTGTGGTTTTACAAAAAAAAAAAAGCCTTGCCATGTCAAGATAACCTCACATAACTGTCACATAAACTTCCTGTACCATAAGCATCTGCTGGGGACTTTCTCACTGCAGTTCAAGCCGGCAGTTGAAGTCAGAGCCGGAGCATTTGGTAAGTGAATGGTGATGCCTGGGTGTTTTGTTTGCAATTCAGGTTGTTTTTGTTAAAGAACAAATATATTATAAGGGGGGGGGGTAAAGGGAAATTGTAAATTCTAAATGAACCCTAAATGGGAGGAAGGCAGGCTTGGGAAGGAGCCTTAAAGGGTCTGTTCATCTTTAAGTTAACTTTTAAAATGTTATAGAATGGCCAATTCCAAGCGACTTTTCAACTGGTCTTCATTGTTTTATAGTTTTTGAATTATTTGCCTTCTTCTTCTCACTCTTCCCAGCTTTCCAATGGGGGTCACTGACCCCATCTAAAAAAATGCTCTGTAAGGCTACAAATGCATTGGTATTGTTAATTTGTATCACTCGTTTTTCTATTCAGGCCTCCCCTATTTATATCCCAGTCTCTTATTCAAATCAGTTGGATGGTTGCTAGGGTAATTTGGACCCTAGCAACCAGATGGCTGAAATTGCAAACTGGAGAGCTGCTGAATAAAAAGCTAAATAACTTAAAAACCCCAAAAAACAAAAAAATTACAACAATTGCAAATTAATTGTCTCAGAATGTACCTCTTTACATATACTAACAGTTAACTCTAAAGTGAACAACCCCTTTAAGATTTTGTTGAGTTTTTTTACAGCAAGACAAATGCATTAAAATATATACAAATATATAAAGCAAATTATGCATGCAATGCATGTAAATCAGAGAATCCAAAATGTTTTTGCCCCCTGGCCTAAGGGGAACATAGGTAATGGATAATTATTATAAGCTATTATACCGTACATATTGTATATTCCCAAAACTAAAGCTGAGACAGTTACAACTGCACTTTCCTACACTTGAAAATATCTATATAATGTAGGGTCAGCAGCTGTTTATGCATAGTGCTGCCAGTCACTAATAAGATTGAACTGACTTTATCTTATGCCCACTGGTAAGTCTGAAACACATTGATCACCTGTCATGAGTGTATCCAGCCAGAGAGTTCACAAGTGAAAAGGTTTCACTGCTACAGCCAGTTACACTACAGATTGTGATGTTGAAAGATGTGGCGTCACTGTGCAGCACTAATACTTGTGACGTCACCTCCGCCTGCATGCTGCTACTGGGACCCCCACATCTGCTGCCAGATTTGATAGTAATGTTTCCAGCAGCAGGGGAAGTGGTGTTTTTTTTCAGAAAGTTTTTTTTTGGACCATATAGGCATCCAAGGGTCACCGTTTAAAGCTGCCAATCTAGGCACAGGCCCTTGAGTACCTACATGGTAAATACGCCTCTGGCTACAGCCTGACTTGATATTTGACACACAAAGCTCTGATTATAACCAACAACATCACTAACAACACTTTACAGGGATATAATTTAAAGGATATTCATGGCTTTTGTATAATATATAGTGAATAAAGTACCCTTTATTGTAAAATATAAGGATATGAGGAGTTCCATGACCATATAAAAGCACGAGGCGAAAGACTTCTAATATCCTCATATTTTCCAACAAAGGGTACTTTATTTATTATATAATACACAAGTTTTAGCGAGTCATGTGACAAAAATGACATCACTACTCACCGTTTATAACTGACAACATCGCTAGTCACTGTTTATAATGATATAATTTACAGGATATTATATGCAAATTATGTGATTCAAACAGGAATGTCAATTTTTAAACTCGTTGCAGGACATACCGGGCCCTTGAATGTCTCTATGTAATCCTAGTGTGTCCACTTGAACATTCCTGACTTAGAATAAATGAGAATGACATATTAAGAAATATTTGTGTCCTATAAAAGTGAGTTTATGGGGCAGGTTTACTAAAGGGCGAAGTGGCCGTCGATATCAACAATTTGCCAGAAATCTCATCGCAGGGACATCAAAAGTGTAGACGACAATTCGCTATCGAAAGAGACTGTCACTAGTTTCATGCACATTCGCCAGGCTTATTTTCGCTCAGGTGAATGGTCGTTACTCCAAATTCACTAAAGTATGAATTTTACAAAACGTTACCTCTTTCGCCAGAGTTTCCTTCGCCACCTTAGACCAGGGAAACTGAAATAACAGAGCTACATCCTCCTTAATCTTATGTAAGTGACATCATATCATGTGTGCCAGAAACTCATAAAAGTTATTAAAAAACGCTGGCGTTTTTTTCATTTTTTAAAGTGGGATTGCCTTCGAAAGTTTTGAGATATGTGTATATGCTTAGAGAGAATTAAAGGGTAAATATATGTCATTTATAATTATAGTTTAGCTTTATTTTGCTATACATATGCTGTACAGAATAACAATATTGTTTAAAATGCATAGTCTTATTTTACATTCTTGTTACTGGTTTTGGAGAGATAGAGAGACCAAAGATCTGACCTATGATTGTATATAATCCATATATTCCAATAAAAAGGTGATTGAGTCCTGCCTATAAGCTGTTCCATTTGTAGAACTGTTGCGTGGCCAGCAGGGCAGAAAGAAAGGACACTAGTTCTTCATTAGAACTTCATCTTCATAAAATCTACTAGAAAATCATGTAAACATTCAATAAACCCAATATTCTGGTTTTGCATCCAATAAGGATTAATTATATGTTAGTTTGGATCAAGTATAAGCTTGCCACCGGCCTTCCAATATATTTATCTTTTTCCCTATTAATAACTTTGGGATCTACCATCATTTTTAACGGCCAGGCCGGTAAAATACCAGCCAGGTGGCAACCCTAATCAAGTACAAGGTACTTTTTTATTATTACAGAGAAAATGAACATAATTAAAAATAAAATACTTTATTTGGATAAAATGGATTCTATGGGAGATGGCCTTTCCGTAATTCAGAGCTTTCTGGATAATGGGTTTTTAGATAATGGATCCTATACCTGTACTGTCAAAAGGGATGTAACTCCATGACCCTGTCCCCTGGCAAAAGTGTTCCTCCTTTGCCACATGCAAATACATGGGAACTTTGCTTGGCCTTAAAGGGCTTGTTGTCCTATAGGCCTCTCGCTGTGTCAGCTTCCCCTTTAGTTATGACTTTGTCAGGTTGGGTAAGTGGCACTAAGGTAACTGTAAAGTAAAAACCTCCATTATTTTAATGTCATCCGGCAGTGTGCCTTGCTGGTGCCAAGTCCTATCGCACATGAAATGCTCACATTCAAAGAGGTCTTGCACATCCGAGCGCCATTCAGCCTGGATGCAACGCTCACGTCACTGGCAGACAGTGGTGGATGAGGATGAAACCGTGGATGTAATCATGAAAATGCCAGCATTCACATACCAAGATCTGGATAACGTATTTGCAGAAAGTGAGTACAAATTGTTAGTACTGTGCTAGTCAGGGCATGGAATGTGTTTTTGATGGAGGTGATTATTCCTAAATGCCAGTTCTAGTCAGGAAGGGCCTATTCAAGCAGTTCTGCTGACCATTGGTTTAACGCAGAGAGCATCATCACGCTGTGCACACACGCCGCATACCTTGTACTTCTCCCAGTCCCCGGGGGGGGAACCTGGACCCGCACCTGGACCCGCACCTGGACCTGGTAGATTTTTAAAATTAAAAAAAATTTTTTTTAGTAAAAAACCCATGGGCCCCTACCACCAATGGGCCCCTAAGCTATAGCCTAGGGTAGCCTAGGCGTTAATCCGCCCCTGACTGTCGAGTACCCGCAGGTTACCCACAAAAACCAGTGGTTGTGTGGGTTTGCAGGTCGAGGGTCTTCTCAATAGTGATTTTTACTCCTTTTTTCTGATCACGTCTACTTCCGATGATGTCACTTCCGGTTTACAATGACAGCAATTCTTGATTCTTGATGGTCAGTGGGTCGCGGGTCCGGGTTGCGAATAAGGTACTTGCGGGTTGGGTCGGGTAGCGGGTCCGAGCGGGTAAGAATGCGGGTTGCGGGTCTGGGTTGCGGATTGCAGGTTGCGGGTACAGGTCAGGTACGGGTTCCAAAAAATGGACCAATGCAGGACTCTAACTAGGGCATCTTTGGAGACACAGATCTTTACTGCTAAAGGGCTGTCATTGCTTTGGGCTGGTACAGAATCTCAGCATATACCGTATATACTCGAGTATAAACCGAGATTTTCAGCATCCAAAATGTGCTGAAAAAGTCTACCTCGGTTTATACTCGGGTCAGCGGGCAGTAGCTGAGATTGCAGTCACTTTTAATCATTCCTATACCAACAGTTCACTTGGGGAGATATCACACAGCGCCCTCTGTTGGTTATATGAAAGAATAACAGTGACTGCAATATCACACAGCACCCTCTGCACATGGTAGTGGGACAGTGGGACAATGCACACAGTAATCTGTTTGGCAATTCTCTGTCACCATCAACTTTGCAAAGAAGTCCGGTTGATCGCTGGGGGGGTCGCTTTGGCAGAATGTGCGCTGCTGGGAGACAGGGCTGTAGTTGTGTCTAGGTTTATACTAGATCAAACTTGTCTTGTGAAGAAAAGTGTTTTTATTGGCTCACGGCAGACATAAAGTTTGGCAATGTTTCGGGCCACGCAGGGCCCTTTATCAAGGCTTGATAAAGGGCCCTGCGTGGCCCGAAACGTTGCCAAACTTTATGTCTGCCGTGAGCCAATAAAAACACTTTTCTTCACAAGACAAGTTTGATCGGTGTGCTACAGTTTTCTTTGGATGTTCGAAATATTTGGACCTTGAGCAGGAGGTCCTGTGGACTGTCTAGCACCCGGCACCCGAGAGGGTAATTACGTTCAGGTGAGCACTCTAAATCTGTGTAGGTTTATACTAGAGTCAATAAGTTTTCCCAGTTTTCGTAGGTAAAATTAGGTACCTCGGCTTATACTTGGGTCGGCTTATACTCGAGTATATACGGTAATACACAGTCTTTCCAGCCTACTTTTATGTTAAACATTAGTTCTCCTTTAAATATGTTGCTCTTAAACTTTTATATCGCTGGTGTTATTATTGGCCCAGTTTAGTTGGATGAAAATTGCTGCCCTGGTTTCAGTCCAATTTTGATGCTATTTAATAGAAACATTTTACACTAGAGGCTTAATTGGTAATACTAGTGCAAAGCACAAAATTATATGGCACATTATATTTACACTTTGCCTTAAATATGACAGTTGCGCTTCCTTTGCTTTGCAAAATAAGGTGAAAAGCACCTACATTCACTGATTTGCACCTAATGAATTGAACACTAATGCAGTTACTGGCGCCATGATTATTGTACCCACACTGTTCCCAGCAAAATGTGAATGCAATTTACATACCATTTGTGCAAGCTGAAGAGCACGCTACGTAATGGGAGCCAACATTTACTTTAAAATCCTGGGAAATCACATTGCATTGTGGGTAAAAACATACTGGTTTGCGTTCACTTTTGCACTTTGCACTTGCTATAGTAAATGAGCCCTTATGGATTTGTGAGTGTAATTCAAGCACTGTGGGGTTATTTATTAAAATCTGAATGTCAAAATCTCAAGAAATTTGAGTTTTTTTCACTAGAAATCTCAAACTTGTTATTGTGAGATTTATTATACCCCAAATCTGCAAAAAAGCCAGAGAGGCACCTATCTCAATTTTAGTTAGGTCTGCGCTGGGTTTAGCCCAAAAAATCTGACTGGGGTTTTCAGGCAAAAACTTAAAATATCCAAGCAATTCAGGAAAAAAGCCTGATTCAGGTTGCCACTCGTTTTTATCGAGTTTTTAATAAATAAGTTAATAAATAAGCTAAACTTGGGCATGGGAGTTTGGTCATGTTTTTTTTATATAATATGAGATAAATTCGGATCCCTCTAAGCTGCATTGTTCAGTTTTTACAATACAGGCAACTCCCATCATTCCTAGTTTCTAAACTTCTGACATTTTAAAACTGCAGCTTCAACCAGAGTTTTCTGATGCTGACACAGTGTTGTAGTTATGCAACAAATGGGAGGGGCACTGTTTAAGAAAGTATTTTAAGGACACACTAAATGAACGCATGGCGCATCTTTAGCACTAGGGGTGCACTGAGCCTACTGACTAATGTCACATTCTGTCATTTTAATATTGATCACTCTGTTTTCAGAAGGAAGTTCCATTAACATGATCCAACATTGGCTTCAAGACTGCAGGTAGTTATGGGAGGTGACACGCAATAATAATAAAAAAAAAGCAATATTGGACAATGTATGCCAGTATGGCAAATGAATGCTCTGTGCCTATGTGTTAGCTGCTATTTCATGCAGGTGGATCATATCAGGAACTGGGCCATTTATTATTCTCATCTACAAAGCAGTTACAATGTCTTTCTTTATTGAATGATCAAACAATACAGGTTAGGTTAATGATCGGCCAAACCCCAAAGGAAATCATGAACTGTCTCTTAAAATAGAATGAATACAAAACAAAGTACTAAATTTAGTTTCCGACTGTTTCTCAGCTAAACCTCACATCCTGTGTTTACCAGTGAGCTGACAAAAGCCAAGTCCTGTACAGCTGCACCGTCCCGCCGGCGGAGCACTGAGGAAAAGTATCAAAAGGTGGAAGGATAAATGCAATAAATGCACATTTGGGTGCATTTATTGAGAGAGCCCACTGCATATAGAAGGGGTTTACTATATCCCACGGTTAGTTCATAGCAGAGGATGTGCAGAGGAAGTGTAAAATGTGCCCTGCTTCTTAGGAAAGTGCAAACTAGCAATATCAGGCACACCCAGTGCCACCCTGTGACCCAGCAGTATAACAGTGAAACTGTTCGCTTGCTTAAAGCTGAGAAGCAAAATGACCATAGGAATTGCCAATATAATATATGAAACAGAGGGCATTTTTCTCTGGGCCCCCAAGTATTAGAAGCACCCCTTTTGTAATAATTGCTTCATTTATTAAAATGCCATCTTAGCACAAAATAGTAGTTGGTGTAAAATTTTTTGGGATGCTTCTATGAGCAGCTTTGCAATTTACATCTATTTTCTATCTTTAGTGAATTATTAGACTGTATTGGACTGCTAAGAGCAGGCTTTTGGCTCAACTAAAAGTCAGAAACTCAAGAGTTAATTTAATTGTACAGGGACAGTTAGGGCAAGGTAACGTGTCATTTTTACAATGCGTTTTTAAAAACGTGCAGCCGAGCATAAATACGCACAAAATGAAGCCCTATTGAAATGAATGGAATTAATATAGCAATACCCACTGGGTGATTGTGAGCCAACATCCGTCACGCAACACCAGTATTTGCGTTTTTCTGCAGAAACGCCAATGCTAACGTCCCACCCAAATGCATCTAAAATACACCAAGTCAAAATGTTTTGTTGCTGCTTCTAAAGCTAGCACATCTCATGCACAAACAATCTTTCCTTTAGTTTAGGAAAGTGGATATTACAGATGGACCCTTGTAACTGAAATAAATTTCTGTTTATTTTGCTCAGTATTTTCTTACTTGCAGTAAACTGGTTGCCAATCGGTCGCTCTTGGCAACTGCACTTGTGCAAATTAGCACCTATGTAAGTGGCCCATTGCATCTAGCAGGAAGTGTGTTTATTCTTTTGCCCCTAGACAATCATATATAGATAATTATATATATTTCACCGTAATGAAACATTGCATATTTCCAAACCCTGTAGATCTTCTGTGGAAGGAGCACCTGAAGATACGCCTCAATCTCTCAAAGGTAATAAACAATTGTACAGGTATGGGACCTGTAATCCAGAATACTCGGGACCTGGAGTTTTCCGGATATGAAGTCTTTCTGAAAATACCTGAAGTCTAGTAGAAAATAATTTATACATTAAATATACCTAATAGGCTGATTTTGCTTCCAATAAGGATTAAGTATTATTATAAGTACATGGAAATAGTTTTTTATAAATTTGGATTATTTGCATAAAATGTCTATGGGAGACAGACTTTCTGTAATTCAGAGCTTTCTGGATAACAGGTTTCATGATAACAGATCCCATACATGCTGGAGCAGCACTAATAACTGATGTGTTTTGAAGAAAACATGTTTTCTCATGACATTATCCCTTTAAGGCCTCCAAAGACATTTTAAAGCTGCTAATGCAAATGTGAAACTTCCATACATGCAGCAAACAGTGCCATCATGTGGCCAAACATAGAAACAAAGATGATTTTTTTTTAATGAAAATGTAAAGCCCTCAAAAGAAATGAATGTGAAATTGCTCAGAGGCTACCGGCCCCCATATTCTGTCCATCCGTTTGGCCCATGGGCTGATGATGCAGGGCACATACTCCCATCTATGGTCACATTTAGACTTGTGCATTCAAAGCCAGATATTTTACTGTGTACTGTAAATCATGCTTCCAAGCTCAGAAGTAACTTTCATCCCATATGGGGTGTACAGCCACAATAGGACTGGGCAATGTTCAAATATTTAGCCGTTTAGTGGCACTAATTGACATTTTCCCCTGCAGGCACATGGAGTAAAGAAAACAGCACTGATGATGATTTCAACCTGGGAGCTGAAGGTAAATTCAACGCTAGATGATAAAGAATTAGATAATGTCCTCAACCTGTTATAGACATTTGTTTTGCCATGGACAGCAATAATTCATTTTACGTTTCTAGCTAAAATGACAATAACTGGGGGCATATTCAGAGGCACGGATCTTCCCTGCCAAATGGCTGCAGTAAAAAAAAAGATTGGATTTCTAGTCTTCTTCTTTGTTTAGGCTTTAGTTCTCCTTTAAGTTCCAAATTTATTGCAATACATTTATATTATTTTAAAAGGCCAACCATTTCTGCTACACCAGTGGCAGCTTCCTTCGTGTCCCTTCGTGACACCAATAAAATCCTTTAGAGAGTTTATTTTTGCTCAAATGGAGCATTTGCTTAGTATGTTATATTGAATATATAATAGCTCAGTCCTAACAAGACAATGCCATTGATTTATGAATATATATATATATATATATATGATATGCATTAGGATTACTGCAACTTACACGTGTCATTGTGTCAGTATCTGATTTAATACAATTGGTTTCCTCTCTAGCAATCCTGATATCTGATCAGTGGAAGAGCATTGCTAGGTAAGAATGTTTGCAAACAAGTCTTGTAATCTTGTAATCATGCACTTTGCACGTTAACTTGTAATTGTGTGCTTTAGATGCTATTAGGCGTGACTGATTATATGCTTTGATAATATTCAGGCTGTGAGACAGTTTGCAACTACAAAGATGAGAAAACAGGCAATGCATTAGGTGAAAGCAAAGTAAGATATCCTGTAACTGTGGCTCTTTGACTGTCAGAGTGATGGTGGGAGTTGCAGTACAACAACAGCTTACAATTATCTTCAGAATCTTGTGCTGCCTAACTTGGAGACACCCATCACCATTTCAAGACAGATGGCATTTCTTGAGGCCCCTGGTGTCACTTTAGTTAGGACTTTGCTAAAAGAATCTTGTACCATCTATTCACTTTTTAGCATTTAACACTAGCTATTTGGTGATACTTCATATACCACCCTTGAGTGCAATTTAATGTGAATGTGACCAGGTGTTATCAGGCCATTGACGTCGGGTTGCCGGGGCTAAAGACATTGGCTGATCACCATGTTGTTAACTTCAACTTTTCACCCGGGCAGCCCTTCCAAAAACCGGGCTGTCCAGGTGAAATCCGGACAGGTGGCAACCCTAACTATACCACTTTATACTTTTAAACGCTGCCATCTACTGGGCAACAATAACCTAAATCCAACTACACAAGACCCAGGAAAGGAGACATAGCTGCCTTGGTGACTCAAAGGACCACTTTAGGTGTCCAAAAATACAAAGGGGAAACTGCCTGAGAAATGTCTAACCCACAGGGTCCCTATATTTTTCTGTTGTACATTGATCAACCAGTGACATTTACTGGGCGGGAGTCCCTCTTGGATTTATTTCCCAGGGCAAAAGCTCTCTTATCCTTATTGTTATATTAAATTTAAATTCCTGGTAAATGTGTTTGCTCTAGGATTGTAAAACAGGCCTATACTTGTAATGTGAGAAGCTCATTAAATGAATTCTCTGTGCAAGCAGGATGGATGGCGAGAAAGCCCGAGCCAAGTTCTCTCACTTGGGGAACAGCATGGCATCCAGCAGTACCATCAAGACCACTTCCAGGTAGGATCTATGAAAATTGTCTAATAGCTAGCTGAACCAGAGGAAGGGGAATAACCCCATTTGAATATAAATTCAAGGCATGCACAGTATCTCATGATTTATAGTATATTCCTGCTCAAAACAGCTTTTTGGTATTAAACTAAGGTTTAAACTAATTTATTGCAATTGTGTTTTATTACAATTGTGTCTTGACCCTAAGGAGGACATTGAACATTAATGCATTCATTTGTTCTAGGCACAATAGTTTCTGTATTATCTAAGGGTATTAGAAGCAACTCTTGGGTTAATGGTATTCAGAAAAAAAGTATTAACTTCTTGATTCATTCTGTTTTATTCTATCAATCCAGTGTATCAGAAATACTGTCATTGTACCAGGAAGATGCAGAGAACATCCTCTATAACCTTGGTTTTGCCTGTGAAGATCCCTGTGCTGCATATACCATTCCCAACCGGTTTTTCAGCTGTCCATCCCAGGCTGCGGGCATTGATTTTAAACTGTTTTTGGAATCCCAGATGCAAAGAGTAGAGAGGGAAAACTTTAGTTATCTGCCGGAAAGTAAGTACCGAGAGAGAAAGAGAATACATTTAAAATTTGGTGAATATCACATTGACATATATTTACTATTTCTATGTCTCATTTAGGTGTCCAAACTAATCCCAGTGCTTAATCAGAAATACATATATGGAATGTGTCCTCATCGGGGGGTCACTAACTGTACTTAGTGTATATCCCTAAACATGCCCCTGGCCTGAATGACTTAGCTGGTAGCTATCATTGGTTCCTATAATAAAGTGCATGGGGCTGAGCCCCCCACTTAGTATAATGAACCCCTTTAAAAAAAGATACTCCTATGACCCTAAAAGTACAGTATTATGCTTCACAGTAGATGCTTTGTAGCATATGAAGATTTTGCTCAAAAACACAATGGTTATAGTTGGTATTTTTATGTGACCTATCTCTTAAGGAGAGTGTTTGATATTTTTCAAAGAGGTCAGATTTATTTTATTAACCTTTTAAAATAATAACTCAATACATGTTTTTTCATCAGGTCTCACCACTACGGCTACTTCACTCGACTCTTATAATTCTTTGTATTCCCATATGATGACGGCACCACTACTGAACATAACTCCAGCCAGAGGCATTGAGACTGTACAGATATTATTTCTATGAAAGAATGATCATGGGGAATGGATTCCTTTACTTCTGTTGATTTGCTCACTAGGTTTTACTTATATAGTGAATAAAGTAGCCCCTGTTGTAAAATATAAAGATATTACAGTATATGTTGTAGGCCAAGGTTGAAGGCCAAGTTCTTTTATACAGGTCATGTAACTCTGAAGTTACTTCTAATAGCCTCATATTTTTCAACAAGAGGTAATTTATTTATTATCATGCACAAGTTTGAAGTTTGAGATATCATACACAAGTTTGAAATTTGAGATATGTAAAAAATGTTATACTAAACAGCTGCAGCTTTCATTTTCTGCCAAACTGTTTAATCTGTGAGTGTCGGAACAGGGTTTCGGTGGCCTCTGGCATAATCACGTGGGTGAAAATGCAGGATATTGCTAATGAGATGCACCGTAGATATGATTGCTCAGTAGTAGCAGGACACACTGCATTTGTTGTTGCTCAGTAGTGGCTGGATTCATTTATATTATCAATCAGTACTGACTGGAAGCACACTTTACCTGTTATCACTCAGTAGTGGCTGGATACACTGTATATATTATCATTCAGTAGTGGCTGGATACACTGTATATATTATCATTCAGTAGTGGCTGGATACACTGTATATATTATCATTCAGTAGTGGCTGGATACACTGTATATATTATCATTCAGTAGGGGCTGGATACACTGTATATATTATCATTCAGTAGTGGCTGGATACACTGTATATATTATCATTCAGTAGGGGCTGGATACACTGTATATATTATCATTCAGTAGTGGCTGGATACACTGTATATATTATGGCTCAGTAGTGGCTGGATACACTGTATATATTATCATTCAGTAGTGGCTGGATACACTGTATATATTATCATTCAGTAGTGGCTTGTCCAGCAGAGGGAAGTATAAAGCAATAAAAAGGTTTAACTGCTAAACTTAAATTGCTCAAATTTCTATATTCTATTTCAAGGTGCCTTTTGGGACCTCATTTACCAAAATATATATCAGGAATATACGATAATAATTTAGCAAAAGCATTATGGTTAGTAGTGACTGGATACACTGTATATATTATCATTCAGTAGTGCCTGGATACACTGTATATATTATGGCTCAGTAGTGGCTGGGTGCACTGTATATACTTGATTAATTTTGTTCCCTGGTGTTTCCTGTTTATTATTTATTATTAAAGCATGCTTTTAAGAGAACATTTTGTATTTCCTTTTTGCTAGCTACAATATGTCAGACGGCCGCAATCCTGATTGATGTTTATTGCAGAATCAGTTTTCCAGTGAATGTGCAATTTGGGGGAACAATAAATTATATCTAAGCCAATTATAATGATTATGATAAAGAACATACAATTTTCGTCTTGCAATATCTAGCAGTAGTTACACAAACGTAACAACTATATCACCAGCATTCATTATTATTGTAAAATGCAGCACTAATCAATGTTTCATTATTAATTGCATCAACGTATTATAAAATGAATTATGATGAATAAATATGAATGATTATTTTTATAACATTTTAATTATCAATTCATTTGCTAATAAATACATATTATATCTTTCTTTTAGTTCGGGCGTTCACATAACACCACTTTCCAGGAGGCAAAAGATAATTCTGGCCCAAGCCACCTTGGAAAAAAAGCAATGCAGCTGATTTAGCACAGATGTGATATTGGACCAGGGCATATTAGTGCACCAAAGATCTGGTAGTCAAATAAATTGGGTCTGGAAAATTCTCTTGGAATTCATTTTAGTATAAGCAGTGTCGGAGTGGGGCATCCAGGCACACCGGGGCTGCCACAACAAGGGCCTGCATACAGAGTTGGACTGGGTCAGTGGGACACCGGGAAAAAACCCGGTGGGCCCAGTTCTTTTGAGTCCCGCCAGCCCAGACCCGCTCCTGCGCTTCCTCTTCTGCAGTGACGAAAAAACGTACATGCATGCGCAGGGAGAACGGTTCTGGGCTGGTGGGGCCAACCGATTTTTTTCTTGGTGTCCCACCGGCCCACAGAACAAAACATTAGGGCACATGTATTTCTGCAAGTGTGATTTGAAGCACAACATCATGTATGTGACATGTGCACCCTATCCTTTGGCACAACTGAACTGCAGCGATTGACGCAGGATGCTGTGCAAACCCTGGTGCTACCACCTGGTCCAGAGGCATAGTTGTGCTGAGCACAATTATACCAAAGTGCAAAGAGCACATTTTGACACAAGTACCTTAATGAAAATGGTCTTAGGTGCAACTCACTGTGGAGAAACGCAGGGCCTATAACTGCACTTATTATCGCTTTCTGTTGCACTTTAAAAAACTGATGCCAATTCTTGAATTATAATGATAGTCTTTGCTATAGCTTGGCTTGTCCAGCAGAGGGAAGTATAAAGCAATAAAAAGGTTTAACTTCTATTGCTCAAATTTCCATATTCTATTTCAAGGTGCCTTTTGGGACCTCATTTACCAAAATATATATCAGGAATATACAATAATAATTTAGCAAAAGCATTATGGTTAGTATAAATTAGTCTTTTTTAATCAAAACTTCTGTATAATAACAGGATTTATTGTTTTATTTTCTCCCCACTCTCCAGAACTTTCATTATTCAATATTGTTTGTTACTAGCTTTCCCTAGAACTTCGCCTTGGGTCGGGTTTGTATAGTGGCAGAAAATAATTTTAATGCACATATGCACTGCTTAATACTGATGCAGGGCAGGTGGTTTGGTTTTTAATAGAATAAAGACTTAGCCATGTGGCAGAATCTGGCATTGTCTTACTATAATACAAGGGGAAAAAGGGACACTCACTGAGAGATTACAGAACAGGAATCCAAGACAGTTTGGGCCTGTCACCATTCCATGAGTATGTTAAAGGGTCGCTCTCAATTATGATCACATCAGCATTGCTAATTCACCACAGTAAGCCTAGTTTGTTGATGACCCTATTGACAATTGGTTGTGTTGGTTGCAACTGGAAAAAGTTATGGTGAGGAACTCTCAAATTAGTCTCGGTATTTATAAACAACTGTAAAAATAAAATACATAATAAAGATTATTATAAAGTAAAATGTATTTCCTTTTAGTAGCAGGCCACAACTGAGATTCAAAAAACACCAACACATTTTAAGTACAGGTATGAGATTCCCTATTCAGGAATGTGTTATCCAGAACGGGAAGGTCATCCCCCATAGACTCCATTTTAATCAAATAATTAAAATATTTCAAAATGATTTCCTTTCTCTCTGTTATTATAAAACAGCAGTTTGTACTTGGTCCAAGCTAAAATATAATTAATCCTGATTGGAGTCAAAATAATCCTATTAGATTTAAATAATGTTTAAATTGCTTTTTAGTAGTCTTAAGGTTGGGAGATCCAAATTACAGAAAGACCCCTTATCCAGGAAGACCCCAGGTCCGAAGCATTCTGGATAACAGGTTCCCATACTTGGACAAACAGGTCCAAATAGCTCCCCACAGGCCCAATAAATAGTGATTTTCTACAGGATCTCAAATCACATTTTGCCAAATTTCTAAAGGTTTCATTGGTTGGAGTGCAGGCCAGCAACCCTTCCAGTTCACCTGAGAAGCAATTGCACTCTATACATTAGTATAGTAGAACTTCCAGTTATAAATCCAGACATTCAGGGCTTTCATGCTGCTCCTGGTGAAATGCCTCCTTGCTTCATGGCACTACCAGAGGCTATTGAATTGGATGGCCCAAAAGTCAACGGTGTGTGGTTTATCTTTAGAGCCAAACGGCTAAAGGAATCCATTCCCATCATACTATTATGTTGTTACATTTGTGATTTTTCTTCAGAGACGCATGTAGGATTCTAAAAACGTGTATCTCATATATTTCCAAACCAACAAATAAACAATGACTTCTCTGGATTAGTACTGAGGTTTTATAAAGTTCTTTTCCCTCAGGTCAGTGCAGCAGCTCGTGTATTAGGAGAATCCGTGTTTCCCTCCAGGCAATATTTCTCTCAAACTCCTGTGCTAAAGCTTTGTTCATCTGTGCTCTTAGAAATAAGGAGGGATTTGAAGCATCCAACCCTCCCTTCCTGGGTCTCCCCATTGCCAGTAAAGATATTTAAAATGTTTCTAAAGTCTTATTTCCTGCCCTTACTTCCCATAGGGTTAAACCCAGCCACGGGCTTAATCTGTTAGAGAGTTTTAAAGGAACGGTAACACCAAAAAAGTCTTTTAAAGTAATGAAAACATTGATTCTTCCAGCAAAGTTCCACACGCCCATCTTCTGGCTCCTCTGTAACTGAATGAGAGATCGGTATTTATGCAAATGCACAGAATTACACGGAAATTGCCAATCTCTCAGTCAGCTTACCGAGGAGCCGGAAGATGGACGCGTGGAACTTTGCTGGAAGAATCTGCGACGAGGGGTAAGTATGGAGTATGGGCATCTCCCCGGGGGAGGAGGGGTAGTTAGCCTGGGGGAGGAGGGAACAAGGGCTACCTGGGGTAGGGGTAGGGTTTTTTTCCCCAACAGGTTGATTTCTCCTTTAAGGGCTGGGAGTTCCCTATTGGTCAGGAAGCTTAGGCATGTATGTATGTAGGTACATATATCATTATAATACACAAAAGCCATGAATATCCTGTAAATTATATCCTTATAAACGGTGAGTTCTGATGTCATCAGTTATAAACGGTGAGTTCTGATGTCATTTCTGTCACATGACTCATTGAAATTTGTTTATTATAATAAATAAAGTACCCCCAGTTGTAAAATATGAGGATATTAGAAGTTACCTCGGAGTTTCATGACCTGTATAAAAACACTCGGCCTTCGGCCTCGTGTTTTTATATGGTCATGAAACTCCTCGGTAACTTATAATATCCTTATATTTTACAAAAGGGGGTACTTTATTCACTATATATAACGCTGTTTACTCACTTGGTGTACATTTGTACAGTAATAGTTGTATTGATATATACAGGTAGGAATATTTTGGCCCAGCGCAGCATATAATCAGGATGTTATTTTCTCCATCTTCCTCTGAATCAAATAGTAGCTAAGTAGGGATAATGAAAGACATAACTGTGTGTATTTTTTCAGCCTCAGCTACTGTATTAATATGTTTTCCTGCTGCGTGACTAGTGTTATATGCTTTCTACTGACTCCAAACTAGTCTCTACCAGGGCTGCTCCTGCCATGAGGCAAGGTGAGAAACTTGCCTCAGGCGGCAGCGAGCGGCCCTTTACAATGGGTTGCAAAAAGCCGCCTCTTGTAACTTTAAGAACCGAACTTCCGGGTTTTAACCAGAAAATTCAGCTCCAATAGTGCAAAGAGCACCATTGTGCTCAATCCACTAGCGATGCTGCCTCCCTTTGACCCACTCCAGCGCTGCTTTGTAAGTGTGAAGAGGGGGCAGCCCCAGAATCGGCACTGGTCTCTACTGGATACTAGTTTGTTAACAAAGGCTGGCTAAAGTGTGATTAATATTGCTTTTCATTAGCATTGCATTACAGAATAAACATCCACTTTCTGAAGGATTTTAGCATTTTGTTTACAAAAGTCGTTACCATTGAAATTCAGTCCTTTAGGGATGTCTTTGATGTGAGCTAGTCACTGTTGCTATACTGTATTAACTTCTTTTTTTCCCTTAATTTCAAATCCATGTCTTAGTGAAGTGTAGCCATTAATATGAGACATCTGTGTCTGAAACCAAACAAGCCACTGAGATGGTGCAGAGATTAGCCACATGAATCTGCTTCATCCATAGGAGAAAAGCACAGTGTTTGACTTCATTCATGTAAAAAAGTCTGGATATATTATAAGCAATATGGCTACCAAGGAGAATATGTACAGAACAGTTAATGCTTGGAACAAGATTAGAACATAGCCTGTTGCACTTGTCAGTACTGTGGTCCCTTTACTACAGGCAAACAAAGCCTGGGGAGAGCTAATTCCTTCTATCCTCCTTGGTGGAGCTCAAAGCTGCTCTAACTAACTAAAGCTCACTGACTCACTTTTTCTAGAGAATGCAACAGTTGCTATCCTGAACACTTGCTGACCTCATTCACAGGGTCCCTGTTCCCTGACTTCTCTATAGGGGTTGTCCCTTTAGGGTCTAACACTTCTGGGGCCTTGTTGATCCCAGGCTCAACTGGTGCAAGCTGTATATTAAAGTGAGGCAGGAAATAGGCATAAGCCTAAGGCCAATGAGAGAACTATGTAAATAAGTAGAAATGGATACATGGGCTTTTACCCAGCAACAAGGAAATTAAGCCATGTAGGGAATTAATTAATGTAGGAGCCATTAATCCTATGGGTCCCTACATATATATGATATAAAACAATTGCTTGGTAACACCAAAGTCTTAAGCCCCCAGCTATAGAGGAAATATAAATCTCAGCATCTGCTTACAATTTTCAACTGTGAATGGAATGCTGGGATTTGTAATATAAGGACAGATGTAGCACTGCAGTTTGGACATTTTTGATGGATATCAAATTGAATTTCATTATGGTTTAGCATACTCCTATGTGGTCTATATATGGTTTGTTTGGTAAGCTCACCAGGGGATCATTGGTAACTTTGGCAAACCCAGGTGGTGGGCCACATTAAGCTGATCAAATCATGTAGTCCTTAAACCTCATATTCAGTAATAAGAACCTGATCAGGCTAGTTAGAAAGAACTGCATAATTGGCATCATTTGTATTTTTAATCCTGCCAAACAGATATCTGGCCAAAGAAGTCTTTTTTTTTGTCCATTGGCCAGTAAGTTGTGAACTATGCCTGGGATCAGGACCGCCATCAGAAATTGCAGGGCCCCATACGACAAAATTTCCTGGGCCCCCTGGGCTGCGCCCACCGCAAGCCCCACCTACAGGTCAGCCCTCCCCACCACACAGTAAAAAAACAAAAAAAATATTGGTGGCTAGGGTTCCCACACTTTAATAAAAAATAAAAAGATATTGGTGGTCAGGGCCCCCATAAAAAAGCATTTGTGACCAGGGCCCCCCCATTAAAAAATATTGATGGCTAGGACCCCACATGAGAAAAACATTTGGTGGCCAGGGCCCCTTAAACGTCCATGCCTTCCCGAAGTCAGCAGCTCTCAGAAAGATGGGGGCCCGGCTAATCAAGTAAGTGTGGCATGCCTGGGGCCCCCCTTACCCTCGGGCCCCCTACAACTCTCCCCCCTGTCCCCCCCTGATGGCTGCCCTGCCTGGGATGACTGTTTTGTTATCTAATACTTGCCTGTCTAAGCCCAAATATGTGCATGTACAGTAGGTGCGATGGCACACAGGTCTACAGGAATTCTTCCAAAAATTCTTTTTTTACGGATTGCAAATGCAACGTTTCGGGGAACAAAAATCCCTTTTGTCAAGCATACGAATTCAGAAAAAAAGTGCATACATATAGCCAAATAAATTATTCAATTAGTGTGTCATACAAAGTTGTCCAATAGTGTGAAATAGTTAATTATCCAATCAAAAAGAGTGAAAATGCAGCACAATACACCCACTTTTTTTAAAAACGTTGCATTTGCAATCCGTAAATAAAGAATTTTTGGAAGAATTCCTGTAGACCTGTGTGCCATCGGATGTCGCCGATTTGTATCCTATTGTGAGGTTGCTGAGCCTCTACCCTTGTGCACCAGGCGTCTCTTAATTTCCACAGGGTGTGCGTGGTCCTACACTACTTCTAACATGTACAGTAGGTGGCCAAGAATGGGCAGATTTTGGCATGTAGTTTGAGCTATCCTACTGTTTATATTTGTGTATTCCAACTATCAGGACAGTTACTGAGTTACTAGGCAGTAGTTCAAAAATGGCAATAGTGAGACTTTATAAAAGTATTGCCCAAACTATAGCCATTTATACAGTCAACAGTCAACAGTGAAAAGCAATGGTAGAGCTTTGAGATGAACTGCCACAACAGCTGAATTGACATTGTATATATAAGACTACTTCAGTCTCTTTTGCTCTGTGCCCAGTTTCCTTATTCCATTTTTGAATTTCGCTATGTATTCTGTTTCACCAGTGAAAAACTCACAACTATCATTATTCTCTGCACCTTGCCTTTTAGATTAACCAATGGGATATAAGTCATCTCCCTGTCTATCTAAGGAGCTGTCATGGTGCCATGAAAAACAGTTGCACAGTAGTGTAAGGAAGCTTTGCTAACAACATAGACAACAAGGACTACATCAATGTGCCAATGCGATCCTTGTCCAATAGGAGTTTAAACTCATCCCACAGGTATCCATCTGATCCTCTGCCAGACATATTCAGTCAGTCCATTGGTATGGGCCCATAAACAAGCCAACCTCAGTCTGGAGGGTCTTGTATTGCTAATATTGGCCAGTGTATGGTCACCTTAATCGATAAGCCATCTATCCTCTGTCCATCAGTATCCCCCCATGATAATCATATACAAACACCACATTTAACATAAAGTATAAACTTACACAGTCTTTGCTCAGTGATGCCATTATGTCAAGATGCATTAAGTCCTATGTATTGTAAGAAACAGTTTACCTCCTGCTTTAAAATGTATAAGATTATTCGATGTCAGTCTGGAGTTTCTATAAAAGCCTGAAGCAATGTTCCTTTATATATAGTCATGAAGCTCCTTAGCGACTTCTAGGGAGAACATTATTCCATATATATATTTTTGGTTTTGTCCTTAATTACTTAGTAGCACTCAGCATGGAGTCTTGAATGAGACAAGCATTGTCCCAGGAGTTTTGCTCACATTTTATTCTTCTGGTTCCTAGACAGAAAATGAGATTATAGAAAGCCTCATTGCTGATCAGGCAATGGGAAATATATGGTATAAGGACTCAATTACAAAAGTAGTGCTTTTTCCTACAATTCAGCATTCTCCCAGCAATTCCGCATAATTATGCACACCCTGTTGAAATTGATGCAACTTGCACCAGATTTGTCAGTATGGGTTATAACCTTTGCCCATTTGTAAATCTGCCTATTATTGTGACAGTGACAATGTGGGCATGCCAGCGTGTTAATAGTAGCATTTTGCACATGATTCAGTGCAATGAAGAGTGCCTATTTGTTCAAAACTCATAGGACAGGGCCCTATTCTATGAAGCAGACTTTGAACCGGGTCATAGCACAGTGATAATGGGGTGATAATGATCCGGTCCGTTTTTTTCCCTTCCCTCTAAATGGTAGCATCAAAAAGTTTCAAAATTGTCCGGTGTATAATTATATCCCTATTGCCATGGGCTTGGTTGCTGTTTGTGATGGGGATCATTTTGGCTTTTAACCAGAGAAAGACATATTGGCACACATTCACTGAGAGTAATATATGGTTAAAAGCAAACCTGTCACCAAGACATAAAAAACTATAAAATAAAAGTCCTTTTCAAATTAAACATAACATCCATTTTTTTTATTAGAGTATTCATAGTTGTAAACTCTTAAAAATCTCAGCTGTCAATCAAATATTGCCTGCCCCTCCCCAATGTCTAAAGCTGGGCATAGATGTGCAGATTTACCTTCATATCAGACGAACGATCGTTCAGTGCCACTTCCACTAACCATTCAGATCAAATAAAGTAGTAAAAGAACAGTATAGACGATGTTCTGCCCCTGACAGCAATCATACGAAAGTTATGTCCGACAAAAGCTGGTGACAGTCTCCCACTGATATCGTCAATTTGTCAATACATGCAGAGATATTATTGTTAGCCAACAGAAATTTTCTAACCTGTCTGATCAATTGACATCTCACAAAAAATGTCACGGCCCAAAAAACGGACGAAGTAGAGATTCGTACGATCAAATCTTTGCGTTTATGGCCAGCTTTTGGCATAGAGGCAGGGCAGGTAATTCATTTCACTTTCCATTCAGCACTTCCTAAATGTCACTGCTCTCCACACCCCCCCCTCTCTCTTCACCATTTAATTGTGTAGCCAGGACATGGGGATTGGATATCAGGTCTCCCATTCTGGTGCACAAACAAGATTCTGAGATGATACAAGGCTTGTCTTAATAACAGTGCCCACAAAATGGCTCCTGCCTGTTGCTATAATTATGAGTACCCAGACCAAAGGAAACAAGATTTAAATAATTTATATAGTGTAATTAAAGGTAATTTTGTTTCACTAAGGTGATAAAATAGGATTTCTAATATTTTTTACGGGTGACAGGTCCCCTTTAAGAAACTATATACATATTATACTGTATATGTGTGTGTGCATATACTCTATATATGATTATTTTGCCTCTCTTTAATTTCAAACTAACTTACTGTATAAGAAAATGTATTTATTCAAGAAAAGTTAGAAAATGATGCCTAATGTTCCTTTTCTCCATAGCAACCTACAATTTCCCTCTGACAGTTGAAGAAATGCAATTATAATGTTTTTACTCTACTCTAAGGGTTTTACTATGCCAGAATTCAATATGAACAGCTGGCATTGCTTTAACCTTTCCAGCAACTGTATGTTTGTATTGCGCTCTATCATTTTCCTTTTAACATTAAATATGTTATTTCTGTTTTGTGGCTCCAGAAGCAAATGGATAGTAAACACAGGGAATCTTCAATTATATGTTGCTGAGATATAGGCCAGTACAGCCTTGTGACATTTACCTTTGTTGCTTAGTGCCCTCTATTGTGAATATGAGTATGGACCCTTCTGTCAGTGTATGAGTGTTTCCTTGGGTTGGGGAAAGTAAAACAGCCCACTTCTAATTCAGACCTCTCTAGGGGCATTAGAACACGGGGCTATTCCCAGTATCTCATACACAAGCTGTTTTGCAGGATTTACTCATGTCCATACCCAAAACTACTTTTAATACTCTCCATAGTACAGGCATGGAACCTGTTATCCAGAACAGGGGGTTTTGCAAGACAAATTGGGCACCTTTCAATTTAAAGGGGTGTCTAATTCTAAGCAACTTTTTCATTTGCCTGCATTAGTAATTTCTTATAATCATTGAATTATTTGGTTTCTTCATCTATCTCTTTACAGTTGACCCCATCTAAAAACAAATACTCTGTAAGGCTACAAATGTATAGTTATTTCTACTTGTTGTTATTTACCTATTCATTTAGGACCTGTCCTATTCATAATCCAGGCTTTTATTTAAATCAATGCATGGTTGCTGGGGTAATTTGGGCACTAGCAACCAGATTGCTGAGATTACAAACTGGAGAGCGGCTGAATAAAAAAGCTAAATAACTCAAAAACCACAAATAATAAAAAAATAAAAGCCAATTGCAAACTGTCTCAGGATATCACTTTCTACATCATACAAACAATGTTAATTTAAAGGTGAACAACCCTTTTAATAAACAAGTGCATTGCATGAATTTTAGCGCTAATGGACTTCAAAAGCCTCTTTAGCATTTTGATTCCCTGTATGTGCCCATGACCTATGTAAAGGTGGCCATACACGGGCCGATAAAAGCTGCCGACAGACCGTGTCGGCAGCTTATTGGCCCGTGTATGGGGGCCCCCGACGGGCTTCCCCGATCGAGATCTGGCCGAAAGTCGGCCAGATCTCGATCGGATGGGATTAAAAATCCCGTCGGATCGCGGCCGCATCTGTTCGTTGATGCGGTCCCGCGATCCGACCGCCCGTTTGGTGAACGCTAGGATCCGATCGTTGGGCCCTAGGGCCCACGATCGGATCAGCCCGATATTGCCCACCTCAAGGTGGGCATTAGGGATGTAGCGAACGTCGGAAAAAAAGTTCGCGAACATATTCGCGAACTTGCGCAAAAATGCGAGCGGTTCGCGAACGGTTCGCGAACCCCATAGACTTCAATGGGAAGGCGAACTTTAACATCTAGAAAAGACATTTCTGGCCAGAAAAATGATTTTAAAGTTGTTTAAAGGGTGCAACGACCTGGACAGTGGCATGCCAGAGGGGGATCAAGGGCAAAAATGTATCTGAAAAATCTGCCTGTGTGTGCTTGGAAGAGATAGTGTAGGGGGAGAGCTGTTAGTGATTTCAGGGACAGATGATAGTAAGCTTGCTGGCTAGTAATCTGCTTGATACTGCTCTGTATTGGAGGGACAGAAGTCTGCAGGGATTTGAGGGACATTTTAGCTTAGGTAGCTTTGCTGGCTAGTAATCTACTGTTCTCTTTAAACAACTGCCATACGTTGACCTTGTAGGCATTGTTTGCCCAGTTTTTTTGGACGCAGCCACTGAAGCACAGTTGCCAGAAAAAATATGCCATATAAATGCTGAAAATAGTCATTTTTCGCCATACGTTGACCTTGTAGACATTGTTTGCCCAGTTTTTTTGGACGCAGCCACTGAAGCACAGTTGCCAGAAAAATTATGCCATATAAATGCTGAAAATATAAATTTTTTTGGTTGCAGCCACTGAAGCACAGAGGCCAGAAAAATTATGCCATATAAATGCAGAAAATATGCATTTTTTTGGTCGCAGCCACTGAAGCACAGTTGACAGAAAAATTATGCCATATAAATGCTGAAAATATAAATTTTTTTGGTTGCAGCCACTGAAGCACAGAGGCCAGAAAAATTATGCCATATAAATGCAGAAAATATGCATTTTTTTGGTCGCAGCCACTGAAGCACAGTTGCCAGAAAAAATATGCCATATAAATGCTGAAAATAGTCATTTTTTGCCATATACGTTGAGTCAACGTATGGCAAAAAATGACTATTTTCAGCATTTATATGGCATATTTTTTCTGGCCTCTGTGCTTCAGTGGCTGCGGCCAAAAAAACTGGGCAAACAATGCCTACAAGGTCAACGTCGTTGACCTTGTAGGCATTGTTTGCCCAGTTTTTTTGGCCGCAGCCACTGAAGCACAGAGGCCAGAAAAAATATGCCATATAAATGCTGAAAATAGTCATTTTTTTGGTCGCAGCCACTGAAGCACAGTTGCCAGAAAAATTATGCCATATAAATGCTGAAAATATAAATTTTTTTGGTTGCAGCCACTGAAGCACAGAGGCCAGAAAAATTATGCCATATAAATGCTGAAAATATAAATTTTTTTGGTTGCAGCCACTGAAGCACAGTTGACAGAAAAATTATGCCATATAAATGCTGAAAATATAATTTTTTTTGGTTGCAGCCACTGAAGCACAGAGGCCAGAAAAATTATGCCATATAAATGCAGAAAATATGCATTTTTTTGGTTGCAGCCACTGAAGCACAGAGGCCAGAAAAATTATGCCATATAAATGCAGAAAATATGCATTTTTTTGGACGCAGCCACTGAAGCACAGAGGCCAGAAAAATTATGCCATATAAATGCAGAAAATATGCATTTTTTTGGTTGCAGCCACTGAAGCACAGTTGCCAGAAAAAATATGCCATATAAATGCTGAAAATAGTCATTTTTTGCCATACGTTGACCTTGTAGACATTGTTTGCCCAGTTTTTTTGGTTGCAGCCACTGAAGCACAGAGGCCAGAAAAAATTAAACCAGTAGGGTTTGCACCCTAGTTTGTAACGGTGGCGGAGGGAGGAGGAGGACGCTAAAGGACAGCTGTGTGTGGAGTCATGAGGCTTGAAGAGAAGGACAGCTGCATAGAAGTCAGAACAAGTCTTCCGGCGTGCAGTAACCCTCCGAGATCCACCCCTCATTCATTTTAATAAAGGTCAGGTAATCGACACTTTTGTGACCTAGGCGAGTTCTCTTCTCAGTTACAATCCCTCCTGCTGCACTGAAGGTCCTTTCTGAGAGCACACTTGAGGCTGGGCAAGACAAGAGGTTCATGGCAAATTGTGACAGCTCTGGCCACAGATCAAGCCTGCGCACCCAGTAGTCCAGGGGTTCATCGCTCCTCAGAGTGTCGATATCTGCAGTTAATGCCAGGTAGTCCGCTACCTGCCGGTCGAGGCGTTCTTTGAGGGTGGATCCAGAAGGGTTGTGGCGCTGCCTTGGACAGAAAAACATTTGCATGTCTGACGTTACAGACTGGCCAAAGGGCTTTGTCCTTGCAGGTGTGCTCGTGGCAGGATTACTGGCACCTCTGCCCCTGGAATGTTGATGAGTTCCTGAAGTGACATCACCCTTAAAAGCATTGTACAACATGTTTTGCAGGCTGGTTTGTAAATGCCGCATCTTTTCGGACTTGTGGTATGTTGGTAACATTTCTGACACTTTATGCTTGTACCGAGGGTCTAGTAGCGTTGCGACCCAGTACAGGTCCTTCTCCTTAAGCCTCTTGATACGGGGGTCCTTCAACAGGCATGACAGCATGAAAGACCCCATTCTCACAAGGTTGGATGCAGAGCTATCCATCTCCGCTTCCTCATTATCAAGGACTGCATCATCCACGGTCTCCTCCCCCCAGCCACGTACAAGACCAGGGGTCCCCAAAAGGTCACCACTAGCCCCCTGGGAAGCCTGCTCCTGTTGGTCCTCCTCCTCCTCCTCCACAAAGCCACCTTCCTCCTCTGACTCCACTTCTGGCACCTCTCCCTGCGTTGCAGCAGGTGCCTGGGTTCGTTCTGGTGATTCCGACCAGAAATCGTGCGCTTCCAGCTCCTCGTCACGCTGGTCTACAGCCTCATCTGTCACTCGTCGCACGGCACGCTCCAGGAATAAAGCGAAGGGTATTAGGTCGCTGATGGTGCCTTCGGTGCGACTGACCATATTTGTCACCTCTTCAAAAGGTCGCATGAGCCTGCAGGCATCGCGCATAAGCACCCAGTAACGGGGGAAAAAAATCCCCAGCTGTGCAGATCCAGTCCTACCACCCAGTTCAAAAAGGTACTCGTTGACGGCCCTTTGTTGTTGCAGCAGACGTTCCAACATAAGGAGCGTTGAATTCCAGCGAGTCTGGCTGTCAGAAATCAAATGCCTGACTGGCATGTTGTAGCGCTGCTGAATGTCAGCAAGGCGTGCCATGGCTGTGTAGGAACGCCTGAAATGGGCCGACACCTTTCTGGACTGGGTGAGAACGTCCTGGAATCCTGGGTACTTGGAGACAAAACGTTGGACTATTAAATTTAACACATGTGCCATGCAGGGCACATGTGTTAAATTGCCTAGTCTCAACGCTGCCAACAGATTGCTTCCATTGTCACACACCACTTTTCCGATCTGCAGTTGGTGTGGGGTCAGCCACCGATCGGCCTGTGACTGCAGAGATGACAGGAGTACAGATCCGGTATGGTTTTTGCTTTCCAGGCACGTCATCCCCAAGACAGCGTGACAACGGCGTACCTGGCACGTCGAATAGCCTAGGGGGAGCTGGGGGTGCACAGGTGTGGAGGAGGAGAAGGAGGACCCAGCAGCAGAGTAAGAAGAAGAAGAAGACGAGGTAGAGAGCGATGGAGGAGTAGAGGTGGTGGCAGAACCGCGTGCAATCCGTGGCGGTGACACCAACTCCACTGTTGTTGTTGAGCTACCCATTCCCTGCTTCCCAGCCATTACCAAGTTCACCCAGTGGGCAGTGTAGGTGACATACCTGCCCTGACCATGCTTGGAGGACCATGCGTCAGTAGTCATATGGACCTTTGGCCCAACACTAAGTGACAGAGATGCGGTAACTTGGCTCTGCACATGTTGGTACAGGTGTGGTATTCCCTTTTTAGAAAAAAATTGCGGCTGGGTACCTTCCACTGCGGTGTCCCAATTGCTACAAATTTGCGGAAGGCCTCAGAGTCCACCAGCTGGTATGGTAAAAGCTGGCGGGCTAAGAGTGCAGACAAGCCAGCTGTCAGACGCCGGGCAAGGGGGTGACAGTCAGACATTGGCTTCTTACGCTCAAACATGGCCTTCACAGAAACTTGGCTGGTGGCAGATGACTGGGAATGGGAACAGGTGGTCAAGGTGGAAGGCGGAGTGGAGGGTGGTTCAGACGGGTCAAGGAGAGCAGAGGTAGAGCAGTAAGATGCTGGACCAGAAGGAGTGTGGCTTTTAGTTTGCCTGTTGCCTTTGAGGTGTTGCTCTCAAAGTGCTTTGTGCTTGCCGCTCATGTGCCTTCGCATAGAAGTTGTACCTATGTGGCTGTTGGGCTTACCAAGGCTCAGTTTCTGACTGCACTCATTGCAAATTACAATGCTTTTGTCAGAGGCACACACATTAAAAAAATCCCACACTGCTGACTTTTTGGAAGTGTGCGATCTGGCGGTAACAGTAGAAGTTGGCGGAGTTGGCGGTATTGGCGGCAATGGCGGGTGCGTTGGCCGGCTGAACACAGGTGCCGATACATGTTGTTGCCCTACTGATCCCTGCGGGCTGTCCTCCCTGCTTCTTCTAAGTCTTATTCTCCTACTGCCTCTCTGACTCTCCGTCTCTCCATCTGAACTACCCTCCTCTTGCTCTCTTCTACTAGGCACCCACAAAACATCAATCTCCTCATCATCATTCTCCTCAGATGCATCAATTTCTTCTGACACATCACAGAAGGAAGCAGCAGCGGGGACCTCCTCCTCATCACTCATTATGTCCATCTCTATCGTGTTCTCTGCCAGAATTAAATCTGGTGTAAGGTCCTCATCTCCTTCATCTTCTTCTGGCAATAATGGTTGCGCATTACTCAGTTCAAGAAACTCATTGGAAAATAACTCCTCTGACCCCAGTGAAGAAGGGGCACCGGTGGTGGAGGAAGTGTTACGTGGGGTGGCCATAGCAGTGGAGGATGAGGAGGATGTTGTGGTAAAGTTAGAAACGGTAGAGGATGGGGTGTTCTGTGTAAGCCAGTCAACTACCTCTTCAGCATTTTGGGAGTTCAGGGTCATTGGCTTTTTAAAACTGGGCAATTTGCTAGGGCCACAGGATTGCATAGCAGCACGGCCCCTAGCACGGCCTCTGCGTGGCGGCCTGCCTTTGCCTGGCATTATTTTTAAAAAAACAACAACAACAACAAAAACTCAGTTGGTTTTTCTGGAAACGATAATACACACAGCTAGATGGCGGGTTGAAGAAAACACTGTGCAAATAATGCCTACAAGGTCAACGTATACACTACTACAGCGGTGGATACGGATTACGTAAAATATATGAATGCTGCTTGAAAAAAAGTAACTCAAGTGGTTTTTCTAGAGACGATAATATTATCAATATTTAGACAAAATGTGAACAAGCTCACACAGCTCGATGGCGGGTTGAAGAAAACAGTGTGCAAATAATGCCTACAAGGTCAACGTATACACTACTACAGCGGTGGATACGGATTACGTAAAATATATGAATGCTGCTTGAAAAAAAGTAACTCAAGTGGTTTTTCTAGAGACGATAATATTATCAATATTTAGACAAAATGTGAACAAGCTCACACAGCTCGATGGCGGGTTGAAGAAAACAGTGTGCAAATAATGCCTACAAGGCCAACGTATACACTACTACAGCGGTGGATACGGATTACGTAAAATATATGAATGCTGCTTGAAAAAAAGTAACTCAAGTGGTTTTTCTAGAGACGATAATATTATCAATATTTAGACAAAATGTGAACAAGCTCACACAGCTCGATGGCGGGTTGAAGAAAACAGTGTGCAAATAATGCCTACAAGGTCAACGTATACACTACTACAGCGGTGGATACGGATTACGTAAAATATATGAATGCTGCTTGAAAAAAGTGACTCCGGTGTTTTTTCTGGAGACGGTAATATTATGGATATTTAGACAGAATGTGAACAAGGTCACACAGCTCGATGGCGGGTTGAAGAAAACAGTGTGCAAATAATGCCTACAAGGCCAACGTATACACTACTACAGCGGTGGATACGGATTACGTAAAATATATTATGGCTGCTTGAAAAAAGTGACTCCGGTGTTTTTTCTGGAGACGGTAATATTATGGATATTTAGACAGAATGTGAACAAGGTCACACAGCTCGATGGCGGGTTGAAGAAAACAGTGTGCAAATAATGCCTACAAGGCCAACGTATACACTACTACAGCGGTGGATACGGATTACGTAAAATATATTATGGCTGCTTGAAAAAAGTGACTCCGGTGTTTTTTCTGGAGACGGTAATATTATGGATATTTAGACAGAATGTGAACAAGGTCACACAGCTCGATGGCGGGTTGAAGAAAACAGTGTGCAAATAATGCCTACAGGGCAAATAATGCCTAAAAGGTCAACTTATACACTACTACAGCGGTAGTAAAATAAAAAAAAGTAAAATAAAAAAAAAATGAATATTAAAAAAAAAAAATTAAAGTTGGTGCTGCTGAACTACTAGGAGCAGCAGATTAGCACACCAGTCCCACTCCCCAACACTGCTAGACTAATAGCACTGGGCTCTTATAGTAGTAGTAGTAGTAGTAGTAGTAAAACAACAAAAAAATAAATAAAAGCAGTCCTTACAAGGACTACTGTTATTGCAGCAGTCAGCAGATGAGATCAGAAGCAGGACAGCTGCCCACTGCAGCTACATACAGAGCACTGCAGTAGAAGGTAGATTACTAGCCAGCAAAGCTACCTAAGCTTAAATGTCCCTCAAACCCCTGCAGACTTCTGTCCCTCCAATAACAGAGCAGTATCAAAACGATTACTAGCCAGCAAACTTTCAACTGTCCCTGAAATCACTAACAGGCAGCAGCTCTCTCCCTACACTATCTCTTCAGCACACACAGGCAGAGTGAAAAAACGCTGCAGGGCTTCGGTTTTTATAGGGAAGGGGAGTGGTCCAGGGGAGAGCTTCCTGATTGGCTGCCATGTACCTGCTGGTCTGGGGTGAGAGGGCAAAAAAAAGCGCCAACAATGGCGAACCCAAAATGGCGAACGTCGCGCGACGTTCGCGAACTTCCGGCGAGCGCGAACACCCGATGTTCGCGCGAACAAGTTCGCCGGCGAACAGTTCGCGACATCTCTAGTGGGCATATCGGAGGGAGATCCGCTCGTTTGGCGACATCGCCAAACGAGCGGATCTATCCGTGTATGGCCACCTTAAGACTGGGAGATCTGTTCTGCTTTTACTTGTATAAAGCCCTACTAATATTTTTCACCCATTGCTCCATAGTGTGGATAGGAAAATGGGATATGAAGTTTTAGCAGTCTATCACTGATCACTCAAAGTGTGATAGGATCGAATTAGAGAGGATTAGGATTAGGGAAGGGTTGCCTGGTTTTCCAAATTAGGAGAACCGGGCAGGCAGTTTTGACCGGGACAGCCCTCCCAAAAATCTGGTCAAAACTGGATAGATGGCAACCCTAATTAGGGTGCATGGGTTTAGTTGGCTCAGTCACTGATATGATTCCAAGAAGGCTTCATATTGTAATGGTTGTCCCTTAGCAAAGAAAGACAACTAAAATATATAAATCAACTAAAATCTCTAATGAGGACTGCTATGGTTTATCATCCCCACGCAACTGCAAAGGGCAAGCTTTGTTACCTAGCAACAAGCATAGGTCTCTAGTGCAGCTATTATGCAGTTAATCCTTTTAGTTACTGTTTTCAATTGTCAAGTTAAGCCACTGTGGCTGTGTAGCCATTAAAATAATCAAGAGTTAAGTTCATTAAGAAGACCTGGAATTCATTAACTAGCTAATATATAATATTGCTTTCACCATGCACTGCTACACCTTGGGCAAGGGACTGCTAGAACGGGTTACACACAAATGTATGTTCAACTAAAATACACATTAAACCTCTGACGACAGTGGGATTTAAAATCAATTTAAGCCAAGTAGGAAAATTAACAAAACAGGGTAAACAGACTTGAGCTATGCTGTTAATAAAGTATTTATGATTTCCAGAGCTCTCGTTCAGTTTAATGTGATTTCAGCAGAGATTTGCGCCGAGGTAATGATTAAATAATGTGGTACTAATAAATACAGTCATTACTGAACACATGAGAAAAGGGTTATATGAAAGAGCAGCAATAAACCTGGTTTCCTTCTGTCCAACTGGAGGCCAAATGTGACCTGTCAAGACAATTTGAAGCAACAGGTCTTTTAACTGCTGGGGTCTGAGACCCCCATTTAAGAGAAATAGAAGAGAAAGGCCTTTCAATATCTATAAAAAGCTATAATAAATGAAGACCATTTGCTCAGAATGTTACACATTCTAGTCTATAACATATTAAACAAATGTTAAATTAAATAAAAACTACCCCTTTAATGTTACCATAGAAAGCTCACCTTTATATTTCAGGGCATGTTTATGTTTCAGTTGCTGCAAGGCACAATAAAGGGCAGTAAGTCCATATACACACAAGGATACTTTTAATTACAGGAGGTGTAATGGAATACCAATGAAGCCTGCCATTCAGATGAGGATGATCTGCCATTGGCCTTCTGTGATTCAGCACGCTTAAACGTTAGAGGACTTACTAAACCGTGGTTAATATTGATTCAGCCGCTGCATTTCTTGTGCTGGGGTCCCTTGGAACTATGGCAACCTGAGCTGCATATGTGGTTGCCAGCTTTTCTAGAACAAAATTTCCGTTATATATTATCTTCCTCCCATTAAATATCAGGCCAGGAAATATCAATAGCAACCAGGTAGCAGACCTATCTGCACGGCATGGGTGTTGGTATGGTCCATTGGTATGGACTGCAACTTCTTAAGGGCAAAGTTAAAGGGTTCAGCATGCCCATCCCCATAGTACCCAACAACTCTGGACTTTGGAACTGGCATATAGGTCACAAAGCCCTGGCATTGCTTTACATTTTCTGACTAATAACTATACATCTGAGCATAAAGGTAAAATACGCAGCAGTAGATTTAGCATTTGTAGCACCCCCTTGTCTTCTTCTGAATAAATGGTCTGAAGTCGGCACACACTGTTTAAGGCAGAGTTAAAGGGGTGGTTCAACTTTAAGTCTAAGCAACTGGTTTTCATTTTTATTTTTAATTATTTGCCTTCTTCTTCTTCTGACTCTTTCCAGCTTTCAAATGGAGGTCATTGACCCAATCTAAAAACAAGTAAGGCTACAAACTTATTGTTATTACTTTTTTTTAATTACTCGTCTTTCTATTCAGGCCCTCCTCTATTCATATTCTACTCTCTTATTTAAATACATGCTTGCTAGCATAATTTGGACCATAGCAACCAGATTGCTGAAATCGGAGAACTGCTCAATAAAGTTCTAAATAACTCAAAAACTACAAATTATAAAAATTAAAAAAAAGCAGCAGAAACAGCCAAAAAGTTTTGCTTATATGAACAGACCTACAAATACAATTATATTATATCCAGTAAACAGCACATTGCCCTATACTAAGCACTTTGAAGTTGTGCACTTCTAATTCTCTGTAAGTTTGTTTTGACCTTTAATAAATAGCAGCCCCTGATTTATCATGAGAAGCGTGAAAAACATTTGTATAGAAGCCCAAAGGCAAAGCATAGATCAGTACAGCAATGCATTCATTAGAAGTTAAAAATTCAGATGACATTATTTATATCCCTAGAAGTTATGGTTAGGTCTGGAATCCTCTTTATTAAAACATGAAGCCTGAGTGCAGACATTGCAGCATTGTGTCACACTGACTTGCAGAGAGATGTGTCACACATACAGATACAAGTTTCAGTCCCAAGTGATTTGTCAATGTTCTGACACACAGCAGAAGCACGGCATTTGCCTCAGTCAGAAAACTGCAGGGAAATGTAAGTCGCTTCAAGCTGCTCTTTGATTCCCACTGAGGAATATCACAAGTGTCACATCTGTACAACTCAAAGTGTAGTTTGTCCCCAGCATACTCAGCAGGACAGACACGCACTGAGCAATATGTTCCTTCACTCTCCTTATTGTTATGTTTCTGGTAGTTGTAAATGGGTATGGTGTAACAGTGCTTTATTCACAGCCTCATGCAGTTACAGGGTTGCCACCAGTTTTTAGGAGGGCTATCAGGGTCAAAACTGCCTGCCCGGTTTTACTCATTTGGAAACCAGGCAGGATTTCCTGAGATTGACGTTCCACCCACCAGCCGCCCTCAGTGTCACTTACTGAACGCATTTTAGGACATCTGGCAGCAAAATACATCTCCTTCCTACAATGTCCTATGGCTTTGGAATGGCGCATCGGTTGCTTTTACCGTCACTCATTGTCCAAATCTGCAATCACACCTCCGTCCTCTACCCTCACTTCTCAGCCATCAGTCATACGAACTCCGTCCTCAGCCTTCTGCCCTCAGCCCTCCATGCTCCGCCCTCAGTCCTCTGCCTTCCACCCTCAGTCCTCTTCCTTTTAGTCCTCTTCCTTTGTCAAAGGCCACCAAGGCAGAGCCTAGGGCAGCAGAATTTTAGGGGGCGGCATGCTGCCCAACCACACCCACACTGGTTTCAAAACACTGTTGATACGCAGGAGATACAATCGTTCTTTAAAATTTCCTGTGCACCAATCCCCATTGCTCCGGTCCCGACAATGAAAATTTGTGCAAATAAAGGGGATGGGGGCGACGAATGGCAGCAGGCCTAGGGGTGCCCGTTATGTAAATCGGGCCCTGATAGAAGCTAATGTTACAGAGCTGGTTATAAAATTCTGAAGCAACTTGCACTGGTTTCTGAGTTGTCATGTAATGAGAATGAATCACTAATTAACCGTGTATTGTGACTTTTCAATCCCATCCAGGCCCTAAGCTTAGGTAACTGCACAGAACATGTCCTGAGAATCAGCAGAAAAGATGGGGGACCAGTGTCGGACTAGAAGGTCTGAGCCCCATTGGGGCTTCCTTCACAGGGGCACCCGCATCCCCCCCAGCCACATCCCCCCTTTGGGCCCCTGTTCCTGTTGCAACCCACTTCCGACATCCCCCTTGCCTGTTCTCTTGTTGCAGCCACCATCGGGGCCAGGGGGGAGGACAGGTGGCGGTGCGGAATCTCAGGTGGAAGCGGGTCTGGGTGTTTTCCCAGTGTCCCACTGGCCTAGTCAATCATGTGGGGGGGGGGGCTACTGGGTGCATAGCTGAATTCAGATCTTCAAGAACTGTGTTCGCCTCGGGCTGTTTAAAGAATCTCAAAACACAATGGGCAGCATTTTCTAACCACTTCTTTGCTTCACTTTACTTCTCCTTTAAAGTCACCAAAATGGCTAGCAATATCATGAAGCAACCATTAGTATCTGATAAAGAATTAGATACACCTAGATAGATTCACGTCATTGGAGTATAAGGTATCCAGAAAGAGCCAGGTGTAAAGGGTAAGATATTCACAGTAATGTAGGCGTTTAGGTGATCATATTTTCAATGACATCAATTTCAGCAAACAACTCGTTTTTTCAGCAAGTGAAACAATTACATGCATAATTAAATCTGGTGAATCACTTATACTGGTCAGGCATGTTACAGCAATGCATCCCTTACTCTCTTTCCGCTCCCTTTTCTGCAGACTGACTTTAACACAATGTCGATGAAAATTGCCCAGAGAGAATACACAGTCTGAAAAGTGGAAACCATATAGCTTGGGTTACCAGGTTACTGGCATAAAAAGAGAATACACAAATGAAATGGCCACGGTCATCAAAGTAAACAGCTTTTATTGGTGCCTGAAAGCAATTCCCTTGTGCAGAAGAGAAGTACTTGAAAGACAAAAAAAAAGGAATTCACTTTAATCTTACAGGAGCGGTTGTTTTGTTCAACAGGGAGTAGATTTCCTGCTAATTGTGATTGTAGCGCCTGTACTTCATGTCAAAAACAACCAACATTCAATGTAGTGCTTTGTTCTTTTAAGATTATTTGTCTTTTTCCCATTTGTGCCTATTTTCTCCTACTAATAAAATAAAATGAAGCACTATACAAATACCATTCTCAATACAGTGGCGTAACAACATATAATACACAAAAGCCATGAATATCTTGTAAATTATATTCTTATAAACGGTGAGTTCTGATGTCATCAGTTATAAACGGTGAGTTCTGATGTCATTTCTGTCACATGACTCACTGAAATTTGTGTATTATAATAAATAAAGTACCCCCAGTTGCAAAATATGAGGATATTAGAAGTTAACTCGGAGTTCCATGACCTGTATAAAAACACTCGGCCTTCGGCCTCGTGCTTTTATATGGTCATGAAACTCCTCGGTAACTTATAATATCCTTATATTTTACAAGAGGGGGTACTTTATTCACTATGTAAAGCAGATCCCATGGTTGCAGAGTGATGACTGTAGTCGCTGTAGTATCGTAGTCCCCATCCCCAGCTCCTCACATTAAACTTTGAAAGGGAGGTTGGATTGGTAACTCTGGGCCCCTCCAAAGCTTTTTTTGTACGGACCCTGCGCTTTTGAGGAACACTACAGGCTCAGAAGAGATAAACCAGTAGTAGGAAAGAAATAACATTCTTCTACAGTACAGGTATAGGATCTGTTATCCAGAATGCTTTGAAACTGGTTTTCCAAATAAGGAGTCTACAGTGAGTCTGCTAAAATCATTTAATCTAATCTCTAGGGCCATATTAAAGTCCTTGCTCCATGAGATTTTTCAAACCTGTCTGATAGATATCTGCCCAATATCCAGAACTACTAATATTTATAATATGGAGATTTGTGCTACTAAATCTGCCCCTTGTTGCAGTCCATTGATCAATATTAGTGATGGGCAAATCTGCTGCGTTTTGCCGAATAATTCGCTCATTTCTGGAGAAATTCGTGAAATAACAAAAAATTAGCAAAACTGTTTTGCTGCGCGCATTCGATTTAGTCACATCGTTTTTGACGCGTGCATTGTTTTTTGACACGCACATCAGGTTTTTTGATGGGCGTCTTCTTTTTTTACGCACGGCGAAATGAATCGCATAGCAAATATTTGCTGTGGTTTCCCAAACAAATTCGTCTGTGAAGAAACTGCCAAATTCGCTGCAAATTCAACAAAGTCGAAATGTTTCGCCCATCACTAATCAATATCTATTTGATTTAATGTGGATTTCAGCTGGGGAATCCATAATTTTCATCCTCAAGCAGGGGAAATTGTTTTCTGATGAGACTGAGAGCCCTCCACCCTGCCATCCCTCCCTATTGTAGTCAGTGATTTGATCCACTACATTTTCTGAACATAATTATACCCAGTATATTCACTTTATGGGGCCGATTCACTAACTTCGAGTGAAGGATTCGAAGTTAAAAAACTACGAATTTAGAAGTTTTTTTTGGGCTTCTTCGACCATCGAATGGGCTACTTTGACCTTCGACTACGACTATCGAAGGATTCGAAGTAAAAATCGTTCGACTATTCGACCATTCGATAGTCGAAGTACTGTCTCTTTAAAAAAAACTTCGACCCCCTAGTTCGCCATCTAAAAGCTACCGAAGTCAATGTTAGCCTATGGGGAAGGTCCCCATAGGCTTGGCTAACTTTTTTTGATCGAAGGATATTCCTTCGATCGTTGGATTTAAATCCTTCGAATCGTTCGATTCGAAGGATTTAATCGTTCGATCGAAGGAATTATCCTTCGATCGTTCGATCGAACTATCTGCGCTAAATCCTTCGACTTCGATATTCGAAGTCTAAGGATTTTAGTTCCTAGTCGAATATCAATATTCGACCCTTAGTGAATCGGCCCCAAAGTGTTCAGGTTACAACATAGGAACCATGAAATATAAGTTCCTTTCCTTTCCAAAAAAAAACACTATCTGGCAGAGAAGTAATGGTACATTAATTTACATACATTTTCCATGATTTTTATAAATAATTCTCTCCAATGTGCTAACTATAATGTCTGGTTGCTAATCCATGCACATTTTTGTCTCTGTTTTCCCTTTGGCATCCCAACGTGTTCCCTTTCTTTAATGCTTTGTTTGTAGCCATTTAGCTGCCCACATCTGCCAGAACAGATTCCCAGCAATCTAATGTGTGTAGGGATTTGTACAGTCAGATGGCTAATTAAGGAGTAAAGTGTATTGACCCAAATACTAATCCTTTGCCAGCCTTTAGATCTTTGTGAATCTGTGCATAACTGAGGGGGTAGATACACCTTATTGTAGCTATGAGTAGCCAATCCATGTGAAAAATACAAATCCTTATTTCATGCAATTCACTGAAAATGTCTTATACACTTCATCTGCATTTATACCAGTTATACCAGGGAACTGCCACATTACTGAAACCAAAGACTAAAACATAAAGGCCAGCACTATCAAGGGAGGAATACCTTTGCTAATTAGGCTGCATAGGAATTGGCATTTTGTACCTAGTCTTTTTCTCAGATGGTGAAACTTCAGATATGTCTTAGAGACATTCATTAAAAAAAGGGTACTCCAAGGACCAAAGGTCTAGGGAATATACAAGTCACCAAGGCTTCAAATCAAAATATCAAAGCTCTAGATTCCGTTGCTACCAAAGTGCCAGAACAGACAGTCTTTATTCTCTTTATATTTCATCATTATTTCCTGAAAGGTTATTTTGGTGCCACACTAGCCCCCACAAAAAACAAATAAAGGTAAAAATCAAAAATATATTTAATAAAGACGAAGCAAGTCTTAAGGAATTCTCCAGAAGCTACAAAATAAGTGGAACATCAAGCTGCTAAATCAATACTTCTCAAATAACTACCAAACAATGCAAGAGGGACAGTACTACTTGGAGAATAACATAGTATTGTAATAGTTCCTACAAAAGAATGATGTATTGTAGACTGTTAAAACGGTATACTCACATACTACAGAGTGGAGATATAAAAATAAGAATTCTAACAAATAACTTTATATTTATTAATGAATGAGCTGAATGATGTTCAGAAGATATTAGGGATTATTCTTGAAGCAAGCACTCCAGTTCTTCCAAACATTCTTAATTTTCCAACAAACCCCAGTGATATTAAGATCTGGCGGTTGCTGAGGCTTTGGAAGACGTGTTCATTGAAGGAGAACTCAACTCATAAGCTACTTATAGAGGCTTATTTATCAAAAGTCAAATTTTTATTTCATGTGAATTTTTTTGAATTCGAATATACTCACAATTCCACTGGGAGGTTTGTTTAAGAAAAATTTGAATGTCTTTTTGATTCATATTCGATTTGTACGAATTGAGTTTTTCTCTGAAAAAAAAAATTCAAATGTCAGGAAGGCTATTAACATCTCCAAATGGCTCAACTTCCCTTGACTTGTACATGAACTCGGTAGGTTTTAGCTGGCGAATATTCAATTAAGGACTGTTTCCATGGTCAAGTGTGATAATTCTCACATTCAAAATTTACATTCAAATAGAGGAATTAAAATTTGAATGTGTGAATTTTGAAACTCGAAAATTGGAATTTGAATCTACTATTCAACTTGATAAATCTGCCCCATAATGTTATTCTAAGCAACTTTCCAATAAACATTTAACGTGGTTTATATCTATTGTCTTTTATCACTGTATCTTTGATATCAAGCAACTACATTTTATTATCAATGGTGTAATAATGGGGAGAAGCCAAGAGAGAGACACATATGTGTGTGTGTTTGGGGGGGGGGGACAAGCAACAGAAATAATTTTTTAGCCAGAGGGCTCGGGGTGCAAGTTTTTTCCCTGATTATTTGGCTACAGATTTTCCAGCTAACAATCAAATCAAAGCATAAGTTAACTGTTTCTATATTCATTTCATCGATTACTTAGGATGGTTCCATATGGGACAAATGTTATTACCCTTTGCAGGCCTGGACTGGGAGTCAAAATAGGCCGTTTCAATCCAAGTACACAGAGGCCCAAACAGCCTCCTACCAGCCCACTATATGGTAACTTTCTATGGAGCCATACAGCAGCCCCTCTGGCATTTGCCAGAACCCACAGATTGCCAGTCCTGGCCTGACCCTTTGCCTTCTGCAATGTGAAAAAGCACAAATGACAGACAGAAATGGAACATATTGCCCTCTTTGCACAGCAGAGAAAAAACATTTTGTTTGTGTAAGACCTTGGGGTCTTATTGATGTCCCTCTGGGCTTCAGACCAGCAGAACAGTATATGATTGGTGATTTTCTTGCCCAACTAGGTCTGAGCTTACTAACAGAGCACCTGGGAGAGGTTTCCCTTTTACAGCTGCTGGGTAATAAAATTAGTGACAAACAATAAGAAAAACATACACAGCCTTTTTTCTATCCATTCCTGGCACTGTTTCCATTTCACAATTCAAAAATACTGTAGGCTTCGTACCATTAGGATCTAGTTCTTTAGGGCTAGTATGTATTCTTATTGGCAGATTTATCAAGGGTCGAATTTCGAATTTGAAAAACTTCGAAATTTGAATTCAAAAAGACCAACTGAAATTAGTATTTTTTGGCCGAATAGGTCCATTTTCGATTGAACTCGAATAGTACATATCGAAATAATATCACATTCGAAACCTTTTTCTAAGTTTTTCCCCAAAAAAAAAAAAAACTTCGATTTTTCAAAGTCCACCAATTGACTCCAAATAGGTTCTAGGAGGTCCCCAATAGGCTAAAACAGCAATTCAGCAGGTTTTAGATGGCGAATGGTCGAAGTCGAATTTTTAAAGAGACAGTACAAAATAAATTTTGATTTTCTAATTTTTTTCAAATTCAAATCGAATTTGGACTATTCTCTAGTCGAAGTACACAAAAAATAGCTTGAAATTCAAATTTTTGGAATTCGAAAAATCACCTCGACCTATGATAAATCTGCCCAATAATTTTCACTACAAAACTCAAATTTTTAGATGAAAAAACTTTTTTTTAGATTTATTATCCCCCAATGATGCAAAAAGGTTGAATCCGAAAATCCGCCATCTCAGTCCTGTGGAGGTCCTGTATAAGTCAATGGGAGAGGCACCTATCTCAATTTGTAAGTTTTCGTGGTCTGCGCTGGGGTTAACCCAAAAATCCAACTTTTTCTAGGTTTTCGGGCAAAAAATTTAAAAATTCCTGCCATTCAGGAAAAAGCACAAAAAATTCGAGCGATTCTGGGTTTTTCAACGATCCAATTAAATCCAGTTTTTTAATTAATAAATAAGCTAAAATCGGACATGGGAGTTTGGTCGTGTTTTTTTTTAAATAAAATATGAGATAAATTTGGATTTTAGTAAATAACCCCTTTAATGTTGGAATTAGTCATTGATATGTATCTGTAGATATGTGTTACTGCTGTCTCATGGGCTCCCACTTTGTGTGTAATAAATGCATATTATGAAACTGTAGGTTATTTATTTAGGCTAATCAAATACTACAGTTTTAGATTCTGTTCCAGCAAACCATTGCTTAATTGTGTGTAATGTAGCTCAAAGCAAGAGATGGGTGAGAGGGATCAATGTACAGCTCCTTTGCTGCCATCTTCACAGCCTACAAGTTTGGGAAATAGCCCCTTGTAGAAATTTGTACAAGAATGAAGCCATGACTTGGTTCCATAGCAGTGAATCAGATGGAAGGGACACTGCTGGAAGCTGTAGATGTGTATCATATTTTCTGAAAGCCGGCACATTTTCTAGCTTCTCATGTTTCCAGTCATCGGCAAAATTACAGGGATCTGATACAGTCAGAGCAGTTGTTTGAAAGCTTATGATAGTGACCCAATTTATATTGTAAAGACTGATTTTGAGGGGTAAAGAGCCTACAAATGAAAGTAATTTTAAAAAATTGGCAGAATGTGGCAAAGGTCTTAAAGGGGCAGTATACTCATTATCAATGATAAGACTTCAGCTGAACATGTTTTTTTACCTAATGTGATGACATTCTGCTTAAGAGATAACCGGTAGTTGAATCTCACATGAGCCTGCAGCTTTTTTTTAGACAGGAGAAACTGCACACACACACCATGCTTCTCTTGCTTCAAGAAGACATAACTTTATTTACACTTATTAACACAAAGATCATGTCACATGACACAAATCGCTGCCTGAGGTGGCTCCTGCAATGCCGCCCCCCTCTCGCCTGCTTACCTGTCGGGAGGGGAGGCAGGAACACTAATGCGGAGAGCGCAATTGCGCTCTCTCGCATTGGTAAAGCCAAATTTCCGGTTTAAAAAATGGAAATTTTGCTCTTAAAGGTACCAGGAGTGGCTTACTTGCCGCCCTTGGAAACCTCTCCGGCGTGCCGCCTGAGGCAAGTTTCTCAACTCGCCTCATTGGTGGTGCGCCCCTGATGACACTGTATCAGTAATAGATCAGTATGGGATCTGTAGAAGAGCACACACATTAATAACATACCATGGGTTTTTGTTATTTCTTGAGATAACTGGCAATACAAATAAAACACTCACCCAGATGGACTGATTATCATCACTGGAGATTTTAACCATGCGAATCTCAGGTCAGTGCTCCCTAAATTCCATCAGCATGTGGAATTTTATTTGAGAGGGCCAATCACGCTGGATCAGGTTTACACAAACATTTCCAGTGTGTACCGAGCAGAGCCCCGTCCACACTTCGGATACTTAGACCACATCTCTGTTATGCTAATTCCAGCATACAGACCACTCGCCAGGCACTCTAAACCGGTTCTGAAGCAGGTGAAAACATGGCCAGCAGGAGCTATGACTGCTCTGTAGGACTGTTTTGAGTGCACTGACTGGAACATGTTTAGGGAGGATGCAACCTACAGCGACTACATCAACTTGGATGAGTATACATCATCTGTAATCAGCTACATCACAAAGTGCATTGATGATGTTACTGTCTCCAAGTGCATCACTACATGCCTCAACCAGAAGCTGTGGTTCACTGAAGAGGTACATGTGTTACTGAGGACCCGAGACTCTGCTTTCAGGGAAGGTGACGAAGTCGCCCTGAGAACAGCGAGAGCGAAATGCTCCCGTGCCATCAGAGTAGCTAAGCGTGCATACACTCAGAGAATACACTTCTTCCAGGAGAATGGTGACACGCGGCGCATGTGGCAGGGCATCCAGGCTATCACAAACTACAGGTCAACACCTTCTGCCTGTGACAGTGACGCCTCTGTTGCAGATGCGCTGAACAACTTCTATGCACGTTGGCTGACATGAGGATGACTCTGGAAAGAGTAAACCCACGGAAGGAACAGACAATATACCTGGCAGAGTGCTAAGAGAATGTGCAGATCAGCTGGCAGATGTTTTCACTGAAATCTTTAACATCTCCCTGATCACCTCCACTGTCCCAAAGTGCTTCAAAACCACCACCATTGTCCCTGTGCCAAAGAAGTAATCAGTGTCCTGCCTCAACGACTACCGTCCTGTGGCACTCACCGCCATCATCATGAAGTGTTTTGAGAAGCTTGTCAAGAAACACATCAAAAACCCTGCTGCTACCAGCACTGGACCCCCTACAGTTCACATACCGTCAAAATCGATGATGCAGACAATGCAATAGCCACCGCCCTCCATCTGGCCCTCTCTCATCTGGACGAAAAAGACACCTATGTTCTAATGCTGTTCATAGACTTCAGTTCATCATTTAATGCTATCATTCCTCAGCATCTGATAGAAAAGCTGAGCCTGCTTGGACTGAACACCTCCCTCTGCAGTTGGATTCTGGACTTCCTGAATGACAGACCTCACTCAGTCAGGATTGGAAAACATCATCTCCAGAACCACCACACTGTGCACCGGAGCCCCTAAAGGCTGTGTGCTTAGTCCTCTACTGTTCACTCTGCTGACGCATGACTGTGCAGCTACACACAGCACAAATCACATCATAAAGTTTGCTGATGACACAAACGTGGTGCGTCTCATCAGCAATAATGACGAGTCATCATACAGAGAGGAGGTGCAGCCGTTAACAGACCGGTGCAGAGCCAACAACCTGTCTCTCAATGTAGAGATCGTCAAAAGCACCAAATACCTTGGTGTCCACCTGGTGGAGAACCTCACCTGGTCCCACAACACCAGCTACTTAGCCAAGAAAGCCCAACAGCGCCTCTACTTCCTGTGCAAGCTGAGGAAATCCCATCTCCCACCATCCATACTCAAACCTTCTAAAGAGGGACTATCGAGAGCATCTTGAGCAGCGGTATCACTGTCTGGGCAGGGAACTGCACTGTCATGGAGCGCAAGACCCTACAGAGGATAGTGAAGACAGCAGAGAAGATCATAGGTGTCTCTCTTCCTTCCATCACGGACATTTACACCACTCGCTGCACCCGTAAAGCATTGTGGCTGATCCAACACACCCCTCACACTCACTGTTCACACTCCTGCCATCTGGAAAAAGGCACCGAAGCATAAGGGTCCTCACTACCAGACTGTGTAACAGTTTCTTCCCCCAAGCCATAAGGCTCCTGAATACTCAGGGACCGGACAGATCTCTCTCACACACTCCATCTGACCTTACTATATACGACAACGTTACACAGCCGCTGTACACCATTGTATAAATAAATAGCCATTGGATACAATTGTTGAGCACATCTGCACTTTATCATGTTCTTTATCATGTTCTTACTACTATCATATCACAATGATACACCCATCATGTCCGACGTTTAGCATTATTTACTTAACATATTAGATCTTCTGAGTGTGCACTGTATTGTCCTGTCCCTGCACTGTGCTGTCCTGTCTTGAAGAAGTTGCATATTTTTGCACTTGCACTTTTTGTCTGTTGTCTGGTACATCTATGTTATGTGTAGCACCATGGTCCTAGAGGAACGTTGTTTAGTGTCACTGTGTACTGTACAAACATATATGGATGAAATGACAATAAACTCACTCTTGAATCTTGAGGGGGGGGGGGTGGCATTGCAGGAGCCTCAGGTACCTCCTGAGTTAGAAATATCGATGGCTTCGATTTCCTCTTTAGTTCACAAAATAACAAAAAACATAGATATTTTGTGATTAAAGCCACAGGTAAAAAGTATGTTCAGCACAAGCCCTACTCATTCAACTCATGTTGAAAAGGGGGTATACTGCTGCATTAACTTAGCGTCTGAAAACCAGAAAATTTCTGGAACTAATATTATTATCATTATGCCTGCAAATTAGAAACAGTGCCATGATTAAATAAATGTATACACATGTATCTACTTGCATACAGAGGACAGGGAACCTAGCTAGACCTACTTTTCAATAAAAACATTAATATTAAAACTTGCAAAAAGAGGTGAGTTGTAAGTAGTTGCTATGGAAACTAACTTACTGACTATGCAGACTATGGGATAATAAGTGTTTGTTTTTTTTTTCTTTACATTACAGTAGAAGATTTTAATTAATCTGCCTGCCCAGCTGAATGCAAGGTCCCTGCATAGACAGTAATAATAGGGCAGAGAGATGGTTGCTTTGAGATGTGCGGATAAAATTAAAGTGGGGGCAGAACACCGTCAATTGGAAGAAGAGAAGGAGAGGCCAAGAGGAGGTTAGATTGGTTGGGAGGAGGCGCTGGGTTAATGTGGAGACTCTGACAGTGAATGCGAAATATTTATTGATAGAAAGTAAAGGTACTGAGATGCAGTGGAAACCATATTATATGCAGCAGAAGCATTCCGTCTGTATTATATTCAAACAATTATGCTGAGCCCTGTAGAACAATATCACTAACCCATGCATTAGGTGAGTTATCTACAATGGCTTCCAGTACCGTTCATTACTCCAACAGCAAACAAACTGTCTTACTTCATTCTGATCTAATCATGTGTGTAATGTGCCTGCTTCCACTTACAATAACATGAGAATGGGTTTCTCAGGTTTGAAATTGCATCTTGAATAGATACAGCTGCTAGTTGTACACATTAAGGGGGTTATTTACTAAACCTCGGTTTCTTCTGGTCGGGCTTTTTGGTTCAAAAACTCAAATTATTTCAAGACGTATTATACCCCGATGCAGCAAAAAGCCAGAATCCAAAAACCCGGCATCGCTAACCTGTCTAGGTAATATATAAGTCAATGGCAGATGTGTTTCTATCCCAATTGGAAGATATTGTTGACTGCCCGGTAACCTGAAAAATGTGGGGTTTTCGAGAGATAACATGAAAAAAATCTAGGGATTCATACAATTCGGGTCTTTGCTCATTTTTATCGATTTTTTTCCTTACCTGACTTTTTTGAGTTATTTAATTGATAAATTAGAGGGGAGTTTGGTCCAGCTTGGTTCAATAAAAATATGAGATAAATCCAAGTTTTAGTAAATAACCCCCTAACTGTTAGTTATTTGCAGATTGTTAATATTAACAAACACACACACAAAAAACTCAATCCACACTCAACCCTAACCCACAAAACCTCATCACTAACGTATGTTCAAGACTAACGGTGGAATGTAATAAAAGTCGCTAATGGAAAAACTATTCGCAATGAGAAAAGTTATGCCTTTGTGCAAACAAATTTGGCTTTGCGCGAGTTTAATATAGCTTTTGCGAACCTGGAACATGTTGTGTCCACTTCCGACAGTGGAAGACCGTTTGCGAATTTTATAGTTTGCGCCAATGCGCAGTCAATGTAATAAAACTTCTTAATGAAAAAGTCGTTACGTTTGCTTCAAAAGATTACGACACCTTCAAGCAATTAAAATTTGCAATACGCAATTAAAATTCGCAATGCTATAACAGTTTAATAAACAATATTACATTGTGAGATGTGGATTTAAATGGTAACCTTCTGTCACTGCTCACGATTTTTAACTTTTTTCATCTAAAAATTGCATATTTGCCCTTTTTACAGTTCATCTTCATGGCACAGCAAGGTATAAGTATTTTGTTATTCTCAAATATATTACACGTGCCACCGGTCTTTGGTCTAATAAAAAGGCTTAAAGTCTTCTAGTTCAATCAAGAATAGTTGTCCTGTTTAAATGAACAGCAGGTTATATAATGGAAGTAGCTGTTAAAAAGTGAGATTTAATAAGTTTGGAATAACTCATATAAAGAGCAGCAATGGTTATGCATCTGCCTGTTCTAAGGAAGGATGGGATATCAAGATGGCACTTCGATATCCCATGCATCTTTTATCCTGCTCTCATGCATACCCACAGTATAATAGATGGCAGACCTGTCTGAATCTTCTGAATGCAATAAAAAATTGTCTTTCAGTGGTTATAGAGAAGTGTGTGCTTTTTCCTGTAATTTTACACCAATGCACAAACCATATATCAATCTGATAAATCAACTTGCTTTGGGTTGGTTTTGTGGTTGGTTTGTTAATTTAAGGAAACGGGGAAGAAGCTTGGTGTTGTTGGGAGAGACCCGTCAGATTGATGCTGCCGCTGTCATGTGGGGTTAATGTCTTATTTTTATCAGTACGAAATAAATAAATGCATGAGAAAACAACCTGGCAGCTGCTCGGAGGCAGAAGAGTAGAGGGGCCCAATGGGGTCTTGACTGACAGGTAAGGTAACAGATGCCCTCAAAAAATTGCTGTGGGGCACAAAAAACTTTTGACAAAAATTCCTGAAATCTACTAAACATTGAGTGGTGTGATTTGGTGTGTCAGCATTACACAGACCTCTCCCTGCAGTAGCATTTCAGCTATATCTTAGCAAACAAAAATAGGCAAGCCTTCATGTCATGTACTGTATGTATAAGCTTATTTATGTGGTACTACAAGGATGGGTAAGAGATGGTGTGGTTCAGAGAGAAGTGGAGGAAACAGCTAGGAATGTACAGTGGGACAAGTGGAAATGAATTGAGGAGCAGATAAGTGAAGGGCTTTGGGTGTCAGGAGAAGGGTTTTGTATACTTTTCTTTGCTTAACAGGCAGCTACGCTAAAGGTTTTACCAGGAGATGAACACATGCCTAGGGAAATCTCTATTGTCATAGCAGAAAATGGTTCAGCAGCAGGGTGAATAATATCTAATAAAGGGGTGAATTGTTTCCCCTAAACTAAGGGGGTTATTTATTAAAGACCGAATGTTTTTCCTATAAAATCTGAATTTTTGGTGGAAAAAAAGCTTACATTTTTCAACATTTATTATACCCCATGGCTGCAAAAAGGCAGAATCCGAGGTTGTATATAAGTCAATGGAAGAGTTCCCTATCCTATTTGGAAGTGTCTATGGTCTGCACTGGAATTAGCCTGGAAATCTGACTATTTCGGGGCAGAAATCCGAAAAATCTGGTCTTTTCAGGAAAAAGCTAGAAAAAAAAATCATACAATCTGTGTTTTGGCTTGATTTTATCGAGTTTTTTCCCCAATACAAGCTTTTTAATAATACTGTAAATAAGGTCAAATCGTGGATTCTAGTTGGTCAGACATTTTTTTATCAAATAATCAGAAAAATTCAGATTTTGATAAATAACCAACTAAAACAGTTAACTCTTGTTAAGAGAATATATCTGCTTTACAATAATGAACATTTCTCTCAATCTCTCTCATATGTATGATATAATTGTAGAATTCAGCACTAGGCTCATTTACAAACACTGGGCTAATTTGCGCCAGGGCAGTAACCAATAGCAATCATTCAGTGATTAGCTTTTCGCTAGATAGCTACAATGAAAATATACATCCGATTGGTTGCCTTGGGTTATTGCCCAGGTGCAAATTTGCCCAGTGTTTATAAATGACCCATGACTCAATACTATAGGCAAGTATGAAATTCAATAAAAATACCAAAGGTTCTGTATATACACAAATAGCAACTGCTTACTTGCTCATGGCTTAATGCCATGCATCATAAATGGATACCATAAACCTTCTATGTTGGGGAAGGGATCTTGCCAAGCAGGTCATACCATACTGACTAAATTACAAGAGGACTCTCCTGGTATGCACTCTTTATCACAGCATTATTTTACAAAACGTACCACTGAAATTATAGGTGAAATAATAATAATACCTGTATTTAATATTTAATAAACGTAATAAATGAAGGTATTACATATTGGGTGTATCTATGCAAAAAAAAGATGAGTTCTGTGTAGTGATGGGCGAATTTATTCGCCAGGCGCGAATTCGTGGCGAATTTGCGCGATTCGCCGCCAGCGAATAAATTCGCGAAATGGCGCGAAAATTCGCCGGCGTCAAATTTTTTTTCTCGAAAAAACGGACGCCGGCGTCAAAAACGGGCGTCGAAAAAACAGGGGCCGGCGTCAAAAACGGGTGCCAGCGTCAAAAACGAGACGCCGGCGCCATTTCGCAAATTTTTCGCCGTTTCGCGAATTTCGCGCAAAATTCTAGAAATTTTCGGCGAAGTGAAACGCCGCAAATTCGCCCATCACTAGTTCTGTGCCCTAATCTCCATTGGGTATTGCTGACATTCAAGGAAGAGGAGTGGGACTTTTCCTTTTTACAGATGGAATCTAGGAAGTCCTTTGACTTGTCAAGGAAGCCTGTGAATGGGAGCTTAGTACTTATGCATGGCAGTCCTACATTTATTCAGATAAGACAAGAGATCCTCTACACTCACCCATTTTACTCTATTTAGGACATTGACATTGTATGCATAAAACTGCTAAAAATGCCCTCCCCTTTAAACAAAACAGATATTGTTTGTCCACATATTACAATATATACAAGCTGGCCAACTGCGCCAAAGAGCTTCTTTTATTCCCATTACAGAGATGTTAGTGAACCTGCTGGCAGTGCAATATAAATTTCATATAAGCCATATTCTTCTGCTTCACATGCAGCATTTGACACAAGCAATCATAGCAAATCATTGAGCATGCAGAAAATAGATAGATAGATAGATGATAGATAGATAGCTAGATGACAGATAGATAGATAGATAGATAGATAGATAGATAGACAGATAGATGATAGATAGATGACAGATAGATAGATAGATAGATAGATAGATAGATAATAGATAGATAGATAGATAGATAGATAGATAGATAGATAATAGATAGACAGAGAGACAGACGGACTGACGGACGGACTGACGGACAGACAGACAGACAGACAGACGGACGGACGGACAGATAGATAGATAAAAGTCTTTCCCAGGGATGGTTCTAATTTAAGTTAACTTGTTGTATGTGATAGAAAGGCTAATTCTAAGAAACTTTTCAACTGGCCTTCATTTTTTCTATGTTTATAGTTTTTGAATTATTACCCTTCTTCTTTGGACTCTTTTTAGCTTTCAGATGGGGGGACACAGACCCCATCTAAAAAAACAAATGCCCCGTAAGGCTACAAATGTATTGTTATTACTATTGTTACTCATCTTTCTATTCAGGCCCTCTTCTATTCATATTCCAGTCTCTAATTGAAATCGTCGCATGGTTGCTAGGGTAATTTGGACCCCAGCATCCAGATTGCTGCTGAATAAAAAGCTAAATAACTCAAAAACCACAAATAATAAAAAATGAAAAAACAATTGCAAATTGTCTCAGAATATCACTGTCTACATATTACTAAAAGTTAATTTTTAAGATGAACAGCCCCTTTAACTGTGGCATGCTTTTTGATGAACAAAAATAACAGCCTTTTCAGGAATAATTTGTATTTACACTGCACAGTGATGCAAGCTATACAATGCACACACAGGAAGGAATTCTCATTGTGCATATTCACTCCACTAGCCTAGTATTAGAAGAAAAATCTACCCTGTCAGTCAGTAGGTTTTACAAACTTAAAGGAACAGAGACACATTTAAAAGCAAAAAGCTCAGAGTGCTGACTTAAAAACCACTGACAAAAAAACCCCTAGCAATAGGTTCTTTATCTTAATACAGTCCCCTTAGCACTTACGGTAGCTCATTTTCTACTGTGTGAAAAATAGACTCTTCTCTCTCCCAGTCCCCCACACTCAGCAAATGAGCTATTCCATTTCTTCTTGTCATCATTATTTCTTTTCTTTCATTGTCTCCTTTTATTATCCATGTTGTATCCCATACCTCAATCCCAGGTGATGCAGATACTAATCTTAACGTGAACACAGTGATTCATGCTACTAAACTCTTTGGTATTTCTGTAACAAAATGGGAAGATTTCATTATTTTAGCTTCCAATTAAATAGTTTGAAAGTACAGTCATTTGTGGTTCATTGCTGTTATTTATCTGAGTGGAACAACAGCAATTCAGTGTAAAATCAGTTCCATAAGTACTAGGGGGAAAATAAGTCATGGTTTAAATAGGCTGGAATATTGTCAGGGGGACTGATCTAAAGGCAGTTCAGACTACGGGGCACATTTACTAAAGAGCAAATTGTGTTTTTTTGACAAATTTTTGTTAAAAAGACAATTCACCTTCAATTTCACCTATTAACTAAAAGACGAGATACACATTTTGTTAGCGAAATACCTTATCACTGGAGAACTTTTACTGCATTTCGCCAGGCGAATTTTCGGGTATCCACTTATTTATCAAAGTGTGAAAATTTCAATTTCTTACCCTTTGCACCAAAATCTAATACGCCAGCTTCTGACTGGTGAAATAATATGATGAAGCTACATCCTCAACGTTATTATGTCAGTGACATCATATCCTGTATTCCCAAAATGACACAAGCAAGAGTCTGGCATATTGTCATATTTAGCGATGGGTGAATTTATGCGGCAGGCGCGAATTTGCGGCAAACTTACACGTTTTGCTGCCGGCCAATAAATTTGCAAAATTGCTGACAATTAAAGGCGCCCATTAACTTTAATGGGCGTCGGAATTGTCGCTGGCGTTAGAATTTGTGTTTCACTAATTTTTTGGTAGAAATTCACCCAACACTAGTAATATTTAAAGTGGGATTATGCTTACAAGTTGTAACTGTTAAAAATATCTTATTTACACATTTTTTTAACATTTGAAGCTCATGTTTGTTTTAGGGTTGGCTCATGGCCTAGGTAGGACAATAGAGGATCTCTGTCTTCATTTTGTTTCTTTGAACATTACTAATATGAAGTGGCCACTTCCAGCTATTTCTCCAACATCGCTAATCGATACATACATATGACCTTTATATACCCTCTGAATTTGAATTCAGTGGCGTAACTACGGGGGAGCAGGGGGTGTGATTGGGCCAGGGCCCGCACCCCGTCAGGGCCCCCCCGACAGCTCGCGCGCCACGAATTCTGGGCGTTTCCAGGTGTATGGAGAGGGAGCCCAGCTGCGCGTCCCGCGCCAGGGCCCGCCCCCCTCTAGTTACGTTGCTGTTTGAATTGACGTAAGTAAGTTAACAAAGTTTTGCTCAGAAAAAATTAACACCAGAGAAAATTTGTTATGAAATTTTCGCCAACAAATCAGCACTGACAAAAGTACACCAACATTCTTTTGCTGAGACGTAATTTTGTATTTTGATGAATACACGTATTCATCACGAAATAACGTCTAACGTAGTTGTATAAAGTATGGCGGGGACTTCCAAATGTGTCCCCATGAATCCTGCGGAATAATGTGACAGAACTCAGCTACCGGCACTGCTTGATTAGAAGCCCTTGATCAGCTTTTTCTGGAGCTTCCTATGACAGCCGTTGAATAATCACAAGATCTGCTTTCAGGTGGAGATCATCCTTTAGAAACTCACAGAGGATGATAAATCCCTGCAACTATTGTACTTAGTGCCATAGGAAATGGCTTGCTTTGCACATTGAGCATTTTTTCTTTACATTCATTTATGGCAAAGGGGGATATTGTTAGACATTGTAATATCTTTCAGCAACTGCATCTTTTTATGCCTTATGCATACACTGGCACAGCTGATTTACTTTCTTCCCTTGAATAGGTAAGGATGTCCAGCGATGCATAAAAAATACCATCAAAATATAAAATATATTCAGTTGTATCTGTAAGGCTTTTTAGTTTTACCTTTTACCGCAGAATGGCAGCTGCCATGTTTATCTATTGCAGGTTTTGGATCCGTTATACGGAAGCCTGTTATCAAATTACAGAAAGGCCATCTCCATAGACTCCATTTTATCAAAATAATCAAAATTTATAAAAATGATTGACTTTTTCGCTATAATAATAAAACAGTGCCTTGTACTTGATCCAATCTGAGGCAAAACAATTATATTGTGTTTATTTAATATTTAAATAATTTTTAAGTAGGTTTAGGGTATAGAGATCTAAAATATGGAAAGATCCCTTACCTGAAAAACCCCAGGCCCTGAGCATTCTGGATAACAGGTCCCATATTTGTATATATAAGTAAACAAGCAAACATCTGTGTAATTATTGTGCTATTAATTACTTGCATTATTAAAAATGTTTAAAAAAATTCACACACATGCAATCATTTAATAACATAGAAAGATGACCAGATATATATATATATATTCTTGTTGTAGGGTTTCCCTTGCTTCAAAGCAGTTTTCCTTTTTCATTTTAACTACACTAGATTAGTGAAAGCTAGCCAGTTCCTGGTGTGGGCAATGAAATGTCCAAATATTGTGTTTAAAGGAGAAGGAAAGTCGTCTTGCACTTGGTAGCACCCCCAAGTCATTGCAGCTACTTACCGGTACCTGAAACCCCAGGCCACTGCTCCTATCAGCAGAAAACTGCACCGGCCGGGGTTATACCAGTGAGTAGGGATGCACCGAATCTAGGATTCGGTTCGGAATTCAGCCAGGATTCGGATTCAGCCAAATCCTTGCGCCTGGCCAAAACAAATCGGAATCCTCATTTGCATATGTAAATTAGGGGCGGGTAAGGAAATCAAGTGACTTTTCGTCACAAAAGCCACTTTTTTCTTTCCTGCCCCTAATTTGCATATGCAAATTAGGATTCGGATTCGGTATTCAGCTGAATCTTTCACCAAGGATTCGGGGATTTGGCCGAATCCCAAATAATGGATTTGGTGCATCCCTACTAGTGAGCACCATGGAGCGATCTTCTTCCGTCTTCCTCCTTTTTCGCGTGGCTGCGTATGTGCAATAGAGCGAAAAACTGAAAATTATCTTAAAAGTCGTCTATTTTGTTCTACTGCGCATGCGTCTGACTCTTTCCAGCTTCCAAATGGGGGTCACTGACCCCATCTAAAAAACAAATACTTTGTAAGGCTACAAATGTATTGTTATTGTTACTTTTTATTACTGATCTTTCTATTCAGGCCCTCTCCTGTTTATTTCCCAGGGGTGCTAGGGTAATTAAGACCCTATCAACCAGATTGCTGAAATTGCAAACCGGAGAGCTGCTGAATAAAAAGCAAAATAGCATTAAGGGGCAGATTTGCTAAGGGTCGAATTTCGAAGTTAAAAAAACTTTGAAATTCAACCCACAAATTCAAATCCTTCGACTTCGAATATCGAAGTTGAAGGATTTTTCACCGAATTTAGCGTTTGAACGATCGAACGATCGATTCCAAAAAAACTTAGAAAAGTGCTCTGGAAGGTCCCCATAGGATAACATTGCACTTCGGTAGCTTTAATTTGGCGAAGTATGAAGTTGAAGTTTTTTTTAAAGAGACAGAACTTCGATTATCGAATGGTCGAATAGTCAAACGATTTTTACTTCGAATCGTTCGAATCGAAGTCAAATGTTCGAATATAGCCTACTCGATGGCTGAAGTACCCAAAAATTTACTTTTGGAACTTTTGGAAATTCAAACTATTCACTCGAGCTTAGTAAATCTGCCCCTAAAATTACAAAAAAATTAAAACCAATTGTAAATTGTGTCAGAATACCACTCTCTACATCATACTAAAATTGAATTCAAAGCTGAGCAACACCTTTAATGGCAAAAAATACCCCAGGGCATGATCTTTTGAAAATAAGCCTAATGCCAAACATGGTGTTCTGCTTCCTATTGCTCCAGGGCAGATTTTAATGTAAAAGTATGCATTTTTATGCCAAGTGGATGCCATGCTTGCCAGTGTATACAAGGGACAGAGCTGTGCTAGGACAGATAAACACACACATATAATCAGTTAATAAAATCCTAGATAAGGAGTATTATCTCCACAATGAAGCAAATTTCATTGTCTTTAAAGAGAAATAAAGGCAACTTTACTCATCAAAAATAGAAGTCAAGTCTATGCAAACTCAATGCTGTCTGTTCCCATGGATTCCTAAAGTGTTTCTTTTATTTAGATGAAAAGAGTGCCCCACTTGCTGGGAGAGCAAGAAGAGAATTTGCAGTTGAACCCACTTGTCTCATGAGCTCCTCCCTGCTCTTTTTATGGCAAAATTCTGTGCTTCCCACTCAAGGTACAACGTGTTCATGTTGCCAGGACAACCCACAATAAGACCACATTGTACAATGCTCTTCCACTTGTCTGCGTGCTTCTTTAAATTTCCTTTGTGCCAAGCTGCTTCATACACATCATTTGAATTAGAAATGTTTATTGGAAAATAGAAATGATTATAGGGGTAACGGGAGCCTGTTCATCCACATATTGAGATGAAGCACTCGGATGTCATATTTAATCAACGTTCCTCGTGATTCACTTGGTTTTGATAATAGCTGTTGGGAACTTGCTTCAGTATTAATTAGTGAGCTTTGTATTTCATTTATGACAACACTTGTTTAAATTCACTGATTTGATGCCCCAAGGCGGCAGGTACAGTATAAACTATTAGCATCGACTCAATAGTTATGTAGCATGATAATAAAGGCAGGACTCAAGCTGTTTTGGAAACAGATGCCAGCCCAAAACTTTAAATTATATTATTAGTATTATTAGTATTATTTAGCAAATTTATATGTAATATTTGCTCTTTAGTTGTCTGTCCCTTACAACATAAAGGGGGTTATTAATTAAAATCTGAATGTTAAAATCTCGGACAAAATTGTGTTTTTTTTTCACCAGAAACTCCAATTTTTAGAGGGAAAAAAACCTTGCATTTTTCGAGATTTATTATACCCCGATGCTTCAAGAATCCTGAATCCAAAAATCCATTTTCTCAGACCTAACGAGATCCTGTATAAGTCAATGGGAGAGGCACCTATCTCAATTTGAAGTTTTCATGGTCTGTGCTGGGTTTAGTCTGAAAATCTGACTTTTTTTGAGGTTTTTGAGAAAAAACTGCAAAAATTCGAGCAATTCGGGAAAAAGACAGAAACATTTGAGCAATTCGGGTTTTCACTCAATTTTATTGAGTTCTCTGCGAAACGATTAAATCGAATTTTTTATTAATAAACAAGCTAAAATCGGGCATGGGAGTTTGGTAGTTGTTTTTTAAAATAAAATATGAGATCAATTCAGATTCTAGTAAATAAGACAAAATGTTATATTTTTTGTCATCTTCTTATGCTCATGTCTGCTTAATATTACAACGTCCTCATTGCTTTAACCCCACATACTATGCCCAGCATGCAGAACTCACAAAATATTAATCATGCAGTCTGAAAGGATTTTACAAAATATATGATACTGCCAATAACTTAATAACTGAAATCTGTTAGTTTGGTTTTTTCTTTTAGCATCAAACATGCAAAACAATGACAATGGATAAAGTTATAAAACAATATACTGTTTAAGGCCGAGCAACTCTTCTTTAAAGAGGTTTTTCACTTAAAATGGATTTTTAGTATAATGCAGGGCATGTTATGCTGAGAAAATTAAATTTTGTAGTATTTGTGGGTTTTATGTTATTTAGCTTTTTATTCAGCAGCTCTCCAGTTTGCTATTTCTGCAATCTGGTTGCTAGGGTCCAAATGACTGTAGCAGCCATGCATTGATTTGAATAAGAGACAGGAATGTGAATAGGAGAGGCCTGAATAGAAAAAAAATTATAAAAAGTAGCAATAACAATACATTTGTAGCCTTACAGAGCATTGGATTTATTGAAAGGATCAGTGACTCCCATTTGAAAGCTGGAAAGACTCAGATGAAGACGGTAAATAACCCAAAAACTATAATTAAAGAAGAAAGGATGGCCCATTGAAAAGCTGCTTAGAATTAGCCATCCGATAACATACTAAAAGTTAACTCAAAGGTGAACCACCCGTTTCTTCTTCACTTCACCAAGTTAACCAAAATTAAGCAGCACCACTTCCAGGAATCAGTTTACAGCCACAGGGCTTTAGTATTCTGGTAAAAGTTTTTCATGGTCAAGAAGAGGCAGTGGAACCAGTCCTTGGTATCTGCCAATGAAATATTATAGGCAGTTTATCCACCATTTCATCGTTAGGCATTATAACATCTGTGCTAAAATAGTGTAGTGGGTGATGCTTGCCTTCACAGTATGGAGCATTAGTGTATGCCCCCACCTCCACTGTAGTGCTGAAATGCATTTTTTTAAATAAAGGCATTTATCGTCTTATATTGAACTGTGGTTTTGTATCTGTTTTAAATTTTAAGTGCTAGGAATCTTTCCCCAGTTTGAATATTAGTACTGTAAATCTGTCCCTATCCAAATTCTTGATAAGGAATGACCTATCCAAGTCAGCATAATATTCCTTATTCCAATATCATTTTTGTTTGTGTCCTTAAATGATCCCTGTCCCCATGAGTTTTGAGAATAGCACAATATCTTCCTTCCAGATAAAGTTCAAGGAAACCTATAAATAGAAATGATCATCACAACTTTGACTTCCTGCTTTAGAAAACACCTTCTGCCTTTTAGCTTGGAATTCATTGTTTCTGTATGGGTTCTCGGCTCATACAGTGGTGGAAATACAGAATCATTTTCTGTCCATATACAGTCAGGGACTGGCTCTGTTTCTGGTGTATATCAGACAATGAATAATATTTTTTCTTGGATTTTGGTTGAATACGTTTAACCTGAAACTAATGTCAGCTTTTACTTTATATACATTTTTTTAGAGTTTCTATTTCCAAAGACCATATTAAAGGGGTGGTTCACCTTTAAGTTGACTTTTAGTATGTTATATAATTGCCAATTCTAAGCAACTATTCAATTGGTCGTCATTATTTATTTGTTATAGGTTTTGAATTATTTGCATTCATCTTCTAACTCTTTTCAGCTTTTAAATAGGGGTCTAAAGACAAATGCTCTGTAAGGCTACACATTTAGGGACCCATTTACTTAGCTCGAGTGAAGGAATAGAGGAAAAAAACGTCAAATTTCAAATGTTTTTTTTGGCTACTTCGACCATCGAATGGGCTACTCCGACCTTCAACTTGAACGATTCGAACTAAAAATCGTTCGACTATTCGATAGTCGAAGTACTGTCTCTTTAAGAAAAAACTTCGACCCCCTAGTTCGCCACCTAAAAGCTATCGAAGTCAATGTTAGCCTATGGGGAAAGTCTAAATCCTTCGACTTTGATATTCAAAGTCGAAGGATTTAATTTAAGTAAATTTGCCCCTAATTGTTATTGCTACTTTTTATTACTCTCCTTTCTATTCAGACCTCTCCTATTCATATTCCAGTCTCTAATTTGGACACTAGCAACAAGATTGCTGAAGTTGCAAACTGGAGAGCTGCTGAATAAAAAGCTAAATAACTTAAAAACCAAAAATAATAAAAAAAATGAAAACAAATTTTTATTTACTGAGCCCCACAGTTAATGTCACTAGCCAGGGCTCCACTGGGTCCCCTATAATTGTAGTGGCAGGGACTTGTGCAATTGCTTACTATGCACAAACATTCAGTTTAAATAAATAAATAAATATATACAGTATACTGTGTATATATATATATATATATATATATATATATATATATATATATATATATATATATATATATATATAGTTTTCCTGCTACACCATACTATACTGCACATTCACTTGTCCTGGAAAGCTGCAAGTGATCTCTGGGAATGCAGGTAAGATGTTGGTGTGGCACTCAGAGAGAAAAAGCAATCAAAATAATTGATGATGATATGATAATAATACAGGAAAAATAATTGTCTGTCTCAAGGATGTTTTAAAATGACACACTACTAACACAAAACATTTTATCCAGACTCTCTCCATAAACAATCTGATTTATAGAAATAAACCAAATCCAGGACGGGACTTTGTCTGAATCCCAGGATGTTTTGCAGAATTCTGCTGCGTGATCGGTACTTTGTTAAAAGAATCCAAACCTGGAAATGAGGCAAATTGATGGGGTTGTAAACCATCGCCAAATGGAAAATATGACAATTGCAGCACAAGAAAATCTTAATTGGATCACTTAACAAAACACTGAGATCAACACAAGATTTGTCTATAAATTGCCATTATTTGTAGCATGAAAGCATGAATGCAGAAAAAGTACAAAATGGCACTGTTAAAATTCTTAAAAATTTAAATGAACGCACTTACACTCTACTTTAAAACAATCACCTGACTAATTTCGCTGTCCAATAGCTTCACCATCTGATGACATCAGGAGAAGGAATGTCGGCTACCTGATCTCTTATGGACTGAACATCAAAACCATTTAAATCTTGGGACTGGATTGTTTTAAAGAACAGTGTAAGTACATTATTACTTTTAAGATTTTTAAATAATAAAAGATTTTTACGCTATGGGTGATGCACTTGTTTTAATCCATTGATAGATTGCTGCTAAGGATCCATGTGGGAAGCAAGTTCATTTATTTTTACGCATCTGAAAAGTGTAATTTTGTGAGTAGGAAATTCAGCTAATGGAACTGGTGCTGTCTGTTTTGGGCAAATAGGATACTGCATGATTGAAATCCTCACATTACAACCCCTCTCTGGCCTCTATTAAGGGTTTAAAGTGTAACTTAACCCAAACTTTTTAAGACACATTTGATTTGTCACAAAGGGTGATTTGATTATTTTATAGCATACTACAATACACACACTTTATATTTGGTTGTTAACTCCCCCGCTAGCTGTGTGGCACTGGCCATTTCATTGGACATTTTGTATTGATACTTGAAGAGATTGTATCTGGACCAGCAGGAGGAGAAAGACTGAAGGTTTAGCTAATCATTTTCTGTTTGTGACTGGTATTAATTAATCACTTCATTTTTTCCGCTGTGTTAACACAATTGCTTCCCATTGATTCCCAATGGTGCATATGCTGGTTTCATTGCTGACAAATGTGGCAGCTATAAAATCTCCTTCTCCCACAAATTTCAAAGATTTGCACGAAAAGCAAAGTATATTCCCTCTGCAGGAAATATTTTGTCTTGAACATAGGGTAAAATATTCTTTCTCTTGTATAGGGAACAGAACTTCTCATTCAATTCTACTCTAAAGTGGGCAGTTGGTTTTAGGCTGCCACTACAAAGCTAACCTCCAGAGTAACATATGTTGACAATAGTGGCACTATATAAAGATTTAGTTAATGATTCAGGATTAATTATATTTTAGATGGGTTCAAGTACAAGCTACTGTTTTAGTATTACAGAGAAAAAGGAAATAATTTAAAAAAAGTTTAATTAACTGGATTAAAATAATTAACTGGATTAAAATAATTAACATAATTCAGAGCTTTCTGAAGAGGAAACGCCTGGTGTAACAGAGAAAAAGTCTAGTGTGACATAGCCCTTGGGGACAGTTCAAGGATACATATAATATAAGACTTTACTGAAGACATTAGACAGATGGTGGGGCTTTGTTTAGACAGGAAAAAAGTTGACTGAGCACAGTACAGCAGTACAGCAAAAAAAGCCAATATTTCTACTTAAAAGACAACAACATGAGCTGGTCAGCATGTCTATTCAAATAGATAATATTCTATTTTGGGTGTGGTATTGGCCATTTCATAATCAAAAATCAGAAATCAAATGCAATGCATAATGACAGATTTGTTATCATCTAAACTGTATTGTAATTATAAAAGCTTACCTTTGTCTATTCCAGGTCTGCTGGCTCCAGGGATTTTTCCTGGATAACGGATCGGTCTGTAATTTGGATCTTTATATTCTAAGTCTACTAAAAAAATCATGTAAACATTTAATAAACTCAAAAGGCTGGTTTGGCTTCCAATAAGGATTGATTATATTTCAGTTTGGATCAAATACAAGATACTGTTTTATTATTACAGAGAAAAAGGAAATCATTTTTATCGAATTTGGATTATCTGTATAAAATGGACTCTATGGGAGATGGCCTTTCCTTAATTTGGAGCTTTCTGAGTTTCATACTTGTACAATGTTGGGAGGCTCCATAAAGCAGAAGTTGCACCTCAGAAAAAAAATCTTTTCCAGCTGGTAAAAATATGGGGTCAGACAATTCTAGAAGATGCACAGATTCAGTAACATGTCAACCATCCATGTCTGCAGCTTAGAGGCAAGGAACTTCAGTACCCTCACTACAAATTCAGACTAAGGCATACAAAGCAGTTGGCCTACATTTAGAAAGGATCAGATCAAGGACAGCACTTTACACAGATATGCACAATGTGTATCCTGCATAATAAGGTATTTACATAATTAAGCTTAGACAATTCATGCCGTACAGCATAAACCCAAGGGTAGCAAGTTGCACAGTATATAAATTGTTGAATAGATCTCAGTTATTAAACCACGTACCATGACCTGAGTTTGTTACTTCCATCTTCTTATTAGTATGCATATAGTGCTGCTGACCTATTTTGCAGTCCCTATCACAATCACATGGACAAAACAGTACATTTTATTACGAGACGTATGTTTTTGAAGGTAACCCACACAAACAAAGGAAGAACATAGAAACTCCTTGCAATACACTGGCTAGAGTTGAATCTAGAACCAGGAGCGTAACTACAGAGAAAGCAAACCCTAGTGGCCAAGTCACATGACTTGGGGCAGCTGGGAAATTGACAATATGTCTAGCCCCATGTCAGATTTCAAAATTGAATATAAAAAAATCTGTTTGCTCTTTTGAGAAATGGATTTCAGTGCAGAATTCTGCTGGAGCAGCACTATTAACTGATTCATTTTGAAAAAAAAATTTTCCCCATGACAGTATCCCTTTAAAGTGTAACTACCACAAAAAAACGTTTAAAAGCCTCTTTTTCATCATTTTGGAAATGTGATTCATTAAAATTTTTCTTTAATTGTAAAAATATTAGCGTTCATATGACCTATTCCTCTTACAGCACACCTTCTCTCCTCCTGTCAGCTCTGTGTTGGAGTCAATAGAACCCCTACCTCTTATTCCCTCTGTTATTGGGTATATACACCCCTCTTATTTTTGGCAGCCAATCAAAGATGTGTTGTTACATATTCCCACCCACCCATTCAATTGATCTCCCCTGAGCCAAAAAATACTTCGAAATTCGAAGTATTTTTCATTCGAATCCTTCACTCGAGCTTAGTGAATCGGCCCCTCAGTATATTATAAAGGAATTAATCCTAATTATAGTATGAAATCCATTAAGTGACCCTCAGCTTTCAACATCTCTCATTACATTAGCTGCTACAGTTTTTCTGCAGAAAAGTACCAAAGTCCCTAAGAAGATTCTATGGTTTTGAGTTCATCTTTGATTTCTAACAAGTTTACTGACAACACGGTGGGCCAAGATTAAAGAGAATTTGTTTTATCTTGAATTAGATAAGTACTTGCACAATGGTGGTGATGTGCAATCATCTGCTTTCACCTCTCTACTCTTGCTACTGAAACAGTACTAACCACACTGAGCAAGTGACAGGCAAATACTCATTATATCACTGCTGATGTCCCAGTGGGGCTCAGTCCAATGGCTGTGGGCTACCCAGGCATAATCATGCCACTCATCACTTGTCTAGTGCTGCAGTACTGATCACATGCTGCAGAGAAGTAAATTCGTCAGCTGACACTTTCTTGCGTAGTTGCAAACAAGCTACAGTCATTGGAACCCCTACCAAGCAATTCTGCCACATAAATACTGTTTGAATTAGTGAGAAAGCTGCCCATTTGGGCCGAGTATTAATGCTTTAAAATTAAAGAGAATGTTTTTCTGTGTGCACCCCTATGTCAGTCAAGCAACACTTCAAAAAGGGCCTTGGTGGTCTAAGCATTCAGCACCAAAAAGAAAACGATCAATGCGGTCCTCCATTTGTTTAAGTCACTTGCATGCATCCACACTAACAAATGTCAGTACCGACACCAACTGGAGAATACTACAGGCACCATTTAGCTAATTATATTTTGCTATGACAAGAGCTGAATCAGGTCCAGACTGAGAATTAAAATAGGCCCTGGCATTTCAGGTACACAGAGGCCCAATCAGCCCACATAGAGGCCCAAAACAGCCCCCACCAGACCACTAAATACTGACTTTCTATGGGACCTTATAGCAGCCCCTCTGGCATTTGCCAGAACCCACAGATTGCCAGTCTGGGCCTGAGCTGAATACAGTGACAGATCACCAGATTTTGCCTACTGCCACAGACCCTGCCTGACAAATATTGCTGTTGTCAGTTTCTTACAGGAGAACTAAACCCTAAAAATTGATATGTCTATAAATGCCATATTTTATATACTGGACTATATATTGAACCTAAAGGTTCAGCATCTTCATAGTAGTAATAATTCAGACCTTCAAACGTTGCCACAGGAGTCTCCCATCTTGGATTTTGTTAGGAGTGTCAGTGACACTCACATGCTCAGTGGGCTCTGAGCAGCTGTTGAGAAGCTAAGCTTAGGGGTCGTTGCAAATCATCAAGCACAAAATGCTACAGGGTTGTTTATTAAATTCTGATGCTAATTGAACTGGTTTCTGATCTGCCATGTACCAACAATCTGTATTATTTACGAATCAGCCTTACATACATATATATATATATATATAGCCGCAAAGGCTGTGGTTTATTCCTCGACGTTTCGGCTACCAAACTTTAGTCTACCTCAGGAAGTCTATATATATATATATATATATATATATATATATATATATATATACAGTAGTTTTTTGACACCGACGCCTGTTTTTTGACACCAACGCCGTTTTTTACGCCGGCGGCAATTTTTTTTGACGCCGGCGAACTTTTGCCAGCGAATTTTTGCGCCTGTTTTGCAAATTTATAATCGCGCAAATTCGCCGGGAATTCGCGCCTGCCGAATAAATTCGCCCATCACTAACCACTTATTGACGGACCCTAAACTTAGGTAACTGACAGCAGCGCAGATTTAACCTTACATTCTCCTTTATGGGAGCTTGCTTGTTTATGTAAACCTACCATAGCTAGTTCCATCAAGAGATTTTTGATGGAGGTTCTCAAGTCTTGGTAAGTGACCTGCATTACAACGCAAACCGATGCATACCAGCAGGGCCGCCATCAGGGGGGGACAGGGGGGGACAAGCGTACCGGGCCCGGGCATGAAGGGGGGCCCGGCAGCGCTGCATTTTTTTGAAGATCCGGGCCCCCCTTACGAGCGCCCGAGCCGTACGTCTTGCCTCTTGCGTGCCGAATGCGGAAGTGCCGAAAAGCTGAAGCCGATGCGCCGAAAAGACCCGAAGTCACGGAAAAAGCCGAAGTCCCGAAGTCACGAAGCGCCGAAAAGACCCGAAGTCACAAAAACAGCCGAAGCCGAAGTCCTGAAGCAGCGCAAAGACCCGAAGTCACGAAAACAGCCGAAACTGAAGTCCTGAAGCGGTGAAAAGACCCGAAGTCACGAAAGGAGGCGAAGTTGAAGTACTGAAGCCATGAGTTCAATCCTACTGAACACCAGTTTGTGGTTTTTTTTTTTTTTAATCCCCTGGCCACCAATGTATTATTTTAATATTCTATAGGCCCCTGCCACCAATCTTTTTTTTTAAAACTTTTTTTTTGGGGCCCCAATTTTTTTTTTAACTCGTAAGGGGCCCCTTGCCACCATTGTTTTTTTTTTTTTTTTTTTTTTTTAAAAAATAATTTTCTTTTTGGTGGCCCCATATTTTTTTAAATTGTAAGGGGGCCCCTGCCACCAGTTTTTTTTTTTTTTTCAAATTTTTTTTTGGGGCCCCAATTTGTTTTTAACTTGTAAGGGGGCCCCTGCCGCCAATGTTTTTTTTTTTTTCAAATTTTTTTTTGGGGCCCCAATTTGTTTTTAACTTGTAAGGGGGCCCCTGCCGCCAATGTTTTTTTTTTTCAAATTTTTTTTTGGGGCCCCAATTTGTTTTTAACTTGTAAGGGGGCCCCTGCCACCAGTTTTTTTTTTTTCAAAAAAATTTTTTTTTCTAATTTTTTTTTTGGGGCCCCAATTTGTTTTTAACTTATAAGGGGGCCCCTGCCGCCAATGTTTTTTTTTTTCAAAAAAATTAATTTTTTTTCAAATTTTTTTTTGGGGCCCCAATTTGTTTTTAACTTATAAGGGGGCCCCTGCCACCAATGTTTGTTTATTTTTTTAGTTTTTTTTACATTTTTTTTTGTTGGGGCCCCAAGTTTTTTTTAACTTATAAGGGGGCCCCTGCCACCAATGTTTTTTTTAAAAAAAAATAAAAAAAAATTAAATTTTTTTTTTTGGGGGCCCCAATTTTTTATAAGGGGGCCCTGACCATCAATAGCTTTTTACAACTTGTGTGGGGGGGGGTTATTTTTTAGCGCTGATGTCTGTGTGGTCTTTTAACTGCGATGTGGAGTGGGCGGGATATGGGGCGGAGCTTGGTCGTCAGTGTGGGCGGGGCCCAGGGGGCCCCAAAAATTTTGTTGTACGGGGCCCCGTGATTTCTAATGGCGGCCCTGCATACCAGTAATGTGATGTTTCCAACCAATGCTTATATGTCATTTTGGAAATTAATTCCCATGGTCAGTACTGGCCTTCAGAACATACCATTGCTTGATTTCACTGATGTCTGCGTCACAATTCCATATGAAACTCCTTTCAACATCTACACTGCAGGGGACTTGTTGAGGCAGCTTGCTCTTAACCAGGGGTAACTATATGTGATAGGGTTATGCTTGGACAACTTAGTCAATCAGGTGGTGCTAGCATTAGGACCATGACACACATATTTGTCTACCTTGTTTAACTGTGAGAATTGTGTGGTAGCACAGCTTTATTTTTTCAGGTAATACCCCAAGCTGCTGATTATTTTTTAGCAAGTATGATGGACTTCAGTAGGTGCAGTCAAGAAGATGTGTCCATGCATTTTAGTGTGGTGAAAATACGGTGGGAAACGGGAGCCAGATCATTATGCGTCTGTCCCATTATCTTGAAGGTTTTGTAAGATAAATGTTAAATTGAAGATTAAAAACTGGCACCAGTACTAATCATTGTTTTTTTTGTTGTCCTATTGTTCTTTGTTTATGAGGTTTACCTGCTATCTGTTTTGGCTTGGGCAGAGTTTACTCTTTGATTCTGAAGGCATTGTTATTAGTAGATTAACAAGGTCATGCTACACATACAAAAGTAGATACATTATCTTGCGCTATCCAAGGTGCTTAACTCGAGTTGCTTTAGAGTTGTGGTGCTGTGATATATAGACATCCCCTTTTTTCAGCTTTGCCAAGTAAGTCTAAGAACAGCAAAACCCAAAAAGAATTCCACAATGCAGTGATTTTTTACCCCAGAATTCGAACCTAACTGGACATAGTGCAAAACTTTGAATAGCTCCCTGTTGTAATGAAACCTACTCACCATGGTGGTCTAGTGGTGCGACGAGGACGCCACACCTCTCCGTTATCTTCCAGGCGCCGGTTCCCTATGGCGTGCACGGCACGCCTCTGTGTAATTTATAGGCGCTGGCCAGCGCGAAATGACGCGAAATTTGAAATGTATAAAAAGCTAATTTGGGCTGCAGGACCTTGCCCATTATAGGTTTATTCCTGGTGCTTTTGAGCTTTGAGCTAAATCTGAATTCTGAGTTCTGACCTTGATTCCTGTTTTGACCCCTGCCTGTCTTTTTGACAATTCTGAACTCCTGTATTCTGACCCTTGCCTGATATCCGACTCCGCTTCTGCTTAACCCTTCTGATTGATCCCCTGGTTTTGACCCTTGCCGGGCTGACTACGTTTATATTCTGCCTGCCTTGACCCGGCCTGATCTGACTACTCTGTTGCCGAACTGCTTTACAGTCGTGCCCCTTTGCCTGTCCAGAACCCTTCGTTTGGCACCTCTCTTATTAAGACCTGGCAGCATCCGATTAGCCAGGGGCTCCTCCCGAGGTGAAAGGCGGCTGCTAAAGGCTGAAGAAAGAGCCGAGACCAGGGTGCTTAGCATTGGTTCTGGATTAGGGTGCCAACCGTGACACCTGTACTATTAACATACAGCTATTTTATCCAGAAGATCTGAGAATATTACTTTATTTCAGCTTCTTGCAATCTAAAGAATGCAGATTTCTGGGGTTTAAAAACCTATATTCAGATCTCCACAAAACAATACATATTTGGTATTGAGTCTGACATGCTCAGGAGATACGTGTCTTTAAAAATCAGGTTTCATGCACATAAAATATTTGAATGTTTGTCTGTGTTATAGAAAATTGTTCATTATTCTTATTTTGCCTATTTAAAGCCCTGTATCTTGTTTTCAGCACACAGTGCGTTGTGTTGCCTGCCAGAAATCGAGCTCCCCACAGGTGATAAAATGCTGAATTGAAACTGCCTCTGTCCTTATAAGCTCCCACAAATATCCAGATTTCAAACCAAAGCGCCCCTAGGCGGTTTATACCCACTGCTCCCACCACTCACACACTACCACCTGCTCACACCAACTCTCCTTTCACTCACACCCCTACTGCCTCACCTATTAGCCGCTGCTGCTCGTGCTGATCGCTGGCACTGTGAGGGTGTGGAAATTCAGACAACTATCAAATTCTCCGACCCAGCCCCCAGTTCACATGTGGCTAGTAGGCAGCACGCCACCCCCAGATCCTTACCACCCCAGGCCTGGGCCTTAGTGGCCTGCCCGCATATCTGGGCCTGGTCATACAAATAACCAGTGTCATAACTACTAGGGGTGCAATTGCACCTGAGTACCCCCCATGGGGCCCATTGGAGACACTGTGGCTGGAAGATTCAGGGTGGAAAGAGGATGGAAGGAAACGTATTTGCACAGGCATATGTCTGAAGGGTGGTGGGGGCATTGGGAGGGAAATACAAGAGGCAGAGGCCTGCCAGGCACTCTAGGCAACCTGGCCGGTCGTGTCGCCGGCTGAGCGCGTGTGCGTGAATTGGCGCTAGCTTGTGCATGCTCGAATTGGCAAAAAGGCGGAGAAAGCAGAGCGAGTCAGGGAGAGAGGGGACCGGACTGGGGGTAGGCGACAGAGAAGGTATGTGCCTGGTGCCCCCCAGTTTTGTGCCCTAGGAACGTGCCTACTCTGCCTACCCCTAGTTCCAGCCTTGACAAGAGGTCCTCTGCACTCAACCCATTATAAATATATTTAGTACATTGAGATATTTTGTGCCTTAAGCTACTGGCAGGGGGCTATCCAAAGGGTGAGCATTGGTGGGTACAAATCCTACTCTCAGGTCCATATCTGCCGATATAACCCATCAACCCCTGCAAAACTACAAAATTATGCCTCAGTTAACATTCCTTCTCTTTATTAACCCCCCAGTACAGTTGTAAACTCCCTAAATGAATCATTTTACCAATTGCAAAGCCACTAAGATCTACAGTTACAGTAAGAATCACGTTAGCAAGGTGAGCCTAGTTTCATCCTTAGATATCTGTTAGCAGTGAGGCAGGTTGCACATGTAGGTGCCCAGCTTTATATACATTTATATATAGACTCCACACATACACCTATGTATTATCCCCTTGGTTCCATCCATGTGCCTGTGCGCTCACTGTGTAGAAGGGAGGGGCGGGCAGGAGAAATAGGGCTGGATCCGATGAGCCAATCGTCCGCTCAGATCTCACAGGCAAGAAGCAGGAGGAGATAAGGGGCTGGTGAAATCTTAGAAGCTCAGAGAGCCGAGACTGAGCAGTGCGACCCCGCAGAGAGAGGAGTCAGGATGGAGGCGAACAGTCCCAGGAAGATCCAGTTCACTGTCCCATTTCTGGAGCCACATCTGGACCCTGAAGCTGCAGAACAGGTGGGATTGACACTCTAAACAGAATAGATAAAGTAGATAAAGGGCAGGGGGGAGCACATGAGACAATGACAGTTGCAAAGTGATCGGGCAGGGAGAGTCCCCTGGCAGCGAGAAGCAGGGAAAGTGTCATTAGGGTTAGAGTTGTGAGTCTGTAGAGAGGAGGTTGAGTCGGTGCGATATTCAGGTATAATAATAATAATAGAGAGGAATGCTGAAGGTGAGAAGCAGAAAGAGCAGATTTGCTACAAAAGGTCAAGGAGATGAGGAGTAGCGGGGGACCGCGGTGTGACATTTTATATACTCGGAAAGGTCACTAATCACTTCCAAACTGTAATCAAATCTCACTGCTGCCTCTGAGACTAAAGCGGTGCCAATAGGTCGGTGTGTGAGACTGTCTATTAGTGCATTGAGTGTGTGCTGAACTGTACATCCCTGCAGAATGACTGTATGTGGGTAGTACTCTCTGCACCCATGTGTAGCTCACTGAGTAGGGTGCTGCCGTCAGGATCACACTGGGACAGCAGAGCACTGCATACAGTATGGCTGATCATTCATGTATATCGTGTGTATGTGGTGTGTATGTGTGTGTGTATATGGTGTGTATGTGGTGTGTATATGTATATGGTGTGTATGTGTGTATGTTTGTCTGCTGGTAGGAGTGAGTGTAAGTGTGTTTGCCAGTGTTCTAAACTGTGCTGCCTTCGCCCCATACAGGCAGGGGTCATACTTACTGATAGTGTCAGTTGTGCATAACCACTGTGTGCATTTTAATTTCTATTGGGGTTTCTGTTTTTCAAAAGGAACTTAAATCCTAAAGGAAATTTAAACCTGCCATAAAATACAGTAAAGGAATTGTTATTCTAAGCAATTTTCCAACATACATTCACAGCGAACTGTTATTGGAAAGCAGTTTCTATCTGTCCCTTCTTGTTCTCTGCACTGGTGGTTCTAACTTTTGATACAATGTATAAGAAGCCAGTGATGAAGCACCCAAGGCTGACTGTCTTCTGCTTCGCTGTTTCAAGAGATAGCAGCAGCTGGAGATTGGAAACAGAAAGATGTTGATTTTTTAGCAATAATCCGTAGGAATAGCTTTAACACCACTGATATTTTTTAATAAATGTCTACTGAAAAGTTTCTTAGGATTACATTGTCTCTCATTGGGCAACATTTTTATTTTTGGGTTTACATCCTCTTTAACCTCTGATATAAACCTTCTGTCTTCGTGTGTTGTTCCCAGTAGCTGGAGGAAGGGCCAAGTGCATTTCTGAAATATTCATTAGTATATCATGTAATTATCATGAAGAAGCTAATTGCTTGTGTTGTTGAGCAGTTGGGTTACTCAGAGTAGCAATGTCAGACCAGTGACCTTTTAGCAGCTGAGGACTACAAGTCCCATCATTGGGCTAATGACAGGCAGCAGATGGAAGGACACGGGTTGTTTTGGTTGGAGCAAATCTTATTATAGTGTATGTCATTCTTTGTTATAATGCAAGTTTTTTTATTTTTTTTTATTTTAATGTAAGTTGAAACCACCATATTGGCAGTGGACCTCCTGCATGTGTCTCCAAAAATGAAATATGCCTCCCCAGAGAGCATTGGGACAATGACAGACACACACTTACTGATAACTGAATTTGCCCTTGAATGAGTGGCAATGACAGACGGGCACCTAAATGGCACAATGTTTTTTTCAACAAAGCACTTCAAGCCTACCCTGGTCCAGTGGTACTTAGGGGCATGTATGGGGAAGTTCTGTAGAAAAAGTGAATTGTGGCCCTTCATTCCTAGTATTACTATCATGTTCCTATCAAGAAGTGTCCATATCACTTTAAGGGCATTTTGGCTGCCATGAGAGCCCCACGGAAGTGAAAACACCTCATGTACGATAGGTCCAACTGTGAGGAATGTTTAACCTGTGTAAATAACACACTGACCTTTTCCTCAAGCCGACAGTCTGCTTATCCCAATGATGATCCCATTGAGTGATGCAGCTGTCTGTTTAGCTTTTAATGTCACACTGTTTGGAAGCCGGATTTCCTCTAACAGAGCCATGTACTTCTCATTACTTCTCATAACATGTGATGATGAGCGACAGACTCAGGACTGCCATCAGGAGGGGACAGGAGGTACTACAATCAGGGGCCCCATGGTGTACAATTCACAGGGGCAGGGCTTGAGGCAGTGTGAGCAACATTTTAGTGAATCACCTGCAGGGATTTGATATACAGTCAAATCCCTATTTTACACCCCCTCATTTGACGTTTCTCAGATTTATTTTTTTATGTTCTAATGCATTTCAATGGTAACAATTCCTGGATTTCAGTAGGTTTTCCTGCATTTTAATAAGTTTGGCCCATTTTCATTAAGAATCCCTGTTTATCCCCTGTGTGTGTTAGTTTAAGTGTATTTTTTAATTGTTTACACCATTTCATTTTAAACCCTGTTTTTGCGTACTCCCATTTTATATTTTCCTTTATTTTATGATTTTTTTTTCTGGTCTCATGGAAAAGGTAAAATCAGGGTTTGACTGTATTGGGGGCATGGCTGGGGTAGATCAGGGGTGTGGCCATGTGTAATTTGTTTTCATTGTGACCCCATTCTGCATTTTGGTAGTGCCCACTGCCCAGGAGCCCCAGGTCACCAATGATTTAACAACTGGAGCTTCCTAGGGGTGGGCGCTACTATCTTTTAGTAGGAGTATTGGTGTCACCGCAGGTGCCTGCTATTGGCAAATAATTTCCCATGCTTTTTTTATGGAAACAGTGGCAGTCAATTTAAGATGTTTTAGCTGCCCCAGTTCCTTCACTATGTGAAAGTCTGGTTTCTTGTAATTAAGTTTTCACTTCTAATTCATTTTGATCAGCAACAGACATATAAAACTGTGCATGCCCTTTGTTAACGCTTTTCATGGAAATAAGCCGCAACACTGACTTCGGCAATTCTACATAGAAAAGTACATGTTTTAATAGATTTGAGTTAACTCAAGAATGTCATTGATATAAAATGAAATGGGAACATTAAAAAGGGGAAGTAGTCCACTATCTCTTTAAACATGGCGACTGATCCTGACGGTTGTAGATGCAGCTTGGTGTCATTGAGTTCTTTAATCACGTAAAAGTTAAATATGATAATAACCATAATAATGCCATTATTATTACCGGACACAGGGCTGAATCATTAGAAGACATCAGAGTACTTCTAGGAAGTTCCTATGGGCCAATGACATTCTGATTTCTAATTTGCAATACAGGTATAGGATCTATTATTTGGAACTATCGGACCTGGGGTTAAGATAAGGGGGTTTCTCATAATTGGGTCACCATGACTTAAGTCTACTAAAAAACATTAAATTACGTTGAAATCATTCTGTATCCGGTTTCTGTATAAGAGATCCCACACCTTTACAAATAAAGTTGTAGTTAAAGACAACTAGTAATGGTTAGAAATGGCCATGAATCTAAGTTCTTCCGCTGCATGCACATACACAGTAAGAAGACATGTAGAACTGCACAAACAAATACATTGGACTTTTATTTTCAAGGGAAATTTAAAGGGAAACGGAATGTTCAAAACAAGAGACAATGCACTGACAGGAAAGCAGTTCTCCCTACAATTCATACGCTGGGCATCCAAATGCACCCAGGACAAACATAATGGATTTATAGGGAAAAGGGCTTAACTGCTAAACACCAAATAAACTCAGCTAAAGGGTATAATAGCTCAAACCAATTTAGGGGACCTTGGGTAATAGTGTTGCTGGGGGGGGTCGGAATGTTTCAGACTGTTATGAGCACACACACTCGTTGCTCAAGCGTTTATGTGACAGCTATTGTATATGTTCCTGGGAACTTTTTATATGATGTTGGCCAGAAATCTTAATAAACAATAGAGTTAGCAGTTGTGTCATGAAACTAAGGTTTAATTATTAGAAATATAAAGTCCCTTTTAAAGGGGATCTGTTGCAAAAATTAAAATTTAATATAAGCTTCATCTCACTGAAATAAGACCCTTTCTAAATACAATCAATGAAACATTCTGTACAGTTTCAGTAATATAGTAGTCACGATGCTCTTCAGTATCTCACTCTCCACAACCTGTCACTCTTCATGCTCTTTTTATGCTGAGGTCTGGCTCAGATTTTGATTGACAGGTAGATCTAATATGTATTTTAGGAGGGCTCCCATTCTTAGCAGAATAATAAACCAACTCCAGCACAAACAAAAGGTAACAAAATAACAGACTCTGCCAAACACCCTGCATGCTGAGAAACAGTATTTCCATCAGAGCCGGTTATTTTTAAAAAGTGAGCACTTAGCTTAAGGGTGCAACCCAACCCCCGCCTAAAGGGTTTATTAGACCTAACTGTCAATCAAAAACTGACTCCACCTACTGCATGAAGACAGAATGAAGAGATACAGGTTGCTCAGAGTGGGATAGTGAAGAGTAACTTGATTACTTCATTTTTTAATTGATTATATTTAGAAAGTTTCTTATTTCAGTGAGATGAAGCTTATATAACATTTTAATTTTTGTGATAGATCCCCTTTAAATGTACCACAGCCCCCAAAAAAGCTGTATGACAACTTCTGCTGCAAATACACAAAATAGGAATGCTCTATGCATACTGATTGTCCTGTGTAACAAATGGATGTATACTATATTTCCTCTATGTGTAATTAGGACATTTGTTCTTCCATCATGTTCAAATTGTTTATTTGTTGGTGCTGACTTAAAAAAAGTACATTTTATATCAGTACTTGTCCTTTAAATCTAATAAATGGAAGCTGCACCTCTGTTTTCATATATATATATATATATATATATATATATATATATATATATATATATATATATATATATATATATATATAGACAGACAGACAGACAGACAGACAGACAGACAGACAGACAGACAGACAGACAGATAGATAGATAGATAGATAGATAGATAGATAGATAGAAAAATGCTATTACTTACACTGTATTTATTATTTAAATTTTGTTTCCTTCTGTCTTGGAATTATACAATCACAGCAAGCAGGCAGCAGCCATTTTGTGGACACGGTTATTAAGGGAAATGGTGTATCACCCCAAAATCTTGTGTATGCACCAGAATGGGGGACCTGATGTCCATGTGCAGTGCCATACACAATTATAGAGCCTGAGGAGGGAAGGGGGAATGTGAGGACATGTAGGAAGTGCTGAATGGAAAGTGAAAGTAATTGACTGCCCCTCCTCTATGCCACGGGCATAGAGACGGGGCAGGTAATATTTGATTGACAGTTTAGATATTTAAACACCTTTATAACAGGTATGGATGTTTTAATGAAAACAATTTTTGGGGTTTCATATTTAATTTGCAAAGGACTTTCATTATGCATCTTTTTATGTGTAGGTGACAGGTCCACTTTAAATCATGGGTCACCTGCAATTTGTTGCACAATTTCTGTGCGAGGTGGAGGAGGCAACATTACACAACTGTGAACAGTGAAAAGTGGCATTAGAATACAATTGATCTTGCCACATTGTGTATTGATTGTATGTGAATATGTATCCCAATGTAAAATTCCTGCACAAAAAGAGGTGTTAACTTGAAAGAACTGTAAACAAGCAACCCATGTAGTCACCATTTCACACCACTTTTCACACCAGAATTGATCCTTTTCTTTTATGTAAAGGGAGATCGTCTGACCTATGACCATTCAGCTATTGTTAACCTTCAATCTCTTGACAACATTGGGATTTTACATTTGAAATACTTTACCTGTTTAAAATATGAAATTATATTTTGCTGTTAAAATAGTTGTGTTTTTTTCTCCTGTAAACAGGGTACTGGTATAGTATCTGTTATCCAGAAAGCCGTTATCCAGAAATCTCCGAAAGACAATCTGCCATAGCCTCAATTTTAATCAAACAATTAAATAAAAAGAGTACCTTGTACTTGATCCCAACTAAGATATAAGTACTCCTTATTGAAGGCAAAACAATCCTACTGGGTTTAAGTAATGTTTACATGATTTTTAGAAGATTTAAGGGACGGAGATTCAAATTATGGAAAGACTTCTTATCCGGAAAAAAACCCAGGTCCAAAGCATTCTGGATAACAGGTCCCATACCTGTAATTGTTTCAAATGGCACCAAGGAGCTCTGTATAAACAACCCCATTCCCATAAACTGCAGCCTTTGTTAGGCTTTGGGTTAAGGAGCAGCTAATTAATAGTGGACTGGTTATTTGCTTTACTACCTTCTGACTGGTTATTTGCTTTACTCAACAAAACCAGGGTGTGGTTTATTTCAACAGGAGTTGAGTTACAAAATAAAATCTTTAGGTAAAAAAATAAAGTGATTTTATTTACTTGTTTAGTGCAAAGATTAAAAACCATAGATAATACACAAAACAATGGGCAAATGTATGTTCTGCACAAATCCTATAAATTGAGCTCATGTTGAAAACGTCGGTATATTAATTGTTTTTGGGGTGGGTTGGTTTGTTACTTCAGAGATCAAATCAAGGAGACAAATCCCTATGCCTCTCAAGTGATCCTCTGATCCTCCTCTATGCTGTTACTGTGCTGGGCTTTAGATGAAGGGGCTTCCACCTGCCCAACACAGCACTAGCAGCACTCTCTTTTGGGAACATTAAAGGACAGCTGCATTTAGTCTATTTTTGAAACTTCTTGTTGTCATAGCTCCGTAAGAAAATAGTTTTCATTCTGCACTTTAGTTGCCCTTTAATGTACTCACTTTCTCTTTAATTATAAGCATATTTTTTTTTTTAAAAGGTTTTATTTATTGGTTTGTACAACAAGATATTCGCCGATGGGCGCAATACAACATTCCTTCTCCACACTGGAGACCGAACCATAGTTTTGCATTATTCCAACAAGGCAGAGTGAATGAATGAACAAACCGTTTTTTTTACCCTTTTAACTTATAACAAGCACACAACAAATAGGGGGGGGGGAGAGGCCGTGTAGTTTACCCAGTGTATTCAGCCATACCTGTCCTGAGTGCTAATTTACCTGTTGCTTTGTGCTGTAGCAGAGTCCATAGTGTCTGCCCACGGGCCCCAGATTCTGTCAAATTTGTCTGGACAGCCTCGACCTAAATAGGTCAGCTTATAGAGTGGGAGGGCCTCATTTATCAAAGATTTCCAACCTTTCAAGGTAGGCGGGTTAGGTAGCTTCCATGCCAAAATAATGGATTTCCTAGCATAGAAGTACAGAAGTCTCAACAGGGAGCGCCTGTGCTTGTCTGGCTCTATGTGTTCCACCAGACCCAGGAGACACGCCTCTGGCGAGCGCACCTTAGGCAGGTCTAGAGTTTGTTCAATGAACGTTGTTACTTTTGCCCAAAATGTATCAATTATCGGACAGGTCCAGAAGGCGTGTATAAATGTGCCCGGACTGGCTCCACATTTGAAACAAAGGTTATTTGGCATAAGGCCCATTGAGTGCAACCTCGCCGGTGTGAGGTAAGTTCTGTGTATTGTGCGGTACTGTATCAGTGTATCATTACTACTAATAACGGAAGGCAAGTATGAGTGGGTGATGTCGTCCCAGTCTTCTAGGTCTAACTGCGGCATATCAGTTACCCACTTAGCGTAGCTATGTGCAAAGGGATTTCCCCTTTGCTTGTTGAGAATAGAATAGATCCGGGAGGTTAGCCCTTTCTTGACAGGTGCCCTGAGCCCTTCCTCAAGTGTTGAGAGGGATACCCTGGGAGGAGCAGGGAACTGGCTATTTGCTGCATGTCGGAGCTGTAGGTATCTGAACCACATATGTCTAGGAAGATTAAATTCCGTTGCTAAAGTTTCGTAAGATTTAAAGTTTTGGTTTTGGTACAGTTGTCCCACATATTTAATTTTGTACTTTGCCCACAGTGCTGGGTCCGGAATGGACATAAAATGACTCATGCGGGGGTTACACCATATAGGTGTGAAGGGAGAAACAAGGTTTCGTGCCTCTGTGTCATACTTGAGGGCCGTTTCCCATATCTTCGGCAACATACTTATAGTAGAAGGGGGGCACCCCCCTTTGAGTGGACCCCCGTAGGGGAACGTTAATTATAAGCATATTTAGATGTTTTTAAACATAATTTTAAATTTCCTGTACAATGTGTATTTCGTTTTGTGTGTATATTTTTTATTTATATAGTGCTACTCATATACGCAGCACTGTACAACAGTAGAACAATAAATTAACAGAACAGACAGGGGTCATTGCAGTAATACATACAAATACATAAATACAAAGTACAGTTGCATTAAAGATTAAGAGCTAAGCAATAAAGATACAAGAGGAAGGAGGCTTCTGCCCGTAGAGCTTGCAATCTAAGTACTATGAAACCAATATAAAATATAACTCCCCATCCTTCTTTAAAAAACACCAGCAAAATGCTATTGGCCACCCATATGTCCAGACTTTCGGACATCTTACATATGCATACATGCATTTTAGCTGTAGATTATAGCTACTTAATACCATAGCAAAAGTATCACATACAGGCTTGACTGTTACTAATTGAACAACTGCAGTACTTCCTAGGTGTAATGCTGTTTTACCAGTCATGATATGATTTCCATTTCACAAGGCAGCTCCAGGGTATCTCCCTCTCTCTTTGATATCCTGCTGCAAAACTCTGATGGAGAGTGAGCTACACAATCTGTGCTCTCCGAATGGCCTCCTTCCTAATCAGCAGAATGAAATCCCGTGGCACTTTTCTTTATGAAAAGGCGAGAGCTCCTCATTCCTTGTATAAATTGTAACCCAATAGCTCATAATGAAAAGCTGCCACTATTGTTTCTTTCGATCACTTGGTTCATAGTTAGAATTGGTTGTACTGCAACACCAGACAAGGAAACAAACAATTGAGTAGTGATGGTAGTAGTGAATTTATCCATTCATGAAACGCAATGGTGATGCCATTTCACACCTGGCGTGAAAATGGCGCCAATTCACACCTGGCGAATGTATTCCCCCATCACTACAATTGAGTTTATCCCTTATCAATCTGTCTATTTATATATCTATCTATTGACACAGGTATGTGACCTGTTATCCAGAATACTGCGGGTTTCCGGATAATGGATCTTTCTATAATTTGGAGCTCCATACCTTAAGTCTACTAGAAATCATGTAAACATTAAATTAACCCAATAGGCTGGTTTTGCTTCCAATAAGGATTAATTATATCTTAGTTTGTATCAAGGTACTGTTTTATTATTGCGGATAAAAAGAAAATCATTTTTAAACTTTTCTGTAAAATGGAGCCTATTGGAGATGGCCTTCCTGTAATTTGGAGCTTTCTGGATAACAGGTTTCCAGATAATGGTGTGTGTGTGTATATATATATTTATATGTGTGTGGATTGTCAATTGGTGTTAGTGTTGCAGTGACACTTATACTGAATTAAATTGGACTTCTTAAAGTAGTCCAACACATTTCTTGACACACCTATCAGCTTTGATAAATGTGTCTATTCACTATCACTTTCCTGACTGTCAGAAATTTGTCCTCACAGTAAAGAAAAATGTTGTTAGATGGTAATATAGATTGAACTTCTCAGAAACCTGAATTCCCCAGCCTAATCTATATAAATCCCCATCCACCTAGAGAAGGTGAACAACATGGTTTCGAACTCTTTGTTTTCAAATGAAAACTCCCGTTGCACTTATACGGCCCTCCTTCTATAACATACCATCAGAATTAACCCTTACAGTCCCACGGGAACCCTTGCTTATCCAATATTAATATTGAGGCTTATGGCACACAAGACATTTTGATGAACTCAATGCTCTCAGACAGAATCACACTGATCAATATAGTCTTTTCTGCCAGCAGCCATTATCCACAAATGAGACTGCTATACCTGCCTGATGGAGCTAGTGTCTGCCAGAAAGGGTAGGTTTATCCATTCTGTGGGTGCTACTGGGAATCAAAAACAATAACATTTCTGTTCCTTACTGAATCCCCTCAATTAATTGAAAAAAAAATAACTTAAAAAGTCACACATGAAACATGAAACCAACAACAATTTGCACGTACAATTAGTTCTATCATTACAGTATTTTTCTAATAAAACATGTGTATTAAAAAATTATTTCTATTTGCAACCTTTGCCCAACCTAGTAAATCCTAGGAAACTGTAAATGGCATGACTTTTGGCAGTCAAGGAAATATTCTCTGAAAGATAACTCTAATCCTCTTTAAAACCCCGTGTGAGGTTTTATCAGAGAAGAGATCTAGAGACCAACACTCAAGGGTAAAGAAATCTTTAAAATCCTCATCTGTCGACGCTTCACGTCTCTTTATTAAGAAGAAGGACAAGGCGTTTTCATGGCACGATTACATAAAGAGACGGGTACAGGTGCATGGATTCTGTAATTGGTTGCACATGGGGAAAGCACAAAATCATGTTTAAGGGGATATATCATGTTTTATATTGAAAAAAGTAAGGTCTCTGGGCTTCCTGGTTAATAAAAAGAGGGTCTGGCCAAGATCACAACACCAACAAATAAGCCAGATCAGACTCAATTCTATAGAATGATTCACTCGAATAATGGAGGCAAAACTAAGAAATGGGCAACAGCAACTAACTAGTAACTAATATTGAAATCCTGCATTCCTAGTGATAGTGGCATGTTGCTAGACTGCAACTTCTAGACCGTATCAACATATACTATAGGGTAGTAGTAGCCCTGAAACATCTGGGGAACCAAGTTTAAAAAACAGGGATCTATAAAGTAGGAATGTGAAAAGGAAAATAGGCTCAATTTTTTTGAGGTAACTAGTAGAATGAGGAGAGCAATCCAAGGTAGAATATCTGCAACAATGTAGTTTATTAGCAGCTACAAAACACTACATGTTTGCGTTTGAGGCCCGAAACATGTAGAGTTTTGTAGCTGCTAATAAACTACATTGTTGCAGATATTCTGCCTTGGATTGCTCTCCTCATTCTACTAGTTACGTTTATATTGAAGTCTTAGAGGAAAGAAGCACCATTGCATTTAAAAACCGGGCAGTGCGCTGAAGTAATCCAGTATAGCGATCGATTTTTTTGACATGGGCACGTTAAGTTGCACTTATGTAAAAAAAGGTATATAAAAACTGTCTGAACTTCCAGCAATAAAAATAAATGTATTTTTTTACATGGACAATCCTTAAGTTGATTAGAAACCATGATGGCCTGTCTGTGTGCCCTAAAGGTGGACATAAACCCACAGATAATATCTTACAAAACAAATTTTAGTACGATATTCGGTGCATGTATGGTAGGAAAGAGCCGACCGATATCGGTAGAAGACTTTGATATTGGTCAGCAGGGCCGGAACTAGGGGTAGGCAGAGTAGGCATGTGCCTAGCGCGCAAAGCTTGAGGGGCGCTAGGCACCTACCCCTAGTCCAGCTGAGTAAGTGCCGCTCCAGTCCATGCACCTGTTTGTGCACATGCACGTACATGAGGGGAGAGTGTACCTGGAGAGGAGAGGTCCACGCAGCCGGTTAGTGCGCATGTGCGTGCCTCCTATGCGTGCAGTCAGTGAACATGCACGCGGACGTCCTATGTGTACGGTCAGTGTGCATGTGCGGTGGGGGGGGCGTCACGGCTGACTGGGTTGCCTGGGGCTCCCGGCCAGCATGGCCCGGCCCTGCTGGCCGGCTCGTCGATCTAATTCAGCTCTACATATGTGTATTGAAACGGACGATCTTTCTTGGAAAGATCTTTTCCAAGAAAGATCGTAATTGTTACATCTATGGCCACCTTTAGACTTACAATTCCATTATATCCTTTATGTACCTTGTTCCATTGTGCAGTGTTGGATTCTGGGAGCTGATGTCCCATTGCTTTTCAGAGAATCTTACTATGGAATGCAGAGGTACTTTATTTCTCAGAATCCAACACTTCACAATGGAACAAGGTATGGGAGCGGTTGCATGAAATTGTAAGGCAGTGATCCCCAACCAGTGGCTCGTGAGCAAGTTGCTGCTCTCCAATCCCCTTGGATGTTGCTTTTAGTGGCCTCAAAGCAGGTTCTTATTTTTGAATGCCAGGCTTGGAGGCAAGATTTGGTTGAACAGAAATTTGGAGTACTGCCAAACAGAGTCTCCTGTAGGTAGGGTTGCCACCTTTTCTGGAAAAAAATACCGGGCTACCTATATATTTAACTTTTTTCCCTATTAATAACATTGGGATCAGCCATGATTTTTACCGGCCACACCAGTAAAATAACGGCCAGGTGGCAACCCTACCTGAAGGCTGCCTGTCTCCAGGAACATTTCCATGCTTGTGTTGTGTCCCCAACACTTTTTACATTTGAATGTGGATAAAAAAAGGTTGGGGACCCCTGCTATAAGGGGAGTTAGGAAAAGAGAACTGTATTTATTTCTGGAAGTTCATATAGAGTTTATGCACCGTTTCTACATAAGCACAACTGAATGAGCTCATGTCCTATGGGGGGAAGGGTAAAAATTCCATTTAAACTGTGGGGCATTTTTAGGGACATAACATTAATTACACAGAGCTACTGTGCATGGGAACGAGTATGGCAGCCCTGTGAACCAATTCAGTCGAGGAGCTGGGTTTTAATTGATCTTTAAAAACCTGGTTTTGCTTCATGGAAACCAGCAGAAGAATGTACTTGATTCGCTTGTAAAAATCATATTCGATAACTTGCAAGATTTGCATAGCAGATTAGGTTGTTGATTACTTTAAGTTCCAAGTGGAATGGTTAATCACATGCAATATGTAAATGTGTCCTGCTTGAGACGTACTGTACCTTCTAACTGCTGAACACAGAGAATAATCTCTCTTTTTTCCATTGTTGTCATCGCTTGTTTTAGCCCAAAGGGCACATGGGCTGGGCAGATCCAGTTTTTGTGAGATAAAGGTGTTATTCTGTTTCCTTCTGATTTTCCTCTTAAATAAAGTTCAGGATTATTGCTGCTTTTCCCACTGATTTTTCTCACAGTATTGCGCTTGGATCCAAATATTCGTTTTAGGACTGCTGGCCTAATAGAGATTATGGCTCAGGGAGGGGAGATTGCTTGGGGCTGAAGGAAATCTTTTGCTTTACCTAAAGAAAACATAATCAGCTAAAAATATTCAGTTAGTAGCACGTTGGACATCTGCTGCCCCCCACCTCTTACCCACCCCCACAACGAGGGGCCCGCACAGTAAGCAACTTCTTATGGGGTCATATCAGGTGACAGAAGTGGTCTGTGTCACCATAAGCCTTAATGGGAAAAAAATGCAGACTTTAGCCTTTGTCAGAGAACATCAGGTAACCACTGAGTCTTCCAGTCCCAGACGCTCGTACAGGATCAGGGCGTAATCGCCCAGCAGTACATGACGGCGGCCGCAGAAAAGAACTAAGGCTTACGATTTTGGTTTATTGTCATAAATGAAAAATGCATCAGGTTCTAAACTATTTATAATCCTGTCAAAATAACTTCTTGTTAAATCCGCTAATACACTCTGTTACAGGATAAGCTCACAAGAGTCAGTAAACAATAAGCTGCAGCATTCTTATATCAATTGTGCCTTATGTTAGGTACGGTTCAGTGCAATAGAAACATTCCTTGTGTACACCAAGCTTAAAATGCAGTGTCTGTGTTTTTTTTAATTGAAGTTCCACTCCTTATATAGACACAATGGCACTAAACACAGATATTTGCGTTGGAAACCTAATGCAGTCTAATCTAAGCAACCCTTCATCATACCTCCCAACTGTCACGTTTTTAGAGGGACAGTCCCTCTTTTGACAACTAAACCCACAGTCCTTCGTTTGTACTGGAAAGTCCCATTTTTCTCTGCACTGAACAGCCAGAAAAAGAAACAAAGTTTCTAACTTAATTGGATTTTGGCAAAGAGCCGCCACAGCAGCTGATAAGATACTTTTGTAAGAATTTCGAGATAAGCAAGTAAGTAATTGTAACAATATAACATAACAGGTCCCGTGGGAAAAGTTAGACTCACAGTGTAAAGGACAATTCACCTTTGTTAGCAAAACTGTAATAACTGGAAAAAAACACAGAAATATGTTCAAACTTTTATAACCTGCCAAATTTTGAAAAATGAACATGGTAATTAGGGGTGTGGCCACAAAAATGGGCGTGATCAAAAATATTTCACCATGCTACGCACGGCAACTTTTTTGTCCCTTTTTTTATTTCCAAAATGTTGGGAGGTATGCTTTATATATATTATTGTTCAGCAGTGCCATCTGTGTATCCCTGTATATGAAAAGTGGGAAATGCAATATAGTTGCCTTGGACTTGTGGCATGTATTTACTAAAGTGCAACCAGATTCCTAGAAAAACATAGGAGTATCCAGCACCGTTATAATACATACACTGGGCTCTGTGATCTGAACTCTATTCTGTTCTAATTCTATGTCCAGTTCTGATGACGGGGTTTCACTTAAACAATTTTAATCTCAGCACAAGAGTCCACAAACGATCATCATCATTTATTTGTATAGCGCCGACAAGATACGCAGTGCTTTACCTTAGTTATAACAAACAGGGAATAAATGGTGGATAACAAACAAGGGTTAGGGAGGCTATAAGGCTGCTGCTGTTTTTTAGCTGGACAACCATGCCTGAATCTTACCAAGGAGGCTGCTGTTTGTTTTAATGGAGCCATTGAAAGGTGGATTTTGGCCATAAAAAGGTTGTGTTTTCTGTCCAAAATCCAGTTGTCAACACCGATATATACATTAATACTAGTGACAAGCTCACGCTTCTCCAGGTTTGGGTGATTTTAACATTTTGCAATATCCAATAACCTAAAGCTGCTGCGGTCACAATGACAGACAAAAGTGGTAGTTCAGCAACAGATGGTGAGACTCAGGCTGAATTATCATATGTCCAGACTGGTATCAGATTTGTATCTGGCACTGCCCTAGGCACAGCCTTTTGTCCACTTCTCTCCTATCCAGTTGGTGCATGCACTGTACAGTCTATGGGAATGTGCCAGTCAAGGAGAGAAATACCCCCTGCCATTTAGCTTTGATGCCAGATTTATCCAAAACTGTCTGGCAGGGCCGGATTAAAGAAATTTGGGATTTTTTTTAACTAGGCATCCTATACTGTCCCACCATAAACACTATGCCTATGTAAAAATATACTATATTATTTACCAGACTCATAAGTAAACAATACAGATCATTGGATGTAATGAGCCTTAAAACTGTCCAGCTGAAATTGTGCAGTGATCTGAGTAACCAATGGGAACTCTCCAATCAAATGAAATCTAATCTAAGGTAAAAGTATGTAGTGGAATGTTTCTATTGTGTATTGTGCATATGTAGTACATTTTCAGTTGGAGCTTTAATCACAAGCACATCTCATTTTTGGTTGAGTTGACTTGGGAGGTAGTTATGGGTGTCTTTTTTACTTTAGGTCTGGAAACTAATATCAACCAATTGCATGTTTGATTTTAATATTCCAAGTGCAGTAGATAAATACAGGTATGGGATCTGTTATCTGTAAAGCTAGTATCTAGAAAGCCCTGAATTATGGGAAGGCCATCTCCTATAGGCTCCATTTTAATCAAATAATTTACATTTTTAATAACTTCCTTTTTCTCTGTGATATATTGTACTTGACCCTAAACAATATATAATTAATTTACATTGGTGGCAGAACAGTCCTATTGGGTTTATTTGATGTTGAAATGAAACCTTTTAAGATACGGTGATCCAAATTACAGAAAGGCCCCTTACCCTGAAAACACCAGGCCCCAAACATTCTGGATAACAGGTCCCATACCTGTATACAGTTAGCTGTTGATTGCCAGGAGTTACTTTGATCACTGTTATGAATAGTTGTTATTTATTGCACTTTGCTTGTCAAATTTAATATTCAGTGGCAGCCAATCAATAAGATCCATATTACTGGCCATGGGTAGTAATGAGGGTGCTGAGATTTGAGCATTGATGACCCAGTGGCTCATATTTGGCTGCCCCCAGCTGGCGTGCAATAACACAGCTCAGTAAAACAGAAGGGAGTAAACTATTCAGCCCTATAATTCTTTCTCCATGCTGCTTCCATTTGGTAAGCCGCATGAGGTGCTCCAGTCAATGGAGCTAAGAGAGAGGAATGATATTTTAAAGGCAAGAGCACATCAACTTTCTTCTGCAAAAGAATCTGTGTAATTATCTTAATATCCAGAGATTTCATCCATAGTGCTGCTAATCAACCATAGCTGTACAGTCTTTATTATGGTTAAACATTACAGTAGCAATCACATCCTAACATTTCATTTAATATTTTTGTACAGCCCTGCAGGAAAGAGTTGTTCGCTAGAGTTTGTAACGAGCTCAAATATTAAAATATGATTAGGTTAGCACTGTACAAATCTAATTGCCACATAATCACACAATTGCAGTGTACAATGTACAAAATATTATATCTTATAACTCCCTCTGATAAAGCGCAGAAGCAAATATCTTCCAAGCGCATAATTAAAGTATTTGGACGGATAAAGCAATCAGTTCATGTTTGAATTCGCAATTTAGATCCCCGTACCTTGTCTCCTAAAAATCATTTTAAGATTAATTAAACCCAATAGGATTAATTATATCTTAGCTAGGATCAAGTACAAGGTACTGTTTTAATATTACAGAGAAAAAGGAAATCATTTTTTTTTTTTTTTTTTAAAAAAAGTGAATTATTTGATTAAAATGAAGCCTATGGGAGATTTGGAACCTTCTGGATAACGGGTTTACTGTTTACAGATCACATACCCGTATTATCATGATTACTCTTATATGAGAAACCAGCCAAGGGGAAGGGGTATCATTCATCTGCTGTGCTCTAATGTGTTTCACGAGTTGCAGTAGCAATGGTGTATAAGCAGCAGCAACAGCTTTCTTCCTTGGAAATCTTGGTGATATTGGAAGGAATATGTTGTGACATGTTGGCTCCTTGGTGAATCACACATGGTTTAGCTTACAGATGCCTCCTTTTGCATTTGTATGCATTGTTTGCTTTAGGGTGTGTGATTGCAGAGGATTTCCATTAAAAAGAATAAGGAGGCGGATGTTTACTTCTTACTATAACAAAGCTGGGTTTAGCTCTTATCTGCTTCACCTACACTAAGAATATTAAGCAGAAAAAAATATTCCTTAAACTCTTGAGGATCTTCAGTGTTTGCAAGAGGGATAACAGATTTATGGTTCACTTACCCATTGTAATTATTGTCTTTATTGCATTGAGATTTACAGGCGTAGTGCAAAATAACACAATAGTTACCTGCTTACATCTTCAGATACAGGCAGGGCCGCCATCAGGGGCGGGACAGGGGGGAGAGTTGTAGGGGGCCCGAGGGTAAGGGGGGCCCGGTAACGCCACACTTACTTGATTAGCCAGGCCCCCCATCTTTCTGAGAGCTGCTGACTTTGAGAAGGCATGGACGTTTTAGGGGCCCTGGCCACCAATTTAGGCCACCAAATTTTTTTTCTCATGTGGGGTCCTAGCCACCAATATTTTTTATTGAGGGGGCCCTGGCCACAAATGTTTTTTTTTTATGGGGGTTCCTGACCACCAATATCTTTTTATTTTTTATTAACATGTGGGAACCCTAGCCACCAATATTTTTTTTTGTTTTTTTACTGTGGGGTGGGGAGGGCGGACCTGTAGGTGGGGCTTGCGGTGGGCGCAGCCAAGGGGACCCAGGAAATTTTGTCGTATGGGGCCCTGCGATTTCTGATGGCGGTCCTGGATACAGGTAGGATTTTTTGTTTGATTGCTGGGAAGTACGGCTTCACAATGCAGCCTTTTGTTGCAGAAGAAAAATACAAATTAATGGGGTGGTTCACCTTTAAGTTAAAGGAACAGTAAAGCTCCCCATAGACACGACGATTCTTCTTGCCGAACGACCGATTTTAGGGAAGTCCGACCAATCCTTCGAAATTATCGTGCAGTTAGTGGGATTCGAACGATTGTACATCTTACGATTTTTCGGCCGACATCTGTCAGGAAATTGATCGGCCAGGTCAAAAAATCTTTGCCGGTCCCAGTGCAATCTATCTATGTTTGCAGGGCCAAGCAGGCACCTCCCCTTGGTTTTCCTGGCAAATTGGTCTATTCAGTTGATGGTCAATTCGTACGATCGTTCCGAGAAAATCGTGGTCTCACGATGAGGATCGGATCTTTTAAAAATCTCAACATCTATGGCCAGTTTAACACCAAAAAAATGAAAGTGTTTTAAAGTAATTACAATAAGATGTACCGTACTGTTGCCTTGCATTGGTAAAACTGATGTGTTTGCTTCAGAAGTACTACTATAGCTTATATAAACAAGCTGCTTTGCAGCCATGGGGGCAGCCATTCAGTCTGAAAAAAAAGAGAAAAGGCACAGGTTAAAAAGTAGATAACTGAAATCTTTTCATTGTATTCAACAGAGCTTACCTGTTATCTGCTGTGTAACCTAAGCCTTTTCTCATTTGTTGCCCCCATGGCTGCACAGCAGCTTATCTATAAGTATACCAGTGCAGGGCAACAGTACATAATAGATGAATTACTATAATTTTTTGGTGTTACTGTTCCTTTAACTTGTAGCTGAGGCTAATACTAAGCAACTCTTCAATTGGCCTTCATTTTTTTCTTTTTTAAAGTCTTTTAATTATTTGTCTTCTTCTGACTCTTCTTTTCTGAGTATAAAATATAAAACACTGTAATACATTTCTTGTTGCTATAAATAGTAAATGTGACCTACATTACTGGCACCACTATTACCAACAATCCTTGATATAAAATGGAAATGATAAACCCATGCTTCCAAGGCAATATGTTTAAATCTAACTTTTTATGCTAATTTAGAATGGAATCAGCCCCATTATATTGCATTGATAAATTCCTGTTCCTGCTGAGGCTGGGTATGCTGTCTCATTCTTGTGCTAAACAATGTCCTTCCTTATTATCCATTCTCTTTTATGTGCTTTATGACAGCCAACTCAATTTGTTTTATCGATTACATCCAATTTATTTTTTTTGGCACAAGGAGGGAGATAATGAAAGACATGCAGGCTCAGAATATTTATCATTGCAAACAGAGAACGAAGCACACGTACATTTTCATGTGATGCATAGAAAGGTAATGGATTACATTTGCAGATTAATTACAGAATAGCACAATAATCTGGTGGATGGGGAGTCATATATACAGAGTTTGCCCACAGCAGGTTCCCGCTATTACTGTTCAAGGTCGCTGGCTGGTGTAGAAGTGACTGAATGGTCACACAAAGCAGAACCCTCATCGTAACAGAGATGTAAATTTAATTTAATCAACAAACATCTCTAACCATATAGTTATTTGTTGGGTGTTTATCGAAACCCCTCCCCACAATCCCCATAATCATGGCTGAGACAAACAGAAAGTGTTTGTCCTACAAGCATTCACTAGGGATTGTTTTCGCTCTTTGGATACAGCCAACTGAGATGCTAGTAAGCCCCAAAACAATAAAAGAAATGAATGCATCTGGCCTAAGCTTGAACAGCCAAGTCAGAAAAGCCTGGCTTTGTTCCTTGGGATTTCTTATCTCTTTATACCACAGGTACTGTACAATCCATCCACCAGTGAGTAGCTACATCTGAGAAATTCTGCATACAGCATATGCATATATGATTACTGTCATATGAAAGTAAAAAGGCCATCTCCCATAGACTCCATTTTAATGAAATAATTCAGATTTTTAACAATGATTTCCTCTTTCTCTGTAATAATAGAACAGTACCTTGTATTTGATCCCAACTAAGATATAACAAAACAATCCTACTGGGTTTAATCAGGGTTTATAGGATTTTTAGTAGACCTAAGATATGGAGATCTGAATTACGGAAAGATCCCTTATCCAGAAAACACCTGGTTCTAAGCATTCTGGATAACAGTTCCCATCCCTGTACTAACACATTCATTTTAGAGAAATGTAATATTGGGGAGACTGGAAAGTGATACATTTGAGGGGCTGCGTGACCAGTTGGTTGATAAGTGGAATTACTAGGGATACACCAAATAAACTATTTTGCATTCGGCCGAACCCCGAATCCTTTGTGAAAGATTTGTCCGAATACCAAACCGATTCCGAATTTGCATATGCAAAATAGGGGTGGGAAAGGAAACATTTTTTACTTCCTTTTTTTGTGACAAAAAGTCACGCGATTTCCCTCCCCACCCCTAAGGATTCGGATTCGGTTCGGCCGGGCAGAAGGGTTCGGCAGAATCCGAATCCTGCTGAAAAAGGCCGAACCGAATCCTGGATTCGGTGCATCCCTAGGAATTACCTGTTTTTATTTTGTGGTATAATAAATGGTTGAATGTGAGCTGATCTGATTACTTTTGAATTCATGTTCATAAATCAGGATGTATTGATTTGCATTCACGGAAGCAGGATACCAGGAGATATGAATCAAAAACAATTATATTATTGTGATGACAGTCCAGATCTTCATTGAAAATACATGCATTATGTTGGTAGATTCAAGATATGTAGTTACCAAAAAGCACTATATACATTGGCATTCACACCTAAATAGGTTGCTGTGTCAGTGGCTCTGACTCAAAACACCAGTGCTTTATCAGTGCTTTATCCTTCTTGGCCACAACTTAGCTACTGAGCTTTGTGTCTATATTATTGTGTCCCTGGCACTACCTACTGGAGCCCTTACATTTAAAAACATGCTAGTAAGTCCACAGACTGAACTAAGTGCCACAGGACCAGTCATTCCACTTTACCTCCATATTCAGACTTTGCATGACATCCCTGTACCCTATCAGAACTCATGCAATGCAATTACATAATGGGACAGTGGTCACCCAATGACACCATGTCTCACTGTGGAAGCCAAACTTTCTATATGGGTGACTCCTGGCATCTATGATAGTAAGATATTGCTTGGGCTTCCTCTGCTTCTTCTATGGTAATCTTCTGTGTCCCATCTTTTGTTGTAATTCCATATTGGGACACTGTTGCAGCTCCAACTCCACATGTGGCAACTTTTAGGTTTCCAGCAGTTATTAATTATGTTAGTCGTAGTTCCATATAGGCACCTTTGGTTTTGCAGTTATAGGAGTTAAGTACGATACTCGGTGTGTATATGGTGGGAGTTAAGAAGACCGATATTGGCAAAAGACTTAGATATTGGTAGTGTCATCGATCAGCCAAGGCTGAACATTTTTATCAGACGCCTTTGAAGGTGTACGAACATCTGCCAAAAGTTAAAGGAGAAACAAACCCCTTATTAAAAAAAAACCCTGCCCCACTACCCCATATAAACCCCCCGGCCTAGATGCTTACCTGGACAAATGCCCTTAACTTTTTACTTACCCCTCGGTGCAGATTCAAGGATTGGAGTTTACGGCAGCCATCTTCCGGGTCTTTGTGTCTTCTTCCAGCATTTTAGTAATTTCTGACGATTTCGGCACATGCACCGCTACACTGGTCTCATTCTCGAAGACCCGGAAAATGGCGAAGTGAACTGCAATCCCTGAATCTGCACCAAGGGGTAAGCAAAAGGTTAGAAGCATTTGCTTGGAGTAGCAGCTAGGCTGCTGGGGAGGAGGGAGGGGGTCTATGTGGGGTAGGGGGGCAAGGTTTTTTTTAATAAGGGGTTTGTTTCTCCTTTAATGCTGAATCATCAGACACAGGGAGATGTCTTTTATTTCTACCTGTATATCTGACAATAGCTGCTAATGTTAGTAGAGAAAACAAAAGTGTATAGCCACCTTTAGATGTAGTGAATGCTAGGAGCTGTAATTCTAAACCTTCTGCACACCTCGTGGATGCCAATCTCTGCACTGGTTCCTGATATCATGGGAAACAATAATAGTCACCAGCAGTGACTGTAGAAAACATAAATGAAAAGCCACTTGCACTGCTTGATTCAGATTTTTTCATGAGAAGCAGTCCCCAGTGACTCAGTGAGTCATCATGAAGCGCTGATGTATAAAATTACGAGATGATGCCATTTTTACCAGCGCTGATTCCATTTCAGAAAAATTACAGTTTAAGAAATTTGAGCTCGTTGGATGAGATGATCATGTCAATATATTTGCATCAGACTCCTCTGGGAGCATAAAGAATAAGGGCTGCGTGTCTGATGGATGAAAACGAGAAGGTGCTGCGTGAGAATGTTACCAGCATAGAACTAGCCTAAATGTGTGTAATATCTGTTATTAACTGGGTTACTAAGCTCAGGTCCACTGCCAGTATGAACCAGTAGCTCCAAGGGACTCTTCATCATCTCCAACATCTACTCTTGTGTCATCACTCCAGAAAGGGGTTATCTTCATGCCTGCAAAAGACTGCTGCCTCTTCTCATGCTGCCATGTGTTAACTGACAGCTACTATTGATATTGCTTTAATCTAGCAGTGCCTTTATCCTCCTCGCCTATCAAAAGTTCTATCAAGCCTTTATTCTGGCAGCGAGTGAGTTAGTATTAGCCCCTAAAACAGCAGCCTCTCGTATTAATCTGCATGAATAAGCCCATAAATATTTAAGAGGACCCCATATGCTACGCACGAAGCTATTTAGGTCAGACAGAAACAACGTGGTTCAAAAAAAACATGGGTTAACCCCTTCATTACTATCCGCTGAAAAGATCAGGAATATGGAAATGTTAACATTTTGGCATGCTTGACTGTTCATAGCCGTACACCTTCTGGAATGGTTTGATTTGACATTTTCCAGGCTGCCCTTTTTTTTCTTTTTCTTCCTCCTTTCAAGAATCCACATGACAAGCCAGGGTGGAAATGCACTGTTAACTCCACAGCTTTTCTGTGAATATTAGTCTGTAGCAGACAATGAGTTTTATTAACAGAGCTCAGTTTTTGCGGTGACCTCTTTGGATTTGACACCATGAATTGTTCTTACACTAAAGAACAAAGCAAAAGGCCATGGTTACATATTCCCACGCAGTTACAGCATGAGCAGCTGGAATTGTCAGACATTGCTCCTGGCCAGTTATTCCTGCCGGTTTGTCTTTATTAGTCGCAGCAATAAGTGACCAGCAGAAGGTCCCATTAAATATGATAGGCGGGATTATTTATTAATGCTCTATAATCTTTATTTATGCCATTCAATCGAAACCTTTGCAAATAAACGAAAGTTAATGAAAGAGAATATATGTTTGGTTGCTATAGGCAAAATGTTACTGTGTGCACTGGCAAGCATATTTAATTATACCTTAAGTCAAGCTAGGGAAACCCTGCAACAGTAGTATCAGTGTCCTATCATTAGTTTTATTTCTGCTAGGCATACATAAGCATGCATTTTATAATGTTATGTATACGCCTCTGCTTACCCTGACAGTTTCTTCTATACATGTAGCACATAATGGTCTGACAGTAGCTTTAGAAATATAATTTTAATCAAAAATGCAATTTAAAGTTTTTAAGTTTCTTTTTACTCTATTGAGTGCATTTGTTTTCCTCTTGCTAATGTATTACTATAGTTTATGAAAGAAAAGGTAAGTGGTAACTCCCTGTAATCGAACCTTGGAGATTAAGGTTTCATGGTCTGGTGAATGTTTCAATCCGGGTTCCTTTCTTTGTATCCGGATACTGTCAGATAATCAGGTTTCTTTTTATTCTGGACAGTAATGGTAAAAGTTGTCTCTTTGCCTCTACTCTGTAGTTCCAGGCAGATTTGTATGGAAAGTTTATGACACAGAGCTGCTATTGTGCTGCCTTTCATCTGCTTATTTCTATTAGCCATCTATATACAGTATACAGGGTTAAAAGCTTTAATGTAATCCTTTGAAAAAAAAAAGAAAGACATCTGGCCACCATCCGCAAGTTCTGTTGTGACTTTTATAATTACCGGGGAAGAATTAGCCATTGATTAGCAATACTTCCTTATGAACCGTAACGAAACAAAATATTTCCTCTATTAATTTTTTTTTTCTGTGCAAATATATATGGATAGGAACATTCATTAGTACAGCATTGTAGAGCATCTTTAAAGGAGAAGAAAAGGTAAAATTACTGGGGGCTGTTGCCTTTCAAACCTTCAGAAGGAAAACAGAGGAGTGTTCTGATGATTCTTTGCTCAGGAAAGAGATCAGATGCCTCAGATTACCTTTAAAATCTCCTGAGCAGAGCAACACTTCTCTGTTCTCCTTCTGAAGGTTTATCTTTCTGACCAGCAGGTGGTTACAAAAATCGTTATATTGGCAGTTAATAAAACCTTAAATAGACCTGAAATGGAAAAAAAGTAGCAAAATTGCTAGAAAATCTATTTTTTTTTATGTTTACGTATCCTTTAAGCACAGAAATCTAGTGATGAGAACGTGGTGAGGCTGATGCTAAAGTGCAGTTACCCATAGCAACTAATAAGAATAATAATTGTAATTCAGCACATAGGCAAGTGTAAGAAATTGTTTTTGTTTTTGTGCCTTGGTGTTTTACCATAAACACACATATTTATATATATATATATATATATATATATATATATATATATATATATATATATATATATATATATATATATATATATATATATATATATATATATTGTATATATTTCTAGTAATTTGGCAAACTGATAGTTCTCTTGCAGATCTTCGATTATATGTGGAACAGCAACTCACATGTACAGTTAGATCCCAGTTGGACTTTTAAGATGTGATATCCCTGCATATTTATGGATCTGCATAAGGTTTTAAAAGGCCAGTATTAGTAACAACTTTGTAATGTAAAATATGTTATTCACAAACAGCATAGCAGAGATAATTACCTGTAGCAGCTGCGCAAATAAAACAATGCTTGGCAGCAGCAGTCCTATTGTTTATGAGAAAGATTTTCATCTTTCAGATGCGTGGAGAGCCATGTCCTCTGTTTATGTATTAACAACACCATTGTATTATAAATAGCTTTTCTGTTATCAGCTATGCTAAAGTGCACCCTATAGACCTATTAGACTATAAAACAGTTGCTTACTTAAACTTTATAAGGGGTAAATTTGATAAATACAGAGCAAAAGTATATTTAAATGCTTATAAAAGCCTTTCATTTTATGATACTGGCCCTTTAAGGGTAAGGTCACACTGGGAGATTCAGGAGATTCGCCTAGAGACTAATTGCCTTTTGTTTTGAGCGAACTGCTTCCCCCTGTCTTCCGCCTGCTAGAATGAAAAATCAGCTGCAGCAAGGCACTTGCGGCACTTCGTTTTCCGAAGTCGGCCAAGGTTTCCTCATGAGGCAACTTCGGGCGACTTCGGAAAACAAAGAGCAGAGAGTAGCATGCCGCAGGCAATTTTTCATTCTAGCAGGCGGAAGACAGGGGGAAGCAGTTCTGGGAGATTAGTCATCCAAAAGAAGAGACGATTAGTCGCCAAGCGACTAAATCTCTCCGAATCTCCCAGTGTGACCTTACCCTAAGAAATATATATTTTTGTTCTTCAAGGTATAATGCCTTCTGTTTGTTTTGCTGGAGGGGTGGAACAAAAATAAGTGGCAAAAGAAGTACTGTGTGTTTGTTATTCTATGGTTAGATGATTAGTAGTGATGTATTAGGATTAGTATTTGTAGGTGTATGCATTTCATAAGACAAGAAAGCGTTGAGGAAAAACTGCAGTATGTTAGGGAACCCTATGTTCTTGTTCTTCCTAGCATGTGCTAACTGCCAACACGTCTGCTCCTATTTCATCTTTTCTGATTTTGGAGCATCTAACCTTTATGTTTTGACAGCCTAATTGTTATTTGGTATTTGTAACCACCCCCAACATCCTCACATTCACTCTCTTCTAGGGATTGGCGAATTGACCTGACCTGACAAAAATGTCGCCTTCGCCCAAAATTCGGTGACGCGCGTCTCTTTTTTTGACGCAAAACGCCATATAAGTCTATGGGCGTTATTTTGGCGGCGAAACAAGGCCAAAAAATTCATCCATCCCTACTATCTTCTATGTACCCCTCCAAATTCTGTCTACAGATGTACAGATCTTAGCCTTATATTGTACAAATGATCGTACGGCTCAATCTTCCGACCTGCAACTAGCCATTCAGATTAAGTACAGTAAAGAAACAAATCAGACAATGTTCTGGCCATGACAGCAATCATACGGAAGTTATCTCCAACAAATACTAGTGACAGTCACCCGTTGATATCGTCAGATACATGCAGAAATATCTTCTAACCTGTCTGATTGATTGAACGACTAATCGCCACAGCAGTTGGGGAAATCTGAAAAGGAATAATGTATTAGAAATGTCCCTCAAAAAGGGGTCCTGAGAATCGTTGTATTATTATTAAAACACAGCAGTATATTAAATAGAAAGCACTTCTTAATAGAATTAAAACTGTGTAAATGCAGAACTGTAGGTGCTCTTTATAACCCCCAATAGCACCTCACCGATCACCTTATTATGTGGTCTTAATTGTGCTGCAGAAAGTGGCATGTTTCTCATGTGTAGGTGTGTAGTGTGATGTGGAGAGGGGGGTTAGTTGGCCACAGTGGGAAAAAACAGAGAAGAATCTGATGAAAATAGCAGTGCTGCAAATGCTGAGCATCTAAAAATATCAGTAACCATGTGACGTGTAGTCATAGAGAGCTGGGATGCAGAGCCAGGCACCTGTGGCCTCTGAGAGGAGATACATCATGGGCTGGGAATATACAGACACACACAATGTTACCTTGCTCCTTAAAGGGACAGATCTCATGGGAAATATCATATGAAACATATGTGTTTGCAGCTGAATAACTGACAATCTTTATCATGCATAACTTTTGATTTAATGCCAATTCTTCCTCATTTCACGTTTGTCACACTCCATCTGGTGGGTATCGCCCACCTCCAACACCCCATTTAATAGAATGGCTACATTAACATCTGGTTGAGAATAATCATTGAATCAAATTTTGCCGCCTCTGCAAACAGGGAAGATCAAGATTTTGAATGCCCGAAATGACCTCCCCCCCACATTCACCCTTTCCTTTGTCCTTAGGCCTGTAGTGCATGAAGCCAGAAATAACCCCCATAAAAATTGATAAAAAACAGTTTCACATTGATCTAAAGAGTAGTGATGAGTGAATTAATTCGGCAGGCGCAAATTTGCGGCAAATAAATTTGCAAAACCACCGCAAAATTCGCTGGCATAAAAAGAATTTGCACCGACGTCAAAAAACGGATGCCAGTGTCAAAAAACCGGACACCAGCATCAAAAAAAGGACGCCGGCGTCAAAAACGTCAACATTTCGTGGGAAATTCGCTAATTTTTCGGCGAAGCGAAATGCCCCAAATTCGCCCATCACTACTAAAGAGTTAACAAACCAAACCATCTTGGGACAAATACAGATGAAAATGACCAGTTGATCTGCCTGACAGTTTGGAACTACCTAATTTAAGCCACTCTGTAGCCATGGTTGAACTCTAAAGCTTGATTAAATGGTCACTATTACGGGGGAAGGACTTGTTTGCTATAGGATTAGATCAGCTACTTAGCTCTCTCCATATGCCATGGGGATCAGCTCACACAGAGTCCCATGCAGTTGTTGCCGTACAAAGCAAGTTGTGCTGTCTCTCCCTTCACTTGCTTAGTAGTGATCATTGAGACACTTGAAAGGAGTCTAATAAAGTTTTTTTTTTAATTACTTTGTATTGTATTATACAAATTTGTACAGGTATGGGATCCATTATCCAAAAATCCATTATCCAAAAAGCTCTGAATTACGGAAAGGCCATCTCAAAACCAGCCTATTGGGTTTATTTAATGTGTAAATGATTTTCTCGTAGAACGAAGATCCAAATTACGGAAAAATGCATTATCTGGTAAACCGCAGGTCCTACACATTCTGGATAACAGGTCCTATACCTGTATCCGTTTTTGTTTTAGACCAGATGATAACGAGACCAAAGTAATATCATGGAGGGCCACATCCGGCTCCTGGGCCTCCAGTAGGACAAACCTGCATGAAACTGGTTTTTATGGAGTTCTGTTTGTTTTGAAATTTCAAACCCTCAATTTTGTACAAATCATACTGGAATATGTAAGTGACAGTGTGGTGTTCCTCTGCCATTGGTGCCATTCAGAGTGAACCTACACAGTTGTACAGTTATGGGATCTATTAACCCATATATATCGATATCCAGAAAGCTCTGAAATATAGGAAAGCCCTTTCCTATGTAGTGGCAAAACAACACTATTGGGTTTATGTAAATGTTAAAAGATTTTTAGTAGGCTTAAGGTCTGGAAATCCAGATTATAAAAATATCCCTTATTCGGAAACCCCAGGTCTCAAGCACTCTGTATACCAGAGACCATGTACTGTCTTATGGTGAGATACAAGAGGAAGAGTGGGTTACAGTTTCACTTAGTTACTTACTTATTTTACACTTTATCAGCAAAATGGCTATGAGCACTTCCACACACAATTTTTTGTATAATATGATCAGCTGTGTAAATATTATGCAGTGAAGGTCAAACTGTTGAATGGTTGACCTTAAACTGTAGTTTAATGTAGCCCACTCGAGAGTTCAGAGCCTGGTGCACGGTGTTGGAGGGATCGGCACCCTCCACAACAAGTGATCCAAGAAGACACAGGCACTCAAGGCAAGCAAATGCAGGGATATACCCTTGCAAATTTTATTCTGCACACGTGCAACGTTTCGGGGGTTAGACCATGCTTGACAAAGGGGTCAAGAATGGACGTTTGCACGTTTGCAGAATAAAATTTGCAAGGGTATATCCCTGCATTTGCTTGCCTTGAGTGCCAGAGTCTTCTTGGACCTTGATCTGTAGTACCCTTCAGCATTTTATACATAATAACAAGGTTTTGTACAGCTTAGAAATAATTTTATGTGTGATTTATGCCAAAGATGTTTAGGCGAGGCAGGACTTTATAAATATCTGTATTCGCAGGGAGGGATTAATAACAGCACATATGAATTTATGAGTATAATGAGTAACTGTACTGGTATGGGATCCCTTATCCAGGAACCCAATATCTAGAAAACTCTGAATTACAGGAAGGCCATCTTCCATCAGGGGTAATGTACCACAGGTGGAAGCACAAGAGCATTAAAGGGGACATTGGAACAGCACTTCCATCTGGGGTTGGCTGGTCAATAGAGTGAAACTCTGGCTGATTAAAGACACCCTGTCCAGCACACCTACATATTGTACCTCCCTCCACTCACACTGTCTTTGAGTTTAGGACTATATCCATTGGAGGAACACATCTCTCTGTTCTGTTATAGAGCACAGGGACCTGCAGCAATTACTATACTATATATGCAGGGCCCAAAGTGTGGAAAACATGGCGGACTGAACCCCTCTTTTGCACCTGCACTCTGCTCTGCACATACTAAATCGTCCACATTTTAAACATGTGATTCAATGTTTTTTTAATGGTTATACTTTTCTCTGTAATAATAAAACAGCACCTTGTACTTGATCCAAAATGAGATATAATTAATTCTTATTGTTTAATTAATGTTTAAATATTTTTTAAGTCGACTCAAGGTCTGAATTCCAAATTACAGAAATAAATTACTTATCCAGAAAACCCCAGGTCCTATTCTGGATAAGGATCTGGAGAAACGTGCGGATTCTTGCCGCAGTTTCTGCACGGTCTGAGGCGGTTTCAAGTTTAGGCAATGGCATATTTACGCAGTATTTACGCAGTGGTCGGCTTTTTAAAAACCGCACAGAGGACCTCAGCGAAAATCCACACGTGTGTCCATAGCCTAATATCTCTATTGTCCTACACAGGGTGAGGCTTCTGCTATAGAGTATTGCATTTAACATACCTCCCAACATTTTGGAAATAAAAAGAGGGACAAAAAAGTTGCCACACGTAGAGTGGCTAAAACCTTTGGCCACGCCTGTTTTTGTGGCCACACCCCCTAATTACCATGTTCATTTTACAAAATTTGTAGGTTATGAAAGTTTGAACATATTTCTGTGTTTTTTTTTCCAGTTATTACAGTTTTGCTAATGAAGGTGAATTGCTCTTTAAGCTGTGAGTCTAACTTTTCTCAAGGGACCTGTTATCTTTATATTGTTAAAATTACTTATTTGCTTATCTCGAAATTATTACAAAAGTATCTTATCTGCTGCGGTGGCTGTTCTGGGCTCTCTGCCAAATGGCAATTAAGTTAGAAACGTTGTTACTTTTTCTGGCTGTTCAGTGCAGAGAAAAACAGGACTTTCCACTACAAACAAGGGACTGCGGGCTGAGCTGTCAAAAGATGGACTGTCCCTCTACAAACATGACAGTTGGGATTAACGTTAACGGTTATAGCACTGTGTCTTGGGGTGGCACAGAAAATGCTGCGTTTTGTCCTGGAAAGCCTCTTATTCACTTCCAGGACCTTTAGATACCAATAATCATGGGTGCTGGGCTGGCTAACCTGCAGAACTTCCAATCCAAGTGAATGAAAGTGATACAGGGTTACTAGCAGTATTTTTATCACTCCTAAAAGTGTCAGTTAGACCACTGCACGTGCATTCACAGTTGTGCAATGTTTAGCACTGCTGTCTTGCATTCCTGGGGTCTTTAGTTTGATCCATCCTGGGTTGTCACCTGGCTGGTAAAAATTATGCTTGATATAATTGTTATTAATAGGGAAGAAACACAAAAATATAGGAAGGCTGTTTTTTTTCCAGAAAAGGGGGCAACCCTTATTCCAGCCAGGGCAATATCTAAAAGGAATTAGTGTGTGGTTTGTATGTCCAAAACTAACATACAGAAACTTAGGCTACTGTCACATAGCAGATTTTTGGCTGTAGGACGAGAATCAGCCAGTTCACAAACCTTCCTTTGTTGGCACAGACATCCAGAGCAGATTTTGGAACGAAAATGTATACTCCTGATTTTCCAAGTGTGGCAGTAGCCTTAGATTGTAAGCTCCATCAGAGCAAGGTTTGATGTATAATCTTCTAGAGATGCGCTAGTTGCATTTAATAGAACTTTCTTCTACGTCCCTCCATGTCAGTACACAAGGGGGCATTGCCCCTCCCAGACCTGGAGGTAGGACCTATAACATAGCCAATCAAAATGAATCATGACCTATAAGACCACATGACCTCCTCCTCACCCCAGTTATTTTTTGTCCTACTGGACAGGAAGGTAGGATCTCCCTCCTCACTTTTTATTTTTTGTTGAATTTTGAGAGAAATCAAACACAGTTTTTGTTTTTCTTTTGTATTTTCTTTTTGTTTATTTATTTATTTATTTATTTTTTACCTCTGTGTAGACACAGAGGGATGATTCCCAGGTAATGGAGAAGATTTTACCTGATGCCTCAAGATGCATAATCTGTAAATTATCGCTTATTGGGAAGAAATGCAGGTGTGGGCATATCCATGGTCCTAGCCCTGTGCTAAAATACCCCCCCTGCTATATGCCCAGTGAGGCACAAGATTCAATCTAGTGCTTTTTTGGGAACAGACACAGGTGTGGGCTTCCCACATTACCTGTGAGCTTTTTGGACTCCCCTTTTCTTTTGAGTTATGTGAGACTTTACAGAACTCTACAGAACTTCTGCAAAAGGGCCGTGGGTATGCATATGGGCTAGTTATAACTGCCTGAAGCTGGTGAGTATGATTCTTCATTATCTACTGTGTATAGTGCACTGGGAAGTCTGCATGCTAATTGGCTAATTATGTCCCTCAGCTGAGAGCTATTGGGGCTTTGGCTGGAGTTTCCATCCAGCTAATTAGCCACTCTGATAAGGTGCAGGTGTGCCTTCGCCCCGTTGCTATTGCTGTTTAATATTTTAAGCCTTGTATGAGTGAACCTGCATCCTCTGTGCAGACACAGAAGTTATATTGGCTCATGTTACTAAGGCACCTCCAGGAAGGGCTAGAGGTTGCACTGATCAAGCAATATGGCACCTCCTTCCTTCTTATGAGTCTGCTCTTAACAAGCAGTGCTCCACCTGGATATTCCTGCTGAAAAGCCTGAGCTATCTGGTAAGGTGCCTGTGTTCCCTGACTTCTTGTATTATCTGAAGTCTTATGTTGTGAGCTGGCGTCCTCTGTGCAAAATACAGTATTGGCTCTTGCTACACTTTAAGTACTGGCTGGTGAATCCCTCTGACTAAGCAGTGTGGTATCTGAATCCAGAGATTTTGATTTCTCAGTATCCACTGTGTATTTGAAACATTAATTTCACTGGGAAGTCTGCATGTTAATATGCTTAATATGTCCCTCAGCTGAAAGCTATCAGGGCTTTGACTGGAGTTTCCATCAAGCTAACTAGTTACTATCTGGTAAGGTGCAGGTGTTCCTTTGGCCCCTTTGCTATTGCTGTTCTGTTTAATATTTTAAGTTTTGTATGGGTGAACCTGCATCCTCTTGGCTAACACAGTGGTTATATTGGCTCATGTGCTCAAGCAGTATGGCACCTCCTTCCTTTCTAATGAGTCTGCTCTTAACAAGCAGTGTTCCACTGGACTGGATATTCCTGCTGACAAGTCTGAGCTATCTGGTAAGCTGCCTGTGTTCCTTCTTATATTATATGAAGTCGTATGTTGTGAGCTGGAGTCCTCTGTGCAAAATGCAGTTACACAAGGTACTAAGTCTGCATGTTAATAAGCTATTATGTCCCTCGCTGAAACCTATCCGAGTTCTAGCTGAAGTTTCCAACCTGCGGACTTTTCATTCGGACTTTTCATTGCTATCAGGTAATGTGCAGATACTCCTCAGTTTGCTACTGTTGTTTCTATTTGTCCTCTGTGCAGACACAGAGGTTATATTTGCCTTTTATTACACTGGGTGCTTGCAGGGTTGGCTGGAGGCTTGCACTGCTGAAGCAGTATGGTAGCCCCTTCCTTACTTACATTGAGTCTGATCAGTGCTGTAACCTGATGTCATTGGGCCCCACAGCAAATTCATTTTAGGGCCCCTAACATAGATTCGGGAGTCACCCTGCATTCCATCTCATGGATTCGTAATTGGCCCCTAACATATCCAGAGGTTGTGCTTTTTTACCAATACGTATTGAAATTGCTCTTTATTTGGGCCTCATGGGTCCCTATACCTTTTGGGCCCATCTGCAGCCGCAGGGTCTGCTTCCTCTTTAGTTACGCCCCTGAGTCTGCTCCTTAGAAGCAGTCTGCCACCAAGGATCTGTCTGGATTATTCCTACTGTCTAGCGCATATTATCTGGTTAGGTGCCTGTATTCCTCTGACTTCTGTATAGTTGTCATCTGAGGTCTTAGGTTTGTGAGCCCGAGTTCTCTGCGCAGACACAGTAGGCAAGTGTGCTCTTATTACACCTGGTATTTCCAGGACCGGCTAGGGGTTTGTTCTGCTGTAGCAGCATTGTGCCCCATTTTTTCCTATGATGTTTCCACACTTAACAGGCAGTGTTCCGAGTTATATGGTGTCTTTTTGTGTGATGTAGGCCTTCTCTTAGATATTCTATTCCCATCTGGTGGCTTTTGTTGGGAGCTCAGTTGTAGTTATACTACATCTACTGAGTTTTTGTGACTGTAGGTTTCCCTTCTTTAATTTTTGGTAGATTAAAGGGCACTTACTGTTATGTCTATTGGCACCTTAACATGCTTGAAGCCAGCTTGTAGTCTATGGCCCTTTGTGTGGCCTCGGGCATCTCGCCAGGGAGCTGGGTTTGTGTGGCCTCTGGCTTTCATTATGGCCCTTGGCTTGGGTTAGAGCCCTTGTTTTGGTCCATGGCTTTTTACCATGGTCCTCGGCTCCTGGGTCTGCTGGCCTTTTACAAGGGCCCTTATTCTGCTGGCCTGTTGCATGAGCCTTTGGCTCATGTGGTCTTTTACCCTTGGCACATTTGTTTGGTTGTCCTTTTACCTGGGTTATTATGGCTGCGGGCCTGTTTTCATGGCCCTTAACTTAGGTGCTTGCTTGCCTTTTACCAGGGTTCTTGGGCTGTTGGCCTTTTCTGTGGCCCCTGGCTAAGGTGGCCGCTAGTTTTTATTATAGTCCTTGTGGGCTTGTGGTTGCCAGTCTTGGCTGTGACCTATGGTGCATAGGTCACCAGCCAGGCTGTGGCGGCTGATAGGCATGGTTGCTATTCTTGCTGTGGCCCTTGGTGGGCATGTCTGTTTGCCTTGCGGCAATCCTTGGCAGGACAACAGCCATTGGTTTTGTCTTGTCTGCAATCCTTGCAGGTATGGTTCTGGTTACACCAGCAGTAGGCATGATTGACTATTTGGTTGGATCTAGCATGGGTTGTACCATCAGCTGGTGTTTGCTCTGAGTTTCACAGCCCATAGCTAATTTTGTTGCTGATTGGTATTCAGCAGCTGATGTTGGTCATATGTTGGCTTACAGCTAACCTTTTCTTCTGCCTTACATGCATTGTTTTTGGTCTTGTATGCCACTGCTTATTATCAATAAGGCTGGCTTGTGGACCAGGGTTTTGCAAGTTCAACAACTGACGTGCTCCGTTGTTGCATGTATGGAAATTGACTTTTGTGTCAGGTGCCAGTGCAGTTGGTTACCTTGTCCCTAAGGGTGGCATTCACAATAGCTGGCTTATTTAGTATTGCTTGTGTATTCGAATTCCACTCTGGTTTTTTGCAAACACTTCAGCTGACGGGCATCTTGGCCTGCTAGTGTGACAATGGCCTTGCACATCTATGTTGGAATACATAATAGCTGGCTGGTCCACCACTGGTTGCATGTATGGTGGCTGGCTCTCTGTCAGTGGATTGTGCATCATTGCTGGTTGGTACCAGTTTTTGTAGGCTATAAGCTTCTGGCATGCCTGATTTTGGATTGTGATCCCAGCTGTTGGCTGGTTCAGTAGCTTCTATGTATGGTCACAGGTTTGGTTCAGTTTTTGCATAAACTGTAGCATTGTGCAGCTTGAGCTGTAGTGGCCTCGGCTTTTGTGGGTGTTTTCTAGAACTGTAATTGGCTTGGGTCCCATTGCTTGCTTGTGTAGCAGTTGGCTGGGGCAACAGCATAGCTTACTGGTAGATGGCTTTAAGTCACATTGGTTGGTTCAGCAGCTTATCCTTGTGCTGTTGTATACCCAGTTTAGATTTGGTGGCTGGAGCTACTGGGCTGTACCAGCATGGCTCTACAATGGTTACAATGATATGCTGATTTATGATAACCCAGAGTTGGTGTTCATTTAGTTAAGTCTTCATTAGGTATTATTAGCATGGAGTTAGTGGATCTTGGACTGATCTCTGGTGTAGAGGTGACTCCGGTCAGCACTGGTTTGAGCTGCTTCCATTAAGATGCAGGACCAGGCTAATGTGGGCCAAGTCTTTTTAGGGCCACTTGCTATTGCTGAGGCTCGTGTATTTCTCCAGCACTGGTGATAGATGCATTTAAGTTGTGTTTAGTTTCTGATCTGATTGATTTCCTGGTGGTTTCTAGGGTGTTTTAGTTCTGAGATGCCTATTGCCATCATTCTGGTTTTGTCCTAAGGCACCTTTTTTGTTTTAACAGTTGCAGGATTTTTGTTCTTCCCCAGGTGGGGTTTTGTCAGATAACGATATTGCAGGTATCCCTCTAGTCACTGAGGGAACCTTTTTAAACAGAATATGTTTATTCTTAATCTGCAATGCTTGATCCTCAAGTACCGGTCTCTGTAATTTTGTGGTTGATTTTGTAGCTCTTGTTAATCGTTTACCATGTCCTAGGACATGTTGTTCTTGTGCCTTTTATCTACCCTTTTCAGGAGATATACATTTTATCAGCTCCCCTGTTGGATGGATGTGATGCTGGCCTTTTCTCAGGGCCTCCTTAGCATCAGTTTGGTTTTTGCATTATGTTGGTTATTCCCACCCCTTGTTTTCGGTGCATGGCTTGGTAGATCCCATGTGTACTGACATGGAGGGACGTAGAAGAAATAGAGAATTTTACTTACCTACTTGACGTAAATTCCTTTTCTTCTAGTCCCGACATGTCAGTACAGGGTTTCCCATCCCAATTATTTATTTTGGTTACTGTACTGCTATGGCAAAAGTATAACTGTGGTGAGGAGGAAGTCATGTTGTCTTATAGGTCATGATTCATTTTGATTGGCTATGTTATAGGTCCTACCTCCAGGTCTGGGAGGGGCAATGCCCCCTTGTGTACTGACATGTCGGGACTAGAAGAAAAGGAATTTACGTCAAGTAGGTAAGTAAAATTCTCTATATCCCTGATTACTTTAAAGCGGAAGTATAATGAAAAACTTTTAGGCAACTTTCAAGTTAGTCTACAATTTGTATATGCCTTTTTGTTCTCGGTGCATACTCCTTGTTTTAAATCCTGAACCATTGTAGCAGAAATCAGTTCTCCTCCAGGTCTGATACATTGTTTCTGGAGTCATAACCAGCATTATTTCCCCAAAAATATACCAAAATAAATGAAGTGTCAGTAATGCAGTGCACTGTGGCTGTGAAATGAAGAACAAAATCCACTGATCTACGGTACTTTTCCTATCCACGTGGCAGCCCCAAATGCACAGTCAGCTTGCATCTCTCTCGCTACTTTACTGATGGGATTACTCTTATTTATAAGCTTTCTATTGTCAATTAAATGCCTCCGCTGTATTGGATTGAAGATTTATTGGCAAATGAATCCAGTCTTTATTGCAATTACTATCAGAGGAAGTTTGTACATTTAATGTGGGTATTCTGGATTCCTCTGTAGCATGATCTCAACATATCCAGCACTGGTTCTGTGGGATTTCTGTGCAATTCCTATACTAATTTAGTTGCTCAGTGCAGGCATATAGTGTATGCTCAAATGAGTGATAAATGGAGAAGTCTTATCAAGAATTTTAGGAAGCAATTTACTCTAACAATGGTATCCATTTTTCCCCATCCTCTGGGAATCATTGATTTGTGATAGCATCTTGCAGGCTGCGAGTGACGTTCCTCAGTTAAAACTCCTGCTTTCATTTATACCAACTGCACACTGACACATTATTATGGGCAATACCTGCTTGTTTGAGTCCTAAAATGAGACAATCTTCTGGTCAGGTTCTGTGGTTAGTTGTGCCACTTTTGACCTCAACCAAAAAATTAACATGAGGCCGCGTGATGACAACAGGGGCAGATCAGTGACATATGGGGGTGGAGTCAAGACATTTGGGGAGCGTGTTTGTGCTATGTGGGAGCAAAACCAGGACATCAGAGGTGGTTATTAACAAGATTATTGATTGGCTTTCACAAAGCTGAAACGTGAACAGCCGGTTGTGACCTGAGCAGCCAAACTGTTTTGGTCAGTGGTTTTTGCCAAGCATATTCTGACTGTGCCCGGTAATGACATTGGATTTAGAATGAAGTCACCAGCTGTACAGAATATATGCAGGGTAGTATTTACCATATAGGCACTCAAGCTTTAAAGGAACAGTTCAGTGTGAAAATAAAAACTGTGCAAATAGATGGGCTGTACAAAATAAAAAAAAGTTTCTAATATAGTTAGTTATCCAAAAATGTAATATATAAAGGCTGGAGTGACTGGATTTCAAACATAATAGCCAGAACACTACTTCCTGCTTATCATCTCTCTAACTGAGTTAGTCAGTGACTTGAAGGGGGGTCACATGGTACATTTCTGTTCAGTGAGTTTGCAATTGATCCTCAGCATTCAGCTCAGAATCAAAAGCAACAGATCTGACCCATGTGCCCCCCCTCAAGTCTCTGATTGGTTACTGCCTGGTAACCAGGGTAACCAGTCAGTGTAAACCAAGAGAGCTGAAAAGCAGGAAGTAGTGTTCTGGCTATTATGTTAGACATCCAGTCACTCCGTCCTTTATACATTACATTTTTGGATAACTAACTATATTAGAAACATTTTTTATTTTGCATCTATTTACCCAGTTTTTATTTTTACACTGAACAATTCCTTTAAGGGGGTAGGGGGTATAAGGTGTGTGTGCAGCAGTGTGATGTCACAAGCATACACTTTATGTTGTCACATCACATACGCCTATGTCATTGCACATGCACCAATGGGAACAAAGAGGTCCAGTGCCTAAGGTGGCACCAGACCAGAATAGGTCCCCACCGGCCGATAAAGGCCCCCAAAGTGATCTACTCATTAGGCAGACTGTGGAAAGACTACGGACCTTATTGGGGCAGGGTGCAAACAGTAGAAAAACAAAACTACAGACTGGTATTGGGGGGGGCAGCATTTTGTGAGGCTCAGAAACCTCCATCTGAGCTTTTGACCTTCCATTACAGTAGCCGCACCCAGTTTTTCATTATCTCTATTGTCTGAAATGACGCAGCATGAAAGGTAGCCAGGCACTGTGTCCTGATCAGCAGTATTATATTGCTCTCCCACGCCCAGCAGTGTCACTAACCTACTTTGTTGTATCATTAATTATAAAGAACCACACAGCATTGCTATCATGCAGAAATAAATTACCTAGTTGTTTTAGCCCAGTAGTCTATCACTTGCACACTGCCTCGCATGGAATGTGCCTCCCCTGTGGACTATAGGCTCCCCACAGGCCTACAAGGAAAAAGGAAGCAGGGCTGGTGGGTAATCCATCTTGGGCAATATTTATTGTTTCTTATTCTAACAAAAAGAAAATGTAGACCATCCCTTTTGATTATGGCAACTTCAGGAGATCATTATCTGAACTTGTGTATGTTCCTGGGAGGAGTAAACCACATAGTTCCCTTTAGCAAAAACTGGATCACCACCTACAAACCATTTGTTGTATATTGGACTGTTGCTTAGAATGACATTTTATCTCATCATTACAATTCTTGGGATAGGAAACCATTCAAGCCATTCATTTGGACTGTGGAAAGAACTTTCTGTTTCTTTCACACAAAGAATTATTTCCTGAACATGTGTATCCTTCTTTTCTTTTTTCTGCTTCTGATAAAGTATTTAGCATTGTTCACAAAATTTTTCAGGCTCACAAGCCCCTCCTGTTTGGAGACTGATTACATTTTACACTTTGGCAGATGCGGTTTGAGAAATAAAGCATTTGCCTTTTACCCCAATATGTAATAAAAGGTTTGCCCAGGAGCAGTAAACTATGGCAACCAATAAGATGTTTGCTTTTAAACAGGGGGTCAGTAAATCCTATCTGCTGATTGGTTGTTATGGGTTACTGCTTCTAAGCAAACTTAGTGCCTTTCAATACATACTGAAGTTACTCCATGTTTGGTCCTTGCAAGGAAGAAAATTAGATTACCTATGTACAACCTCCCTTCACCCTTTTATGTGACTGTTTTGTTAGCAGTAATCCTTATCCAGTTGGATTATCTCTGCACTGAGAAGCTAAATATTTGCTTTTCGTGGAGTGGATGCATTCTCCCTGTTTAGCTCAAAAAATATAGCAAAACAAATATTTATGTGATTAAATTAATATCAAAATGTATGTTCAGCACAAGCCCTAGTCATTGACTCATGTTGAACAAGATGTTATACTGGCTGTTTAAAGTTTCTGTCTATTCTCCTCAGTTCATTCAATGGAAAACAATTTACTTGCATGTAAAAGTTGTGACATCATTCCCAAATATTTACATTTCCGTGCCATTACAGACATGAAGATATTTGTTTACCACGTGCTGTTTTTACTGGATTAATAGCATTAGTGTTCGTCTGCAGAAAGTGACATGTCTAGAAGAGAAATACTGGTTTTGTTTAAAGGTATTGTTACCTTAAAATGAACTTTTAGTATGATGTAGAGAGCAATATACTCGCTTTATTATTTGTGGTTTTTGAGTTACTTTGCTTTTTGTTTCCAGTTTTCAGCCCTGATTGCAAGGGTCCAAATTACCCTAGCAGCCATGCACTGGTTTGAATAGGAGACTTGAATATGAATAGGAGAAGGCCTGAGATGAGTAAGAAAAAGCAATAACAATAAATCCATAGCCTTACAGAACATTTGTTTTTCAGATGGGGACCGTGACCCCCATTTGAAAGACTGAAAGAGTCAGAAGAAGAAGAAGTGGATAATTCAAAAACTATAAAAAAAAGAAAAATATAAGGTCAGTTGAAAAGTTTCTTAGAATTAGCCATTCTATAACATACTAAAAGTTAACTTAAAGGTGAACCACCCCTTTAAAGAGATAGAAAGGTGTTCAAACACAGTAATGTCAATAGATAACCTTAATATGGCAACCTAAAGCTGCATTTTACCCCCTTAAAAAGACATAAAATTGCATTACATTTTTAAAGCCACAGCCAGGCCTTGATTTGTGGGCAGGCCATAAAGGCCAGGGCCTAGGGTGGCAAATATCTGGGAGAGGCATGTCACCTGGTGGCTGCATTTCAACTAGGGACTGGGTGGAAGATTTTAATGGTTGTTTGAATCTCCTACTCAGTCCCCAGTGCAGTTGTGAGTTGGAGTGTGCAAGGGGGTGTGTGTGCAAGTGGGTGTGCTGGGAGTACAAGCGGCCTAGGGGCACACTAGTTTTCAATCCAACCCTTACTTTAGCATGGCATCATTTCTAGCATGTTTCATCCTATGCGCCAACTCAACCTTCTCTACTGTGTGCTATAATGTTACAATATTATGTTGTAATAATTACAGTTGGCATTGTGATCCTAGCTGAGGTGTGCATTTGTTTTACTGTAAGTTTACCCAATTTCTTTGTGTTTATCCTACCATTCTACGTGTCATCTAAATCCTAAAAAAAAAAAACCTATAGCACGAGGCATGCGCAGGGCTTGGGTATGTCATATTGCACATGCTGTTGCCAAGGGCAGGGGGGTGGTTCCCGAAAATGAAAGTGTGATCATCAGGGATGAGCAAATTTTTTCACCTGATTTGTGGCACAAAATTCTGCAAATCTGTGTGAGACTCCAGAAAAAAAAATGTTCTTTTCCCTCAAGAAAAATATCCTTTGACTGTATTTGGATTGAGAAAAAGAAGCGAGGAAAAATGCCCACTGACCTAATGCATTTAACTATTTTTTTGGCAAATTGAATTAGGACTCTTTAGATCATCATCTAGGGTGAGGTAGCCCATGTCTGGGAAGGAGAGGATAATTATAGTTCTACTGGTAGAGTTCATTTTACACAGTGTCGGACTGGGGGACATGGGGCCCACTGAAAAACCAAGCAAAGGGCCCATCACTCTAGCCTCACCCCACCCTCACCCCAGCCTCCCAGCTAAGGGCCCGCAGCTCCTCATGAATACTGGTGGTAGAGCAGGTAATTATTGTGCAATGCATTATGGCCCCCTTATGCTCCACCACTGTATCAAGCAGCCTGCCAGTTTGCTCAGGCTAGTGGGGCCCAACAGAACCAGCGCTCACCTGGCTTTCTCCCAGTACACCATCAGGCCAGTCTGACCTTGTTTTAACATGGAACTTTCTAATAAATTTCACTTAGTTAATACTGTTCCTTGTCCTTTAAGGCACAGCAAACAGATACTAAATAGTCACTATAAATAATGCTACCTTCAAAGGGTGGATTGTGTTTCCCTGAATGAAAATACTGGCCTTACATATAATGATGCCAGGTTGCTAAGCAGGCAGACCCATTTTGGGTACCCAGAGGCCACCAGATTTCTCCATTCTGGAGAAGGAACAAATAAGAAATTGGACTCTGGCTGCATAAAACTGCACCCAATATTTTTAAGGAATCCCTTGTTGTTAACTGTAGTAAGTTTAGGCTCTTTAAATGCTTCATTTATCCAGGTATGAAGAATCATATCCTCTAAAAAATTGTATGCCATTCCAATTCTATTGAGCTGGAAGTTTATTATTCCTAATACAGTGGCGTTCTTGTGTATTGGGTCCATTGAAAGAAACAACATTGGAATGATAAACATGTTACTAATACCATGCAGTTTGTAAATTGAAATATCCCATTATCACACAAGAGAGATACACGCTTTCTAAGGACAGTATAATTGTATTAACTCTGTTTAACTTCAGAACCACGTTGTTCCTCGGCTAGTTTTATATACCACCTGAGGTTTAGGAGAATTCATTAACTTGAAGCAAGGCTGCCTTTGGTAATGCAATCAAAACGAGTTCTGCCGTTTTCTGTTTGTTATGTTGGACTTAAATTGCCTTCAGCAGTCTCTGGACAGTAATGTTTTATAATGAATCCCACCAAATATGAGGTTGAATGTGTTTTAGTCGCTAATAGCAAGGGACATAATACCTGCAAAGGCAATGGAATGCAACAGCAATATTGACAAGTACAAGGCAAAAATAATCTATAAAGTCCCAGCCTATTAGATAGATACTCCCAAATGCTAACGTCACCTGAAAACCCAAACATTAGAGAATATTTTTAGCAATGTCTCCAAGTAGCCATGATGTTCCAAGTCAAGTAGTTTGCATCTGCAGAGCAGATTCCCATGCACTCTTTTTTTTTCTCTCAGTGGATAATAATGCTGATTAATGCTGATGTCTTTCCCAAAGGTGACTGATCACTCTATGTCCCAGATATCATTTGGCAACGTTTTAAAAGTGGTTAATAGTGTTGTCCTGTGTATGCAGTCATCTGACCAGACTTCCACAAGTCCTCTTGTGAAATCTTCAGGCCAAGGACTGATTGGATCAATCAACCCAATCAGCCCCCCATGTGTGTACGGAAATTGCAATCATCATTTTTCCAAATTACACCCCTTTAAAGTCAGTGGCAAGGAAATGCTTGTTACTTTCTGACTGCAGTAGCTCTTTACTATATGCTGGTGGGAGACAAAATGCACTGATTTCAGAGTTTATCTGATAAGCCAGTGCAACCACTCCTGCAGCCAACTGCCATTCAAGTCAACAAGGAGGCAATTTTGATTTCTTTTCCAATACCTACAAGGCAGAAGCACATCATGTATCATTGCCTTAAAGGTGCCTCCTTACAGTTCAAACTTCAAACAAATCCAGTGTATCTAGCCATTAAGTAATCAGTTCTCTATATTTGTTTGCCTATGTAGCACCTATTTGGCTGTATTTAGCCAAATACCCACTAGCAGGTTAGAGCATTGGCTACATGCGACTTACACAACAGGGTCAGGGCCTTCGCCAAGTGGAAGCTATCCCTTTAAGATGTAGTATAACTACATAACACAGGCTATTGCATATAAAAATAGATTGATTGGACGCCAGGAGGTTCTTGGTGAAACAAAAGAGTTGTATTTATTGTAGACAAGGCATAATAAAAGTGACCACAGGTTTACTCACGCAGGACTTGTAGCAGGTATAGCATATCACAGATGAGGAAGGATAGCAGAATGATAGAGACTGTCACTCCCATAGTCAAATAGTCAAGAAGAATACCTCTGTCCCAAAGACCGATATACCAGTGAGGGGATCGGGATCAATCAGGTAGTGTACAGGCAGTCCACTGCTAACCTAGATTCCCTATCACTGAGTTCCCTGCTCTAAAGGCAAACAAGAAGCCTTTGAGAAGCTACTCCCTGCTATTATCCTTGATGGAGCACACAGCTGCTCGTGCTACATAAAACTGACTATCTCTCTCTCCTAGAGAGACTATTACAGGTCTGCCCTAATGATATCTAACCTCATTCACGGGATTGCTTGATTCCCTGACTTCAGCACCACAGGTACAGGTCCCTTTGGGGTAGATGGCTTTACTGGGCCTTGGTGATACCAGTCTCAATGGGAGCACCTAGCTACACAGACACCAGGAGCCACAGAGGAAGAGGCCACTCCCTGCACATCACTATATAGCAGTGTGTCAGGAAATGGTATTGCACCCTTTGGCCTATAGCTATAGCTGTAACACTGACATGTCATAAAGGCCTTTGCCCAATAAACAACAGCTATAGGGAATGATACAAGAAAGGTAGGGGATTAACTCTATAGGAGCCTAATAGATCCTATAGGTCCCTACACCTATATTACAGAAGTTTTATTTCTATGTCTTTTCTATCTATTTGGACTGCCAAAGCTACGCATTTGGTTTCTCCCATGATTATAAGCATTTACATTTAAATGGCATGTGTCATGTCTGGCCTATTTAGTATTTTGTGTACAGAAAATTGTGTTGTTTGTATGAATACAGCAGGCGATTCTGGCATGGTTTCTTACCAAATTATGTTGCCCAGTGTTTTTTTTTTTGTTCTCACCCACGGCAGCCCCTGCAATACTGTGATATGGAACACTAAATAAAGGCAACAGATAATCACTCTAGCGCAATGTGATTTTAGCAATTCATAAGGCATTTTGTGTTGGATAAATCAGAATCCTCCCTCCCAAAAGGAATTGTATGGGGTATTTATTGGTAGATATTATAGAAGAAAACTGATCTTAATATGAATGTTTAAAGCCCTACAAAGATTTTGTATAGATGACAAAAAGAGCTGAGACATATGTACAGAATGTTCTTGCTCTGTTACTATGATGGAGTCATAAACCCCAATTATAACCGCACTTATAATCTCAGAAGCTTGGAAATAGAAATTCACAGCTTCAGAACAAACACAAGCCTTCTAACACATGCAGTCGAGTTACAACCAGTACTCTATTATACACAAATTGTTTCTTATTTCTAACTGATTTTACACATTAAAAAAAAATCAGGAACATATCTGAAGTTTAGAAAACTATGTGACATTATAGCTCCCTTAATAAGCTAATGAGTGTCTCTGAAAGGGGGAGACAGTACAAGGGACTGAACAGCTCTACAAAAGATGACATGGGGTATCAACATTCTTCTAAAGCCATCATTTATTCAGCTCAATATAATACATTTTTTTCTTTATATTTAACTGATCCAGTTGTCCCATTCTCTCTTCATTTGTTTTACATTGGGATATGCAATTTTAAGTTCTAGCTTCATGCTAGGTCCAAAGAAATGCTCAGAAAAAAGTTCCCTTAACATCCCCTCAGTACAGCAATAAATCTAGGGAGTATTAGAGAAAAACATCTTGGAATGCTGAGCAACACATCTTCTTCTTCTGCCCATAGACCAGTGCATAACCAGTGATGACTGTGCACTGAGTGTGATAGTTTGGTGCAGAGCAACATCACAGGTAATATATCGCTCCACTTTTTACACAGCATGATAAATAGACCCATGTTATATTCTACACCTAGGGCCTAACTGGGCACCTTGGTCCTGATGCAAAGATGGGTGGGGATGGGTGCAGCAAGAATTGCCTTCTACTGGCAACTCTTCAATGACTTATACTATCCTTATATTTAACTATATATACCATAAAACTTAATTGTTTCCATAGCATTGGGTAGATATGCTGCCCTTGTTTTCGACATATAAGTACAACATCAATTTTTTAGAGGAGACAATTTGATGTGCACAAGGCTTTCTCTTGTTTTGCATTTTAAATGGCAATACTTGAATTAATCTCAGTTTTTTTTATGAAAACGAAGTCAACTAAACTCCCTTCCACGAACTGAACTCATTTATCAATAATTTTTCTAAAAAAAATCAGAGCGAAAAAATGTTGCAACAAAATTGAGTGTCAATAAGTATTGTTCGATTGGCGCTCCGATATCTTAATTTTATCATATTTTGCTGTGAAAACTTGACTTTTTGGGATCATCAGACGAAAACCCTGACTTTATCAAATTGTCTAGCGCATATCACAATGTCAAGAAACAACTTCAGGGACATCTTCCATTCACTTCTACACAACCTCAACAGGTTTGAGACGGAGTATTTTCGGATTCAGATTGTTAGCAGCTTTGTGGTATAATAAATCTCATAATCTAATCTAAAAATTGGAGGGCTTTTTTTTCCACGAAAAATTAAAATTTAAAAACCTTGACCAGAAAAAAATAAAGAAAATCAAACTTTAATAAATGGGCCCTTTAGAATGTTCCAGGGCTCATTCATTCACTTTATCATAAAGATTTGCAGGGTCGGACTGGGCCGGTGGCCCAGACCCGCTCCCTTCAAAAATAATCTTCAGGTCATACAAAAAAATACCCAGTATGCGTGCATGGGCAATGGCGGGAAGAAAAAACTATGCTCGCGCATGTGCAATCGTAGAGGGGCAAGGGCCCGGAAGAGGGGCACAGAGACAGCAGCCCCAGTAGGCCTTGGGCCCCCCAGTCCGACCCTGAAGAAATGTATATGTACAGTATATATAATTCTGAGTAGAAAAGAATAATTCAGGCATGCTATGTTGCAAAAGCAAAAAAAAAAAACAAAAGAATTGAACAGGCAGTACTTTTCTGTATTCATACAGCAAAATGAGGCAAAAAACAATAATTGTTCCCCTTTGTCTTGGTAGCAGTGTGGTTACCAGGACATGGCAGAGCATATAATCTGCTGGTTGAGATACTCTCTTTCGCTTTCTTCCTCTTTAGAATGAGCAAAATCATAAACTGCACTACTGGGATATCATTAATTGAAAGTGGTATTGCACAGCTGAATTATTTAACAGATCAGAATTCCAATTTGTAAGAGGGAATTCATTCTTCTAAAATTTCACAATGACTTTTAATTATAATAAGGTGTTACTTAATACATCATTAATGTATTATTGCCCTAGAGTGGTGCAGATTAGCAAAGTGGCTTTTGTACTTACTGAGAGAATATTGCCAATTGCCTGGAAAGGTTTAATCTAAGGAAAACATTTTACTGTATACACTTATTTACAGTATACAAGTATGGGATCTGTTATCCAGAAACCGGTTATCCAGAAAGTTCCGAATTACGGGAAGGCCATCTCCCACAGACTCCATTGTATCAAAATAATCCACATTTTTTACTTGATCTCAACTAAGATACATTTAATCCTTATTGGAAGCAAAACAATTCTATTGTGTTTACTTAATATCTTAATTATTTTTAAGTAGACAAGCTATGGAGATCCAAATTACAGAAAGATCCCTTATCTGGAATAGCCCAGGTCCCGAGCATTCTGGATAACAGGTCCCATACCTGAATAATGAATTTACTTTGACTGACAATGCATATGATTGAGACTAGTTCCTAACGGGGAAGTAAATTCTGATTCTGAAGTGCAGTGCCATATTTATAGGAGATGGCAGAGGCATGTGACTAGTGATGGGCAAATTTATTGGCCAGGCGCGAAGTCGATGCAAATTCCCGCGATTCGCCCCTTGTGAATAAATTCGTAAAACGTCAAAAACGAGGCGCTGTTTCCGTTTCGTGAATTTCGCGGGAGATTCACAAATTTTTCGGCGAAACGCCCCAAATTCGCCCATCACTACATGTGACTATGGTCCTACCACCCCTTTACTGCTTCACCCTAGGCACATGTCTCTTCTCCCCAGGGTTGGACTGGGTCAGCGGGACACTGCCCCAGACCCACTCCCCGCCGATGGGCCCTGAACCCTCCCGTCCGATGCTGATTCTGATTGGACCATTGGGGCTCATTTATCATCACTGGGTAAATTTGCACCTGGGCAGTAACCCATAGCAGCCTCTCAGTGATTAGCTTTAAACAGCCAGCCAGGAAGAACAATGAAAGCAAAATTCTAATTGGTTGCTATGGGTTATTACCCAGGTATCAACTGACGGATAAAAATTTGTATTTTATTAGGGACACAGCCAGATGTTGCCAAACATTAAATAGGCTAGGCAGGGAACTACCTATTGCTGCTCAATGTACAGTCTATATATAAATGTTATTAAAACTATAGGATACAAGGTGCAGTGGAAAGTGTATACATGGGCACAAAATTGCTCCTTTTGTACATTGCTCAATGCATTTACCCTATAAATGAGCCCTTATGTCTTTCTAGGTATTCGATTGTATTAAGTACACCTAAGCATAATGATTTTAGCATATTACGAAAGACATGTGTGCTGCAAATTTTCAGAGTGGGATTCTAACCTTTTTAGCTTCAGAGTTTGCCCTCACCAGCCTCAAAATGCATTACTGTTGCTTAGCAACCTGCAGCTGCTCTCTATGAGATGCATTTCTCCAGCATCACTTCATTTGCAGTAATCTGTGCTCCATCTGTATTATTAAATAAAACAAATTCTGAAAATAATATGCAGCTGTAATACAATTCCCTATATTATCACTGCATGGGTCTTTAGCAGACATTTTTATGTTTATACAGTCTGTTACAATTTTTATATTTTTAGGAGACATAATAACAAATAGGACACACTGCAAGTAGTTATTGTGCTAACAAAGAGTCAGAAACCAAACGGTATGCCCCCTACACTGTTTGCCACATGCAGTCATTCATCCAATCACATTAGCATCTTACACTCTCATGATTTGTTTTTCTCATACAAACCAGGAAGTAGAGTATGAATTCACTTTCAGATTGTGTCCTGTAGTGCAAGAAATAGCAACAATCATACATATTTCCTTATTAAAACAATAGACAAAAAAAGTATCAGCACAAGCCCTATTTATTTCATATTGGAAGAGGGAACCAGTGTCTGAAGATCTATCTTCTCTGTGATGTAATATTTCCTTTAAAGGGGTTCCCCAGCCAAAAAACAGTTTTGCATAAAGAAAGAAAATGTACACCTGAGCAACTTTCCAACACAAGTCCAGTATTTCTTATTTACCAGTATGTACTTGCACAACCCCCTCTCCCAACTTCCCCTTTATCCCAAAAAGCACTTCTATTAACCTGCTTTATTTACAAAAGTACCCAGTCTGCCCGTTTAAAGGGGATCTGTCACCTTAAGAAATAATTGCAAATCCTAATTTATCATGTTAGTCAAGAAATTATTTTTATATATACTATATCATTTATTTAAATCTTGTTTCCTTCAGCCTGGGAAATCATAATTATAGCAAGCAGGCAGCTGCCATATTATGAACACTGTTATTAATGTAAGCCTTGCATTATCTCAAAATCTTATTTCTGTGAAAGAATGGGGGACCTGGTGGCAATCCCCATGTACTGGTTACATACTTAGATGGGAAGGAGGGAGGGGGAATGTGCACTGACATCTAGGAAGTGCTGAATGGAAAGTGAAAGTAATTTCCTGACCCGCCTCTATGCCTAAGGCATAGAGGAGGGACAAGCAATATATGATTGACAGCTAAGATTTTTAAATGAGTTTACAAGTATGGATGTTTTAATAAAAAAATTATTTGGATTTCATTTTTAATTTGAAAAGGACTTTAATTGTACAGGTTTTATGTCTGGGTGAAAGGTCCCCTTTAAGCCATGACCCTGCCCCTTTGCACAACAGCCCTACTACTCAGTCCCTGCACCTGCTCCTTATGACATAGCTCATCGTTTTTTTCACTTCTAGCCTGGTATAGTCTCTAATTAAAGGCGTCAAACCCTATTCATAAAGGTAATTGCTACAAGATATTTTTGAATAGCTACTTTTTACATTTTCTGCTCTGCTGGTTCTGATGCCTGAAACAATGTATCTGAAGCCAGCTGATTAATAGAACTTGAGGAGACTTTGCGCCTGCTACAGAATCAGAACCAGCAGTGAGTGCAAAGAACAGAACAAATACTTTTTTTACATCTAAAATTAACCATAAAGCATTTTAATTAAAATATACATAGGAAAGTTGCTTATCTGGGGACAATCTAGTATAGTTTATAGCTATATAGTTTATACATTTATAGCTGAAATAAAGTGTTCCAGAAAGCTTACAATCTAGCTTTTGTTATGTTGTTTTCAGTATAGTGGTACAAGGGTAATGGGAGTAAGATGAAATGGTTTAGCCTGTTGGCATCCACATGTGAACCCCCACGGGCTGATTTATTTTAGAAATCTCAGTAGCTGCAGAGCCCAGTGGTTTTATATTCCTATCTGGGCTGCTGGCCATAGCACTGCTTCCAGAGAGAGGATAAGGCTGAGAAACAGGGTTATCTAAAGGGCATAGAATGGCAATGTGATCTCTTTCTGTGCTTCGAGGAGGGTACGTATGTCCCAGTCCATGGAAAAATCATTTGCTTATTAGCCTTTTAATTTCTCAGAAAATTAAAATACAGAATCTTTAAGCACTCAGTGATCGGTGGAGTCTAAGGTTTGTAGCTTTTTTCAGACTGGGAGGTAATTTCTATTCTGTCTACTTTAAGTTATTATCTTGATATCATCTGTTTATATAGCACCATCTTTTTTTTTTTAGGACTGCTGTTGTGAGCAATATGACAGCAATATTTATGAATGAAAATGTTAGACTTGTTTTGTACGTCTCCTTAAAACACAATTATAAGAATTCAAATGCAAACTAACCTGCTATAAAGAATATTTACTGCCAGCTTTCTGCTCAGCCCCATCCCATTTGGGGTCAGGGATTCAGGGCAACAACTTGACCACCCTAGGCCTTCCAGCAGAAAATATGTGTATGCCCCCATCTACCACCCCTATGCTCCCCCCAGCCGCACCACCAGATGCTTTTGTGCAAGGGGAGCAACAGGAGTGGAAGATCTGAAAAATATTTTTACTTGGGCCAGGGGAAGTTATGTTTCATGGGATTTAATTCACTAAAGCCCTAATTTTAATCTGGAGGAACCCCAATTTGATGGTGTTGTGAGATCATCAGATTCCCCCCCCCTCCAGGCCCCCTGCTACAATGGAGTTTTCACCACATATTGTTATGCCACCCCCATGATCCAGTACTGTCCTCAATAAATCAATACAACTGTGGGACATCAAAATAGTGAGACTCACAGATTTAGGAGATAGTCTGTGACAGAAGAGGCACACAGACTTTGCTTGGGTTACTTAGCGTAGGATATCACTAGGCTCTCCAGAATGTTTGTTAATTCAATGTTGGCCCAATACTAGAGAACAAAATCTGTCAAAAGAAGTCAGTACAGTTCTGCTGGTTCCTATGGAGCTTCAAGGAAAGAGAGGAATACTGTATTCGAGCTCGCCAAGCACAGGCCCATTTGACAATATTAAAAAGCTGTTATGTTGTCCATCCACGTAACCAGAATCTTATTGTGTGTTTAGTTTGAAAGTGGAATGATTGATGACCTGCATCAGTGTATAGGCTTGAGTGTTTTTTCTATGCATTTACAAAGGCATGCTGAACGCAGAAAAAGGATATATTGCATTTATATGCATTGTGTTGTGTGTGGCTAAGTGCGTTTTTGTTAGTTTCAAACGCAACCCTCTATTCTGGTTGGTTTCTGAATGAGCGTCAAGTTCAAGAAAATGTAGCATACCCACTGGTCAGCTTGGCCTCCTGGTGGTGGTCTTGCCAACAAGTAAAATAGGGCCCCAATAAAATGCCACTTGTATGCATGACCATGCCCATGATCTGCCTTAAACACTCCCCTAAATATACCAAACCCCGCCCGTAATACATCCAACCCCCACCCACACCACCACAGGCTCTGTTCCTCTTGCAACGCATGTGTAACAAGGCTACCTGTGGCTGGTAAACCCCCATTACAGGTTTAAGCAAATACACCTTTGTTGCAAGAAGTAGGCATGGTGCACAGCGTTGCAATGAATCAGGGCAGACCTTCATTGAACAGCTTCTCACAGGACCAGGTTACAGACTAGGACTCTGGTTTCCAACTCAGTGATATTAGTTACACAATGAACACTTCTCCAAAACTCTCACACAGAGTTCCTCTTACAAAGACTGCAGGGCCACTATCGTGGGGATGAACATGAGCAGACTGTCATTAGCTGTTCCAGTGACCCTTCTCATTTTCTCTCTTGCTCTCTTCTCTGTCATGTCTGCATACAGCACACAAGCTGTAATGAGACAACCAGGGGAGTAACTACAGAGGATGCAGATCATGTGGCTACAGGGGAGCCAGGAGCTATAGGGGCCCCATTAGGCCCTAATTTAAATATAATCTCAATAAATATTGGTAAAACAGGTCAACTTCTAGACATTTTGGGGTCCTGAAAAATAATTGTATACTGTGGGGCCCAGTAATAGACAATTATTATATCATATATAATGAAGCCACTACAGCTCCCATAGGATCCCTCTAACTCTCTCAATTACCTAACTGGCATTAGCTCACACCCCGCTACTAGCCACTTACCAGTCTTGACAGAAACAACCTCCTAACCTGGTCTGGCCACAACAGTCTTTAGTCCTGCCTGCTTGACGGGTTGATGCCACCTGCTGGCTAAACTAGCATATTGCCTTAACTGTTTAAACGTGAAATAAATTCTTATTTCAGATCCATGCGTGCAAATCACACATTCCCCTCAAGGCAGTTTTAAGGAAACAGTCAGGGTCATTTAATTAACTAAAGGCAGTATGCAAAATGCAAAATATGGCCACAATCAACCATTTGATTTCACTGCATTCTGTTTCATAAGACAAAGACCATTTTCTGCTATGATAAATACAGCACTGTTTGCAGTGGAAGGGGGTGACAAATATGCATATGAGTCTGTATTATTTCTGTGACATTTCTGTGTTATTTAAATATACCTGTAATACTCCATTCTGACCTGCCTTAGGTTGTCTATATAGGGGACACAAACTTTTTGGGGGTCTCAGGCAGGCCCAAACAGTTTTTCCAGAATCTGTGAATGAGTAATGAGTGTATATATGTATATGTATATATGTATATATGTGTGTATGTGTGTATATATATATATATATATATATATATATATATATATATATATATATATATATATATATATATATATATATATATATAATCATATAACATTTACAAAGAATTAACAAATGTGTTTTTTTTCTTTTGCCCTGTGTTAGATACGTAGAAGAAGACCAACACCAGCCACACTTGTTCTGAGCAGTGACCAGTCATCTCCAGGTAGCTTCCATTGTTCATATTTTTCATGGTTAATTAACCTTTTTTTGATCCAATATCTAAATGCCAGTGTGGAGTGATTTCTGAAGCGGGAAGAAAGCATTTAGATAAGTCCAGAAACCATATTCTGACATGCAAAGCATTTCTTTCAAATTATCCTGCTGGCATTATCTGCAGTCTGACATCTCTACATATATATTCAGCTGACACCGTCATTATCAGAGGTCATTCAGTCTTAAGGTCGATTCCTTTTTATGTCACATTGACATTCATGGGATTTTAATATTTCAGATCAATAATCAGATCAATAATCCCAAGTTTCACTATTTTATCTACGTGTCTGTGTGTGTCTGTGTGTATATAAGAGTGCAATACTGTATCTCTGTTTATCTACATAAATGTATCCAACAATATCAATTTGTACCTCTTGAACTATGTCTGCTCTCTTGAATAGAGCTAATTATACTCTCTCTCATTGATTTCAAACAAATGAAACCATCTGTTATTCACATTATATTCTGAAGGGTACTTGAATGGTTGGGTTTCATTAAATCTCTGCTTTTTTTTGCCTGAGAATCGTTTCCCACGTAGAGACTGTTAGGCAAGGAAATGAGGAGGACTTTGTTAAAGCATAACATGTAGGAGTGATTACTATATTGCGAGGGACTAAGCACTCCTTAATGAGCAAAGGGGGGAACTGATATTGAAGAGGGTTAATTGAAGCAACTGTGTGGAAGTGTAATGTGAACCTCTCACTCAGTGAACACTCTATTGAAGTCGATTCAGTTAAAATTTCAGGAGGTAGAAAATAATGTACGTATTCAGCTATTTTTTATTTATATTGCCTCTATGACACAGTTTGATTATTTACATACCCCTAGGGGCCCATATACTTAGCTCGAGTGAAGGAATAGAATAAAAAATACTACGAATTTGGAAGTACTTTTTTGGCTACTTCGACCATTGAATTGGCTACTTCGACCTTCGACTACGACTTCGACTTCGAATCGAACGATTCAAACTAAAAATCGTTCGACTATTTGACCATTCGATAGTCGAAGTACTGTCTCTTTAAAAAAAACTTCGACCCCCTAGTTCGCCACCTAAAACCTACCGAAGTCAATGTTAGCCTATGGGGAAGGTCCCCATAGGCTTTGCAATCTTTTTTTAGCAGCTGCGTTCCTAGAGGGGGGCGGGCCCTGGTGCGTGACGCGCAGCCGGGCCCCACAACCCTCCATACGGCGCGCTGCCGTGGCGATTTCAGTGGCGTGCGGCACTGCCGGGGGGCCCTGGCACGCTCGCACTCCCTGCTCCCCCTGTAGTTCCACCACTGTTTTTTTAGTCGAAGAAAAATCGTTTGATCGATGGATTAAGATCCTTTGAATCGAACGATTTCTTGTTCGATCGATCGATTTTTCGTTCGATCAAATGATTTTTCGTTCGATCGAACGAATTGCGGTAAATCCTTTGAATTTGACATTCGACAGTCGAATATCGAGGGTTAATTAACCCTCGATATTCGACCATAAGTAAATTTGCCCCCTAGTGTTCAGGATTGATAAATACGTTTTTTGTTTTGCCCAATCTCAATCTGAATCATGGTACAAGTTATGAATTTTCAGTGTTAGCTAAATTTTGACTTATACATGTAATATCTGATTCATGAAGTGATGGCTGAATTTGCCCTGTTTGAAATTCACGAAACGGTGACAAATTTGCGTAACATGAATTTTGGTGCCTGCATTAATTTCGACTTCTGCATTAAAGTCAATGGGCAATTTTGACGTAAGCGACTATTCCAATGCGCGTCCAAATTTTTTCGATGTTTTTTTGACGCAGCTTTGCGAATTTATTTGCCCGTGCCTGACGAATTTATTTGCCCATCACTACTCATAAACATATAGTTCAATAACAGCTACAAGGCTGCATATATTTACTATGATGCCAACAGCCCTTAAGTGGAACCTCAACTTTAAATTAACTTTAATACTTATGTTATGGACCTATCCTAAGTACCACAGCAAGAAAAACTCAGACTGACTGTGAGACATCAATTTTAATGTTATTTTTATATTGTACAGGTAAGGGACCTGTTATCCAGAATGCTTGCAACCTGGGGTTTTCTGGATAAGGGGTCTTTCCGTAATTTGAATCTCTATACCTTAAGTCTGCTAAAAAAAATCATTGAACATTGAATAAACCCAATAGGCTGGTTTTGCTTTCAATAAGGATTAATTATATCTTAGTTTGGATCAAGGACAACGTACTGTTTAATTATTACAGAGAAAAAGGAAATTATTTTTAAAAATTTCAGTTATTTGATTAAAATGGAGTCTATGAGAGATGGCCTTCCTGTAATTCTGAGCTTTCTGGATAACGGGTCTACGGGTATCGGATACCATACCTGTATAAGAATTATTATGCACTCTACTATTCATCTTCCATTTTGATTCCTTTAAGACTGTCTGGTTGATAGGGTAATTAAGCCCTAGCAACCAGATAGCTGGTATAATACAATAAAAAGTCAAATAGCTAAATAAAACATAGAAAGTATTCTCTTACAGTCCCACTGTCAACATTATACTAAGGGGGTTACTAAAATCCAAATATTTTTATTAAACAAAGCTCAACCAAATTACCATCCACGATTTTGCCTTATTTATCATTAAAATAACTTGAACAAATTGCATTGTGGAAAAACTCAATAAAATCGAGCAAAAACACAAATTATATGATTTGTTTTGGACTTTTCTCCTGAATCACTCTATTTTTTCGGGTTATTGCCCATACACCCCAAATTTTTCAGCTACGTTTTTATCTGGCTAAACCCAGGGCAAACCCTGATATCTTCAAATTGGGATAGGGAAATCTCCACTGACTTATACGTGACCTCAACAGGTTTGAGATGCCGGGTTTTCGGATTCCGGCATTTTGCAGCATTGGGGTACATAAAATATCAAACTATTTTAATTTTCTTTTCCACAATAAATTTAAGTTTTTGCTTCAAAAAGGCCAACCAGAAAAATTTGAGTTTTAGTAAATAACCCGCTAAATGTTAATTATAAGGCAAACAGCCCCTTGAAAGTGAATTTGACATGTGATATTGACATCATCATACAGATCAAGCTATGATTTATTCTGTTTATTTATATTATGCATGATACTTCTATATTAAATATTATAGGTATGGGACCTGTTATCCAGAATGCTTGGGACCTGGGGGTTTCTGGATAATGGATCTTTCCTTAATTTGGATCTTCATACCTTAAGTCTACTAGAAAATCATGTAAACATTAAATAAACCCAATAGGCTGGTTTTGCTTCCAATAAGGATTAATTATATCTTAGTTTGGATCAAGTACAAGCTACTGTTTTATTATTACAGAGAAAAAGTAATAATTTTTAAACATTTGAATTATTTAGATAAAATATAGTCTATGGGAGATGGTCTTTCTGTAATTCTGAGCTTTCTGGACAACCGATCCCATACCTGCATATGTGTTTGGGGCCCTATAGTATTAGATATCTTTCTGGCTTTATCTAGGAATGAGTGTGGGCATGACAGAGAGAGCAGTAGGGAAAAGAAATCTTTAAAAGATGGAGATGACATTTACCTAACGTGGGACTATATTTCAACATAGTTTTTCCTACAGGGGAATTGTGCTACTTTGTATGCATTTTGTTAGGCTGCCACTTCATCCCTTTAAGGTCAGATTATTATAAATCCCCCATGACTCATTAGTGATCATTAAGATGTGCTCTGCACACTGCTCTATGCATTATGCGTCACACAATAAGCCTCACAAATTAATGATGATGATGAGATGACAACTCTCTGTGCTGCACAGATATCACCTTAGCCCTATATGGTGTATATTTGAGATACAGTAAAATGACTGGCCTCTTTAATGCTGGCCACATATACAGTAAATGCATGAGTAAAGTGGTGGCTTACATTTTAGTATGTCATAAAATGGCTAATTCTAAGCATATTTTCAAATGATACTCATTTTTTATTTTTAATAGTTTTTGTTAAATTATTTGCCTTCTTCTTCTGACTCTTTCCAGATTTTGAGTGGAGGGCACTGACCCCATCTAATAACAATGCGTTGAAAGGCTAGACGTGTATTTTAATTGCTCCTTATTATTTCTATTCAGACCTTCTCCTATTCATATTCCAGTCTCTTATCAGTGCATGGTTCCTATGGTAATTTGGACCCTAGCAACCGGATTGCTGACATTGCAAACTGAAGAGCTGCTGAAAAAAAAGCTTAATAACAAAAAACACAAATAATAAAACATTAAAACCATTTGCAAATTGTCTCAGAATATCTACTATGTAGAAGTATATACTCTCTACATTATACTAAGGGGCACATTTACTAAGCTCGAGTGAAGGATTCGAAGTTAAAAACGTTGAATTTCGAAGTATTTTTTTGGGTACTTCGACCATCGAATAGGCTAGTACGACCTTCGACTACGACTTTGATTCGAACTAAAAATCGAATGGTCAAATAGTCGAAGTACTGTCTCTTAAAAAAAACTTAGACTACATACTTCGGTAGTTTAAACCTACCGAGGTACAATGTTAGCCTATGGGGAACTTCCCCATCAGTTTTCTAAGGTTTTTTGGATCGAAGGAAAATCCTTCGATCGATCGATTAAAATCCTTCGAATCGTTCGATTTTTCCTTTGATCGTTGGATTGTAGGATTTGCGGTAAATCCTTTGAATTCGATATTTGAATTCGTAGGATTTTACTTCGAGGGTCGAATTCGAGGGTTTATTAACCCTCGATATTTGACCCTTAGTAAATGTGCCCCTAAAAGTTAATTCAAAGGTGAACAACCTATTTAAAACTCTATTAGTGCAAGGTATAATCATATAGCACATACTTTATATTCAAAGTTCAGCAGGAACACATTGTGCTATATGTTAAATTGTCGGATTGAATAAATATAAATGTACAGTATATCCATAATACAGAGTCATGTATACTGTATTCTTTGTGTTTCATTTGCTTTTTTGTTTTTTTTTAATTTGCTTCCATGCCAGAGATAGATGAGGAACGGGTCCCCAACCCTTTACAAAAGGTAAGTTGCCTTAATGTAGCAAATGTTCTTTGCTTTATTGGTACTGTATTTGGCGAGCACTAGGGATGGTGGCGAATTTGACCCGTTTCGTAAATTTGACCCGTTTTCGGCGAAATGAAGCCGACGCCTATGTCGCGCAACGCCATACAAGTCTATGGGTGTCAATTCCGCAGCGAAAAAATCCGCCCATCCCTACCGAGCACACAATTTGAGTCTCCAACCTGTTGCCTTGATATTTAGCTACGTGCTAAATATCAATATCACTTTAATTCCTATAAAAGTCTTTCCTAGTGGATTTTTAATTGCTCACACTTCGTTCAATCCTTCGTTGCTATAGTCACCTTTTAGGTAAATATACAAAAGGCTTTGCACACTCCAAAATCATATAGAAGAATGCACAGTACTAATAAATAATCACATAGTATAAAAGTCCCTAATGCGTTTCAACCATTCAATGCATTCAAGGATATCTGAGGATATTCAAAGCCATCTGATAAGGGGGTAAGTATAGTTATATAGTACAGTTACATTGTATAGCAACATAGTAACTATAGTAACTTATTATGCTACTACAATAGTATCAGAGTAAGTTAGATTTAAAAAAGACATGACCATCAAGTTCAATCTTTTTAGTCTGTCTATAACATACCTGCCTGCTAGTTGATCCAGTTGTGATGGACTAGGCACACTGTAGATCTGATACCATCAGTCAAATGTCAGATACATCATGTTATG